>NC_060146.1:138009484-138644541 GCF_021461385.2 Schistocerca piceifrons
TCTGATTCTAATTATAGATAAGTCTGCAGCAAGAAAGAAGAGGAAAACCGATTTTGATTTGTCCAGTAGCGTTATGACAAAAATATGTACGCACTACTATAATAGCTTAACTACCAATTTGTAACTGTTAAATGTTAGCACTGGCATCGTTATTTGGAGATGGTACAACTTTGGAATTGTAATATTACAATATTTCACAATGCATGATGACATAAATATAGTTACTAATAAATATCAATTTGTAATCAGGACATAGAAATACAGTTGGATTTCCTGTCTCACCCAAAAAACACGTTGAGCAACAAAAATATCTCACAAACGGTGTTGATTGCATTTCTTTATAAATATTCTCAAAATTCTTTCATTATTGGCCAAAATGGCAAAATATCGTCCAATATTGTCACCAGGGCGGTACTCAATTATGAAAAACGGTTTCCATTTGAAATGTTCTGGAGAAGTTTGTGGAGAGTGGAAGGGGTATATCATGAGAGCACATTCTATAGTTCGTTCATTTGTAATAGATTTTTTCTGCAGGTTGTTTCAATTTGTACAACTTGACTGAGCCCTGCATCGCCCCCCCCCACTGCTTTTGTCCAAAATCTATTTACACTGTTGTAATACAACAACTGAGGCACACAATTAAATGTGTACAATTAAAGTAAAACCATGCAATATCAGGATTCTTTCTTTTGTTGTGTTACATTTTGTTTCATTTGAAAACTGTGTACAGCAACCAGTTATTCGAAGTTTTTCAACAGAGTGGGTGTAGCTCTGCCCATTGAGGTGCTCATTTAGTGATCCCTGGATTTGGGAGGCAAGGTCATTGGAATCCGTTCTGTGGCAACCTTGAAAACGGTTCTCTGTGCTTTCCCATTTTTAATTTATGCAAATGCCAGGGTTGATACCTTACAACAAGCCTCAGCCAATTCCTTTCTTTCCCGACAGACCCCAACTGCCTTAAAGATGCAGCCTCTCTGCTTTAATGAAAAGAGCTGCATGGAAAGGAGGCCCACATCACTTCTAAGACTCTGGCACTTAAAGCTATATTTATATTGGAAGGCTGCTAGCGTTTGTCACTATGGACTATGTATCCGTGCATACAGATGGCTCACTTGTTGATTGTTGATATCCATGTCTTCAAGTTTTACTTCAAGAATGATGTTCTTCTGCGAAAAGTCTTACACATAATATGCTTAGAACAGTGAATCCAACCACTGCAACTCTGATGTATTTGTGAATAAAAGTCATAAAAATGAATACGTGTAGTTAATTGGCATCAAAGGTTGTATAGTCATGTTATCTGGGATAAATACAAACTCATTTATGAAGTTACATACATTAGAAGTCCAGTTGAAATTAATGTGTTAACCCACAAAACTGTAGCTCATTGTGTATTCAGTTTTGTTTTGTAAATAAATTTGGTTGCTGTATTTTCAAGTTTACTGTTGAAATAATAATGTTAAAAAAGGGAAATTGAAGAATATTAATGAAATGAAAGACGCTTTAACAAAATTTGAGACTGAATTGAGGAACTTGAGATCCTTTGATGTGCTGAAGAAATTATGAGTTGGTTTCATATAAGTCGTAAATTTAAATTCTTCTGCTCTGCGATAGTGGACCTTATATTAGAAGACCTGTATTTTTTAAGCTAAAGGGCAATACATTACATTGGATTTTAAATTGGTTTGCCAATAGACTGAAGTTATCCTATTGCCAAATCCATCAAATTGAGATTCAGGCAAAATCCTCTCTCAATAATTTGGAGCCGAATTAATAGAATACTTGTGAGAATTTTACCTGCAGCTGATAATAGCAATATACTATGGTAGCTCCCTCATACACTATGATCGCCTTACAAGTCATCAGATACTTCTTGAGTTTCCCAAAGTAAAAGCATCAGTGTCTAGTCTTCAATGGCATACTTCGATTTGCTATCAGTTCCAGAAGAATGTTATCAGCACCACAACCCTCTCTTGGTCTTAGAAATTGAGTGCTTTTATCAAGTCATTTAACTGTGCGTTTGAGTATTTCTTTTGTGTGTGTGCGTGTGTGTGTGGCTTGTTTAATTCTACAGACCAAATACCATTTACATGTACGTTTTTTGAAAGCAGATTAAGTACACAAAATTGATAGATAAATATATGTGCTTTCAGTCTGCTTTAACAAACTGGACCCCTCCCACCCTCTTTGACAAAATCCTGGCTACCTCCTTGCCCCACATGAATAGCATTTTTCATTTCTGAAATATTTGTGATGCAAGTTCTAGGTCAATCAACCAGTATAACTTTATGAATGTAACAGTAAGTGAAAATGGAAAAAAAATAAATTCTAGTATATCAATTTTTGCTTCGATTTTTAGTGTTATGCTTCAAAAGAATCAGTGTATTCCCCAGGGTGATATCTATCATAAAAACATTCAAATCATAAAAAATCGAAGCACCACCAACAACTTGTGATGGCACATGTGCTAGAATTACATTCACTAACATGTTTTTCTTGAGGAAAAGCAACTTCGTCAATGTACTAGATACCACATGATCTGGTGATAATTTTGCAGCAAACGAAGCATATCAAAACATTGTTTCGAATGCTGATGCCTGCAATTGATTACGGATGCAGGCGTGTATTTAGCTAATTTCATCGCTTCTACTTGTGACTTCCGTTTACTGTGCAATGAAAATAACGTACTTTTGTAATGGGTGAATATAATTCTTCACCTATCAGCGGAAGTATACCTCGAAGGATAATGCAATACACTTTGATAGAATTGCGTTTAATTAATATGTCGATATTCAAATTTCATCGACAACCAGGCCATTATGTAAGAAGAGATAGCTTTTCCCACCCCACCAGTCAACAGTGTATAGAAATGGATCCTTTTTTTGCGTTCCGTACCTCAATTGGTTCAAATGGGACCCTTATAGGCTCTCATTGTTGTTTGTCATTCCATCTGACTGCTAAGACTCCTGTTCTCAGGAACAGGAAAAGACTAAAAGTAGACATTTATGTAAGGTGCTAAAGCCTATAGCACCTTGGTAATATAAATTATGTAAACTTCTAATTGAGGCCCGGCCACGACGTTACAAACTTCACCCATGCAGAGTTCGCTGAGTGTTATTTTTCGGTCGGCACAACTCTCTTCAATTCGGCAGAATTGTGGTGTCAGCTCAGTTTACCCTTCGCTATTTATTCATGGTATAAAGGACATTCACAAGCCCAGTGGTTGTCTGCATGAAAAGCCATCTATTGTCACAATCCATTAAAATGAATCAAAATCATGAGAGAGAGAGATGAGAATTCACAGTCTGAATGTTTAACAGGTTCTGCATATTTGCTACAAAACTACATTATAACACCAAGCAGAAGGAATTTAAAGATTTAGTTGTCAATGATAGAGGAAAAAATTACAACGATAGACAGACGGGATTCATTGTGTTGTACATCAACAGGGGCTTTGCAGGCATGGAGCACATGAAGAAATTAGTGGTATGAGTAGCGTAATTTCTGAAGTTGTATGCATTATTCCATTGTCAGTTGCAACAGTTTTCAAATTGTATTGAACGAAGAGTATGGCGACATCGTATCTTCATATATTACTGTAAGGTGCGTTGGTTAGGTCAAATGGCATGCCTCGAGAGATTTGTCGATTTAAAACTTGCTCTTGTTGAATTGTGGAATTTATAAAGGAACAATGAGTGCAGTAAGGAAATTAAAACATCCGAATGGAGTGTAGGCTATGTATTTTAAATGGGCACAACTGCACACTGTGCATAGTAGCACATTGCAAGGTAACTTCATTCTGATTTGATGAGGACTCATTTATAAAGAAAATCGCGTTGTAGGGGGTAGTAAGACGTATGATCACTTATGTGGCTTCAGTGTGGTGGAAAACTGAAGAGCAGCATGTAGCTGCTAAGGAGCTTGCTAAGGTGCAGAGATTGGCCTGCTTAGTCATCAAAGGCGGAATTAACAGTACTCACACTGCTGGGATGGAAACAATGCCCCATTACACCTGTGGGTAAAGATGAAAGCAGCAGCTGGAGCACACAAAAACTGGCAAAAACTTGAACTCACTGGGGCATCCAGGATCTCACACTAAAATACTAAGTGAGGTAGACGTAGGAATGGTTGGGGAAATGCCGACTGACTATATAACTTCCAGCTTCTTCAACAAGCATTTCAGTGTAGTAATTGGAAGTAGAGAGCTCTGGGAGAATAAATTTCGATACTGTACTGGGGACATAGTCTGGTTCACTGACGGTTCGAAAACCGATCAAGATGTTGAGGTTGGGGGATATGGGGTGCAGCCAAGACAGGAGAGTACAATCTCTATAGGGACGCTGGCCACTGTTTTTCAAGCAGAAATATCTGCTATCAGGGTGTGCGTGGAGGAGAATTTGCGGAGGTGCTACAGAGGTCGTAGCATTTTCATTTATTCAGACAGCAAGCAACCCTGAAAGCACTGGCAGCTTCTGCCAGAATGCCGCAAAGTCTTTGTGGAGCTGTGGGAAAGCAATAGGGTAAACCTATAGTGGGCTGGTCACTCAGGGTTTGTTGGTAATGAACAAGTCGATAGGTTGGTCAGGGTAGGGGCAATGACACCATTTATTGGACTGGAACCTGTCCTGAGAATCACCTAGGCGATGATCAAAATAAAACTACGATACTGGACAAGGCGACAGCATGTAGAATATTGGGCTAAGGTTCAAAAGCAAAAACATGGCAAGGTATCCTTTGCATTTGCAGATGTAATGTTATTGGATATGTAAGGTAATTCCTGTTTCAAAGACAAGCAACCTGAACATGAAAACCGTGTAGGATGTCTGCGTTGCTTCCATCAGGTAGAATTTTCACATCTCCACAAGGAGGTTGCAAAAGTCCCACAATATTTTGATCAACACCCGGTCGCGGTGGCCAAGCGGTTCTAGGCGCTACAGTCCGGAACCGCGCGACTGCTATGGTCGCAGGTTCGAATCTTGCCTCGGGCATGGAAGTATGTGATGTCCTTAGGTTAGTTAGGTTTAAGCAGTTCTAAGTTCTATGGGACTGATAACCTCAGATGTTAAGTCCCATAGTGCTCAGAGCAATTTGAACCATTTTGATCAACATATGTGCGTGAAAAATGTATTTTCGATTATGAAGCAAAATAATTCATGATGATGAGGCAACCTAAGTACGAAAATCTAGAGATTTTCTGCCCCTGTTTGTACACCGACAGTTTGTATTTAAAAAATTATGTTATGTCCTCAGCGCCCCAAAAGCAATAAAATAAGCTTCAAATTTGTTTTGTTTTTAATCTATGTTGCCGATAAATGTCAAATATAATACCAAACCTTAGGCTATCTGACTGCACTGCCATTCAAATGTGGCGTGTTCGGAATTTCCTCCCTTTCCCCCTCCTCGCAGTCAGACAGCATGGCGTGGTGGCCGAAATCTTCGCCAAACTTGTTCTAAGCAAATACAGTCAAAAGATAGGACGACAAACGTCAACTACTTTGATACAATCTCACTCATCAAAACCTATAGATGAACTATCTGCAAATACGTATATGTCGGATGTGGTGGTGTTGTGGTGAAGTACATGTCTATAAGCCGAGAAATTGCAGGATCGAATCTTGGTGAGACCACAGATTTTTCAGTCTTCGTTTAATCTAGCCTTCCCCTCCCAACAATGTGAGGGGTCGCCAAGAAGGAACACGTGGTTTGGATTTCATATTAAACTGTAGGTTCTCATTCCCCGGTTGGGTTAATGAGTTAGGTTAGGGGCCCGCAACACGAAAGTAGCCTTACTCCGATGGGGTAACCAATAGAAAGACTCGCACCAGGCCACTGAGGCACACGAAATTGTTATTTTTATCTATATACATAATGAAGTTTGTTCGGGGTTGTCATGTTTTTCACGTAGGATCGCAAAACTTTGCCCAAAAGCTGAAGATAACTGTTTTTTTTCCAGTTGACCGACAGATATTTCTGCAACTTTCTTACCTTAAAACCATAACATTGTCTTACGAGAGCCGGCCAGAGTGACCGAGCGGTTACAGGCGCTACAGACTGGAACCGCACGACCGCTACGGTCGCAGGTTCGAATCCTGCCTCGGGCATGGATGTGTGTGATGTCCTTAGGTTAGTTACAATTAAGTAGTTCTAAGTTCTAGAGGACTTATGACCACAGCAGTTGAGTCCCATAGTGCTCAGAGCCATTTGAACCATTGTCTTACGAGAGAATTGATACATTCTGTTTGATCCGTACTTTTAGCTAAATCAGGGTTCACTTCAGTAACCATACTGGAGATTTGAAGTCAAAGAATGTCGCTGTTTCCAACACTTCAACAAACGCAATTTTTTCATTGGTGTTTATGCTTTAGGTGGGACTGTACTGACGATTTCTGTGTTTCACCTCCAATAAATCGCACCAGCTGTCTGGGCACTGAATTAATACTTTCTGGCAGTAATGAGGATGCTGAAGCCATCACTCACTGCCACAGTGCTCCTGGTGTAGCCACATGTTCATTGTTTCCAGCGTCTGTAAGACGATCAATCATTTTATATTTATGTCGAGTCGAGCCTCCTCTTGTACCATTATGTACAGCAGTCTGACAGTGTTCACATAGTCTTTCGACGTCACGTTTACAGACAATATGGTGTTAACACTACATCTCCTTGCACGTTACACTTTGTTAATGGACATAAAGCTATCGAATCCAGCGCGTGACACTGTGTTTTCCAGTTTCAAATACGTCGTGTGGCCAGTAGTCTAATATGAGTAGAAAACTGAGTAACACCCCAACGCGTCTTTTTTTCCTATTTCTGTGACTCTAATCATGGGTAATGCTTAACTAGGGATAATGGATATAGGTATTGACAACAAGCTACACCACTAGGGATAATATTTATGGGTACTCACAACAATCTGCACCATTAAATAACTGCAGGAAAGCTGACAGATACTTTCAGTAAAGACTTCCTAGCATTCAAATCTATCTTTGATGATAGGATGTTTATTTCTTGACAAAAGCTCTTCTTGCTTTGGCCAAACTACATTTTATATCCGTTTTACTTCTGCCACCATCGGGTATTTTGCTGCCTACGTAGCAAAACAGGCTCTGCATCACCTGACTTAATTCAACTACAGAATATTGCCCTACTGTTTAGTCTATACATCAAAAGAACGATACGTGTCATCTACACGTAACGTTTACTACATGGGCACTCACGAAGCTTTGCCAATAAATGCAAACAGGTTGTGGCGAATGAGTTTCTCAATTTGCAGCACACTTCAGGCAGAAAGAAATAATATAACAATAAGAGCATCAAGTTTACCATGTCGAGCATAGGAAGGGTCCAACATTACCCTGAAGTTGGTACAGTTTCCTTCCAATTTACTGCCTGGTAATTCTTAAAGGCGCCGTTAGTACAGAAATGTCCACATATTCATATGGAAATTATTAGTGAGATGTAATCGATACAATACCTTGCTACATTACTTCCAATTCAATTTCTGTCTAATCTTAATTTCAGCCCACCTCTTGATGACATGCAGGATGTGTTCTGTACTTTCCGCACTGTTGCCCGCATCACTGATTTCGGAAAGCGTTAATTCGTGTGGCAGTCAGAAATCAAAGCAGGACACCCTTCATTGTTGTATACCATCAAATCGTTCAAGTTGCTAGTTGTTACGTACAGCGATTCGAAAATAAAGAATACCTGAAATTTGTAGAGCACAGTGTCCCACGCTGGACTGAATGTCAGGACCCGATCTTGCACAATTCCGTCTAGGAAAACGTATTCTTCTTGCCCTAGCGTAGTCAAGACTTTG
The DNA here is from genome assembly GCF_021461385.2 of Schistocerca piceifrons. Taxonomy (NCBI): domain Eukaryota; kingdom Metazoa; phylum Arthropoda; class Insecta; order Orthoptera; family Acrididae; genus Schistocerca; species Schistocerca piceifrons. Next base: position 138,017,301 of record NC_060146.1, read on the forward strand.
AACGCTGTAGGCATAGTTCGGCAACTCTTTTGTAATAACAGTGACTTTCGGGTGTTGATCTGTTTGATCCTGCTAAATTCGTTTGCTTTTTCTTGCGATCTCGATGAAATATTCTGAATAATTCCCACTTGAGATATTTCGACTATCAGCATAACTGTCAGAGAGGTTGATGTATCTCATCTCTACGGCCCGAATGTATCCCTATAACCACATAAGACCTCAAGAAGGTAACTGCAGAAAATTTTGAACAAAGAGCTTATTTCCTTTATTGCATTGGAGCATTGGAGCGACAGAAAACATATTCATATTATCCATCCGAGTAGTACGTTGCACTGCAGCGATAAGGGATTTTCGTCTATAGTATTAACGGTTGCGGTGGACTCACAGTATAGATTTATCTATGTCTATGTCGGCAGTTACGGAAAAGATAGTGACTCGATCATATTTCAAGAATGTTAACTGTGGGAATTACTGCTGAATAATGAACTTGGATTTCCTGAAGGTACGTATGTGTCTTCCTGGCATAAAAGTCCGAAGATATCATATTTTTTGTTGCTGAAGAAGCTTTCGGGCTTCACAAACACTTTCGACCATTTGCTGGCCGTCAGTTGACGATTTCAAAGAGAATCTATACCTATCTCCACTCGAGGGGTCAAAGGTACGTGATGGAAGTATGTTTGGAATAATGAGCAATAAATGGCGGATTTTCCACAGAGTAATGAATATAGATCCCAACTCCGCCTTTGATACTGTTAAAGCATGTGTCGTTTTACATAACCTGTTTACTGGAAGAGACTCGTAACAAAATAGAGGATATTCTTTCAGCAACTGAGGAATTTCACCAAATTACGTTCGAAACATGATGATGGATTATTTCTTAACATCACCAGGTTCAATTAAACGGTAGTATTCTACGATGTAATGTGTCAAGAAAGTCTATAAATAATGCATTGTATTTAATACGATTAATACAGCGTTGTACTGACGATAACCGTATCTTTCTTTTTAGCCATCTCTTCCAAGAAATCGTATAGTTTTTTGAATACTTATAGCCAGGGATTTCTTGTGAGTATTCTGTCCATATAACATTGTACAGTTTTGTCGCATAAAATGGGCTGATCACATACTGATGTATAAAAAATGCTTCCAGATATACTTCCACCATGATACAGCAAGGACTGTTTGAAAAAAACTGTGATTCCACACTAAATAGCACCCAGGTAGTGAAGACTAGAACAACAAAAGTCAAATGCCACCAGATGTGGATGGCCACAGCCGGCACTCCATTGGTCGACTCGGTTTGTCGCCACTGACGCAGGCGGCTGCCGGCTTCCCACAGCAGCAACCTGGCAGCGGGGTGCCTGCCGTTTAGGCGCCGCGAGATGGACTAGCGTGAAGTGTCTCGCACGATACACAGTATAGCTCGCGCAGGGTACAGTAGGCGGTGCGCAGTGGCCAGTTTTCGTACGAGAGCTGCGCGAATTCATTCGTTTGCTCAGAAAGGGAGGCCGACAAACGTTTGCCAACTTTGACCCGGTCAGCGATGAAAGAATCATCGCGCACGCCCTGCAATATTTCGCAGACGATTTTACAGAAACTATTCGGTAAAAAAAAAAAAAACAACATTTTTCCTATACTTATAGCTTTACATGTCAGGTTCATTATGATGTGCCCATCATTCGGTTAATGGTCCTAGTTCTTGTGATCTGCATGTAAGTAACACACTACACTATATTAGAAAAAGTTTGCAATGAAAAATAGGGGTCGCTATGCCTCTGGTACATATTACATAATATGTTGCTGCATATGAATTTTACCTAATGTATTGAATTTTTCCTTAGACCTGTTTGGAGATCTCTATCTGCCACCAACCTCGAGAAAATTGATCCAACGTAGCACACTCATTTGTGATCGCACCTCACCAGTAATAATGCCGGGGTGAAATAACTACAACATTCCTGATATTTCATAAACGGTTTGGGATATCAAAAAGAGATTTTGGCAAATGATAGCACATAAAGAGAACAGTAATTTCCCAGATGGTTATTCTGCAAAATTTCGTTATCTACCGTGTTATTCCACTAACTACAGAACTTTCTGATGAAATAATGTAATTTTTGAGGGCCATCGATAGCCAGTGAAACGAGAAATGCTATGGGTTCTGGAAGTCATTACACTACTTCAGAATCCTCTCGAAATTGCGAATGCACAACAAGTTAGGTGGGACTGTGTAAACTCCGCTGAGTTTTGATAAAAGAAGCAAATGTTAACATGGCAACAAGAGAAATGTGTAGGTTTTACTCAAAATTCCCGACTTCGGAGTCTTTTCTGTAAGTTAGATATGGTTAAAAAACGAGGCGAAAATAAATCGCTGCATTTTCGGCTGAATCCTTTTTAGGTACTAACCAAAGAAGAGATGACAGATCTTTTAGAATGGTCACCATGCAAGTGTGGGCATGGAGGGGGCCCCACTTAGTAGTTACCAAAAATTTGAGAGTAGGATTCAGTTTAGAATGGGACTTCCCCTCCAGCGCTCAGATTTTCCCCTACAGCGCTCTGAGCGACCCCACGCCACTGCCACTCTCCCCACACTTCCCCCGGCGACTGCGCATCTAGCGGCCATGGCATTTCGTGCGCACTACCATGTACTGGAGCCGTTTGCCCGGCAGCCGAATATGTGTGAAACGACCTTATAGTCGTCTGCATCGTGAATACCACGATACATCACCAACAAAACAAGACACAGTCTCTCAACAGTTTGGAAGCAGCTGCAGCGAAACGAATTCGTGTTTTATCTGTATAAATCACAGAGGCATCGGACGAGCTTATTAGTATGCATTACTTATGGTAGATCGGGAGATGATGGCATTGATGTATTCGTATATTATCCATAATCTCTCCTCATTTGGTGATATCCCTGATACTGTAGATCTGCATGACAGTACACTGGACGTAGATACAGTTCATTTTAAGTCAACATTATGTAGTAGCTCAGTTTTTACTGACATTTTGGACTGCAAATTGAGAAACTCGTTCGCCACTCGCTGTTAACATATATTGGCAGTAAACGTTACGTGCAGATGAAACTTACCGTTCTTCTGATGAATACACGTAAGTAGTAGGGCAATAAACTGTAGTCAAATTAAGTCAGGTGATGCAGATGGAGTTTTGCTAAATATGCAGTAAAATACCTGATGGTGGTAGAAGTAAAATGGATATAAAATGTAGATTGGCAAAGGCAAGAACGGCTTTTGTGAATATATAAACAAGCTATCATCAAAGACAAATTTGAATACTAAGAAGTCTTTACTGAAAGTATCTATCAGCCTTCCTGCTGTTATTTAATGGTGTTGTCAGTACCCATAAACATTACCCTTAGATAAGCATTACCCATGATCAGAGTCAAAGAAATGGGAAAAAACACTCCTTGTGGTGTTATTCAGTTTTCTACTCATATTAGACAACTGGCCACACCACGTATCTGAAAGCTGGAAAACACAGCGTCTCGCGCTGGATTCGACAGATTTATGTCTGTTAACACAGCGTAACGTGCAAAGAGATGCAGCGTTACCAACACGTTGTCCGTATAGCTACGTGAAGTCGGAAAACTATGCGAACATTGTCGGAGTTTTACATAATATCATAACCATAAATATAAAATGATCGATTCGTGTTTGTTCGATCGTTTTACAGAGGCTGGAAACAATGAACATGAACCATGTGTTCCTTTTGGCGACTCCTCCCATATTTGAGAGGGGAAGGCTAGATTAAAACGAAGACTGAAAAATGTGTGGTCTCACCAAGATTCATTGTTGCAGCCTCACGGTGCGTAAGCATGCACTTCGCCAGAAGACCACCACATCCGGCATATGTATATGTCTAGATAGTTCATATATGGGTTCTGATGAGTGAGTTTGTATCAAAGTAGTTACGTTTGTTGTTCTGTCTTTTGGCTGCATTCGTTTAGGGCAAGTGTGGCGAAGATTTCGGCACACGAGCCGTGTCATGGCATGAATGCCATAGCGTTCGACCTGAGTGGCACATGTCCCTCACCGCCACGCCACACTGTCTGACTGCGAGGAGGGGAAAAAGGCGGAAAACTGCGAACATGCCACATTTGAATGGCAGTCCAGTGGGATAGCCTAAAGCTTGGTATTACATTTCACATTTATCAGCGACATAGATGAAAAACAAAACAAATTTTCAGTTATATTTTATTGTTTTTTTGCTCTCTGAAGACATATTATGTTTTATATTATAAGTTATATTATGACTTTTTCTGAGACAAAATTTATAGATTTTTGTACTCTGGTTGCCACTTCATGATAAATTATTTTCCTTCAAAATCGAAAAAAAACCTTTTCCACGCATATACGTTTATCGAAACATTGTAGTACTTTTGAAATCTCATTGTGGAGATGTGAAAACTCTACATGAGGGAAGCCATGTAGACATCTTACTCAGTGGTAACGTTCAAGTGGTTTGTCTTTGAAACAGGAATTACCTTACAGATGAAATAACGTTACATTTGTGCATGCACTGGGGTGCTTTCAGCTGAAACGGCAAACGGTCCTGCAAACAGCTTGGAAGCAATTGTGAGATTGGCAGTGTCCCCAAAACATGTACGGAACTATTTTTGAAGGCCGTAACGAATTTTTCAAATTTCGCGTTTCCTTTAATGCCAGAGAGCGTACACCCAAAACTCCAGATGTCAGGCACTCTGATCGGTATCAAACGTTGTAGGTCGAAAGAGTATCGACCAAAACTCGGATTTAGTTCGTATAATGTGCTGTAGTCCAGCAGAACGGGCGTAAACGGTAATTAAAAGCAACACCGCAACTACGGTGCACACCAAAAGCGTAGCTGTGAATACGTGACACATGTTGTTTCCATGGAGGAGTGGGTAGAGCATTAGTTACTTGTACCAAGGATGTAGGGTTCAAACTCCAGCAACATCAAATATTTATACTGTATTCTGAGTGAAAGTTTTATATGGGACAACGTGTTTATGACATGTAAAAGGACTGTTTGAAGTTAACAGCAATGTTCTCTTGTCAGTTTGCTTTCGCTTCGTTTCTTTGAGAGTAATAAACATATAGAAAAAAATTGTAAATTTGTGCTAAGGTCTTATGGGACCAAACTGCTGAGGTCATCGGTCCCTAAGCCTACACACTACTTAATCTAACTTATACTAACTTACGCTATGGACAATACACACACACTTATGCCCGGAGGAGGACTCGTACTTCCGACGGAGGTAGCCGCACGGACCGTGATAAGCCGCCTCAGACCGTGCGGCTACCCTGCGCTGCAAAACTTATGAAGTACATTTGAAGTTTCACATAATATACAGTCAGAACAGAAAAATAAGAAAACAATTGAACGGAAGTAATAGTAGTAGTAATAATAATTAATAATAAACAAATCAATAAGATCAGTAATAAGTACGTAACGTTCAACAAACGAAGCGAAAGCAGACTGCTAAAAGAGCATTGCTACAAACTTCAAAAAGTCCTTTTACGTGTCAGAAGAAATATTATCCAATGTAACAGTTTCACGAGTAAACAGTTTATAAAACTGCTGTCAGTGGGATTTGAACGCATACCTTCAGAACAACAACCAAACGCTCTACCTTCTCACCCACAAGATATCTAAAAGTCAGTCAGCCACAGATATGTATTTCCAGTGTTCTGTATCTCTGGTGACAATTATCGTTTATGCATGTTTTACTGGCCGACAGTGCACAGTACAGATTAAATCGTTGTTCGTATTATACCTACAGACAACGTTTGATACCGATCTAATGGTCTGACATCTGGAGGTTTGGGTGTTAGGGAACTGTACCACCTGTTTCAGAATGTGTCCCTTCTAAAACGCGATTTTCTTTTTTAAATGCGTCCCCATCAGATCAGAGTGAAGTTACCTTGCAAGGTGCTACTCTGGGCAGTGTGCAGTCATATCCACTTAAAATGCATAACCTGCACACGGATGTTTTAATTTTACTTACTACACTTCTTTTTCTTTATAAATTCAACAAAAGCGAGTTTTAAATAGAAAAATCGTTCCAGGCATGCCCCTTGACCTAACCAACACACCTTGGAATAATATATGAAGATATGAAGTCTCCTGTACAGAAACCAAATGGCAGTTATAAGAGTCGAGGGGCATGAAAGGGAAGCAGTGGTTGGGAAGGGAGTGAGACAGGGTTGTAGCCTATCCCCAATGTTATTCAATCTGTATATTGAGCAAGCAGTGAAGGAAACAAAAGAAAAATTTGGAGTAGGTATTAAAATCCGTGGAGAAGAAATAAAAACTTTGAGTTTCGCCGATGACATTGTAATTCTGTCAGAGATAGCAAAGGACTTAGAAGAGCAGTTGAACGGAATGGATAGTGTCTTGAAAGGAAGATATAAGATGAACATCAACAAAAGCAAAACGAGGATAATGGGATGTAGTCGAATTAAGTCGGATGATGCTGAGGGAACTAGACTAGGGAATGAGACACTTAAAGTAGTAAAGGAGTTTTGCTATTTGGGGAGCAAAATAACTGATGATGGTCGAAATAGAGAGGATACAAAATGTAGAGAGGCAATGACAAGGAAAGCGATTCTGAAGAAGAGAAATTTGCTAACATCGAGTATAGATTTAAGTGTCAGGAAGTCGTTTCTGAAAGTATTTCTATGGAGCATAGCCATGTATGGAAGTGAAACATGGACGATAACAAGTTTGGACAAGAAGAGAATAGAAGCTTTCGAAATGAGGTGCTACAGAAGAATGCTGAAGATTAGATGTGTAGATCATATAACTAATGAGGAGGTATTGAATAGGATTGGGGAGCAGAGGAGTTTGTGGCACAACTTGACTAGAAGAAGGGATCGGTTGGTAGGACATGTTCTGAGGCATCAAGGGATCACCAATTTAGTATTGGAGGGCAGCGTGGAGGGTAAAAATCGTAGAGGGAGACCAAGAGATGAATACACTAAACAGATTCAGATGGATGTAGGTTGCAGTAGGTACGGGGAGATGAAGAAGCTTGCACAGGATAGAATAGCGTGGAGAGTTGCATCAAACCAGTCTCAGGACTGAAGACCACAACAACAACAACATGAAGTCTCCATACTCTTCGTTCAGTACTGTTTGAAAACTGTTGCAACTGACAATGGAATAATGCGTTCGACTCCAGAAATTGTACTATTCGTACCACTAATTTCTTCACGTGCTCCACGCCCGCAAAGCGCTTGTTGATGTACAGCACGATGAATTTCGTCTGCCGATCGTTGTAATTTTTTTGCTGTTTCATTGACAACTAAATCTTTAAATGCATTCTGCTTGGTCTTAATATATAATTTTATAGAAAACTTGCAGTAACCGTCTCTCGTGACTTTATTCATTTTAATGGAACATGACAATAGATCGGTACATTGCCTCTATTCGTGCATACAGCCACTGGGCCTGCGAATGTACTTCATGCCATGAATAAATAACGAAGGGTAAACTGAGCTGACACCACAATTCTGCCGCACTGAAGAGACTTGTGCCGACCGAAAAGTAACACACAGCGAACTCTGCATGCGTGAAGCTTGGCACTCTGTAGTCGGCCCTCGCTTAGAAGCTTACATTATTTATATCACCAAGGTACTATAGACGTGAGTACCTTACATAAATTTCTACGTTTTGCCTCTTCCTTTTCCTGACAACAGGAGTCTTAGCAGTAATACAGAATTACAGACGGGTGAACGACGCACAACAATGAGAGCCTACAAGGGTTCCGTTTTAACCGACTGAGGTATGTAACGTTAAAAGAGGATCCCTTTCTGTACATAGTTGATTCGTTGGGTGGGCAGAGCTATCTCTATTTATATGATGGCCTGGTTGTCGATGAAATCAGAATATCGACGTATTAATTAAAAGTAATTCCGCCAAAGTATATGGCATTACCCTACGAGATATACTTTCGCTGACAGGAAAAGAATTACAGTCGCCCATACAAATAGTGTCTTATTTTGATCACATAGTAAACGGAAATCACTAGTATACGCGATTAAATTAGTAAAATATACCCCTGGATCCGTAATCAATCGCAGGCATCAGCTTTTGAGACAATGCTTCGTTATGCTTCGTTTGTCGCAAAATTATCGCCAGATCACGAGATATCTAGTCCGTTAACGAAACTGCTTTTCCTCAAGAAAAACATGCTACTGAATGTGACTGTGGCACATGTGCCTTCACACGTCACTGATGGTGCTTCGAGTTTTTATGCTTCGAATGTTTATATGACAGACCAGGAATAGACTGGTTCTCTTGAAGTATAACAGTAAAAATCCAAGCAAAAACGGATGAGATATAATTTATAAGTTTTTTCATTCTCAGTTACTGTTGGATTCATAAGGTTACACAGGCTGATTCAACTAGACCTTGCACTGCAAATATTTCGGAAATGGAACATGCTATTGATGTGTGGCAATGAGGTAGCCAGGATTTTGTCAAAGGGGAGAGGGGTACAATTTATTAAAAAGAAACTTAAAAAGGCTCCTGTTTTTCATTTCATGCTAAAAGCATATATAGTTGTGTATTAATTTTATGTGCTTGATTTGCTTTAAAAAAAAATACTAATGATATTTGGTCTGTAAAAGCAAGGCACGCACACACAGAATAAATACTCGAATGAGCAGTTAAATAACTATCAATGATCTCAAATAACTGAGACCAAGAGAGGGTCCTGGTGCTGATAACATTCCTCTGGAACTGACAGCAAATGGAAGTATACCCTTGAAGACTAGACTTTTTACACTGATCCTCTTAATTTGAGAAACTCGGGAAGTACCTGATGACTTCAAGAAAGCTACCATCATCACTTTCTTTACGTAAGGCGATCGTAGTGTATGTGGAAACTACAGCTGTATATCGCTATTGTTAGCTGCAGATAAAATTCTCGCAAGGATTCTATTAAGGATACAGAGTACTTTCCCGGCTCAATATTATGTAAAAATCAACACCTATCTCTTTCAGGCACGACGTATAATGTATATTTTTTACAAATTTTTTGTTGATATCAGGTAATGCAGTACACTTTCTAGACGAATTAGAAGTATTTGGAATATTTTTGAACCTGCTTAGGGTTATTAAAAATTATAAAGAAATTGATGCATTTTTTTACAAAATACTTCCTCAAATTGAGGTACCATTTAATCCAATGTTACACATTTGAAGGAGACCAAATTTTTACCAGATATGTATGACATGACGGCTGACGTACTAGACCTATTTAATTCACCAATTATGTATATTACAAGGATAAAAAATATCACATCCTACATTTTAATTTTTATAATTTCTTCCTAATAAAAATGTTATTTTTTCTATAATTTAGTTGATTCTGCAATAAAGCTTGGGTCTACTACATAAGTATGGACTATTGCAAGTTACAGAAAAAAATTAGAGCAACGCTTTATAAACTTTAGGAAGCATTTGTACCTGAATTCTGAAAAATACAAGTTGTGGGGAAATTGCAAATGAAGATATTAGTCCAATTAAACTGTGCCTCAGAACACTCCTGAAGTACAGTCTTCATCTTTCAGCATTTCTTCATCTTCAAGCTTCCTTTTGGCATTCCTTGTTAGCTCTCCTTTTAGTTTGGTAACTTGAAGAGCGACTCTTTCAGCTTCATGCACCTGTTGTCTGTTACATGCAAGCAATTGATCTTCCATATTAGAGCCACATTTTATGCCTAAATTTCTCAGGACTTCCAACCTTCCTATCAGTCCATCGTTAAAACATATCACTGCATCAGGTACACCAACTTTTAATGTTTTTAGTCCTACAAAAACATTCTTGGGTAATCTTTCCTATATGCAATGGTTGAAACTTTCATTTGTATTCTGAGTGCCCCCATGAAGACATTTACTACGCAAAACAGTGTCACTCAAGTCTCTAAAAATTGGCAGAATTCATTCATAACAGGAACAGGAACAGAATACTTATGATGGTATATTTGACCACTTTCTTTTGCTTTTTGGTAAGCACACCAAGAATCTGCTCCTTTAGGGCAAAGTCCATGATCAGGATGGACATCTGTGGAAAACTTATGAAAGTACTTTGCCCATACAGCTTTTTTCATTGCTGTAACATCATTCAGAGGTGCAGTTCGTCTAATGGCCAGTCCATAATAACTCTGAAGAAGGTCTGTTTCAGTTTCTGTAAATCTGCCTCAGCCAGATAGAGATTTTCCATCAGGTAGCAACTTTCCTTTCATTTCTCTTTTTGTAGTTTCCTCAATCTAGCACCCATCCTCTTTTGCACATGTCCACAATATTCCAGTTTTGTTACCAAGGTATCACCATAAACACTGAACTCATTAATTTTATTGAAAGCTTTAGAGTCCCCATCACCTAGAGTACTTCGTATATCTAACGTTTAAATGGGCACCGACCTCTGAAATATTTTTACAGCTCCATCACACTCCATACCTCCACTGTGACCATCATAATTCTTAGAACACTGACGTTCAATACGTCCTTCAGTGTTACCACGGCAGGTGTGGCAGTACTTAGATAAGCACTCAACAACTTTTCCATTCTCCAGAGAAGTAGCACTTACACCATTCAAGGAACGATGTCCTCGACGTTGCCATGTCCCATCAAGTGCAACAGCAATGCCCCTGGTTCCAATAATATTTATAGTTTCTTCTACTGCACGTTTCATATATGCTTTAGACACAACTGTCATGGCAACTAAAAGTATTTTTCTGTACTTGTTGAACCTACTGGGAGGAGGAGGGTCCATCAAACCACAAAGCGTTGAACAGCTTTTTTTCCTTTTCCTATTGCACACATTGTATACACTAAATTCAAATTCACATCACATGAATTATGCACAATGTCTGAAGTACTTTTCGAGGTAGATTTATTGCAGGATCTACACAGAACAACTAATTTTGTCGCTAAACCCGTCCTGCTACTTTGTTATTCAGTTATTTCCAGACAGCCTACACCATCACGTTGTTTACATTTCGCCACTTCTTTTATCAAGGAAGATAAGATGCTCACATCAACAACAACAAATCCACTACAGACAGCATCATTGTTAACACAAAAATTTGAACCACCAGGAGGCGTACCACGTGAAAGTTTCGTCCCTGAAGAACTGATACATAGGTTACTTTCAACAGTTTGGCTTGCTTTGTTTGTGAACTAGTTACCATGGAATTTACTTTTGTCAAATTTCTTGATGTGTGGCGTAGTTCGTATTTATTGCACACTAAATGATATGTACTTCTACAAATATATGTAGCAATTGGGCAACAAACATTCAGTAACACATGAACAAACTGCTTCAACGAAACAAAAGTAAATACTAGCAAAGACAATCATTTACAGACACTAGAAATCTGCACTGCTACCAACATATACACTACTGGCCATTAAAATTGCTACACCAAGAAGAAATGCAGGTGATAAACGGGTATTCATTGGACAAATATGTTATACTAGAACTGACATGTGATTACATTTTCACACGATTGGGTGCATAGACCCTGAGAAACCAGTACCCAGAACAACCACATTTGGCCGTAATAACGGCCTTGATTCGCATGGGCATTGAGACAAACAGAGCTTGGACGCCGTGTACAGGTACAGCTGCCCATGCAGCTTCAACACGATACCACAGTTCATCAAGAGTAGTGACCGGCGTATTGTGACGAGCCAGTTGCCCGGCCACCATTGACCAGACGTTTTCAATTGGTGAGAGACCTGGAGAATGTGCCGGCCAGTGCAGCAGTCGAACATTTTCTGTATCCAGAAAGGCCCGAACAGCACCTGCAACATGCAGTCGTGCGTTATATTGCTGACATGTAGGGTTTCGCAGGGATCGAATGAAGGGTGGAGCCGCGGTTCGTAACACATCTGAAATGTATCGTCCACTGTTCAAAGTGCCCGTCAATGCGAACAAGAGGTGACCAGACGTGTAATAAATGGCACCCCATACCGTCACGCCGGGTGATACGCCAGTATGGCGATAACGAATACACGCTTCCCATGTGCGTTCACCACGATGTCGCCAAACACGGATGCGACCATCAATGATGCTGCAAACAGAACCTGGATTCATCCGAGAAAATGACGTTTTGCCATTCGTGTACCCAGGTTCGTCGTTGAGTACACCATCGCAAGCGCTCCTATCTGTGATGCAGCGCCAAGGGTAACCGCAGCCGTGGTCTCCGAGCTGATTGTCCATGCTGCTGCAAACGTCGTCGAACTGTTCGTGCAGATGGTTGTTGTCTTGCAAACGTCCTCATCTATTGACTCAGGGATCGAGACGTGGCTGCACGATCCGTTACAGCCATGCGGATAAGATGCCTGTCATCTCGACTACTAGTGATACGAGGCCGTTGGGATCCAGCGCGGCGTTCCGTATTACCCTCCTGAACCCATCGATTCGATGTTCTGCTAACAGTCATTGGATCACGACCAACACGAGCAGCAATGTCGCGATACGATAAACCGCAATCGCTACAGGCTACAATCCGACCTTCATCAAAGTCGGAAACATGATGGTACGCATTTCCCCTCTTTACACGAGCCATCACAACAAAGTTTCAGCATGCAACGCCTGTCAACTGCTGTTTGTGTATGAGAAATCGGTTGGAAACTTTCCTCATGTCAGCACGTTGTAGGTGTCGCCACCGGCGCCAACCTTGTGTGAAAGCTCTGAAAAGCTAATCATTTGCATATCACAGCATCTTCTTCCTGTCTGTTAAATTTCGTGTCTGTAGCATGTCATCTTCGTGGTGTAGCAATTTTAATGGCCAGTAGTGTAAAATGTATCATACTCATAGCCGCTGGGAACAGAAAGTTCACAGTTCTTTTCGAAATAATACTAGTTTCTGTAGCAGGAATAAAGGGGGCTTGGCAGCATACATGACTGTAACTTTAAAATTTGGTGTATATAGGTCATTTTTCATTTGAAACCCTATAATGTATATATCATTGTAATCGGGAAAGACTATAGAAGTTAATAATGTCATAAAAATTTCCACTATTTATAAGTATCATGTATCCTTAAATCGTCTCCAAATTATTTCAGATAAGATTTTACCTGAATATTACTGTGGGGTATTTGGCAATATGATAACTTCACTCTTTTGGCAAACGAATTAAAATTCGAATGTAATGCATTGTCCGTTTGCTAATAAAACACAGCTCAGTCTTGTAATATAAGCTTCATTATCGCAGAGCAGAAAAATTTTAAGGTTGGGTTGAATAACGTATAAAGTTAAACGGCTCAAATCTCTTTTGAAAATAGCCATCTTTCTCGGACTACAATCTTGTATTTAAATTTGCGATTTATCTTAAGCCAAGTCATAAATTCTTCAGCACATCAAAACATCCCAGGTTCCTCAATTCTATCTCAAATTTTGTTGAAGCGTTTTTCATTTCATTAAAATTCTTCAGTTTCTTTTTTTTTTAAATTATTATTTCGACAGTCATCTTGAAAATACAGCGACCAAATTTATTTATAAAATAAAACATAGTATACAAATACTATGAGCTACAATTTTGGAATCTTAACAAGCATTCTCACATTAATTTCAATTAGACTTCTAATGTATGCAACTTCATGAATGAGTTTGTATTTATCCCTGATAACATGATTATACAGCCTATGATACCAATAAACTCCACTACAATGTACAACATTCATTGCCGTTTGTATGACGTTTTGTTTTACAAATACGTTAGGGTTGTGACAATTGGACTGACTGTTCTATGGATATTATGAATTAGACTTTTCACAGTAGAACATCGTTCTTGTAAAACTTGGAAGACATGATATATCGCCATTCCACAAGTGAACGTTCTTTATCCAAAGATACATAGTCCATTATGAAGAACGCTAATATCCTTCCAATGTAAATATGGCTTTCAGTGTCGGCAGTGTTCAGCTCGCCGTTTTATTAAAGCAGAGAGGCTGCATCTTTAAGGCAATTGGGATCTGTCAGGAAAGAAAGGAATTCGGAAGGAATTGGCTGCGGTTTATTGTAAGAGACCATTGGCTAAAGTAAAAATGGGAAACCACAGAAAACCGTTTTCAAGGTTGCCGGCGGATGAATTCGAAATACCTCGTCTCCTGAATCCGCAGATCGTTAGATCAGCGCCTTAGGTCACAGAGCTATCCCGCTCGGTGCAAAAGTTCGAAAAGTTGGTTGTTATACACCATTTCCAAATGAAATAAAATGCATCACAACAAAAGACAGAATTCTGAGACTGCATGGTTTTCGTTTCATTGTACACGTTTCATCATCTGATAGAGCATGAATATTTAAAGATTTAATTGTGCAGGGAACTTGTGGCTTCAGTTAATGTATTACAAGAGCGGAAACAGATTTTGAACGAAAATAAGGAGGGGGGGGGGGGGGAGGGGCGGATGCAGGGCGCACTCGACTCGGACGAATTCAAGCAGCCTCCTGAAAAAATCTATTAGGAACGAACGAACTACAGAATGTGCTGTCATCACAAACCCCTTCCGCTCTCCACAAACCCTTCACATTGTTCCGTATCGGAACGGTTTTTCATAATTGAGTACTGCCCGGGTGACCAGATTGGGCGTCACTTTGCCAATTCCGCTAATTTTGAGAAATTTAGATCTTTTAAATGGAATTCTGAGAAAATTTTGTAAAGAAGTGCAACCAACGCCGTTTGGGAGATATTTTTGTTGCTCAACGCTTTTTTTGGGTGACACAGGAAATCCAAGTGTACTTGTATCCCCTGATTTCAATTTCATTTTTATTTGTAACAATATTCAGCCCATCACGCATTGTGAAATACTGAACATTGCAACCAAAAAGTTCCACCCGTCACCAAATAATGACTCCAGCGCCAACATTAAACTCTCATAATAAGTAATTAGGCTATTATAGTAGTGCGTACATATTTTAGGTTACCATAACGCTAGTGGACGAATCAAAATCGGTTTTCCTCTTCTTTCTTGCTACAAACTTATCCATAATTAGAAACTATCAGAATAGCACACAGCATTAAAACAATACACGACAGCACTTACATTAAATTCAACTGCAAGTACGAACTCAACCCATTAATAATGCTACAACTGAAGCAAGTAACGTCAACAGTGCACAATAGTTGGTTTTGGCTACCATAGAGATGGGAATAGCCGATAGTGCTATTCATGTATCGATAGCTTAATTCTAATGATGGTCTTGTTGACTATCGATAGCGCGTATCCCTTTTTCACCATATGATTGAAAATCAAAATATAAGATGCGACCAAAAAGTTCCGTTCGAAGGCAGTACAGTCCAGAATCGGTATGCCACTCAGCCAAATCGCCGTGGGCATTGACGCAACCATCACATTGACGCACTAGGTTGAAAACGCCTGTATCGGAAAACATGGTGTCCTGCTGCGTGAAGAAGTCCGTAACTACTTCCTGCATAGACTCATCCAGTTGGAATCTTTGACCCTTCAAGGACTTCTTTTAAGGGACCAAAGTTGTGGTAATTGCATGGAGAGAGATCATGACTATAGGGTGGGTTCTCGAGTGTCTTCCACTTGAGCTAGCGCAACTTGTGCGTTATGATATTTCCGATGTGGGAACGTGCGCCATCATGAAACACCATTCCACAACATGCTGTCCCATACACATCCTTCAGTCTCTGATTAATGTCTTCCAGTGTTTGTCCTTCGGCACCCAAGAAAAGAATAACGGAACGTTGATCCTGTTTGGACGCATTTGGCAATGACGCCGCCACAGTTCATGTTTCCGTATTTACTGCATTCACGTCAGAAACATGTCGGAATTGGGGTACGTGACATATGAGCTGCAGCAACGCCCTCTGACGGAAACTTTTTTATCACCCCTTGTATTTTTCAGTTTCACTACACAGCAACTACGTCGTGTGTAATTTCATTTAGGTGATTAGGAGGGGGGGGGGGGTGGAAGGTCCGGACCCCCCTTCGCCTAGGTTCTCTGTTTTGCTATGCCCTTGTGTGTAGTTTTTACAGAATGGATTGGTTATGGGGTCTTATTATTAGTGAATCAACAGATTATAATAACACCCAGAAAGTATAGTTTTATCAAACCATCACTTTTTAGAATTGAACAATACATATTGACGTTAATAAACTAAAAGTAGAGTAAATAAACAATAAAAAGACTAAAGTGATGATATGCAGTACAGGAGCAGAATATGAAACTCTGAGAATAAGAATTGGAAGGGAGGAGCTGGAAGTGATTGAAGAATTTACTTACCTGGGAAGCAAGTTCACAAGAGAGGGTAGAAGCCGGAAAGAAATTGTGACCAGAATACTAAAGGCCAAAATTGCATTTAATCGGAGAAGGAACTTACTCACCAGCAACAACCTCAGTCTGAAAATAAGGAAACGTATCATGAAAGGTTTCGTTTGGAGTGTGGTCCTATACGGATGTGAAACTTGGGCAGTTGGAACAGAAGAGAGAAGACGGCTAGAGGCCCTGGAGATGTGATGCTATAGAAGGATGATGAAGATCAGCTGGAAAGACAAATGAAGAGGTGCTTAGAAGAGTGCAGGAAACCAGATCTTTGTGGAGGCAAATCCAAACAAGAAGAGACAAACTTGTAGGTCACATCCTACGACACAACAACATCATTGGAACAATAGCAGAAGGAGCTATTGAGGGAAGGAATCGGCGGGGGCGACCAAGGATATCATACATGCCACAGATTATGAGTAACGTTGGATGTAACACATACGTGGAAATGAAGAGGAAGGCAGACAGAAGAGAGGAATGGCGCTCTGCTGCAAACCAACCTTAGGATTGAACACTACAAGAAGAAGAAGAAGGGTAAATTAGAATGTTAGTGGTGCTTGTTGCAGGATTCTAGTTAGAGATGTTTACAACATATTGTATTCTGAAAAGTTTCCTCACTGACATTTGTACAATACCTGTGAAAGCATGCATTAAAGAAGAACCCAAGTGCGTAGAATAGTTATGTGGATTCTGACTAGAATTCATCATCACAGATTGAGTTCAACATGACTACCGGCAGCGGCAATACACGCTTCCAATTTGGTATGGGACGATAGCAACACATATGCTGGCATTTCAGCAGAGATGTCCGAGCAGGCTGCGGTGATACATCATTGCACATCATCGGGTGTAGCTGGTATGTGCTTGTAGACGGCGACTTTCACCTTTCGCCACAGAAAAAAAAATTAAGGCGTCAAATCTGGGGAACAGGCTGGTCAAGATACGCGTCCTCTGCGTCAAATCAAACGATACGGAAACAATTCGTGAAGAGATGCTGTGGCGTTTCATCCACAGTGGGCTCGACGACCACCGTGTTCCCACCACAGGTTCCTCATAGTATGTAGAGAACGTCTTCGAGGATCCACGGAAGATGATTGTTAGGGGGCTGCGATCCTTGTGTGAGTTCTGTGTTCTGTCTATGAGAAACAGGCCTATCCGCTGGTGGTTCACTATCACACACCACACATTCACACTCTACGAATGCTGACGTTCGACCTGACGAAGCCAATAGGGATTTCAACACACCAAGAGTGCTTATTTCGGTGGTTTACCTGGCCATGATGGATAAATGTGGCTTCACCGCTAAACAAGATACGTGATAGAACTGGAGTATTGCCTGTACAGAAGTTAACACGATTTTCATAATCATTTTCTTGCAGCTCTCCACGGAGAGAGATATTATAGGGATGGAACCCATGTCGATAGAGAATGCATTGGACACGTACCTGACTAATGCCACTTCCTCATGCGATCGTGCGGGAAGTAACATGAGGATCAACTGCAACAGCATCAAGAACATTTATTCCCCCTTCTTCTTTCGTCACTTGTTTCCTTCTGTTACGTTGTCTAAACATTACCACTTTCACGTAACTGGTTCAAGACGATAATAATTAACTGCTAAGATGGTTGATATCTTTCCACATACGCCAAGCAAGAACGAACTGCATTCCTCCTACACTCTTCACACACCACGAGCATGTCGGCTTTTTCTGCATTGGTAAACCCCATCGCCCACCCCCGGCCTACTGCTTGGACTGCCACACATTAACTGACTAGCAAGTGGCAATCCACACAAGGAACCCACAACCACGCTGTAAGGAAACGTAACAACATCGTACGTAACAGCCACGCAGGTTGAATGGAACAAAAAAGTGTTGGTGTGGAAATTTTTCGAAACGCGATATCTCGTTAACGACTCACACAAGAATCCTGCAACAAACACTACTCACATTCTAATTTACCACTCTTGTAGTTTGTTAACATCATAGGCACTGTTCCATTTAAAAAAGTGTATGTTTGCAAAAAAAACAATTTCTAAGTATTATTACAGCCTGTTTACTGGCTTACAATATAAACCCCTGACTACCAATCCATTCTGCGAAACCCACACATCAATTGCACTTTCCCATTTCTGCAGTATTTGCGGTGCAAGTTTCAGGTGATTCACACTGTATCAGATTTGTGATGATAAAATATAATGTCAATAACATTTTAAATGCTTACTTACTTTGTAAATAATTCTATTTGTCAATGACACAAAAATATTGATTTCATTGATCTCACATAGTTCCATGCTTAAAAAAGGAAAAAAAAAGCGTCATCATAAGATTGGGTTTGAGCACAGAACACAAAAACTCGAACCTATGCTGTTCGTATGATTTAGGTCTCATTCTGAAATGTTTAACTTATTTCGTCCATTTCATCTGAATTCGTTGTCTTACTAATGGCAGTGGTTAGCACTCTGGACTCGCGTTCGGGAGGACGATGGTTCAGACACACGTCCAGCCATCAAGGTTTATGTTTACCGTGATTTCCCTAAATAGCCCCATGCAAATGGCAGGATGGTTCCTTCGAAAGGGCGTGGCCGACTTTCTTCTCCATCCTTCCCTAATCCGATGGGACGGTAGACCTCACTGTTTGGTCCCCTTCCCCAAATCAACCAATCAACCAACCTTACCAATGCTTGACTTTTCCAGCTTATTCCACAGCACAGCAGTGTAAAGACTGTCTTTTCTCTACGCCAATTTGTGTTTCTGGTTTTACCCTGATTATGTGACCCTCAACTTTTTTACTTAAGCTAGTTGATGTGCACAGTGAGGATCTTGAAATCGTTACTAAGCCTTTACAACAATCTCCAAGATGAAATGAAATTACGATTAGCAATTTCCACTAAGTCAGGCCTGGAAGTGGCGCAATACTTACGACAGCAGTCTGTTTTAACAGTTACACCTCGCTAATTCACATGTGAGTGTTGTGATAGCCTAGCGTGAAACAATCGAGAAATAAAGTAGGAGCAAAATGCGCCAACTGCGACATACTGCACAGAAGTTCCGTCCCACGTTAACCTAGGCAATCTCTCCTTGTTACTTTGGTTCCTCTCTGTCTTAAGCTGTCTGAAAATTGAGAAGCTCATTCAAAAGGTGCTTGTTACTGTTACTGACAAAGCATCACCAGCAGTTATATTGTAATAATTACAAATGGGCAATATTTTTCATCGCTTTGGTTTCTATGCAATGAAAATCAGTTTTTTTTCTGAATGACATATTTGACACATTACTGTCGGCACTTTTTATTCCTTGTTCCACATTGTCATCACAACTTCTTCTCCTTTCATGTTATCAGAATCTGGAGTCGAAATTGCACTGCAAGGATTCACTTGTTTAATTACCTTCACGGCTTCTGAGTCATATTTTTCGAACATGGCGAAAAATTCTCATGCTTCGTTTGCTTTTGTGATTCGAAACTACACTCCTGGAAATTGAAATAAGAACACCGTGAATTCATTGTCCCAGGAAGGGGAAACTTTATTGACACATTCCTGGGGTCAGATACATCACATGATCACACTGACAGAACCACAGGCACATAGACACAGGCAACAGAGCATGCACAATGTCGGCACTAGTACAGTGTATATCCACCTTTCGCAGCAATGCAGGCTGCTATTCTCCCATGGAGACGATCGTAGAGATGCTGGATGTAGTCCTGTGGAACGGCTTGCCATGCCATTTCCATCTGGCGCCTCAGTTGGACCAGCGTTCGTGCTGGACGTGCAGACCGCGCGAGACGACGCTTCATCCAGTCCCAAACATGCTCAATGGGGGACAGATCCGGAGATCTTGCTGGCCAGGGTAGTTGACTTACACATTCTAGAGCACGTTGGGTGGCACGGGATACATGCGGACGTGCATTGTCCTGTTGGAACAGCAAGTTCCCTTGCCGGTCTAGGAATGGTAGAACGATGGGTTCGATGACGGTTTGGATGTACCGTGCACTATTCAGTGTCCCCTCGACGATCACCAGTGGTGTACGGCCAGTGTAGGAGATCGCTCCCCACACCATGATGCCGGGTGTTGGCCCTGTGTGCCTCGGTCGTATGCGGTCCTGATTGTGGCGCTCACCTGTACGGCGCCAAACACGCATACGACCATCATTGGCACCAAGGCAGAAGCGACTCTCATCGCTGAAGACGACACGTCTCCATTCGTCCCTCCATTCACGCCTGTCGCGACACCACTGGAGGCGGGCTACACGATGTTGGGGCGTGAGCGGAAGACGGCCTAACGGTGTGCGGGACCGTAGCCCAGCTTCATGGAGACGGTTGCGAATGGTCCTCGCCGATACCCCAGGAGCAACAGTGTCCCTAATTTGCTGGGAAGTGGCGGTGCGGTCCCCTACGGCACTGCGTAGGATCCTACGGTCTTGGCGTGCATCCGTGCGTCGCTGCGGTCCGGTCCCAGGTCGACGGGCACGTGCACCTTCCGCCGACCACTGGCGACAACATCGATGTACTGTGGAGACCTCACGCCCCACGTGTTGAGCAATTCGGCGGTACGTCCACCCGGCCTCCCGCATGCCCACTATACGCCCTCGCTCAAAGTCCGTCAACTGCACATACGGTTCACGTCCACGCTGTCGCGGCATGCTACCAGTGTTAAAGACTGCGATGGAGCTCCGTATGCCACGGCAAACTGGCTGACACTGACGGCGGCGGTGCACAAATGCTGCGCAGCTAGCGCCATTCGACGGCCAACACCGCGGTTCCTGGTGTGTCCGCTGTGCCGTGCGTGTGATCATTGCTTGTACAGCCCTCTCGCAGTGTCCGGAGCAAGTATGGTGGGTCTGACACACCGGTGTCAATGTGTTCTTTTTTCCATTTCCAGGAGTGTATATATTATTCGCCGTGCGGTCTGGGGCGCCTTGCTAGGGTTCGCGCGGCTCTCCCCGGCGGAGGTTTGAGTCCTCCGTCGGGCATGGGAGTGTGTGTTGTCCTTAGCGTGAGTTAATTTAAGTTAGGTTAAGTAGTGTGTAAGCCTAGGGACCGATGACCTCAGCAGTTTGGTCCCATAGGAACTTATCACAAATTACCAGTTTTATATGTCACTGAAAGAATGCAGTGGCAGCCGGCGACATTGCGTCTTCAGTGTCGTGTTTTCCTGATTCCAGTCAACTCAATATTCGTATCGGCTGAGCAGCCGTATCTTTACTGTCGCTAGTTTAATGGAGAAGTGGCAACACTGCAGAATATATGGCACTTATGTGACCAATGATTTACTTCGTGATTTGCTTCAGAATTATCCAGGTAAATCCACTCGATATTTTTTGTCATTTACACTTAAAATTCTGAATTATTCTCATTTAAGAGATGAAATAGAGGTAGCAAATTTATCATTTTGAGTCCAGAAGTCTCGTTCCAGCAGACCTGCAGCCACAGTTTAACACAACAGTCACAACACTCGCGTCTTGTTTTTGTTGTCCACTGCGATAGTAGCACCCCAAGGGGCGAGCAAGTCAATTTCGGTGGAATTTTGTGAAAGCGAATGCGAATAGTAATTCTTTATATTGGTTTGTAGAACGATCTTGCACAGTAAACTGCTGCAACAACAAGAAGATTTGTCACATTTGTCTTTTTTTAGATTTCCTAAGGATCCTAAGAGGTATGAAATTGTGCATTACATGAGAGTTTATTGGAGATTCTCTTGTAATCTAAAGATATTTACTGAGGAATATCGTTTTCTTTTAAGAACAAAAAATGGCCTATAAGCAGCAGAAGACCTGACCTTTCGCAGAAAGACATCGTGTATCTGCTCACCAACGTGACGTTTTCTTCACTATACTTCCGCTCAAATTAGTGAATGTGGAAGGTAGGAAACTTGTATGGAATGCGATACCCTCATTATGTAACGTACCAAATAAGCCATCACAAGTGAAGCTGAAGCGAAAACCACACAGGCTTGCTAATAAAATGCCAAAAGCAAAAACATTGTTTCCCAACACAGAAGAAACCAGTTTCACAATATTGCTGCTATGGCGAGAATATTCAACACATACGCTTTTGAAGCAAAACTATTACATATACAGAAATGTTCGTGTAATAAAAATCGAGTGAAGTGTAAGAATTTACGAGGCTTTAGACAAGATACAAAACTGTTACGTGTCAAGGAAAGTACCTGCCATAGTAAGAAGAGGCAACAACAGAAATATACACACTTCACACTGGTTCCCAGAACTCCTGAAGATAGATGTTGTCTGTGGATACTCTATCACAGACACAGTCGCTTTGACTGTTCAGAGATGTCACTAAACCCGCCCAAAGATGTAAACCACCATGCATGAGCACCGCCTATTAGACGGAGGGGATCCGACAGCCGATCAGTTCCAGTCATTCCACCAGGAAGGAGGTACACGGCTCGTGTTGTTTGTAGTTCAACCATTCCTAGACGGTCAATACCGAGGTTCGCATTGTTACATTGTGCCAGGAAGGGCTCTCTACAAGGGAAGTGTCCAGGCGTCTCGGAGTGAACGAGGGCCATGTTGTTCGGACACGGAGAAGATACAGAGAGACAGGAACTGCCTTGCTCAGGCCGCCCAAGGGCTAACTACTGCAGTGGATGACCGCTACCTACGGCTTATTGTTCGGGGGAACCCTGACAGCAATGCCACCATGTTGAATAATGCTTTTCGTGCAGCCACAGGACGTCGTGTTACGACTCAAACTGATGCGCAACTTCACTCCTCATGTCCATGGCGAGGTCCATCTTTGCAACCAAAACATTATACAGCGCGGTGCAGATGAGCCCAACAACATGCTGAATGGACCGCTCAGGATTGGCATCACGTTTTCTTCACCGATGATTGTCGCAAATGCCTTCAACGAGACAAAGGTCGGAGACGTGTTTGGAGGCAACCCGGTCAGGCTGAAAGCCTTAGACACACTGTCCAGCGAGTGCAGCAACGTGGAGGTTCCCTGCTGTTTTAGGTGGCATTATGTGGGGCCGACGTACGCCACTGGTGGAAGGCGCCGTAACGGCTGTACGATACGTGAATGTCATCCTCCAACTGATAGTGCAACCATATCAGCTGCATATTGGCGAGGCATTCGTCTCCATGGACGACAATTCGCGCCCCCGTCGTGCACATCTTGTGAATGAATTCCTTCAGGATAACGACTTCGCTCGACTAGAGTGGTCAGTATGTTCTCCAGACATGAGCCCTATCGAACATGCCTGGGATACATTGAAAAGGGCTGTTTATGGATGACGTGGCTCACAAATCACTCTGAGGGATCTACGCCGAATCGAGGAATGGGACAATCTGGTCCAACAGTGCCTTGATGAACTTGAGGATAGTATGCCACGACGAATACAGGAACGCATCAATGCAAGAGGACGTGCTACTGGGTACTGGAGGCACCGGGGATACAGCAATCTGGACCACTACCTCTGAAGGTCTCGCTGTATGGTGGTACAACATGCAATGTGTGGTTTTGTGAGCAATAAAAAGGGCGGAAATGATGTTTATGTCGATCTCTGTTCCAATTTTCTGTACAGGTTCCGGAACTCTCGGAACCGAGGTGATGCAAAACTTTTTTTTGATGTGGGTATGTTTCTCATGCATGAAACAGGTGTTTATATTCACTTGCTTCCAGCAGAATGACCTGCAGTTACTATAAACACATTCGAAGCTGTTTCGTCATGAGTAAGTTGTTGCTTATGTCACTGAATCAGTGAGATTTGGCTGTTTTTAGATTTATATTTCACAATCATTTATTTCTTTTGATATTACACAAACTCTTGGAGGCGAAAAAAAAATTAATATTTCGTAAATCTCGTGGAAAGGTGATGGAAAACAAACAGTATCCTGACAACGCGTGTGTCTGTGCTTTCTACCGCTTCGAGCTCTAGTGTCGCTCCAACTGCCAAACGGAAACAACTTTCAAACCTTTTGTGTCGTGACTACGGTGCAGCTCAGTTCTTGCGAATTCTCTGTATTGGCCATGAATGGAACAACAAGGTAGCGCTGCTAAATGTAGCTGTATCCTAGCGTAGCAGTCAAATGTTCGCCCATCACGTGGAACAATGCCTTAGTTCTCGGTACTAATCTCGAGGCAGAGTAGATTTCCATATTTTCTGTGAAAGAGCCACTAGCTGCAGACTGACAGTTAATAAGGAAATGTTAAGACATCTGCTCTCCCATAAGTTTTGCCGCTACCTTGATTGTGTACCATGTAAATGTAAAGGTGAAAAATTTGCTCACTTGCACACTTGTTGGTGCCTGCTTTTTCAGCATCTATCAGTTTTACTGACGTAATTATGACAGTGCATGATTTCTTTAACTGAATTTCGTTACGTATTTATCCCGACTTCCACGACTACTCACTTTCGTGGTAGTCCTGTAACGCCACTTCAGTAGGAATGTCGACTGAATATAGACACAGACCACATCAAAGCCGAAGATGCATTTTATTCTGCTAATTCGTGACAATCTGGGATACTTTATTTTATGAAAGAAAAACTTTTTCCGTAACGGTGTCATTATACGTTGTAATTCGTTTGGCTTAGTACAGCGCATACTAAGTAGCATCTTTTCGCTAGTTTATTCGACACAGCAGATAAACATTAGAGATAAATAATATTCTACACCATTAAATAACAGCAGGAAAGCTGACAATATTTTCATTAAAGACTCCTTAACACTAAATTTAATCTCTGATTCTGTATTCCGACATAAATGTCGTAAGGAGTGTGACCATAATATAACTTACATGTTTATTTGACACTATAATAATGAGGCCATAGTCACAGTACGTACTTTGTTTCCCTAAAAAAAAAGGGGGGTTTACATTACCGGTTTCAACAAACTACGTCGCCATTTTCAAATGTAAAAAATCAGTTGGAGAATATATAATGGGAATTATGAGCATACATCTGACAGCATCTATGGTCCTAATTCCCATTATATATTCTCCAACTGATGTTTTATACTTGGAAATGACGACGTAGTTCGTTGAAACCGATAATGTAACCCCATTTTTTTAAGGAAAGAAAATTATATACTGTGATAATGGCTACACTCTTATAGTGTCAAATAAACATATAATCTCTGATGTTAGCATTTTATATCTGTTGTACTTCTGCCACCATCAGGTACGCTATTTTGCTGCCTACATAGCAAAACTCCCTCCATCTTCTTAAAGTAAGTAGCTGTCAGGTAGGTGGCTGACCCATGTTGCTTATGACGGGAAATAGTGGTACACCTTCTTTGGGTAACTCATATAGTGTGGGGGTACTGGGACCTTTGATTTCAGTTGCCTGACAACTTTCTCAGGCCTGCCTGTTTCCTTAAGAAGAGCTTTAGTTTTTCTGTCCATCCTATTGGTAGGGTCATATTCTAGTGGCTTATAATCAGGGACCTCGTGAAGTTGATTGGCCTTCAGGTCACTGTTAGTCTTCTACAGTAATACCATAGAGATCCCTTTGTTTGAGGGTAATAAAACGACAGCATTATCATCCTGCAACCTCTTGAGGGCCATACTCTCGTCTGTTGACATGTTCGTTTTGGATATCCTGGCTCTCTCGAAATCTCTTCTGTCACATTCGAAGGTAGTGTGATGACTCCTTCCTCTACATAGCTGATGAAGCCAGACACCTATGTATCTCTGGGAGTGACTGCAAAGTTAATGCCCCTTCTGAGTACCTTCAGAGTGGCTTCGTCCAAAGTTCGGTCACTCAAATGTACCATCTTGTTGGTGTCATGTGTTTGTTACTCTGTGTTTTTCATGTGTCTAAATTTAGCCAGTTCTCAGGCTGTAGCACTCTGCTTGATGAATGTCGCTAGCATGTATCACACAGCATACTCTGTCAATATTCGTGTGCTAAGTTGGCTGCCAAATACAGATGTAGACAGCTCATAGAGGTGACATCAAGTCTGTGTCACAAGTTATGGATCATTTCCCTTGGCAGAGCGCTAATGGGATGATGCATATTTTCTAGTGGTCACTTGTGGTAACCATTTTGTATAGTCAAACGACTGTACCAAAATGGGATTAGCAGATCTGCAAGACAGTCATATTATATGGGCTGCATGCAAATCTGGGGAACACAAGTCTGGTCGTTCACATACTTTTGAGCTTGATAGTATATATTTGCATTATCAGTTTAACACAATAATGATCACATACATTACTTAATTGTTGAGGTATATCATTTGTAAATAGAATAGCATCACTTGTTCTTATACATTTTGTATATACTGTATAATCTACCTACACACATTTTATTTCTACTCTGCCATACATAAGAACGCATGTTGTATTTACTACATATTTATCATTGCACACTCTAATTCCATTATACTGTATGCCGAAATTCCAGTTTCTTGCATTTAGTATGTATTCATTGTCTGAATACAATGGACTTTTCAATAAGGAATAGTTTTATTATTTGCTTAAATTTCTCTTTCAAGCTAATGTTTGAGATATGAAATGGTAAACAGTTATATAGTTTTATTGCCATACAAGCAGTACTTCTTTCTAGATTAGCTGTGTTGTGTCTTGGAATTCTTAAATTTTATTCTATTTCTGGTAGCATGGTTATGTATTGTCTGCACACTTTTACTTGGTCTCTGACCAGAAGATGCTGGGAGCAGAAGCCTGTGATCAGCTCATAGTACATTGGCTGCTGAGAAAAGCCCACCTCTTCCTAGAGAACCCAGCTTATAACATAAAAGAAATGAACACGTAATGGGTTAATGCATCATGAAAGTAACACAAAAGATGGTGGGGAGTTGCTATAAGGACTAGGTGTAGCCCCTTTGCTCGTTTTATGTCAGTGGATGTTTTATTATTGTCTCTTCCTCTGTTGTAGGTTACGAACAACATGCATTAATAGTGGAGTCTTGCTTATTTTTAAGCACCTGTGGGGCTTGTAGAGGTTCCGTTCAGTTATTTTGGGTAATTCTTTGGAATAAGTTGATAACACATTTGTTGAACGTACTACTAACAACTATGATTTACTTTGGTATTTAGGCATTTGCTACTGTTATCTGGCAATTCTCTTGTTTCTTTGTTAATCTTCCATGGATTCCTTGACTCTGTTTGTTGACTGAGCAATTATGTTTCCCACAATTTTTTTGCGGCTCGAAGTGTCTTACTGTCTGTAAGCTTTACAATATTCAATGAATATTGGTGCAGCCTGTGAGTCTTATGCAAACAGCATAAAGATGTTTTAGCTTCTTGTAGAATACAAATAAACCCCTTCATCAACCATGGCTCATACCCGATTTTTTTTACTGTCATTATTTTACTTGGTAGGCACGCTTCTGTATAAATATCCAGTAAAATGTTATATTTGTTATTTATATCATCAGAAAGCTACAGTTCTAGCCAATTTTTCTTCTCAAGTTTTTTCTCTAGAAACTCGATGTTACAGATGTTAATGTCTCTGTAAGAGACACAATAGTGAGTATATCTACCTACGCAGCACCATTTATAATTGAAAATTGTAAACTGTTGTCTGATAAACTCATTTCATTTATCATGCATGTACACATATAGGATTCAATGTTTGTAATTATAAATCTATGGCAGTTAGTGTTCTTGCTTATTTTAGTGAACTACAAGGTGCATTTAAGTTCTAAGGCCTCCGATTTTTTTTCTCTGGGCTGGAAAAAGATAGAAACATACGCATTGTTTTAAAATGAGGCCGCGTTCATTGTCAATACGTACCAGAGATGGCAGCACCATACAGCAGATGGAATTTTACCGCCAGCGGCGAGAATGAGAACTGTTTTAAATACTTAAAATGGCGACGTTTTCCTTACTTGAACAGCGTGCAATCATTCGTTTTCTGAATTTGCGTGGTATGAAACCAATTGAAATTCATCGACAGTTGAAGGAGACATGTGGTGATGGAGTTATGGATGTGTCAAAAGTGCGTTTGTGGGTGCGACAGTTTAATGAAGGCAGAACATCATGTGACAACAAACCGAAACAACCTCGGGATCGCACAAGCCAGTCTGATGACATGATCGAGAAAGTGGAGAGAATTGTTTTGGGGAATCGCTGAATGACTTGAACAGATCGCCTACAGAGTTGGCATTTCTGTGGGTTCTGTGCACAAAATCCTGCATGACGACCTGAAAATGCGAAAAGTGTCATCCAGGTGGGTGCCACGAATGCTGACGGACGACCACATGGCTGCCCGTGTGGCATGTTGCCAAGCAATGTTGACGCGCAACGACAGCGTGAATGGGACTTTCTTTTCGTCAGTTGTGACAATGGATGAGACGTGGATGCCATTTTTCAATCCAGAAACAAAGCGCCAGTCAACTCAATGGAAGCACACAGATTCATCGCCACCAAAAAATTTCGGGTAAACGCCACTGCTGAAAAAATGATGGTGTCCATGTTCTGGGACAGCGAAGGCGTAATCCTCACCCATTGCTTTCCAAAGGGCACTACGGTAACAGGTGCATCCTACGAAAATGTTTTGAAGAATTAATTTCTTTCTGCACTGCAACAAAAACGTTCGGGAAGGGCTGCGCGTGTGCTGTTTCACCAAGACAACGCACCCGCACATCGAGCTAACGTTACGCAATAGTTTCTTCGTGATAACAACTTTGAAGTGATTCCTCATGCTCCTTACTCACCTGACCTGGCTCCAGGTGACTTTTGGCTTTTTCCAACAACGAAAGACACTCTCCGTGGCCGCACATTCACCAGCCATGCTGCTATTGCCTCAGCGATTTTCCAGTGGTCAAAACAGACTCCTAAAGAAGCCTTCGCCGCTGCCATGGAATCATGGCGTCAGCGTTGTGAAACATGTGTACGTCTGCAGGGCGATTACGTCGAGAAGTAACGCCAGTTTCATCGATTTCGGGTGAGTAGTTAATTAGAAAAAAAATCGGAGGCCTTAGAACTTGAATGCACCTCGTATTAAACCGTATTAGGAAATCAACGTGTTCTAAGTAGAAAGTCAGACTACGTTTTTGGCGATGTGTCGCATAAAAAACATCTAAGTCCCCACATAAAATTCCTTTGCTTTTCCAGGAATATGACAGAACACTATCCGTGGAAAACCATCGAACAACGGGCAGCACTGCATACGGCAAGGCCGCCGAGAATGCTTTGGTCGAGCCGACACCGGGAGAGGCGGCCGCATCGCCCGGCATCGCTGATGTCGCCGCACTTGTCGAGGCTGAGGTTAGTGCTTCTCTACAATCAAAGGACGTGCACGGGCTTCTTGTCCAGACCATCACTGTTGCTGTCACTGCAACGTGACACACAAAATACAGAAAATTCTGGAGGCGAATGTGAATGAGATGCGTCCTCTGGCCTGGTCATTAAAGGAAATTGAGGATAGGGTACGACTGTTAGAACAGAAGCTGGTCAAGAAGACTGATGAACATGAACAGTATCAGAGAGGCATTGATCTCAGGATGTTCAGAATTCCAGAGAACAGCAGAGAGAGCACAGACGACTTAGTAACAAGTGTTGTCCTCTAGAAGCTATTCCTGTGCGTGACACTAAATGATATTGACAGAGGTCATAGAGTGGAATACAGGACGCCAAGATCTACAAAACCTAGACCAATAATAGTGAAGACTGGTTTGTACTGATAAAGATCTGAATTCATAAGAGTGAAGAAGAAACTCATGAAGTTAGTTTTGATAATATTAGAGGATCTCAGCTCTGAAAGATTAAGCATGTTGAGCAGTGCGATTTGGACTACAAAATATATAGTCAGCTGGAATGAGATTTTCACTCTGCAGCGGAGTGTGCGCTGATATGAAACTTCCTGGCAGATTAAAACTGTGTGCCCGACCGAGACTCGAACTCGGGACCTTTGCCTTTCGCGGGCAAGTGCTCTACCAACTGAGCTACCGAAGCACGACTCACGCCCGGTACCCACAGCTTTACTTCTGCCAGTACCTCGTCTCCTACCTTCCAAACTTTACAGAAGCTCTTCTGCGAACCTTGCAGAACTAGCACTCCTGAAAGAAAGGATATTGCGGAGACATGGCTTAGCCACAGCCTGGGGGATGTTTCCAGAATGAGATTTTCACTCTGCAGCGGAGTGTGCGCTGATATGAAACTTCCTGGCAGATTAAAACTGTGTGCCCGACCGAGACTCGAACTCGGGACCTTTCTTTCAGGAGTGCTAGTTCTGCAAGGTTCGCAGAAGAGCTTCTGTAAAGTTTGGAAGGTAGGAGACGAGGTACTGGCAGAAGTAAAGCTGTGGGTACCGGGCGTGAGTCGTGCTTCGGTAGCTCAGTTGGTAGAGCACTTGCCCGCGAAAGGCAAAGGTCCCGAGTTCGAGTCTCGGTCGGGCACACAGTTTTAATCTGCCAGGAAGTTTCATATAGACAGCTGCTGGTTGGATAATGGTCAAGATCGAAACTAAAAAAAGAATAAGCAAAGGATTATGTGTTAATGCCCTTTTGGATTCCTGTCATTTTCTGCTGTTGCAATGCAGAAGTTAGAAATTTGACTCTAAAGTGCATACAACCTTACTCTGTGGTGCAAAGGCTTTTGGCCCTAAGACGTCATCTTCTTAAAACAGCAAGGTGTCGACACAGGCAAAAAAAAAGAAGGAAAACATCAGAGCTCCGAAGTTCATGTGAGGTGTAATATGGGTTAATGATGTCCATTGCCATCACACGATATTTCACCAAAATAAGCTTGACGCACCTCCTTTAAGTAAGTCTCACCTGTTCTCTTGATGCCCCCATGAATGACATCAGAACCACGATTTATGACACAAAAAGCCCTCAGGAGGTGCTATAAAGGGCTTCAGTGAAACCATCTACTTCCTTGGGACATTATTTTTCACACATTTCGTGGTCTAAAATCATAGTTTGCAGTGCATTGTGGAATGCGGCGATGCTCTTGACAACCTTTGACACTGCTGATACCCTCTGGATGATTCAACTCTGTTCTAAGGACATGATTGGTTTGCAACCCTACTGAACATGATCTTACCCCTTTAGAGTGTAACGCGAACACAATTTTTGTTCTGGTGTATCTGTTGGTAGCATAATGGACGAATTTCTTTTTAAAAACAGGTAACCCGTAAAAAACTAGTTTTTAATTGTTGCTTCATGGGTAGGACTAAAAAATAATGTGTTCATTAATGTTAACAGTAATCACGTTTACTTATCTGCTGGGTTGAGTCGCTCTGCTTCACTCCAGTGAAGGAATTGTTCAAATGATAAATGGAAAAGCAACTAACTAACAATCCTCAAAACCATTCGACATAATTTTAACGCGATCCAAAGCAGAAATGGGTACCTACGCTTTTAATCCCTCCTTTCTCGCCCCCCGCCTCTGGCGTGTGCACGAGGGCTGTGACACTGACATGCAAATGAATAAAACAGTGAAGTGTCTCTCTAAATGGTTCAAATGGCTCTGAGCGCTATGGGACTTATCTTCTGAGGTCATCAGTCCCCTAGAACGTAGAACTAATTAAACCTAACTAACCTAAGGACATCACACACATCCATGCCCGAGGCAGGATTCGAACCTGCGACCGAAGTGATCACGCGGTTCCAGACTGTAGTGCTTAGAACCGCACGGCCATCCCGGCCGGCTGTCTCTCTAAGATCTACAGTTTGGCAACACTTGCGCTACCACCCACACACCCCTTTTGGGCATTTTAAAAATGTCCCTCTGCAGAGACATGCATTCACCATTGACAAAGTGCAGGAGGGATAAGCAAAATTTTTGACATCCCTGAGCTGAGTGTCGCTATGCTACCGCATTAGGGTTTGTTGGCAACATGCGAAATATGGGGGATGTTGGCAGAGTTGCGTATCCTACCAGCACCTAGTTGTCAGTGAATTCCTGTAGAGCGACATTTTTAAAGTGTCCACCAACAGAAGTGTGCAGGTGGTATAGAAGGTGCTGTCAAACTGGGGTGTATTGGACAGACCCTTTGCCATTTTATTCATGTGTGTGTCAGTGTCGCCCCCTCCCTCCGCCATGTCCCATGCACATGTCACCGGTTATTGGGAGTGGGGCGATAATAGAGTAATTAGATAGCATAAATACCCTTTTCTGCTTTAGACACACTTTTGATTTCGTGGACTGTATGGAATGGTCCCTATTTGTTCCACCTTGTATACCAGAGCGAAAATTACAGTTGTGCTACACTCCAAACGTATGACATCATTTTGTATTGGGCTGCAGATCCAGGATGTTCTCAGAGAAAGGTTGAATCATTTGCAGGTTTCAGAAGTATCAACGGTTATCAAGAACCTCACACTGCAAACTGTCTTTTCCGACATCGAAATGTGAAAATTAATACCTCATGGAAGGGGGTGATTTCACTCATGCCCTTCATGACACCTCATGAGGTGTTTTTGTGTCCACTCTCGGCAGCACCGTGTCCTAAATGTTTTCCTAGGTCACCCAGAAGAAAATCACATGATTTCAGCCTTGGGCTTTGCAGTTTTAACAAACGCAGGGCATCAGGAGAAGGGGTGAGATGTGGGTAAGGGGAGATAGATGACTTTCCTGTGCTGAGGCACATTCACAGAAGTGAAATATGGCGCCAATGTGACATCATCAATACACCTTACACCTCACAGCCCTCGCCCCTCCCCCTCTCCCCCCCCCCCCCTCCCCAGACACAGATTTAGTAATCGTATATATTCGTTTTGGCATCGAGATTGCTGGTTGTGGCTAGTATGAAACTCTTCTTATCACACAGAACCTTCTTGCAATAACTTGACAGTATATGCTAATTGGTACCCTGGGCATAAAGTGTGTGACAAGAAGGTTTGCCGTGTTGTTGAGTAGTCTGCCTTCCTTTAACGATTTCAGACCAGTCCTTTTGTCACACAAATGAGCTCCTTGTAGTGTGATTCCACAATTAAAGAGGTATGCAGCTTGAGAATCACTGGATACTTCATGAATCGTCTATGAACATGTTGACATTGATCTGAGCACTACAAATGGAAGTGAGTTTCATCACCAACCATCAGATTTTTAAACACAAAATCATCTTACATAATTATACATTTTGTATAGAATATATAGTGTACCTACATACATTTTTTCTGTTTTATCTATGCACATTTTAATTCCATCACAGTGTATACTTGTTTCCAATTTCTTGCATTTAGTGAGTGTTCATTGTCTGAATAGAAATGAGTTTCTATAAGCAATAGTTCTATTGTTTGCTTAAATATCTATCTCAAGCTAATGTTTGATGTATGAAATGGTAAACGGTTGTACAGTTTTATTACCATGTAATCAGTACTTCTTTGTAGTTTAGCTGTATTGTGTTGTGGAACACTTAACTTTATACTGTTTCTGGTAAGGATGCTGGCAGCAGAAGCTTGCACTCAGCTTGTAGCACACTGGCTGTTGAGACAAACCCTGCCTCCTTCTCTCAGAAACCAGCCAGCCTATAGGTTATAAGAGAAACAAATATGTAATGGATTAATGTGTCCAGAAGTGACATGAAAGTAGATGGTGAGCTACTAGCAGGACCAGGTACAGCTTCTTTGCTCATTTCTGCAAATAATATTAACATTCACTACATGCAACATCACAACACAGATAAACGCTGTATTCTCAACGGTTTCTTATTGTTATGGCGCTCCACACTGTTACATAGCTGAGTCTGACAATGAGCATAAACGTCCTGATGCAGCAAAAAGTCAGACAATTTACAATGACTACAGAGATGTCAAGTAAAAGAGTGCAACCAGTACATCCGTTACTGGTGGTTTAATGTTTCTAAAAACAAATGTATCTATACATGAAGTTAGTTTGCTCGTCAGGGTAGGAATGTGGTCTTTCCACTATAAACAGTTATATATGGTGAGATCTGAGAAGTTTGTGTTTTGGTCTACATTCATACCAATTCTTGCAATTGCTGTAATTCGTCTCTTGTCCTTCTGTTGTTATTCCTAAGTAGAATTGTTTTACTTTTCTCTGTATTGATAACTAGCCAATTTGTTCTTAGTCACTAAATGATACACTCAAGTCTCAGTTTGTTATTTGTTATGGTATCATGTAAATCTCTGCCCGTGGTTATGATGCTGGTATCAACTGCAAAAAGAATCATTCCACTTTCAGTGCTAAGAGCTAACTGATAGTTATACATCAGAAACAACGGAAATCCTAAATGTTGCCTTGTGGTATACCATAACGTATTTGCTGAAATTCTGATAAATATTTCTTTCATTTGAATTGTGTTTCTACTGCTTGTTTCCCATTTTGTAGATATGATGTAATGATCCTAAGAGCTATTCCTCTAATCCCATAGTGGCGAAGTTTCCTTATTAAGATATCAGGTAGATTGAAAGATTTTCATAAGTGACAAAATATACCAAGAGGATTTTGGCATTGATCTAATCCCTCTGAAATTATATTTAACACATTCAAACACTATTGAAACTCTCGAGGAATGTAAATTTTCTACTGTTTATGATAACAATTCATTCGAAATATAAATAGTCGTTAGTATATTATTTTTTCAGCAACTTTTGAGAAAATGGACAGTAAAATAATTGGTATGCAGCTGCCAGAGTTCAATGGATATCCATTTTCATTGTTCCTGGAAAACTACTTTCCGTAAGATGTGAATTTATTAGGATACAGAGCAGTTTGGCCATCTCATTTGTCATTAACTTTAAAATTTTATTTGACAGCACATTTACTCGTATGTGAGTGGAGGTATAACTATCAAATTTCTTTAGCACTTTTTTGTCTTGCTCTGTTGTAGGTTCAAAGAACATGCATTAATTGTAAAGTCTTGCTTATTTTTCAGCAGCTATAGAACTTGCAGAGGGTCAGTTTAGTTACTTTGTGTTAAGTCGTTAGTATAAGCCGATAAAATATTCTTAGAAATTACCAGAAACAGTTTAAGAATCTTCTATTATTCTATTGTTTAATTTGCTGTTAGTGTCTGCCATTTTTCTTGGTTCTTTGTTAATTATCTTCCATGTGTTCCTGACTCTGTTAGATGACTGAGTAGTCATGTTTCCAAACAAATTTTGCGGCTTTAAGTGTCTTACTGTAAGTCTTTTTGTGAGCTTTATGGAATTCATCGAAATTGTCCGGTCTCTGTGGTCTTTATAATTGTGTAAACATGTTATGAAAACAATATGTTCGAAGTAGACAGACTCTGTTTTCGGTCATGTGACACATAAAATTCCTTTGCTTTTCCAGGAATATGACAGAACACTATCCGTGGAAAACCACCGAACAACGAGCAGCACTGCATACGGCCAGGCCGCAGAGAGTGCTTGGGTCGAGCCGACACCGGGAGAGGCGGCCGCATCGCCCGGCATCTCTGACGTCGTCGCACTTGTCGAGGCGTCGCAGAACAATCACACGACAGCCACAGGCTTCTTGTCCGGACCATCACTGTTGCTGTCACTGCAGTGGTGACTGACAAAATACAGCAAACTCTGGAGGTGAATACAAGTGAAATGTGTGCTCTGAACAGGTCATTAAAGGATAGAGCATGACTGTTAGAACAGAAACTGGTCAAGAAAACTGACGAACATGAACAGTATCAGAGAGGCAGAATTCCAGAGAACAGCAGAGAGAACACAGACCACTTAGTGACAAATGTTGTTCTCTAGAAGCTATTCCTGCACCTGACACTGAGTTACATTGACAGAAGTCGTAGAGTGGGACACACTACGCCAGGATCTACAAAATCTAGACCAATAATAGTGAAGTCTATGTTGTACTGAAAAATATCCGAATTCGTAAGAATAAGAAGAAACCCACGAAGTTAGGTATGGTGATATTAAAGGATCTCACCTCTGAAAGATTAAGCATGTTGAGCAGCGCATTTTGGGCTACATAAAATATAGACAGATGATGGCTGGATAGTGGTGAAGACCGAAATTGGAGAAAGAGCAATTTGTTATGCAGATGAACTCAAAAGCCCATACTTAAGATGCTAAGAACATATCAACTCTTGCTGCCGCTGGTTTGTGTGTCTATACTTTTACTGTCTTAACTGTTCTGTCTTATTTCCTCATTCATTACTTTTTTATTGATTCTTCTTTACTTTGTCAATTACTGTACCAACTGTCATGCTTCCCATTTTAACTTGGCAGTTTATTGTCACATTATTGCTGTTATTAATCATTAGCATCATTAGTAGTGCACTCTGATGTTATTCCGTTTGTCTATCTCTTAGTACTGTTGTGTGCGGATTATTCTAGCTCTGCTTGGCGAGTTTCTTTTTGTGTCACCACTCGGCTGTTTAACGTCTCCTGCAGAGCCCGCTGACCCTGGCCACAAAACCTCCTTCCCTTCTGACGACACCCGCTGCTTTTATCTCCAGGGACGTGCGTTCCCTTACCTCATCGCTATTCTTTGTTGCCTTGATGGCGATGACACAGAGTCCCTAAGGTGAAGGAGCAGTATTCTCGTGAGGTACATACCAAGCTCCGCTTTACACACACAATTGTTCTATCTCTGCCAGTCCAACCCGATGAGTTCTGTCATACATTTCAAGACACAGACATCCATGTAATACTTCTGTTGGAGATCTGACTGAAACCAAACATTCCCTAAATCTGGTAAATCTAGACAGCTACATCTTTCTACGACACGACCGATGTAACAGGCAAGAAGGTGGAGTAGAGGTGTACATGCCCTCTGATTTATCACCTACTGTGCAACATACATCCAACAATAATGAAGGTAAACAAGCTGGAATATGTGTTCGTAGAACCAAATCCCTCTACAGAAAGTGCCTGGTATGTGTCTCTACGAACCTTCTAAAGTGGGTGGGTTTGCCTGCTTCAAAACTGCTCTTTCAAGTTTCGAATCTACATACGAGCATATGATTGTAGTTGGTGACACTAACATAAATTTTCTATACAACAGGCCTTCCAGTGACAAATTTAAGCGGACACTTCCTTCTTCAGATGTGTCGCTACTTCCGCTTGCTCCTACACATCAAAAGAACAGTAATCACACTCTCACAGATATATTTGTAACGAAATGAACAGAGTAATTGTACCTCTGAGATCTCTGCACTTGGCATGCCTGGCCACGATATAATTTAATTATGTACTCGCTAGAATGACCCAGAAGGAAGCCAGACTCCAAATGCATTAATTTATCTTTCCTCACAACTGAGGTTCAAGAAATAATTTGGGAAACATCTTCTATTGCCCTCTGAGACATAAACGGAAAACCAGGGATTTGCTCAGCTATGTGACAAACATGCTCCCCTAATAAGCGGCAACGTAAGATGGATTCTTGCGCCTTGGCTAACTGAAGAACTAAAACAGCTCATGAATCTCAGAGACGCTGCATAACGAGCATACAGACTGTGCCCCCTACCTTAATATCAGGTTGCGTACAAGCGAAAGTGGGGCAGAGTCAGTCATGATGTAAGAAATGCAAGACCCAGGCGTGCCCATACGTTAAGTAACAACAGAAATAGTCCAACTGTCCTATGGGAAAACCTTCATGACCTTGCTGTACTCAGAGCAAAAGCTGCAGCCGATCCAGTTGTCACAGCTGAAGAAGTGAACCGGTGTTTCTTCACATTACCTAAAACCACAATTAAGCCACAAATGAAACAATGATTCATTGTTTACTTCGTGGGAGTAAGGATTGTACCCACTAAAAATTCTTTCTAAAGCATGTTACTTGGAATAAGGTAAAAAAAAAAACCATAATGCATATCAGATCAGCATCTACTGGACACAATGGCACCACATTCCAAAACTATGAAGGAACTACTGCCCCAGATCCCTCTCATTACAGACCTGTTTGCATTTTTTCTGCAATGCCCATGACCTTAGAATACGAAGTCAATGACGAGTTAACAAACTACCTAACCACAAACATACTAGATGAATACGAAATAGCTTTCTGTAAACATTGCAACACAACTCCTGCCTCAGTAAAGGTAACAGACGACCTGAAGCTTGTCATGGATGTGCTTCTCAGACTTGACCAAAGTCTCTGACACTGTCATCTTCGACATTTTAATAATCAAACTTAGCAACCAAAATTTCTCGCCAAATGCAGTGCAGTGTTTTCACTCAAACATGACGTCTGTCATGTCTGGCACCATAAAGTCACAATGGAGATCGGTATTATCAGGCATCCCCCAGGGTTCAGTATTAGGTTCTGTACTCTTATCACTGTATCTAAATGATGTGTCATCAGTTTTGTAATGCTATAAATATCACATGTACGCTGATGACCTCCATTTGTATCTAAGCATAAACCTGAAAACAACTATCGG
Source organism: Schistocerca piceifrons (assembly GCF_021461385.2). Classification (NCBI taxonomy): domain Eukaryota; kingdom Metazoa; phylum Arthropoda; class Insecta; order Orthoptera; family Acrididae; genus Schistocerca; species Schistocerca piceifrons. The sequence goes on from NC_060146.1 coordinate 138,055,848, forward strand.
GAAACTCAGTACCAGCCTTTATGCACTATTAAAAGGGGCACACAATGTGGGTTTAAGCTCAACCCATCCAAAATCTTACCGGTAATGGTTGGTCATTCTAGGTTCATTAGCCCGAATTATTGGGAATCCCTATCATCTGTAAGCCTAAATGGAACAAATATTTACACTTTGCCGTCCGCATGTCTCGTACAAATTTATCCGCGTGGCGCCGACAATGCTAATTCGGGTTACTTGGCTTCTCGCCAACTACTTGTCACCTTTCCGTTGATGACAAGCTTCAATCACATTGACTTCTGCCCGCTTTAATTTTTCCGGAAATCCTCTATTTTGCCGTATCGTTCCACAAACTCGAATTTTCTTTTCAAGTAACTTCTCTCCAAATTCTACACTGTTATAATAATTATTCATGTAGAGGAGGTGATGCCACTTTCCATAAGAAGGTGTCAGTAGCTCCATCACTGTTTATGCTAAAGGCTGTCCAGCGCCGGAATAGCAAAATATATCCCGTACTCGAATCACACAGCATCTGAATAAGTGATCCATATTTCGTAATTTTCGACGGATTGTAAACTTTAAAATTTAACCGTCCACGCCACGGCATCATTCCTTCATCAGTATAGATGTGCTGACTTAGATTAGACGTTTCTTTAAACTTTTTGGAAAAATAATTGTATTTTGAAAAGCCGGTCGGCATTATCTAGTTTATTATTGTTGCCAGAAAAATGTAAAACTGATAATATTTGTCTGAATCGGTTGCGGGACATCGTTTTGCGAAATGTCGGTGTGTCTATCAACGGATTCGTTGACCAATAATCATCGATCCTTGCTTTCTTTACAATTCCCATAAGGATAGCAATCCCAAACTATTTTCTAAGTTCAGATCCCCTAACGTCGACGAATTCGGCATTTTTTATCCAGTTTCCTTCTACTGCAATTTTGACTGTAGTACTTGTTGGTTTCGTTGCTAATATATTCAAATAGATCGTTCCCAATATATAATTCTACGAAATCCTCGACGCTCTGTGTACCTATGGGAAATATGTTTGGATCCGTAGATCCTTCAAATTTATTATTGGAAATGGAAATGAAGTCCCATGCTTCTTTACAGAGCGTAGGGGAACGATCCGGGAGACCCGCACCGCCTTACTAGGCAAGGTCCTAATGGAGGTGGTTTGCCGTTGCCTTCCTCCGACCGTAACGGGGATGAATGATGATGATGAAGACGACACAACAACACCCAGTTATCTCGAGGCAAGAAAAATCCCTGACCCCGCCGGGAATCGAACGCGGGACCCCGTGCTCGGGAAGCGAGAACGCTACCGCGAGACCACGAGGCGCGGACAAATTTATTATTGCTCCTCGGTAAATCAAAGTCTGATCACTGTGCTCTGTCTTCTTCGTCTGATTCAGCCGAATTAATTGGCAACCGTAGCGCTCGCCGAGATCTTCTTGGATGTATTTCAATATCTTCCTACGATTCTGCTTCACTTTCATTTTTTTTTATATCCAATGTCTTCTTCCCAATCGGCCAAGTCGTCCGGAACGTCAGACAAGACGTCCGCGCATTCATCGTAAATAATCGTATCGTCTCTTTCGTCTTCCGTGATGAAAAGGCACAAGTACTTATAAAAACAAAAAACTTCTTAATGTGTGTAACTTATTGTTACCTAAACAAAACACCAACACAATGCAAAAGATACTAAAGTGCTGCCGCCGGCCCCTGCCCGATACTATGCTCACGACAACACCGTGGTGTCGCCGGCCGTTGACCGCTTTTTCGCGCACGACACCACTGTGGTATCGCCGGACGGCAGAGTGTTAACTTCTGTCCTTCAGCAAAGAATCTAGGCGTAATAATAAATAAAAATCTACACTTCAGTGTGCGAGAGGACATCAACATCTCTCTATGCTGCACGAAAATATAAAAAGCTCTTGCCTCTTGACCTGGAAAAGAAATTTGTACAAACACTTATACTTCCAATTATTCATTACAGCAATGTTATTCGGTAAGATCTTTTTCAGGAAAGTTCAAAGCGCCTGGAACTGGTTATGACTGTCTATGTTTAATGTATCTTTGATGTTTGACTTTTTGATCATATTACGTCGTCATATGCACAGCATCAAGGCTGCATGTAGACAAGTGCAGAGATTTCCATAAACTGTGTTTTGTCTACTGTCCGATCATCTCTCCTCGAACTTAACGCTGTTCTCTGAACAACAGCACAGAAACTCCCGTTCATATGCGAGCAAAATCCTTTCTGTCTCACTACATTGTTCAGCCACTTTCTCGAAGTCCTTCTCAGTAGCAGAAACCTGCCTCTGGAAAAACCTCCTACATTATATTAGAGAACTGAATAACATATCCATCTTCAGAAGACACTTAATGGCGTATATACTAAAATAACAGTAATGAATACCGTTCTGCATGGACACACTTTTTGTCCTTGTACTTCATTCTTTCCAACCAGACCCATCTCATTTTCCAATTTTCTTAGCTGATGCAAGTCTCTGTTATTTTTGGTATTGCTTCAGTGGTTAACAGCGAAAGGAATATCTGACGTTGAAGTATCCACCAAATGCCATAGATGGCTTGTAGAGTGCAGATGTCGATATGATACTTCACATAGTATCGGTTAGTGTTCTATACTTCATATCAGTTAATTTCTTATGTCTGCTGGGGCAATGATTACGCTTTTTTCTCTTTGCAATAATCTTACTATGATGAATTTTACAACATTTGTAAAGTATATAAAATACTGTCTGCAAAATTTTACGTTTTGAGCCCTAAAGTAATGTCACATATGAACTGAAATCTCTGACTTACCTCTTGAAAGGGGCATAAGGAATTCTTGTAGTTCGAAACTGTTTGCTTCTAAAGTATAACGGATATTGTCGACTATGCCGTATGCCAAACATTGATGGGTAACTTTTCAGGGAGCATATGTTAACATAATTTTTCATTTTCAAAGCTGCGCTGTTGTGAAAATGCTGTCCGATACAATTTTCTTCACTCTTTTGCAGTGCTGTCTCCACTGGGGTGGAGGATCGCAAGATTAATGGTGACAGCAGCAGTTTGATAACCAACGTCTCACTGGCTGCAACAACAGGCAACAGGACACAATTCACCACCGTACAGGAAACGTCTCGTGGGAATAAATTTGTTACAAGGCATATTGAGCACAGGGGTGGCATCTGTGGAAAGACGTTTGCACAGTTGCAGGATCTGAAGGAGCATACATATTTGCACAATCGTGATCTTATGCACTGGTGCAGTGTGTGTCACAAAACATTCACAATGGGTCACAGTCTGAAAGAGCACTTTCGTCTGCACACTGGTGAACGCCCATACAGCTGTGGCGTTTGCAGCAAGACATTCATACAAAGTGCTCACCTGAAGCAGCATTTACGGTTGCACATCGGCGAGCGACCCTACATCTGTGACGTTTGTAACGAGGCATTCACACAATGTACTCAACTGACACGTCATTCACGTTTGCACACTGATGAACACCGTTAAATCTCTGGCATTTGTAACAATACGTCATACGGAATAGTCAACTGAAGCAGCATTCACAGCAGCGTAGTGGTGAATACCACTACACCTGTGAAGTGTGTCATGAATCATTCAGAAGTCTCAACAATCTGAGGGAACACTCGCGACTGCACGGTGGTGAAACACCATACAACTGCAACATTTGTCAAAAGAAATTTACACATAACAGCAACTTTAGAAAACACCTAGCTCTTCACACAAGGTAACGTGTGGCGTATTGCCACAGAAATTCGGAAAGTGCTGAAACTGTAGAAGCATTCATTTTTACACACATGTCAGAACCACTGAAAATACATTTGGATGCGTGCAGTGGCAGTTACTGCTTGTGTTGTGATTGTCTCGTAAGAAGTTTCCGAATAGAAATGGCTGAGAAATACATGTGAAATCACACATGTAATACAATTCATATATATCTCTAACTGTTCTGTACTGTCAGGCAGAGATAAAGTTTTCATTCTCACAACTAAAATTAATTTACATACCTGATGGGTGTAAATTTATTGTGTGTAAATTTTGTTAACTTACCCAGTGATTTAAAATGTCTGAGAGACATCAATGTACAATTTGAAAGCAAACTGAAAAAAATTCACCTTGACAACTCCTATTCCACAGGGGAATATGTAAGAAGTGGGGGTAGGGATTAGTAACTACCACCCATTTTTTCTTTCTTTTTTTAAGCTTATAAACTTTCAGTATGTAGCCCACTTACAATATAATTTGCAGTATGAATGTAAAATAACTCGGTGCACATCACTACAATTTAACGTACAAATGATCGATAGAACATGAAACTCATTAACTAACTTGTCTGCATGCGTATACACATCACTAGTTCTGCTACACAGTAAAGTAGTATGCTGGTAGAGCAGCCAAAACAAATTAGAGTAGCCCATCTCCAACTGTTATAGGATCTACCCCTTTGTTTTTGCTCCCCTGTCAGTGTCTTACAGTAGAGTGGCCTGAGGATTTCTATGTGCACCAGGATTGCACTTATGTACACGCAAATAAAGAAAACATTAATTACGCAGTTTTATCACTACCTCTTGTAAATAGAGCTGCAGAGTACGTACGTTAATAATGTGTCAGTCGCTACATAAATTTAATAACTGCTATTATGCTGAGTTTACTTTGATGACTGGGAATGATGAGCTATTGTGAAGTCATTATGAGATGAAAAGCGTGGAGCAAAATTATCTTCACACATATTGTAATGTGAGTTCCCTGAATTTCTAGAGTGAATCTTTATATGATGCTTTAAACCATTGTGTTTCTTCTCAAAGGTCATATCCACTTAGTTCAAATGGTTCAAATGGCTCTGAGCACTATGGGACTTAACTTCTGAGGTCATCAGTCCCCTAGAACTTAGAGCTACTTAAACCTAACTAACCTAAGGACATCGCACACATCCATGCCCGAGGCAGGATTCGAACCTACGACCGTAGCGGTCGCGCGGTTCCAGACTGTAGCGCCTACAACCGCTCGGCCACCCCGGCCGGCTATCCACTTAGTCAGAGGTGCTTAACTACGTGTGTTTGGCGATTAAGTGCCATGAGAAATAATCAGTCTTTCAGTCAAACAATACTGGATTTATTCGTTTTGTAAATAAAAACTGCCTTTCTTTTGCTGCAATGAATTTTATTTGTTCCAGGCATGTTTCGCTTTACACTTTAAGGTACCTTCAGTGGCATAGCTATTCGAGTTTTTGGCTGGCATCTGGGTTTCCTGTCACCTAGTCACATGTTGAGGTCACACTATAATTTAACTTACGAAACATGCACATTTTCACGTTATGAACTTTTTCCTTCACAATTTCCATTATCTTGCGCTAATTGCTGTGCAGTACTAATTCTTCTGTCATTAGTTACAGATGTTTTACCGAAGACTGTGATTGAAAGTCATAACTACTGTGTGTTTACTTCGTCTCTTACTATTTGGATTGTTTATGTATGTTTGTTTATGTTTATGACATAAAAACCCAAATAGAAGGACACACAGAATGTACATAGTTACGACTTCAAATCACGGTATTTGGTAAAATATATACTACTAGAGACAGAAGAATAATAGTGCTCCACAGCAATTAGCGCAAGAAAATCAAAACTGCGAAGAAAAAAGTTTGTAATGTAATAATGAGCGTATGTTTTATAAATGAAGTTATACTATGACCACAAGCATTTGACCAGATGAGAGGAAACGGTGATATCAGCCAAAATCTCGAATAGTTGTTCCACTGAAGATGCCTTAAACCACAAGACCAAACGAGTCTCGAACAATGAAAATACATTGCAGCAAGAAAAAAGCAGTTTTTATTTACAGAACGAATATTTCTGTGCTTGCTGCGGATGATGGCCACGCAAGCAATATTGGATCGTTCATGTATTACCTAGGATTAGTTTATGTTACACTTCGGTTGGTAATTACCTTTCAGCATTCCTTTAGATAACAGGGAAACTTATCAGCACCTGACTTACAATAAGTCACTTCCACACATCTGTTTTTGGACCTGCATATTATCATTTAATTGCAATAATTTGACTCACTAGTGCAGACTTTTGTCAAATTCTTTCCAGAGAGTCGCTGTTGGACATCAGCAGGTGGGCAGCGAGGCAAAGTGACTCTTCGAGCAGTTTTCCAATTTGTTGGCTCATTGTTCTTCTTGAAGGAATGTAATGCTATCACATTCACACTATATGTGATGTTATTTCGTGTAGGTAGTCACAGTAAAGCACTCAAATGAATGATATGTATGTATGTGGTTCACCTATCAACACAAATGTGATATTAGTAAAAACCCATCACAATACTGGTAAAATATGCCATAAACGAGAACAAAAAGACAATTGCACACTAGGTATTTAGTGAATTTAATGTCGAAGATATTCTGCTACTGCTCTTTTATCTGCGGATTCCAATGTACATACTAATAACATAATGGGAGGAGCTGCAAATTGGCTAAATGTTGGTAGGTCCAGCATTAAAAGCAGACACTCCTCGTTATGGGATTCACGTTTGTGGACGTGATTTACTGATCCCATATGCATTCGCTACTGTGTGGGAACCATTTCGCTAGCTGATAGTGGGTCAATAGAGTTTAGTGAAGCACTACTGTATTAACAAACTGGTACGGAGCTGAAATCATAACAGTAACACATGGTATAATATACAACATCCCACAAAACGTCTATATTGATTTTGCCACTGACCCCAAGTAACTTCTATCACCACATTATCTTAACTGGAATCTCTCGTTTCTACCAAACAATCACAAGGGAAGTGTAGAGTTTCATCATTTAACGCAGCCACTTGCTAATTCATCTTATAGGACAGATGTTTATAGTTTATGAGGAAGTCGATGTAAAGAATCTTTATAGTGCTTGATTCTTAATGAGTAACATTTTCTGAAATGGTCTATTGGGTTTGTGAAGTTATCATACTCTACATTTGCAGCCGCTGATTTAGACCTGACACGTAATTTTTGGAAATTCATTTCGCTGTGGAAAAAAGTTCATTAAAAATGGACATATCTCAAAACGCTAAACAGTTTTATTGGTGTTTTGTGGAAGAACAATTATGGCAATCCTGTCATTCACTCTTGCACTTTATTTAGCAGTGCCCGATGCTACACCCATTTTTGCTGCAAGGTGCACATTGACATTTATGGAAGGCAAACATATAATGAAAAACTATGTATATGCTACCGAAAAATGTAATGAGCGACACCTGAAGTGGACCTCATTCACATCTGCTGGTGTCTATACAGCGTGGTACAACACAGCAACCATATATGTATGGGTACAGTAACTATGAGCTGTAATGCCACTCTGAAGAACAGCTGAGTGTCGCTCCATTTCACCCAGCAGTGGAAATGGTTTATAACATCAGTCTGGCGTACCCAGCAGTAATTAGTGCATCGATTTGGAATTGATAGAAGAACAATAGCAAAAACCATCATGTAACGTGTTTTAGACAGAGCTTGTAGCAGTGAGCAGCAGAAGAACACGTTACATGTTCTAGTCATACCAGAGACCTACAGGTTGGTTCAGTTCACTCGTTGACGTTCCACATTGCTTCCACCTGTTAAAACCTATCGTCCTTACCTGGTCTGCATTCGTTCTGGTGCTGTGCTCCAACTGGGGTGGTATACCTACTGTTTGGATTACCGATAGCAAATCAGAGGGAGGTTTTTGTATCATCAAATGACTAACACCACTAATCTGGTAAAAAGATACTATATTGTAGAGGATCTACGCCCTCAGATTAGGTTGGTGTACATGAGCAAGAACTTAAACGCAAAGGTAAGAACACCACACGCCAGAATCGATGCACCTTTCTCTGTAGCCGCTACTGTCTACTAATGCTGGTCTCTTGTAGATCTATCCATTCGCCCCAGTTTGAAACCAAACGATACTGGTCATGAAGCTGCTTGCCACCAAATCAAGACAATATTCTCCAAGATGGTAGAAACTGAGACGTACAGTCATGACCAAATGCCCATTGTCTATTATCTCGCACAACTTTTGAGATAGAATACATCAGGATAAAAAGTACTGACTTACTTACCAGCTTCAATGCGAGAAATGACTAACAAACTGACATAAAATTTGTTCTGTTGTACTAATCATGTGTTACACTGCCAGAAACATAATTAGTACATCCTTTTACGGATTTCCATTTCACTCAAGATTTATTGTTGCAACAATGCATATGAAGTACATGATATGATCACATTTCTAGATCACTAACACAAGCTGTTCTGAGATACCACATATCAACCTATGCTGAAACACCCATATTAGTAGCTGATGTAACCTCCACGGAGGACAAAGCAGGCACTGACTCTGGCATCTATTCGACCGCACATATGGCGAACCTGGGATACGTAATTCCATGCCTGCTTGACCTGTTTGCCTTGCTCTGTAAGAGCTCTAGGCTGTGGAGTCGTATGAGTCACTTCTCGCCCCATCATATCCCACATGTACTATATTGGAGACAAGACCAGAGACCGTGCTGGCCAGGGAAGTCACAGAGGACGTTAAGTATCACATGCAGTGTGGGTGACTATTATCCTGTTGGAACAGTAAATCACGTTCCTGTTGCAAGAATGGCAAAAGAATGAGTATAACAACATTCTGCATGTCCCACGCACTGGTTGGCATCTTCTCCAGAAACATCAAAGGTGAACAAGAGTTGCAGCTTGTCACACTCCAGACCATAAGACCTGCGGTGGCGCCAGTGTGTCTTGGATGGATGCACTCCACAAGACAGCGCTCACCAGGTCTACATCATACAAGCAACTGACAAGCATTTGTGTGCAGGCAAAATCTGGTTTCATTACTGAAGACCACGGTGCCATTCCATCTTCCAAGTGATTCTCTGGTGGCACCAGTGAACCGTGCTTGTCGATGCTGTGGCATGAATGAGACAGGTTAGAGGTGTGCCTGCCCTTTGTCCCACTGCTAATAACTGGTCCGCAGCACATATTGGCTCACAAGCGTTCCTATCTGTGCTGTGGTAGCTCAATGGTCTGCCACTGCTGTCCTTACAACATGACGATTCTGGAGGGCGTCTGTGCTATGTGGACGTCTCGAATCTTGTCTACAGGTGTGAGAATGTTCACATGACAGTTGATACCAGCACTGATGCACAACTGACGCAGCACATCAAATTTGTGTGTAAATTCTGTGAAAGGACCATCTCAGCACCCGGAAGGCCACAATTTTAACCCTGAGTGCATTTCTGTGGCATGGTTGCCTGCTTGTTTTGTACATGATCACCACAGTGAGCTTTCTGTTTATGAGCTTCCCTATTAAAGGATTGACACAGATGGTACTCTGGCAAATATGCCACTATGCTATCTGCTGGCGAATGACGTTGGAACAATTATCAGTACGTCCACTACCCCAAGTGGCATATGTCATCATCAGATCGAAATCGACATCGTCTTTCCTGGTGTAATAACTTTTTTTCGGCAGTGTAGAAGTCTGGAACAGCAATCAAAGTCACTAAGCGACTGTTCATATTTCGATTTGGAAACATCAGATAAACTACTGTTGTCTCACTGAAATGGAAGAACAGACATCAGTTACACATCCATCTTCACTCTAGGCTCATCACGATCTGCCCAAACAAGGAACTGCTACCGATATTTAGAACTTTTTAGCCCTTTGAAGTCAGACGCATCACTTTTTACTGACAATACACAATTTTGATATTACGACTCTCCGTGCGTGTTCCTCCTGCGTAAACATATTGAGAAACCTTCTTAGAATAATCTTACTCCCTTGATGTCTGCTGTAAAACGCATTTTTTTGGGATAGACTACCTTTGCTTCTCTCACCTTTCAGGGTTAGGGATGAATCCAACCATTGTTGATATGGTGTATCTCCACACAACAACTACATCTTACTTATAGTTTGAGAACATTGCCAACACCCTCATCCCACCCCACACAGGAGGGTTCACGTATTAGACGGTCAAACGTTACCATGGCCGAATCCGGTTTCCGCGGAACTCCATGAATCTTGATGCACTGTTCAATTAAAATTCGAATAACTCAGGATCGACTCACTAATTTTGATGTTGTCTGCATCAATCAATTACGAGTTAAACCAAGGCTATACCTATTGTACGTTCCCCACCTAGGATACCTCGCATCTTTGGCGGCAGCGCCGTCCCTACTTCCATTTTCATCGCCGAATCTGGCTGCCTCAGAACTCCATGAATCTTGATGCGCTAGTTAATTGAAATTCGAGTAACTCAGGATCCACTTGATGGATTTTGATGCGGTCTGCACCAATCAATCGCAAATTAAGCAAAGAGCATATGTAGTACATGTTCACCATAAATTCATCTCTTATTCTGCTTACGAGATTATGTAATTGTTCATTCTGTATTCAGCATGGTCAGTGCAATACTGTAGCCCTGCCACAGCCTAAGTTGCATGTGGCAACAGAGGGATGGTAGTCTTTTAACCCTAAAATCATCTTAATACTATTTGCCGGTAATTTGTGCTTCCTTACTATCATGTATTTGCGGTTCTTGCTGTGTGTCATTTCTGGTAAGAAATGAAGGCAGTCATGACAATGAAGAATGCCGACAGAGAGGTATTCTTTTCCTGACACACTCCTTTACTTCATTGAAACCACGTAATATATTAGGGCGACATTGGCATCATGTAGCTCAGTCGCTGTTGCTAACTTGATTCTGAGCTACAGTTACTCTAACTGAACAATTTCCCAGTTACACCTTGTACCAGAGCAGGGCAGCCATAACAGTCAATACGTATTGGGTTTCCTGATCATCGTTAATTGGTCCTCACATTCCTACTCTGTTCACGTAAGTTGATAGATGCACGTACTCATATGCCTTAAATAAGTGCATGGCAGAGACACCAAGGGAACCAAGACCTTTAGTGTGGCGTGCTATTCTTGAGACGCACTGTACAAAATGGGAACTGCCTCACAAAGTCGGGAGGCTGGGGCTACTTATGGGTTCACCTTGTCCTTTGCTTAAATTAGTATGTAATTTTTATGACACATTCATTACGTTACTGGCTTTGATTCTTTATCTATCTATATTGATGGCAGAAGCGATAGAATACTTCTCAGGAAGTTCCTAATGCAAACAAGTTTTATAACACATTTAAATGAAAGTATCATCTCACCAGACACTAAAGATAACCCTTTGTTAATGCAGCCATCTTTCTCAGTCCCTCGCGAAATTTACAATTTGTCTGTAGCTGCTGCAGTTCATTCCACTGATAACACTTTGTAATATGGATTTTCAGGCCTACATCTACATCTACATACATTCTCCGCAAGCCACAGTACGGCGCATGGGGTGCCCTCTACCATGACTAGTCGTTTCCTTTCCTGCTCCACTCGCAGACAGAGCGAGGCAAAAACGACTGCCTATAAGCCTCTGTGTGATCCCTAATTTCTCGTATCTTATCTTCGTGGTCCCTACGCGAAATGTATGTTGGCGGGAGTAGGATCGTTCTGCAGTCAGCTTCAAATGCCAGTTCTCCAAACTTTCTCAGTAGTGCTCGAAGTTAATGTCTTCTTCCCTCTAGGGATATCCACTTGAGCTCCCGAAGCATATCTGTAACAGTTGTATGTTGATCGAACCTACCAGTAACAAATCCAGTAGTCTTCTTTCAATCCGACTTGGTGTGGATCGCAAACACTCGAGCAGTACTCAAGAATTGGTCGCACCCGCGTCCTATATGCGGTCTCCTTTACAGATTAACTATACTTTCCTAAAATTCTCCCAATAAATCAAAGTTTACCTTTCGCCTTCCCTACCACAGTCCTCACATGCTCATTCTATTTTATATCACTTTGCAGAGTTACGAACACATATTTAAATGACGTGACTGTGTCAAGGAGGACACTACTAATACTTACCTGAACATTGAGAGTTTGTTTTTGCTACTCATCCTCATTAGCTTACATTTTTCTACATTAAGAGTTACCTTCCATTCATCACACCAACCAGAAGTTTTGTCAAGATCATGTTGTATCAACCTACAGTAACTTATCTTCAACACCTTCTTGCAAACGACAGCATCATCAGCGAACAACTGCAGATTGCTCCCACATTCTCTGCCAGATCATTTACATATGTACAAAATAGCGACGGACCTGTCACACTTCCCTTGGTCAGTCCTGATGTTACCTTTGTCTCCGATGAACACTCGCTGTCGTGGACTACATACTGGGTTCCATTATTTAAGAAGTCTTCCAGCCATTCCCGTACTTTTGAGTCTATACCCTATGCGCGAACCTTCGTTAACAGCCTGCAGTTGGGTACCGTGTTGAATACTTTTCGGAAATCTAGAAATTGGAATCTGCTTGGTGCCCATCATCCATAGTTCATAGTATATCATGTGAGAAAAGAGCAAGCTGGGTTTGGCACGAGCGATGCTTTCTGAAGTTGTGCTGATTCGTGGACAGCAAATCGATACAAAGGATATTGGTCTGTAATTTTGCGGGTCCGTTCCTTTACCCATCTTGTATACAAAAGTCACCTGCACTTTTCTCCAGTCGTTTGGGACTTTGTGCTTACCGAGAGATTGGTGATAAATGCAATCTAAGTAAGGGGCCAATAACGTTGCATACTCTTTGTAAAACCGAACTGGGATTCCATCCAGACCTGGCGACTTATTCGTTTTCAACTCTTTCAGTTGTTTCTCTACTTCAGGGATGCTTATTAACTCTTTCAGTTGTTCCTCTACTTCAGCGATGCTTATTACTATATCACCCACACAGAACTCTGTACGGTGGTCAAACGACGGTACGTTTGTACGATTCTCCTGTATGGACGATTTCTTAAACGTGGAATTAAAAATTTCGGCCTTCCTTTTGCTACCTTCCACTGGCAAGCTAGACTAGTCAACGAGCGATGGGATGGAAGCCTTAGACCCACTTATCGATTTTACATAGGGCCAGAATTTTTTCGGGTTCTCGCCAGATCTTTAGCCAAGGTATTACGCTGATAGCTATTGCATGCTTCACACATTTATCTTTTCACAAACGCACAAATCTCTACTAATCTTTGCCTATCGTCATTTCCGCATTCTCTTTTCAACTAAGAGTACAATAGTCTTTGCTTCCTCACCCTTTTCCGAATTTCGTTATTAAACCCTGGTGGGTCTTCTCTGCCCACTTACCAGGCACATAGCTGTGCAGAGAACGTTCATCATTCTGGAACTAACTGACAGCAGTACATTGTCTAAGGGAGATGTTAACAACTGCTTATATGTTCTTTCTAGCAGAAACAGTCTCCTGGCCCTCTTCACTGATTAATTAACTGTCATAACCATAGTCGCTATGATGACATCGTGACCACTAATCCCCGTCTCTATACTGACAACATCGATAAAGTCCGGCGTGTTTGTAGCTACAAGGTCAAAGATACCTCTATTTCATGTGGGCTGTTGAACTAGCTTTTCAATATAGTTTTCGGAAGACGTCTTTACAAGTACTTGACAAGACTGTCTGTCTGTACCCCCTCCAATGAATCCATACACAGTCCAGTCTATACTCAGTAGGTTAACTAGTATGATTTGGACACTTGTGCACAACTGACCATAGACTTTCTGTGAATGACTCTAGAACTGTCACAGCGGAGTTAGGTGGTCGGTTTCACGTACACCTGTTAGGCACAACCAGATAACTTCACAATCACACTCAATTTCAATTTCCACAGAGGGAATATTTTTGTCGACTACAATCAACACTCTCCCTCCTACGGCATATAATCTGTCTTTCCGATAAACATTTCAAGGCTCGCTAAATAGTCGTATATCAGAGCTTCTTAATCGGGTTTTAGCCAGCTCTCAGTCCCAAGAATAATTTGAGACTGAGAACTTCCCTGGAGGGCAGAAAATTCTGTGACTTTGTTACGTATACTTCAACAGTTTACTGATAAAATTTTTACGGTCGAACTATTTTACTCTGAACGCGCTCTGATTTCCCTATATGTGTATCGACTGGAGAGTGTTCATGAGAGTACCTCAAACTAACACCTAGCCTAAAAGACACCCCCATGTCCACTCCACAAGTACTCTGCTACCTGAGTAGCTGTCCCTTTGTGTAGTGCTCCCCAGACCTGTCAGGGGAGTCCTACAAATCCCCACCAGATAACGCTGAACCGTGATGAAATGTCACGGTTGGTTCTCTGCGTTTCCTTCTTGTCTGTAGCGCGTTCCTTTTGAAATCCACGATTCGCGCTCTGCTGTTTTCTTACACTAGCCAGAGGGCGCTGTGGCGTTGCTGCGGCCGGCTGCCTGCCGTGTTTGCGGGAGAGCGTCAGCTGGGAGGAGGAACTCTGGTTGCGGACGTCTGGGAGCGTACAGGAGGCCACGCCGTTTAGTTGATGGTTCTGGCGTGACTCGTGTCAGGTGTGATGCATCGTTAAGGCCGCGATAGCAGCAAATGTTACTGTCTTGGTCTTAGGTGGATCCAAGGGGATGAAGCCTGGTTGTCCATTGAAACTCCTATACTATGGATGCCATCGGACTTAAAGTAAGACGTTTTGACCATTATTAGGGTCATCTGCGAGCAACTGTGGATTCCGGCGTCTGCAGTAATTCGGCGAAGATTGTTTGTTTCGTCGGTGTGTAAATTATTGAACAACGATCAGTTTATTTAATGTTCACCTTACGTTCGTGTTCTGTGTGTGCTGTTAGCGAGTGTAAACTTGACTTTCACCTTTGTCTGTTGATTTGAAGCGCATCGTCAAATACTGAATCCAAGTAGTGACTGTCAATTAATTAGCTGGATTCTTTCTTTCCTCGTCACGACGCGTGTTAAATGGCAAAAAGAATTCTAGACCTTAACTTGCTACCTCATTTGCGTGGCATCAATAACAGAGCCTAACCTGTTAAATAATTAAGGCTTGTGGTAAACAAAGGTATTTAAGTACGTTGTTTTAAAATATTATCTGAAATGTGTCAATGATTTATGTTGCACTAGTTGATTATGGGGTATGAGCGGAAGTGTTGGCATGTCTGCTGTGTAAGGGTATCCTGCTAATTTTGATTGTTTTGGAAACTTTAATTGAGCGAGAAACTAGTTTGCTTCAGTCCTGCCTTGCGTTAAGGCTATATTGGGGCTCTTCCATTTGTACTGCAAGTTGCAACATCATCCTGTTGTTTCATGGTTGTTTTGTTCTCAAACTATGTGTTTGCCCTAAACATGCTTTGGGCTGGGCGTTTCGCCCCTCGGCATTATACTTGGATTTCAGCTGAGTGTTCAGTCTATTGACTGTCCATCGTATGCCACATCGGTAATGGTCAACCTGTCATCAGTTGATTTCAGTGCTGTAATTGGTTGTAAATTAGTACTGGTTCCATTACCTTCTGACCAGGTTTCTTGCTCGACGCTTGTCTTTGAATACACCAGTAACCTGGTTAGCGAATGTTGTGGCTAGCTTAAATTAATCACTGCTCAATAGCCCAACGCAGTTTGTCGGCCGCCAGAAGCCGTGTATGTGTTATTTATTCCTTTGTTCTAGTCAATTTATAAGCATGCTATTCTTAATTTTGTTACTCTAGGTAGCCACTAAGTTGACATTTTTGGGGTGTTTCGATGGAGTGCGGCTCCTTTGAGTATAGATTTGTCAATTTCCAATGTAGTGTTATTCCACCAGTTTTAATCGTGCTTATGCGTACATAAATATATACTTTCCTGTTATTCACCATAATGTTCTAGTCAATGTGTAAACTTGCTCATTATTTTCCCTTTAGATGGAGTGCGCCTGCCTTGATGTTGTAAGTGACTGTTTCACAACCAGTTCTTTAACGCGCCTACGCGTATATTTATATTACGGAAGAACTTAAATTGTGTTCGCCTGTTGAACTTTAACTAAAGTGCAGAAAACTGAATCACGTGTTTATTGTTGTTCTAGTGCTATTATCTGTCAGATGTAACATGCAACATTTTCTTGGTCTGTTACCAAGTGTTACAATAAATGCAAATTGCAGTGAAGTGATTTCCTATCTCCTCATATAATATTTGTTTGATATAAGACTGATTAAGTCTTTGTTGAAATATTGGAGGGAGGTGTGCGTGTCTCAAACGCAGGTCCAGAAACCTGCAGCCAAGACCATCACAGAGGCGATGAAGGCTTTGGTTGAGACCCTCCACTTTGCTCCAAACCAAAGGCCCCGATCGATTCTGGGAACAATGTTGCAAATTGCGAGCTCTGCTTGCACCTCACGTGCGAGGCCAGCAGCCTTGCTAGCTGCCTGTAAGAACTGAGGATGCTCTCAGAAACCATGCGACAGATGGGACAGACGTCGTTGGCGCCGACTGAGTCACAGTTTGCAGACGACTGCACCCTGTACGCTAGATAGCTGCAGGTCAAACTGCCCCCCACACCTCATATGAGGCCCCCCGGTAAACATACTGAGTGCATACTAGCTTTCTTTCCAGCCCTTAATACTATCCTCCTAAGGGGTTCCATAACATGCCTAACACTTGAGCTCCCAATAACTAGCAAACACTTTCCCATGTATTCCTGCTCAGACCCTGCTGAAGGAATGACCATCTGTTCACTCACAGGGTGAATAGGGGAGACCATATGACCAGTCTCCGCATTGGCCCTCCATCTTGAGCAACTGACTATTGACTTTTTTCCCTATGATATTTCCTTCTATGATATTTATTATTAAACTGTTTTGCCAGATTCACCATCCAATTAATTTAGTTTTCCTTCTCCATATCAGAAATAATAAATGTACTCTTCTCTTTAATTTCTTTCAGAAAATTTTCATCGTATTTCAGCCCTGGAAGTTTTGGTAGTCTTCTCCATATCCATATCCTTATTGCTTCTATTCTTTTCTCTGTTCCCCACATATGCCAGCTTTCAAAATGCATAGCTTAAAATGCTGCAGATAAATTTCTTTTCTTCTTGTTCGTATATTAAGATGATTGTTCGTTTGTTAATAAACTACACTTATTGCAGAACCCTTGTGTAGTCATTGCAATTCTTGTTTTAATAGCCTTAAACTTTTCACAAGAGTAGATAAATTTTTAGGTTCAGGCTTGATTTTTAAGAGCAAAATAATTCATATGAATTTTTTTCTCTTATTAAGTTTAGATTGAACCTCCAAATTTATCCTACTATCCAAATTTTTATTTCTGTCTCACCTATTTCCTTATAAAAAAATGTACTTGGTTAAAAAAGTAGTTGAAACTGAGTAGCTGAAAGTACAGTGAAGTGATGTTCCTATTTCCATACCATGACTACACTGTTTGCTGTCGCCCATTTAAAGAACATAAATAGTAATAATAAAAATAAAAAATAAACTAGAAATTTAGGTCATAAAATTCATAATTATTATTTTATGTTTCCTCATTCCTTTGTATCTCAGCTTAATATTTCCATCTTCAAAAAACTGAAAATCCTACTCAGTTACTACTTCCAAATATCTATCCAGTAAAATAACCTTGAACTATTCTAAAAGCTCCACACAAATTTTTCCCTCAAGCCTCTTACTCATGCATTGACAGCCAGTAATATTACACAAAACGTTTAGCTGTAGCTCACCAGTTTTTTGAAAAAATTATGAATGCTAGCGCTGTTGAACACCTTGAGTAGAGCTTCCATTTATACAGAAAAAAATTTATTAATAAAAATTTAAATTTTAGTTTAAAGAAGCAAAACCTTCAGGCCCTCAAAGGAAACCCACAGAGAAATTTTCAACTTTTCTCTTTTATCTCTGACCTGAAGAATGTGATTGATTTGATGAACCTCATTGCTTGGGTGGCCAGTCCGCTCCCAGCCTGAGGCCCGCTGGGAGCAAACAAATGTATTACAACTGTAAAAAGTACTTGCTTTAATGCTGTACTTCTTCAGTTTTATTTGCATGTAAATAAATGAGATACTTCCCAGTACTGCATTTTTAGAAGAGATGAAATATAAACAACATGTAAATGACATTGTGATCACTCAGATTAAGATGAGAAAAGAATAATCTGTTTTTGAAACGAAGTAATCTCCCATATTAATATAAATGGAGCTTGCATTAGCGCCCTCTATTGACGGATTATCTACTTAAGCCTGGGAGCAGTTAATTCACATTACAATTCATAGATGTCAGCAACCAGTTACTCACTAGTTTGCACCACTACTCATAGTTGGCACCAATGTAGTCACACACACTCGCAGGTGCCAAGTTTAAACTGCATGAAATTTTGTTTTACTTTTAGAAATATTTGAATTCTGATTACATTTTTGAATAGGAGCCGTGCTCCTGAAAAATCGATACCAGCAATACGTGTCAGTAAGTTGGTTTGCATCTCGCAGGGGCTATGTGCAAAATGTTGTTGTTAATTTCTCAGCCAAATATTAACCAATTTTAAAAATTCAAAAATCTACAATAATTTTCATAAAAAGAGCCATTCCAAAAAATAATAATGATTATAACAGGATATAATTTAATAGATAAGAGACTAAATTTTTAAGATTACAAATTCTCGGTTAATATTCTGTGTGATGCATCAAATGTGAGATTCTTCTTGCCATACATAATCACACATGTTAAAGTGTCTGCAGGAATTTTATCAGTAAAAGTAACACATGAGATAATAGTAGTCTTCTGAGTGGTAAAAATATTCCTTCTACAAATCATATTAATCATATAGAAAGGATAGTCCATTATGAAATTAAATGGACTTATATCTACATCGCCGTTCATCTGTGTAACTCGTTTAAAATCAAGAGAGGCACATAAACTTTGAGAAAATTATTTGGTGGAACTACGGTCCCCATATCCTTCCATTTTCAACTATAGCATCTGTTGCTTACCAAGATCAGGTAATGATGAATCAATCAGTTATTATTTTTACGACTAGTTTGAAACACAGAAAATGCCAACAATGGATATCAGACTCTTATGAATCATAGAAGTTCGTTATATCTAACTCAAAATTTTTCTTGTAATTTAGTCCAGCTGTTTCTTCAGTTTCTAATTCATAAAAAAACATCAGAATTTTTGGGAATTTCAATATACTTTGCCATTGCTCTAGCTCATAATTTGGTTAATATTTAATACCAGGTACACAAATTTCCATAAACTCGACAGCAATTTTACCTTCTTTTCGAAGAGTATCTTTTATTTCAATTCCAGCATCACTTTTATCAAGCCATCTAAGACTAGCATCTCCAGCACTGAAACTCCAAATAAAAATTACAGAAAGATCACATTCCCTTATTATTTCTTTACAACCTTTAAAAAAATCTGCAAAGCATATTCAGTGGGTAAAGGACTTCATTTTTCTTAAACTTTACTTATATGCCCTTCCTCATTTATTTTACCAATGAGAGATGAAGTCAAGTACAGCAAAACGGATGATGAAATAAAAGTATACTCTATTCTAGACATAACATTATTTCCTTTCTGTATGGTTATAAAATCAACACACTTTGCCACATAATTATCAATTAATTTTTATTAGATTTTCCGTCATATGTTGGATAATTGAACAATCCTAAAGCTCATGTATAATTGAGCAGAATTAGGCTGAAGCTGTCCATCTCTTATATTTGTTAGTTTCAGTGTCCTTATTAGGAACGTTTAGGTTATATTTACTTTTCTCATTCACAGGGAATGAGTAAAACTTATAACTCTCGATCTTGTTCATTTAATAAGGATAAAATTTTATTAAGCCATTTCCAAAGTAAATGTTACAGTAACACCATCGAAGTCAATCAAATTTTCTTTTTCATATGTTACAGCTATTTCTAAGTCCCATAGCTCAGGTCATTCCCATTTTTAAGAAAGGCCGTAAGACAGATCCACATAATTATAGGCCTATATCGCTGACGTCAATCTGTTGTAGAATTATGTAACATGTTTTATGCTCAAGAATTATAAAGTTTTCGGAAAATGAACATCTCCCCTATAAAAATCAACATGGATTCCGCAAACAGAGATCCTGCGAAACTCAGCTCGCTCTGTTCCTCCATGAAGTCCACAGCGCAGTGGACAACGGCGCTCAGGCTGATGCCGTGTTCCTTGATTTCAGTAAGGCATTTGACACCGTCCAGCATTGACGTTTAATGAAAGAAATACGAGCTTACGGAGTATAGGAGCAGACCTGCCATTGGATTCAAGACTTCGTTGCAGATAGAACTCAACACGTCGCTCTTAACGAAACTATATGTAGAGGTAATATCCGGAGTACCACAGCGAAGTGTGATAGGACCGTTGCTGTAGTACAAAGCATCGGATGCTCTTTAAGGCTACTTACAGATGGTGCAGTTGTGTATATCAAAGTAGCAATGCCAAAAGATAGTAAGAATTTGGAGAACGACCTGCAGAGAATCGATGAATGGTGCAGACTCTGGCAGTTGACGCTGAACGTAAATAAATGTAACATATTGCGCATTGCGCATACGCAGGAAAAGAAATCCACTACTTTCCAGCTATACTGCTGATGACAAATAGCTGGAGAGAGCATCTGCTGTAAAATATCTAGGCGTAACCATCCAGATCGACCTTAAGTGGAATGACTATATAAAACAGATACTGGGAAAAGCAGACACCAGCCTCAGATTCATCGAAAGAATTTTAAGGAAATGTAACTCATCCACGAAAGAAGTGGCTTATAAGGCGTTTGTTCGCCAGATCCTTGAGTATTGTTCATCTGTCTGGGATCCCTATCAGGTAGGACTGGTAGAGGAGATCCAACGAAGAGCGGCGCGTTTCGTTAGGGGGTCGTTTAGCTGGCGTGAGAGCGTTACGGAGATGCTAAAGAAACTCCACTGGCTGACGTTACAAGAGAGGCGCTGTGCATCACGGAGAGATTTGCTATTGAAATTTCGGAACAGCACTTTTCAACTTTTCAGGAGGTACTACTCCCCCCCCCCCCCCTCCCCCCCACATACATCCCACGTATTGACGACGAAGAGAAAACCTTCCAACACACTATTCGCGAGTGGAGCAGGGTTGTACGGATATAGTGGTACTGAAAGTACCCTCCGCCACACACCATTAAGTGGCTTGCGTAGTATGGTGTAGATGTAGATGTAATTATAAATTCCACAGGGAGGAACATACCACAGAACTCCTAGAACACGTAAACAAATTATCAGGGATAAGTGCTATAAAAATAAAAAAGCTAGCGTACTGCGCTCACTTTCATTTCATAATGTTATATGGGATTAGTTTTAGGGGGAACTCGTCAAGCCACACTAAAGTTTTCGAGTCCAAACACGTGTAATAGGAATTATTTGTGTTGTAAACTGAAAAGCATACTGCAGTTGCCTGTTTAAGGAACGGGGGGTACTAACTACTACTTACCAATTATTTATTTCTCATTGAAATTTGCCAAAAAAAATCTCTTTTTCAGACGAACAGCTCAGTTTATAGAATCAATTTCTTGAAATAAGAATAGTCTTCACAAAGATTAAAGTCACTTGCTTTGGCCCAGAGAGGTGTCCATTATTCAGGAACATACATTTTCAGTAACTGGCCAGTATCTATAAAAGGTTTAACTTGTAATAAAGTTCAGTTAAAGAAGACCCTAAAGGATTTACTGGTGGCTGTCTCCTTCTATTCCATCGACAAATTCCCTAGTAAAACCAACTGATGTCCGCATATTACGAATAATATCGGATTATTCGAGGATTACATGCTGTTGGTGTCAGGAGTTGACCCCAGAGCAGCACAGATCTCAGAAATTTGTACGTCAGGAGAAGTTGCCGTTTTCTCCTGGGATGCGGTCTGAAGAGACGGTTGTGGCTGGAACTGTTTGCCGAGGCATTAATGTAGCATCCCTGCTTACATCTGTCCATTTTAGTGCAGAGACCGGATTCCAGAATCAGATTTTCACTCTGCAGCGGAGTGTGCGCTGATATGAAACTTCCTGGTAGATTAAAACTGTGTGCCGGACCGAGACTCGAACACGGGACCTTTGCCTTTCGCAGGCAAGTGTTCTACCATATGAGTTACCCTAGCAGGACTCACGCCCCGTCCTCACACCTCTACTTCTGCCAGTACCTCGTCTCCTACCTTCCAAACTTTACAGAAGCTCTCCTGCGAACCTTGCACTTGCCTGCGAAGGGCAAAGGACCCGAGTTCGAGTGTCGGTCCGGCACACAATTTTAATCTGCCAGGAAGTTTCATATCAGCGCACACTCCGCTGCAGAGTGGAAATCTCATTCTGGAAACATTCCCCAGGCTGTGGCTCATCCATGTCTCCGCAATATTCTCTCTTTCACGAGTGCTAGTTCTGCAGGGTTCGCAGGAGAGCTTCTGTAAAGTTTGGAAGGTAAGAGACGAGGTACTGGCAGAAGTAAAGCTGTGAGGACGGGGCGTGAGTCGTGCTTGGGTAGCTCAGACGATAGAGCACTTGCCCGCCAAAGGCAAAGGTCCCGAGTTCGAATCTCGGTCCGGCACACAGTTTTAATCCAGCAGGAAGTTTCAGGTAGGAGATTGTTGCTCCTAGATTATGTCGGCAGTTGCCAGCATACCAAATCCTGTGATGAGAAAGTGCCAAACCAGGAACTGCCGCAGCAGGCTCCAGTGGCAACGAGCAGTGGTGTCAGTGAAGCGGCCCACAAAGTGTGTCATGCCCGACGCAACGGTCTGACAAACTTGTGGCCACTGTGCATGCAGAGTTCAAACCATGGCATACCATACAGCCAATTTCGAGGCATGTACCTACATTGTGCGGTGGTCAGCAAGAATGGAAATATTCTGGAGTCAGTCTACAGTAGCAGAGAGACTAGGGAAGCGGCCTGAGATAGTGCCAGCAGGATAAAGGCATCACCCCGTCTGCATATCCACCTCGAAGGCAGCAGTTCGTGGAGTGAGTGTGGTCGGCATCACGTACACACCTCGTTACAGTAGCGTACAGAGAATATCGGTGGGCATCTGAGAAAGAAGGCCTGATTTGGGGAGCAGGGTGTGTAGGTATTTATGAGTGTCTTCTCGCCAGTACTTCTCCTACAGCAGCTTCCCTACCCTGGAAGATACAACGGTCTGTAGCAGCTGGGTGCTGCAATTGGACAGCAATGACTTCTTTATACAGCTTTTCTTGTTTAGTCACTCCTGCAGATGCCTAGCCGGAACTGTGCTGCCCAGATTTATCCTTCAAAGGCGCTGCCTAGTTTCTTCCACTTAGTCACCTCCCCGAATAAAAGCTCTTTCGATCTGAATATATCTTGTTGTGAAACAGTGTCTGGGCTTGAGAATGATGCTCACTTCTCCCCATATGATGTCCTTTTGCTGAGCTTCACAAGAACAGTTCATCGCACTCGACAGAGTCGTGATGCAACATTCCTCCTTCCTTAAAGAAACCTAGCCTCCAGTTTTAGACCTGTGTACAAATTGTTACAACCCCAGAAACTCAGGGGTTGTAAAATGTCAGAAGGACCGAGAGGTATGGTTTAGGAGAGAGGGATGACTCACGCTGAAGCATGCAGAGAAACACAGGCAAGTGTGTCATTGACTATTACATCGAAGATACACAGCGGGCATTACGCTGAACTCGGCAATGGCGTCGCGCACCGTGAACGACAACGCAAATGTCGGAATCTGCAGCATCAGCGTCCAGTTGCCCAGCCTTGCGTACGTGGTGATCCACTCGCGCTACGGCTGAGCGCCGAAGGGAAGCAGCCGACTGTCGTCGTCCTTGTGAGCCTTAGCAGCTCCGGCCGCCCGCTCAGGCAGCTCGTTCAGTGCCCCCAGACAGCCCTCCCTGGCCCCACCACTGCGGACGGCAGCTTGTAGTCCGCCGGGCGATGTCAGCCAGACAGAGGCCAGCAGCCCTCGCGCCGGTCCAGCTCCAAGGTGCGACATGCCCCGCCACAGCAATGGCGCGTCCGTGCAGCGGTGGTTGGAGGTAGCTTCAGCGGGCCGGTTGGCCGCCGATATCCGTTACCAGAAGGTCGTAGTGGTTGGCCTGCAACTTAAACAATCGTCATTCTCTCCAGTTCTAGACGCAGACAGAATGGTGACACGAATGCCTGATTTGAGCCTCCGGGTTCGCTTATTTATATTTTTCCCTTCACCTCGGACGTAGTTCCTGTGGAGAGGACAAGTGGAGTGCTCTTTAATAATTACAAGCTCAGCTTTCCTCAGCCCACTTCGGCCCCTACAGACAGGTCACTAGGTAACAGCAACGTATGGGTTCTTCACAGCACGTCGGTGCCCTGTGCTTCACTGACTTCTTCACATTTGCTTACAGTGCCCACCGGGCTGTGCCTTCTAGCCAGTGAGCAGTGTCGTAAACCTGCCTCACAGACTCATCTGAAAATATCATCAGCCACGTCTGCCATCCGATGTGACAATCGGTCCCATAACTACTACCTTCCAGCTATAGCTGCGCGGAATTTACAAGAATTCCCCAAATCCACGCCTGTACTTATTCACGGCGCAGCAAAATGTGGATATTTCCATCTTAACATTTATTCTGCAAACTGGTGTAAAATGCCACGTTTTCCTTGTCTTCTTACTCTAATTCCTAAGTCACATGGTTCACTCGGTTTTCCTTAATACTACACGTTATTTGCTACAGTTAGCCGAGTCCATGGGGAACTTGTGCACTGGTAGGTCGACGGCTCGTGCAGCTTTTCACTTGAAGTAGACGTAGACTACACAAAGGTAGGTCAACACAGTGGCGTCAAAAACTGAGACCCTCGAGGTCATAATGCTATTTTTCAGCTTATTGTGGTACTGCACTACCGAAAATGCTGGAACATTTGCTCAGCAGTAATACGGCCTTCCTGAGCGGCTATCGCTTCATATAGCGACTGGGGGAGATCTGGTTTTAGAGTGCTATTTTAGTAAGTTACGTCCTGAATCAGTAATATGTCCAATGGTTTTCCGATCAATACAATTAGGACAGCATTAGATCCGTTGTAGTAGTCCCAAAGTGGAAGCTGAGAGGCAGGATGTTGCCCCTGCTACATCACATGTTGTACAGTTAAATAATATACAGTGTGTCAGTTGAGCTAAATACATAGGGATTACAGTAACAAACAACTTCAATTGGTACGATCATATCGATAACGTTGTGGAGAAGGTGAATCAAAGGCTGCATGTCATTTGCAAAATACTTCGGACATGACACAAATCATAACAGATAGAATTGACAGAAGATATCGAAACAGTTCAAAGAAAGGCAGCTCGTTTTGTATTACAGTGAGATAGGAGAATGTCATGGATATGATACGTTTGTAATAGGATGACCGGAGCGGGTGACGTGGTCGGGGTTGTAGGGCATGGATAGGTAGAAGAAGGCGGCTGTTTTTATCCTCCTCTTTATTGTTAGTTCTTCCAATACATTTTCCGGTAGCTCAGCCTCACCGCTCGTGTCGTGGCGGAGACATGCTGATGCACGCAGCCCAGGGAACGCGACGCTGTGCTCAGTGAGTGGTTGCACAGGCGGTAGGAGGTTGCAGCACAAGACCTGGCCTAGCTCGCCTCCTGCAGACGCTGCGGCTAGTGATGACGCCGGGAGTCGCCGGTGCAGCAGCAGGCAATGCCCTCTGCTGGCCAGTCCTCGGGGACAGCGTCACTGATGACGACGACGTAACAGCGACTGAACGCCTACACATACTGATGGCCTTAAATAGTGCAGACCGCTGCTGAATCCACTGGTTACATGGCGCGGTGTTTATTAGAATGTTCTTGATGAGTTGGCTAACGCAACCACGCTGCTCGCACCTGCGTAATTCTGCTAATGGTGCGTTCTGGCTGCTGATGACTGCCGCGCACGTACACACATACCGACACTCGTTGCAAAACTGTGTCACCTGCATAATGCGCCGACCAGCCTTCGTCCGCCGTCTGCCGTGAAGCTGCCGCATCGCACACTGAAACACACTAAATCACAATTTCGCATCATATTTCCTAAAAATAACCCCTTGTCCTCTACACGTTAGATGGAATGTCAGTCATAAAAAATGCGCTGTTCATTGTGTTGAAACTTTTCAAGTAATTTCAATAAGCAACTTTCTGCTCCAAATGCGAAAATAATTTGTTGACCCCAAACTGCATAGGGAGAAATGATTACCGTAATAAAATAAGAAAAATCAGAGCTCAAATGGAACGATTTAAGTGTTCATTTCTCCCGCGCAGTGTTCGGCAGTGGTACAGTAGAGAAGCAGTGTAAAGGTGGTCCGATAAACCCTTTGCCGGGCATTGTGAACTGCAGAGTAGTCATTTAGACATAGATGTAGCTAAATGTCCTAAATTCTCACAATTCTAACCTTGTCATTCCATTAGGAAAATCTTGTTCATAACAGTCACCATCTCGGGAGTAAACAAACAGTACATCCAATACTTTCTGATCCCTTAAAAGTATGAGTGTGGTATCACTCTGCCACACCTATTTTACTTAAAACTAACTGCATTTCACAAGCTTGTGTGTCAGTCTGGATCATCCAGGTTTCACTCTTCTTCGAACTTCTGCAAGGACGAATGTACGCTGAGGCGACAAAAAGTCAATGTGATACCTCCTGATATCGAGTCGGAGATCCTTTTCCCCGGTGTAGTGAAGCAACTGGACGTGGCATGGACTCAACAAGTCGTTGTAAGTCCCCTGCAGAAATACTGACCCATGCTGCCTCTACAGTCGTCCACATTTGCGAAAGAGTTACCAGTGCAGCATTTTGTGTACGAACTGACCTCTCAGTTACGTCCCATAAATGTTCGATGGGATTCATGTTTGGCGATCTAGGCGGCCAAATTATTCGCTCGAAATGTCCAGAATGTTCTTCAAACAAATAGTGAACAATTGCGGCATCGTGACATGGCGCATTGTCATCCTTAACAATTCCATCGTTGTTTGGGAACATGAAGTTCATGAATGGCTGGAAACGGTCTCAGCCAAACATAACCATTTCCAATCAATAATTGGTGTAAACAGAGCCGACACAATTATGGAACCACCACCATCTTGCAATGTGTCTTGTTGACAACTTCAGCACATGGCTTCATGGGGTCTGCACCACACTCAAGCCTACCGTCAGCTCTTATCAACCGAAATCGATACTCATCTGACCAAGCCACCGCATTCCACTTGTCTAGGGTCCAACCGACATCGTTACGAGCCCAGGAGAGGTGCTATAGGCGATGTCGTGCTGTTAGCAAATGCGTCCGCGTCATTCGTCTGCTGCCATAGCCCATTAAAGCCAGAATTCACCACATTGTCCTAACGGATACGTTCATCGTACTTCCTACATTGATTTCAGCGGTTATTTCACACACAGAGCTACTTGTTTATTATCACTGACAACGAAAACACCGCTCGCTCCTCTCAGTAGCTATGTGAAGGCTGCCGGCCACTGTGTTGTCTATCGTGGGAGGTAATACCTGAAAACTGGTACTCTCAGCACACGCTTCCTACTGTGGATCTGGGAGCATTGAACTCCCAAACGATTTCCGAAATGGAGTGTCCCATGTACCTAGCTCCAACTACACTCTGCGTTCAAAGTCTGTTAATTCCAATCGTGCGGCCACAATCCCGTCGGAAATGGTTTCACGTGAATCACCTGAGTACAAATGACAGCTCCTCCAACTTACTACCCTTCTATACTTCGTGTATGCGATACTACCGCCATCTGTATTATGTGCGTATCGCTAATCCATGACTTTTGTCACCTCAGTGTGAGTGCTTCATAATCACACAGTCCACCCTCTTACAATAGCGTATCCCTATACAAATTACACACAGTACCATCCATTCCCTTCCTAGAAATCGTACAACAAACGTGAAATAAATCACTCTACACTGAGAAATTATAATGAATCTATTAAACTAGGACAATGCTTTTGAAAGATAACAGCACTGACGCTTGATGTAATGTGTGTAGTGTATCCTTAAAAGCTTTAACGTATCCTATGTGAACAACAGAAGTTTCTGTCAGGATCAGAAACTTCACATTCACAAAGCGATGTCAGCTCTATAACTTGGTATAACCCCTGCTAGCATATTATAATTTCTTTGTTTTGCCCTTAGGTGTACAGAGACTTGCCACAACGATCCATTGGCCTGTCCTATAACCAGATAACATTATGTCGCCCCATTCGTTCTTGCCACTCGAGGCTTAAGTATTTGCCTTCTTCATCCGGTTTCACACGTCCTTTAGCGTATTTGCGAATTCGCGTATTGATTCCCCGTTTTTCCCGATCTAAAGTTTAATAATTTCGAAAGGTGATGGCATCTTTCTACAGTATTCTACCTCACATAGCGAGAAGCCAGTATTGTCACAGACTTCTGACTTGTATGTGGCTATTAGATAGGATAGATAAATGTCGCAGTCGTGATGCCTACTCACAAAATGACTCGACATTTTACTTGAGTAAGGTGAATGTGCTCAGTCCTCCCATTCCCCTGAGAGTGGAAGACACTAGTTCTTACTGTGCGTATTCTCAATAGATGACATAATTGCTTAATTAATTCGCAAATGAAAATGGTGCTCTGATCCATAATTATTGTGTTAGATATGCCAACCATCAATAGCCAGTTTCTCGCCATTGCTTATGCTTCTGTACTCGTGTGTTGAATCCGGATGGCAATAATCGCAACATAACGTGTAAAGTGCTTTATATTGTTTAAAACCTAGCAGTTTCTCACCGATGCCTTGTTAAATAGACCCAAAATGTACAATCACACAATTTCAAATGCCTTAGATGCCTGGTATTCATTTAAGGCTCAAATCAACACATTGTGCACATAGCAGGCGATTCTTGACATAATGATTTATGTTCGGTCTTCATGTTTTCCACTAAAAGCATTCAGATACTACAGTCCATTGCCCTTCCCCTCCTCCCAATGACCTGCTTGCACGTGGTCATGAGTCTCTTTTAATACTTCCTACTTCTATGCTGCATGTCCCCTGATGCATGGTCCGAACTTATTCGACCTTCACACTACTCCATCGTGCATAACTATCAGTGGTTGCGTTTTGAAAAGCTGGGAGTCCACGTCAGCAGTCTGCACCTTCTGCCATTCTGCAAGGCTTCGGCCAAGCACTTTTATGACCACATTTTTTTTTTCTGCTCAACCCATCCTCATTGTCTTGCCTTGCGCACTACCGCAAAGTCAGATTCACTTAATTTTAATGTCCATCGAGTCTTTCTGTGTGATAGGCCTTTTAGTCCTAATAGCCACTTTTATGGTGCATGGCCTGTTACAGCTTCGAATTTCCTACCATAGAGGTAAAAATGAAAGTAAGTAGTACTGTTGATTAATCTCAATATCTCCTTCTCTGTAGTTGAGTAATTTCATTCTCATTTATTTAACTGCTTTGATGCATGTGCTACTGCGTACGCCTTACTATCTATGAGTGTATGCTGAAAACTAATGCCTATGAATTTTTTATTTAAAAACACTTAACGCCCTTTAAATAAAACAGACGTTACTAACATACGTTATTAACATTCTGCATATTTATTCTTCATGTCTACATATTTATTTCTCAATGCTCATGACCATATTTCTTCCAGCAGGAGACCAGTTCGTTGAGACTATCTATCACTGTAGAATGTCTGACTTTTTTCACACAGCCACAACCTTACCTCTGACTGTAGCACTTCATGGCAACCAAAGTGACGTCCTCAGGGGCTTTTTAACACAGATAAAAAATAGGATGGGACCAAGTCAGGCCTGTATGGAAGATGATCGATGACAGTGAAACCAAGGCGTCAGCTTGTTGCAGATGTTGTAGCACTTGTGTGTGGTCCGTCATTGTCAAGCTGTGTGGAATTCGAACCTCAATTACAAGACACTGTTCTTCACGCACTGATATAAGTTACGTTACACACCACCATGTTATAATTTGGTGCCATCTTCCGACGGAGGGTTGCAAATATGTAGACATGGAGAAGGAAGATGTAGAATATTAATAACATTCGTTTTATTAAAATAATTAAGAGTCTTCACATAAAAAATTTGGAGGCATTACTTTTCAGCACACCCTTGTACTTACTTAGAATACATCCCACTGCCTAATTGCTCTTCTCATAGGCCAAGATAAACTGTTTTTAGTAATTTGGAAGTGCAAATACAAGGCTGGTTGTTAGTGACTTTATCAGTTCCCTAAATGTAGGCTGACAGTCATTTGT
Source organism: Schistocerca piceifrons (assembly GCF_021461385.2). Taxonomy (NCBI): domain Eukaryota; kingdom Metazoa; phylum Arthropoda; class Insecta; order Orthoptera; family Acrididae; genus Schistocerca; species Schistocerca piceifrons. Next base: position 138,085,988 of record NC_060146.1, read on the forward strand.
CTACTGAAATTTCACACTTTTCTTCAACAAATATTTTAATGGTACAGTCATGTCAGCAAACACTGTAATTCCGAGTAATAATTTCATAACCCTAAACGTGACTGCAGCTCCTTGGCAGTTTGTGGCACTGAGAAATCATGGACTGCACATAACAGTCATAATGCCATGATAGCTAATTATGTTATTTAAATAGCTCATCTCTCCCAGTGCAGAGTGACACTTGTCAATACTTCATATCAAGCACACTGGACACTGTCTCTTAAAGCACCTCTTCTAGCAGTTGTGTGTGCTCCTTCAGATTCTTCGAAAAAACAACAATATTGTGTAAGCAGGCCATATACTGTAATGGTTTTAATCTTCTCACCACTCCATTCGATAACCACTGAAATGTGGCTGGAGTATTCTTCAGTCCAAAAGGCATCCGCTGGAACTGATAATGCCCCCATGCGTTCTTCAGCAGTCCATTTAGCACTGCTTGTATATGTATCTGACAGTAACCACTTTTCAGATGCACTGTTGAGAAATGCTTGTATTGATCCAAGTTGCCCATTGTTTAGGTGATATTCAGTATCACATTTACATCTATCACAGTTAACTGTAGTCATTACAGAACTTATATTTCCTCATCCCATCTGATTATTTCTTGGTCACTATGACAGTGGGTGCTATCACTCTCTTTGATAATTTCATCCTTCAATTGTTGATTGATGAACTCATCCATTATTTGTCATAGGTGCCTAGATATTCTGTTTGGCTTCTTATAGACAGGAAGAATATCACTTTTTGGAATCCTGTGTTGTGTAGCATCACAGGTAACAGCCCACTGGGACTGAACAGATCCATGAACTGTATCAATAATGTTTCTATGCCTACCCTGTCTTTTTCTTTCAAACACTGTGCTTTCTCAAGTAATACAAGAGGCTTTGATGGTTTACTAATGGCAAAGGTCCATACTTCACATGTCGAAGTCGTCCTCATCCAAGACATCCAGACTGGCTGTCAACAACCTCTTTGGCAAAACTGCTTCATTGGCATCAAAATTATCCACACTGATCAGAAACATGTATTCTCCAATCACTTTCTGCACGTATAACATGCTCCTACAAGCAAAGAAATGTCACGGATTCAATCGTCATTGTTTTCCATAAAAGAATTAGCTCTGTAGGTGAGCATCTGTGCTCAGCCAGAGTAGTTTCCTAGTGCCTTTCAGCACTTTATCATGCAAACTGAGCCTTAACGATTGTATGTGAATTATAATCAGTCCCACATTCATACTGGGACTACCTTGTGTCAGTGTATCATTTACAGTGGTCTCTTCCAGTCGGAATAATGTTCCACCATACTGAAAAGTGTACTGCGAAAGATCAATTTTAGTGTTGCTTATTCAAGAAATCCAGCCCCAAGATCGCACAGTACCCCTCACTGACAAGCCTCAGCACTTCCTACACTCTTAAAATTTTCTTGCTACAATGCAACAATTGAGAAATGTTAATACCAATGATGTTACATTTATCTATATTGTGGGAAATTCAGTCTTTTCTTACCCAAGAGGTCTAGAATCCCCACAAACACATGAGTCCGTGTGTCCATTAAAGTGTATGTTTTGTACAGTTCATCACGCAAGCTAAGCAACATTCTGCCTTTGTATACGTCTCTGTAGTACTGAAATTCACTGGAAACACCGTTCAGCTGTTGCAGAATTCTCACTGGTGTTTAATGACCTCGTACCACACTTCCTCTTATTCCTACAATCCTACACTGGATGTCCTACCACTTCACACTCACAGAACAGTGATTGGCAGTATTGTTTCCGAATGTGGTCCACATATCCACACCTACCTCATTTTAGCTGTGAGAATAAAACACTTCACTTATCCTGTCCTTACGTGGCTATATCCGCCTCCTGTAGTTGCTTAGCAATCTTAATGGAAACAGCTAGATCTTTCAGACATTCCATCTGCACTGTCCTTAACACATGGAAGCACCACAACAGAACACCTAATGCTCTGTGCTTTGCCTCCCGGAGGATAATTTCTTCCTCCACCTCGTTCTGTATCAACTCACACAAGATTGCGCATCTATTTTCCTTATCTTATTTGAGAAAGATTCCACTGTTCCATTCCATTTCTGGGATATTCCACAGAGCTACTCCATAAAGAATCTAATACTCTTCTGTTTACAGTAGCTTCAAAGTTATCAATTAACGCTGTCACAACCTCAGTTATATTGCACTAGATTAGCTGCAGCCGAAGGTGTGGGTATGCTGAATGGAGCATTTGTTTCTACCACCCCAGCTAGCCCACCATGTCTCACATTGCAAGTCGTCCAAGTCTCCACAACCCTTCCAGTGCAATACTACTTTCCTTCAGCTACACTACGTGTTTCACCAAGGATTCGGTCACTTCCTGAGTCATCGTTGCTTGTGTTTTGTGATCTTGGCATATGTGCAGATTCTATTTACCAAAAATAGAACAAACTTGGAGTACACAAAAATCCAAAGACAGCCACTACAAGCAGACATAATGACAGTAAGAAATGCCTTCAGTCTTCATGAGGAAAGGCTAACCTCCTCAATCCCATGTGCTTCATGCCCATGATATCAGCAAATATTACATGTTGTTGGCACTGGCTACGTACAAGGCAATTTGTGACTGCCGGGTTACATTGCTGGCATCTCACTGGCTGTAAATAATGCTCGCTATAACTTCCCTTAAACTGAGACTCAATTTGAGGTCCTTCCAGTTTCATGAATTGCACTTGCACGCTTCTCTGTGCATCCAGTCTGCCTGTCATTCTTACCTGCAAGAATCGAAGAAGCCACGAAAATAGGAAGTCTACTTACCACACTCATATTGTCGAAACCGCACCATGAATTGTCGATGATGTCACTGTTCGAGCGTCCTCTCGTCAGGTACCAGTAGTTGATACTGAAGATACTACTGACGGTAGGGTGGCAGATGATTGAGTCTATTTTAGATGAGGGAAAGATGCTGCTCCCTAGCGAGGACATGGGCTGTAAAGATGATGGTGGCTGGAAATCCTTGGCAAGCCATTAATGAAACAAGCTTATTTGCAATAGTCTGTTGTCCATTTCAGTACAAAGACAGGATTAAACCAGGTGGGAGGTTGTTGCCCTTCGTGGTGCCATCTGGGGCACTGAGTGCTGGGATCAGCAACTACCAGCCCAGGAACCAGCAGAGAATGTGCCAGTGGGGACGGGCAGTGGCATCAGTAAAGCTGCTCCAAAAATGTCAGACTCGACACTTCGCAGCTTAACAAACTCATCGTCACCATGTACCACTCTGGCGTAATCAGCGTTCAGACTGTGACATCCAGTAAGGTTGATTTCAAAGGTGTTTGTCCACACTGGGTGGTGCTCAGTGATTCTGGAAGCCTTCTGGTACCAGTGTACAGCATATGGTCACCATCTCAAGCAGTTGCCTGTTTCTACTGGAGGTGAAGTTCTTGGTAGCTGACTGGATATTCCATCTGGGGCTGTAGTAGTTTCCGCCTTGCAGTTAGAAGCTGATGGAGATGGTAACTGAAGTCACTTACACATCTCGGTACTGTCATGTGCAGAAAACACTGGCACCCATCTGAGAATATAAGATAATGAGCGTCCAGGTTTTTTTTCTTTTTTTTTGGGCAGTAGTATGGGGGTATTTATGAGAGTCTTGGTGGCCAGTACTTCTCCAACAGCAGCACACTAATACTGGAAGAGAAAACAGGCCGTAGCAGCCAAGAATCGCCATTGGGTGTTTATGACATATTCATACATCCTTTCTTGTTTAGCCTGTTTCTACAGGAGAGTATCTGGAGCTGTAGTATTGCCTAAATTGACCCTTTAAATGCGCTTGCAAATTTCTTCCACTTTGTCAGCTTCCTGACTAAACACGCTTTCGGTTTGAATACACCTTATGAAACGGTGTGTGAGCTTCAGAATGATGTCCTTTGCAGATCATTTAGAGAAGTTCATCGCACACAGTGAAACAATCGTACATTAGTACAATCCGACTTCTGTACAAATTCAGTGCAGTGATGTGATTATTGTAAATAAATGTTTAAAATAATCTTTCTATTTGACAATGCATGGCTACAGTAGCCTAGAAGCTAGCATAGGCACTTTAGTGTACTGACATGTACATGTTTTGTGACGTGTTTGCTATTACCTTCTAAATGAAATTATGTTTAAACCTTTTTTACTTATTTCACATCCATGAAGACCACTTCACTTGCGGTCTGAGGAAGGTATATCAGCAAATTTGACTCTCTCTGGAAATTTGTATTGTGTATTCTTGCTTTCTCATATGTTCTATATACTGGAGTATACATATCCACATTATGGGTTTATTGGATCGAAAAGTACAGTTCATCCAAACTAACCTAATCTGAAATTTCTCTGATTCACATGGTCTCATTTATATATGAATGAAAAAGAGATGTCTGTGAGAGCATGGATTTTGCTCTTACCTGTGTAAACTAACATAACATAGCTGGACACTTGAAAAAATGAAATTCGTGGAGCAGTTTCTTAGAAAGTCATTTAACTAATGTGGTTAACAATGCAAATATTATTTTATTTATGATTTATTAACTTTTACTGAAAGAACTTCTGGTGACTGGCACCCACTGCTTGCAAAGTTCCTCAATAGTTACCCCACTCTTTACGTGCTCCCCAGTATGTGATGCAGAATATAAATTAGCACTTCTATTTTTGTCATACAATTCTTTTTAATAAAGCTCACAATTACACCTGCATGGATGTTCGAGTCACATTGTACAAAACAGAATCAACAACTGCTGGCACCTTGTAGAACCTGTACTGTTTAAAATAGCGTTAATGTACGTAATTTTTTTTTTCTTCTTCTTTCCTTAATGAAATAAGCTGATAGTCTGTTCTGTATTCACTCCAAGCTGCCTGTCCCTCAGTCGTTCTACATCTCTCTTTCCTATACCTTTATAACTAAATAATTGCTTAAGTAATCTCTCTTCCACATTCTGTTCGTATGTTATTTCGTTATATGTATCCTTGTACTATTTTTTTCTGTATACACAGTATCACGTTCTTCTCTGATAACACTGCTTTTGATTTGATCTGATGCTGTACTTTCTTCAACTTCCTTTAAAAATTTCATTTCAGCTGACTATATTTTTCTTTTGTATTTCCTTAGTTAATATCCAGAATAAGTTTCCATATATTATAACAGCGGTAGCCATTGCTATGTAAAATTTTAGCTTTTCATATTTCCTTGTGTTTCTAAACTTATTTAATTTTATTAGTTACATTTTCATCTTCATAGCTAATATCACAGTCTAAAAGCAGAAAATGTGACACCTGTTCTGTTCATGGTCATCTAGTACTATTTTGGATTGCAGTAGAAATTTTTCTTTCTTCGATTTTTTATTGTAAGTTTTAAATGTCGGTTCTTACATATTTGATTTAGGTGATGTATTGGACACTGCAGGTCATTTTCTGTCTTTGGGATACTTTCATATTACAAAATCATTGCATGGACTTATGTGTGTGCCATTATTCCGCAAGGAGAAAGGTAGCACACCACACCCATGCATGTATGCATGCATACATAGATACACACAGACAAATATTCCCTTCCATGTTCAAAATCACTTGGTCTTAGTATAAAAAATTGGTTAAATGAAATGTTACAAAACCATGAAAACAATAAGTTGGCCACTAGTAGCTGATCACTGTGGAAATAAAAGATGAACCAAACATGGGATGAAACCTACTTTTCCAGTGATATATGCAGTAGTATATATTTTTAAAATCTTCACCACTTAAACTAAACATTTCTATAAAACCTTGGTAATGCTCCTACTTCTTAATACAAAGCACAATTTGATAATGAGTTGCAATGAGAATGACACATCAGAACTAATACAGACTACAGGGACTTCTCAATGGGGAAGATTACAAATATCATTTTAAGATAAGCTGACATAACATTCTTTGACCAGAGAAAAAGCAAAGTAGCTATATCACGGTATCAGCGAATTTAGTGTATATCTCTTTGTTTAGAGCTATGCGTTTCACTATTTACACAGGTCCTTCTACCCTCAGAGTGAAACAACAGCATGCAGAGTACTTCAGTCTGGGCAGAGATATGAGGCACGTCTGCCTGCTTTGTTACTGAATCTGCTATGTCCTCCCATCCTCATCATCAGCTTCTCATCCCCAGGTGGCATACCCCTCTTTTTCTTAAACTGTAGTATGGACTGGTTCACTGTACACTTCTATTTGATTGTTTAACCCATTACATGACTGCAGGTACTTACAGTGTCTGAGTAGGTCAGGTCTGTTACCTCATAAGAACCGCTGGAATATTCTAAGGCCTAAGTATTTAATAACACTGAATCACGTATAGCAAACGTAATTGATACCTGCATCTTGAAGATACAGTCAGAGCACACTGAAAGATATCTCAGCTTGCCACTTAAATTGGTAACGCATATTTTTCTAATGTCCTAGTGATGTGTGGAAGAAATTGTCCTTATCTAGTTGTGAGCATCACATGATTAAGTTACATATGTAAATATAATTTATATATGACTTTGTTACACACTTAGAAATGATATTCACTTACCTGATTCTTCATTTGTTAATGTGGCTTTTTTAAAATTTTGACAAGTGCTTTCAAGAATACAGTTGTAATATAGAACCACTTGTTTTATTTCTTAGAGAAACTTCCTTTCAAAAACTGTGTCCCATATTGAAATAAAAGCAGTAAAAATACAGAATTATTTTAAGGAGGCAATGATTCACAGCTTTCAAATATTTTTATTGACGCAATGGTTGAATGTGACTTTATAAAGACTAACAGTTTTTGTCAAACAAAACACCATTCCTAGACACAAAAAAACCAGATTAATTGCGGCGCTGAGTACAATCATGATCATGTCTTCATTAATATAAATGTGTAGTTCAGGGATGAATAGTCTGAAAGACATGTAAGAGAGCAGGCGTGTATAACATGCATCAACTGCAATAGATTCGTGACCCTTTTCTTTGCATAACTGTTTGTTTATTCACACAGGTCATGAATACATATAGTTACTGACTGATGAAGTTGAAGTGCCGAGAATACTATGTCAGTGATATTAGTTTTGACTCCCATAGTGCTTGTTGTTGGATGTTTCGTCATGAGTAGACCTCAACAATAGTCATAATTGCAATTAGATTTTTAGTATGTGTGGTTATAAAAAAGGGAGGTGTGTGGATGTTATATGAGTGAATATTATGACAGTCTGCATGTACTACGCTGGTCGTTCTGGACTGCAGTGTATTTTGGACTGGAGTGTTAGATGTGTATGTATAACCAGAGTAGTGAGCTATGATTAATAATTTGTTCTGTGTTGAGATCACTCAACAGTAGTTTCTCAGATGAAGGGTAAGTGACACAGATTTATGTTAAAATGAAATGCATTTATCTATTTTAAAACTCAACCGTGAATTTGCTCCAGTGGGACCTCATTTCTCTGTTACATTACCATGTACCCATTGGATACCACTGTAAAATCTCCTTTGCCTGGCCGATCAGCCTTGTGTATTATCCAGTCATGAACTAATTTTAGGCTGCTTTGTTTCTTTCAGTTAACAAGTTCAGAAAGAGAGTCTCAGTTTGCATGATAGGATTTTATTTCTCCTGATTAGACAGCAATAACGATATCAATAATCTGTATATAAGTGTGTGAAAGTTAAAATCTGTGTGAATTTCTGTGATATTAAACGCTAAATGAAATCGTATGTAAACAAGCAGCGAGTGTGAGAATTAACCGCAAAGAAATCAGCCACATACATATCGTATACCAAAATGAAAAGTGCTATCTGGTTTACTTAAGCCCTAAATCGTTCTTATCGTGGATCTCATACAAAATATACGTATATGTAGAAATCCTCAGTGTTCTTTGATGTCCAGTTGGAGAGGGTACAGTGATATACACGTAAACACAAACTTTAAAAACCTACACAACTGTGTCCATCGCCTTTTTGTTGTGACAGGAGAAGTAGACATGACTTAGTGCACCTATGTTTGACCGCCGAGGGGGCATGCCGGATGCTGGCCTGAACTCAAAGGTACCAACTGGTGGACACTGAGAGGCTGAGAAATCCCACACCTGCAGGAAAGGAGCAGGTAAAATCGTGTTCTGACATGTAATTTGGAAAAACCCAGGTGCCTCGACTGTTGGAGGGAAGTGAGATCATACCACACCTACTACACACACAAAATTATTATAAATTGATCCACCGAGAGAGGTGGCGCAGTGGTTAGCACACTCGGCTCGCATCCGGGATGATGATGGTTCAAAACTTGCGTGTGGCCATCCTGATTTAGATTTCCCGTGATTTTCCTAGATCGCCTCAGGCAAATGTCAGGATGGCTACTTTGAAAGGACACTGTCAACTTTCTTCACCATCCTTCCCTAATCCGATGGGATCAGCGACCTCGCTGTTTGGTCTGCTCCCCCAAATTAACCAACCAAAATTGATCAAAAGTAGTCAAAAGGAAGCCTGTCACATGATTACAAATTGAAAAATAAGACGAGTGCATGTTCGAAAAAGCACCCTCGAACAGGCAAGTAGTTTTTAAGGTAGTCTAAGGTTTTAAAATTGAAGTTAACTTTGAAAATCAGCATCTCAACAATGTCTTGTCAGATCTTTATAAAGTAAGTTGATGAAGTTCTTGCAGAATATAATAGCAGATTATTTATAAATATTACGTATTTCAAATTACTGGTGAGATTACGCATCCCCTACATTAAAAACGTTAATTTTCAGCAGAATGATTAACAATAAAATGAAAGTAGCGGCAGCATTGGAAATTAGACTAAGATATGAATGTATAAATGCATTTAGTTTTATTTATTAACAACAAAAAGTTTAAAGTTGTGTTAATGCATACAAAATATTAAATACTGGACAAACTAACGAACTTAACTGGAAACCAAGGACAGCAGTGAAAAACTGAGTAAATTTACACATCAACTGATGTATCATACATAATGTATAGGGTAAAATTAATATTTTATAAGTATCTATCAGGAAACAGAAGGATATGAACTTCACTAAGGACAAACCGGGTGTTTAAATAGCTGGTGGCTATCTTCCTTTGGTGACTGGTACAACGATTAATTTAACTTTGAGGACTGGAACTGGCAGTGCATAAGTATGAGCAGTGATTAGATCATGTTTCAGAAATGTAAGAAAAATTTATAAGTTTGCAATCGGGACTTGTGTTTTTATCGCATATTTTTGGCAGAAAATACATAGAAAACATTTGGTCGAATTAGCTAGTGACCGAACTTAGTAAAATTCACGCTAACTCAACGAAACAGAACTCTAAAAACATTTTCGCAATCATTTTTGTGAAAGATTTGAACTTATGCTTTTAACTGATTGAAGTGAGTGTATATTTAATTTTAAAACATATGCTGAGCTCTCTCTGAGATTTCACCAGAATTTACATGTTAACATTGGAGTCTACTCTGGTTATCTTTTATTTTATAGCTCTTACATAGTTGTTATGCTGATTTGGCATTGAAAACAGAACAATAAAGTGAGTCTGATGTACATCAAAAGTACTGTGAGCTGTGTATTACACGCACAAACGAAGTTGGCACTCGGCACGGTGGTTGATGGGAGCGACTGTAAAGGCATTTCCCATTTACAGGAGCTCCCATCAGCGACGGCGCCGACTGTCAATTTTGTTTGCGCGAGTAGTACAATAATTATTTTTCAACGTGCAATCCTGCCTGCATATTTCATTATTGAACTTTTGTGACTAATTGTCAAGGGTCATTCCAGCAAATTGTTTGGTCTCTACCTGTGGTGTAGTCAAATAGATGAAAACCATCAAAACAGTCTTAAACCCAGGAACAATGTGTTACGTAAGCATCCATCGATTTACTCATGACTTTTTAAATTTTTAATTCGTGCAGTCACACATGGAGCCTCAAGAGCAACAAACAATAAGTGAACATTGACTTTTTAAATTTCATAAAATACCTTTTACATTCACAAGTTTTGCATACATCAAATGTAAACATGCCTTAGTGTTCATCTGTATGGAACATGTACTAATATTCTATTGAGTTATTGTTGACAATACATTTCTGCTTGATTGTAACCAAGTGAGTAATTCTTCATGATGCTGTTGTGTGGTTTGATGTTACTACCCATACGAAAAAACATCACATGTAATGTGGAGGTGGTTATGTTATGTATCTTCAAAGAGGTCAATGAGCCAACATTTGAAAAATTGCTTGATGGATCGCTTTGAACCACAACCACTTGATGATGTCCAACAATGAATCTTTTGTAACAAGACGGACAAAATCAGCAATGTGTGGCCCCATTATTACAACCATTGTTCCCTATCAGATGAGTAGGATGTGGCTCAGTGTAAGTCAGTTTCTAACAGATGTCCATGTCTACTTGAAGAAAGTTGACTTTTGTTGCTTGGTACAAATGTAGTGTCTTGTTACATAATACATGAAAGGATGGAACATTGTTTGACATCATGACAAGACTTATTCTTCAGCCTTTCACAGACTAGGTCTGTCGACCTGTTCCAGGCTCAGTTTAACTGGATGTCCTATGTAGCTCCTTTCTTTAGTTTTGCATTCTGAAGCCATCTCCAGAATCCTTGTTTCTTTCATTCGTTCCTGATGTACCTTCCAGTTTTATTTTTTGTTATTCTACTTTGTGATTTACTGCAAAAATATTCAGTTCTTGTGCAAAGTTTTGATCAGGAACGATGTCTATCTTAAAACAACCCATGACTGCTCACAAAAATTTCATTTCAGATGTACCAACATGGCTTGAATCATTACTCTTCGTAACCCAGGATTTGCTGCCATATAGTGGAGCAGGTATAGCAATCACCTGATAGAATTTCATTTTTCTGTCTCTTCGTGTATTTTTTAATATTCTCCTTAAAGTGCCACAATGTCACATATACTTTGATACCTCTATATTTTAGTATCTACATCTTTATCTTCATTAAAAATAATGTAGTTCCGTATGTAACTGAAGTGCTGAACTTGTTTCAAAATCTTTCAGTTACAATTTTGTTTCGTAATAGGTATTTCCCATTGAATGTCACTGTCCTGGTTTTGTTTTACTGCTGTTTTAAAATTATACTGCTGGCCGCCCAAAATGCGTGTTTTGCGTATGTTTCAGAGTTCGACCCAGGAAGAAAAGTTGCCTATAGGGATTGCGGATTATCCTTCAGAGAAATCAGTGGCCGTGTCGAATGGAACCAACCAATTGTGATGCATGGTACCAATTATGTCCACCTCGATGCAACACTACTTGTGATGACAGGCATATTGTTCATATGGCAGTGATGGGTCGCTCTGCCGTATCACAACAAATTAGGTGTGTTGCACAACAAGCAGTGTCCGTGTGTACCATTTGACACTATTCATCAGCAGAGTGGATTGTCCTCAAGGCGTCCGTTGCTGCGTTTGCCACTGAGTCAACGCCACAGGCGTCTGCGCCAGCAATGGTGCGATGAACGACAGGCATTGACAACTGGCTGGAACGACATTGTTTCTGCTGACAAATCCCGAGATTGCACCACTATGATGGTCGCATTATTCTGGAGACACCGTAATGAGAGCCTGTTTAACTGTTGCCTCATGCATCCAGTGTAATGGTTTGGGGCGGTATTGGATTCCATTTCAACTCCCCACCCCTCTCATATGCAATGCTCGTACACTAACCAGACGGTGTTACACCTCTGCAGTGTTGGAGCCTGTTGACATCCCATACCATTAGAGCTTGCCGAGGGCCAAACTGCAACAGGATAATGTGCAACCACACTTGGCACGCAATGTTCAAGACTTCTTTGTCGCCCATTAGACTGCATTGCTGCCTTAGCTTCCCTGTTTTCCTGACCTCTCGCCTGTCAAATACATATGGTAGATGGTTGCGGAATGACTGGCCCAGGATACACCACACACTGCTATAGCAGATCAGCTTTGGCAATATGTGGAACCACCGTACCACCATGCACTGCTATGCCCAGTAACACATCCTGAGCCTCTCTGGTTTTCTTGGTATTGCAGTTTGGATGGCCAGCAGTGTACAATATTTTCCAATTAAGTTTAAAGGATTGATTATTGTAGGTGCAGAGATTTTTGTGTGTCACAGAACTGTAGACATGTACATGCAAATAAAAAAAACCGCAAGTGCAAGTAGAACTCACACTCTGAGGGTTACATACAAACTTAGTTATGTATATAGACGATAATAGTAATTTCGTATTCCTCAATGGCCTAGTGCAAGAATTTCTAACGGAAGCTACTTTCACAACTTATGTGTCCCTAAATTAACCCGTTATCCAACCGGGGAAAAGGGGCCGACAACGTGGAATCCAAACCTCATGTTGTTTGTGGCGACTCCGCGCATTGTTCAGAGGCGAAGGCCAGTTTAAAACGGAGACTGAAGAATCCATTGTCCGACCGAGAATCGATCCTGGGGCCTCTCGGTTTCTAGGCAAGCGTTTTACCGCTAAACCACCAGGTCCGAAATAGTTGGAGATACTTCATTTATAAGTTTGATAAATAAGAGTGTATCGAAATATGTGACAGGTATGGCAATATCTTTTGATCGCATTGACTTAGAAATTTAAATTATTTGCACCACCAAGGAACTGTATACCTCGGTGTTTGACACAAGTTTCAACGTTATACTTCCACCCATTTCTGAGAAAAAGTGGTCTCTACAGTTGGCTATATCTTCTGAGGGCCTTAATTTAGATGCTTAAATTTCACACACCGTGATGGAACCGTACACCTTTATCACCTGACATAAATTTTATCTTGATGCCTGTTCCTGTACCTGAGAAAAAGTTGCCTTAACCGACAGACAGACGGACAATAAATGACAAATAAATATTTTTGTGATATAATTACAAATTAACAATTTTCGAATTCTTTCTTTAATTTGTACTACAAAAAATCTTGCTTCTTGTCGAATTCCATGATTCTACATCAACGGGAAGTACTCTACTGGTTTTCATGGGTGAGTTAGCGAGTATCGAAATACACTACTGGCCATTAAAATTGCTGCACCACGAAGATGACGTGCTACAGACGCGAAATGTAACCGACAGGAAGAAAATGCTGTGACATGCAAATTATTAGCTTTTCAGAGCATTCACACATGGTTGGCGCCAGTGGCGACACCTAAAACGTGCTGACATGAGGAAAGTTTCCAACCGATTTTTCATACACAAACAGCAGTTGACCGGCGTTGCCTGGTGAAACGTTGTTGTGATGCCTCGTGTAAGGAGGAGAAATGCGTACCATCACGTTTTCGACTTTGATAAAGGTCGGATTGTAGACTAACGCGATTGCGGTTCATCGTATCGCGACATTGCTGCTCGCGTTGGTCGAGATCCAATGACTGTTAGCATAATATGGAATCGGTGGGTTCAGGAGGGTAATACGGAACGCCGTGCTGGATCCCAACGGCCTCGTATCACTAGCAGTCGAGATGACAGGCATCCTATCCGCATGGCTGTAACGGATCGTGCAGCCACGTGTAGATCCCTGAGTCAACAGATAGGGACGTTTGTAAGACAATAACTATCTGTTCGAACAGTTCGACGACGTTTGCAGCAGCATGGACTATCAGCTCGGAGACCGTGGCTGTGGTTACCCTTGACGCTGCATCACAGACAGGAGCGCCTGTGATGGTGTACTCAACGACGACCCTGGGTGCACGAATGGCAAAACGTAATTTTTTTAGGATGAATCCAGGTTCTGTTTACAGCATCATGATGGTCGCATCCGTGTATGGCGACACCGCGGTGAACGCACATTGGAAGCGTGTATTCGTCATCGCCACACTGGCGTATCACCCGGCGTGATGGTATGGGATGCCACTGGTTACACGTCTCGGTTACCTCTTGTTCGCATTGATGGCACTTTGAACAGTGGACATTACATTTCAGATGTGTTAAGACCCGTGGCTCTACCCTTCATTCGATCCCTGCAAAACCCTACGTTTCAGCAGGATAATGCACGACCGCATGTTCTAGATACAGAAAATGTTCGACTGCTGCCCTGGCCAGCACATTCTCTAGATCTCTCACCAATTGAAAACATCTGGTCAATGGCGGCCGAGCAACTGGCTCGTCACAATACGCCAGTCACTACTCTTGATGAACTGTGGTATCGTGTTGAAGCTGCATGGGCAGCTGTACCTGTACACACCATCCAAACTCTGACTCAATGCCCAGGCGTATCAAGGCCATTATTACGGCCAGAGATGGTTGTTCTGGGTACTGATTTCTCAGGATCTATGCACCGAAATTGCGTGAAAACGCAATCACGTCAGTTCTAGTATAATATAATTGTCCAATGAATATCTGTTTATCATCTGCATTTCTTCTTGGTGTAGCAATTTTAATGTCCAGTAGTGTATGTGACATAAATGGTCGTATCTTTTGATTGCAATGACTTAGAAGTTTAAATGCTTGACACTACCAAGGGACCATAGAACTTACGATGTGGTATACATTTCTAATTGATATTTCTACATGTTCTTAAGAAAAAGGGTTCTTAACAGTCGCACCAACAGATGGACACCGAAGTGATCCTATGAGGGTCCTGTTTATGGACTGAGGTACAGAACCCCAAAATGTGGATTAGCAGGATGTGTGAAGTGCGTACACTGAGATGGCAAAAGTCATGGCATACCTCCCAATATCGTGTTGGACGTTCTTTTGGCTGGCGTAGTGCAGCAGCTCGACGTGGCGTGGACTCAACAAATCGTTGCAAGTCCCCCGTATAAATATTGAGCCATGCTGCACCTGTACGCGTCCATAATTGTGAAAATGTTGCCAGTGCTGGATTTTGTGCACAATATTATGTCCAATAAATGTTCGACAGGATTTGTGTTGGGCGATCTGGGCGCTAAATCATTCCCTCGAATTGTTGAGGATGTTCTTCAGACTAGTCACGAACAACTGTGACACGGTGACATTTTTGGGAACATGAGGTCCATTAATGGCTGCAGATGGTTTCCAAGAAGCCGAAAATAATCATTTCCAGTCAGTGACCGGTTCAGTTCGACCAGAGGATCCATTCCACATAAACACGGGCCACAACATTATGAAGCCAACACCAGCATGCACAGTACCTTGTTGACAACTCGGCTCCATGGCTTCATGGGGTCTCCACCACACTCGAATCCTACCATCACCTCTTTCCTAATGAAATCGGGACTCATATGGCCAGGCCACAGTTTTCCTGTCGTCTAGGATCAAACTGATACCATCACAGGCCCAGGAGATGCACTGCAGACATTGTCGTGCTATTAGGAAAAGGACTGCCCTAGCGGATATGTTCGTCGTACGTTCCCCGCTGATTTCTGCATTTCTGCGGTTATTTCACGCAGTTTTGCTTATCTGATAGAATTGACAACTCTACACAAACGCTGCTGCTCTCAGTCGTTAAGTGAAGGTCGTTGGACACTGCACCATCTGTGATGAGAGATAAGGCCAGAAATTTCGTGTTATTGGCACACTCTCGGATCTCGGAATATTTAATTTCCTAATGATCTCCGAAACGGATTGTCCCATGCATCTAGCTCCAACTACCATTCTGTGTTCAAAGTCTGTTAATTCTCATCGTGTTGCCGCACTCATGTGGGAAACCTTTTCACATTTATCAGCTGAATCCAAGCGCCAGATCCGCCAGTGTACTTCCCTGTATACCTTGTGTGCGTGATACTACTGCATATCGCTATTACATGATTTTCGTCGCTTCAGTGTACAACACGTATGTATACTGAGAGGTAATTTCTTGCAATTTGTTGTTCTACATGGAGCATTTTGCTACAACTTTACTGTAATCGAGGCTATTTTTTGCTGCAACTTGTAAGTCTCTCTCAATCTCCGATACTGTGACAGCTCAACTTTTAATTTCACCTCATGTAGAAACGTGATTAGCATCTCTGCCTTAGCAATAAATAGATCGTATAATCATGACCCCTCACATCAAGAACTGTTCTACTAGGTATGTATATATCCTGTGCATGGGCAACTATTTGTTTAAACTTGAGCTACAGTTCTTCTACATGCTCCTGTCCACAGATAAATGTTTTCTGTTGCTCCTTAAGATATGTATTGACTCCCTGTTTATTTATGTTACTGAACATGTAAATCATTTTAGTTGTTCCTGTACTTTAACAATCTTACTTAGGGTTGCCGAACGTACAGTGTTAGCTGCAACAGTATGAAATTTTAACAATAAACCAAATTTTACAGTGCAGATTATATTTTTTCACGTTAGGGGTCGCATGTGGTAGTAGTTGAGACGAATGTTACGTCAGAAGCTGAGGTGGATTACGTACTTCCACTCCATGCAGGAAGGCACACGGCTTCGTTCATTTTGTCGCAAGCCATCGTGTATTTTAGGGTTTAGAACTGATTTCTGTGTGGAAGTAGTGTGTCCATAATGGATGAGAGTATGACAAATACCACGAAAAGTAAATTAAATATTCAAACCAGCACTCACCAGAACAGAAGACTGCAAATGTACTGTTCAGTTTGGTAAAAAGAATTTCAAGAACTGTGGCCAGTTCCAGGAAATGCATACATAGGAAGATGTACTTTATGTGTTGGAAAAGCTGGAGAGGGTTTTTCCATTTCACACGATGGTGTAACCCATTTAAGGCCTAATTTTAACAGAATTAACCACAACTGCAAACTCTTGACATCGAAGAAACCACAATGATGCAAAGTCTCTACATGGTGGACTCTGTTGATGCAGAGAAGCTATGTAGTAAATACATACTAATTTCAACATTTCAGATTTTCAGTATAATGACAGGCCTGTTTAGTAAATTATACACAGGAGCTGTTAATAGCGCCATTTTTCGTTTCAGATAACTGCATCTGAGCTTCCATGCTAGTTCACACAGTTCAACATCATCTTAGCTACACCAGCACTCACTACAGTATGAAAATATTTTCTCAGTTATTCCCAGATTCAACAATGGCAAATAAAATCACATGTTGTGAAACAAAACATAAGGCATTAATAGCTGGTGTTTTGGAACCAAATGGCGTCATTAACTTAATTCTGAAGTTGAAGCATTACAAATTATTTGGCATGGGGTTTGACACTTCCAACATAGGTAATCAAAAGTCTTACGCTATTTGTGTAATATGAAAAAATGTCGACAGTTATATGTTCAACTAAAAAATACTCCTCTTAATTGTGTTTAACTATTATTAAGGAAATGTGTAGTAAATATAATTTTGAGAAAAGTCGGTGTTGATATGTGTGTTCCTATTTTTCCTCACTAAATATGGTAACCTTATCTTAACTGCATATTTTACTCAACGTATTTGAGGTTTCTGATGAAATAAAACACAGTTGAAAGAGTTGTAAAATAATTTATTTTCACTTTTTTAAAATTTGGTTTAACATAGAGGATACATTTTGACTAAAGTTCAGTCTTGATCACACCATTTATGTTTCAATGACATAGGTAACCGGTTTCGGTTATTTTTACATAACCATCATCAGACCCATGGCTCCCTTAGGATGGTAGGCGGAGCTCTCCTCAGCTGCTACGAAGTCAACTGATAGTAGCAGCTGAGGAGAGCTCCGCCTACCATCCTAAGGGAGCCATGGGTCTGATGATGGTTACGTAAAAATAACCGAAACCGGTTACCTATGTCATTGAAACATAAATGGTGTGATCAAGACTGAACTTTAGTCAAAATATAATAATCTATTGATCACTGTATTCCAAAAATGTTTACCAAAATTGTATAGAGGATACAAATAAATGTCCATACACGTAACTCTGCACTAGCGTCAGGTAGTAACACAAATGTGTCATACTTACCACGTGCTGAAGCAAAATTCGTAGCAAAGACTTGTTCTGAAGTTTTCTGATGGGTAAGTTCTGAAAATGCATGCAAGACATTCCATAAAATCTATACACGTAAGGGTGTTACCCAAAAATCACATAAAAGCTACAATGGTGCTGTGGATAGCTGTTGAACACAGTTGTTATCTCTGTTGAATTCTGACCTAATTCACACCATTCATAGTATGACAGCACTTCATTCATGTCAAGAAATTGTGGATTTCCAAAAATTACCACTACATTGCACTCTCAACCTGATGGCAAGCCTACATCGAGAAGTTTCTACCCTCCGCTTTCAGTTTGTATGTTGTACGTTCATAGTGCACTACACAATGGTCCAGACTCAGTGAGTGGTACAAATGTTGGAGACAGTGGAAACTCAATGTCTGGAAACAGTTCTCTGTGCCAACTTGGTTTCAGGCGCAGCATAAGGAAACCCTTATGTGTGCTGATTTAATTTCAGTTCCCATCAGGGAGCTATCATGTTGAGGAAGGCAGTCATACATGCATTGTTATTTGGTTTAACATATATAAGTTCAAATATGCATGTAATTCTGCACCAGCATGAGGCACTGATACCACTGCATCGTCCATCGTCGGATGTAGAAGTAACTTTGGGTGTACCCCAGGGAAGTGTGCTGGGACCTGTAGTTTATTAATGACCTCGCAAACAATATTAATAGTAACCTCATACTTCTTGAACATGTTGAAGTTACGTATAATGAAGTGCTATCTGAAGGAAGCTGGATTAATATTCAACCAGATCTCGATAAGGTTTTCAAGTGGTGCACAGACTGGCAATTTCCATTAAATGTTCAAAAATGTTAAACTGTGCAATACAGCAAAAGAAAAAAAAAATATATTATCTTATGACTATCATATCAGTGAGTCACTGCTGGAATCGGCCAACTCATGCAAATACCAGGGTGTAACAGTTTGTAGTGATATGAAATGGAATGATCACACAGGGTCAGTTGTGGGTAAATCAGGTGGTAGGCTCTGGTTTATTGGTGGGCTACTGAGGAACTGTAATCAGTGTACAAAGGAGATTGCTTAGAAATCACTCATGTGACCAGTTCTAGAATATTGTTCAAGTATGTGGGTCCTGTACCAAATACGACTAACAGGGGATACTGAACGTATACAGAGAAGGGGAGCAAGAATGGTCACAGCTTTGTTTGATCCATCACAGAAATAGTGAAGTGGCAGATTCTTGAAGATAGTGGTAAACTATCCCAAGAAAGTCTACTAACAAATTTTCGAGAAGCGGCTTCAAATGATGACTCTAAGAATATAGCACAACCTCCTATGTATTGCTCACATGAGGACCGTGAGGATAAAATTAGAATAATTGCAACACACACACAGAGGCATTGAAGCAGTCATTTTTCCCGTGCTCCATATGTGAAGGGAACAGGAAGAAACCCTATTAACTGGTACAATGGAACATACACTCTGTCATGCACTTCACGATGGTTTGCAGAGTATAGATATAAACGCGGATAATACTGCTTTCTGATGCACAACATCGGTGTCGAAATTGATAACAATGCATTCTTCTTCTGTTGTCTTCTAGCAGGCAAACTTTATAAAAATTATTCAATAAATTATATATTTGCAAGTCACACACCTATATATGGTGAACATTAATAAAGCCGACAAGCTGCAGGGAAGGATTGCTGATTGGAAATGGAGGAAAAAAGGTCCTATGAACATGCATCCGAGGCAACATCATTGCCATGGTAGATCGCGCTGATGAATAACATTTCCTCTGACCACGTGTCATGTGTTCCTTGTGCGTTGCAAGCTGTGTGATTAACATAGCGTACAGTAAGCAGCAGAATGGTCCCGTATTCATGTCGGGAAAAAGCCGAGATGGTGCAAGCTGATATAGTGTTTGTGTATGGCCAAGTAGATGAAAACAATCGAGAGGCAGCAGGGTTATACCAGAGCAAGTACGCTATCTTGGCTGAATGTGGTAATGAAATAGGCTACTCGAAGGTACTGCTGACGTTACGTCAAACACTTCAGCCTGGCGGGCTTGTGACACTGGCCACAGGCAAAAGGCAAAGAACCGCTAATGCCGCAGTGCAGTATGACTAAGAGTGAAGTAACATCTTGTAAGCTGGAGCAATTGCAAATAGGAAAGTGCCTAGCAACCCATGCTCAGTTCAGAGCCTTGAAGCCAGCTGGAAAACGCTGATAGGACAGGACGAGTATATGGAACAAATACACTCATTACCCCCAGTAAGACAACATCAGAAGTGTATAAATAACACTAGAAAGGAAAAAAATGAATGATTTCTTCACTTCATGAGTCAAATCACACTAATTTTTGGTTGAAGAAAAAAATTTACTATCCCCAGTTTTCGTGAAGGTTTAAATATTTGATTTTAGCGGATTAAGAGAAAATGATATATTTTAATTAAATATGTCAACGACATTGAACGTCCAGATGGATTTTTTAATGAGGATTATACCTCAAGCATCGTAAATTGATGGAAGAACTTGCAGGTTGTTGGGTCTGAAAGGAATCACGTGGTGACATCATGAGCTAGGTGTCTTTTTGCTTTCCTCTTGCGAGTGAGTTAGGAGCATTACTACAGAGAGACCAGCAGTAATCTATAAGCATTGCTTCAGTCCAATGGCCCTGATATCTCTGTTCCACTACAGTAATTTCTTGATGGAGTCTTTCCCGTGTTCATCACTGACAGTTCCACAACAAGGAGGGAAAAAGTGTTGATGGGGTTGCGGGAAATGTACCTTAAGGGATATGTTGCATCCGAGTTACTGGTATGTTTGCAGGAGTGGTGCCAGCAACTCAGCATAGTTGTCGTCTCTTTCGTTGCCTAAAAGTCCTGGAATAATTTACTTGAAGGTTTCCCAAGCTTCCTTTTCTTTCCATTTCAAAACTCAATGAAACGCAGGATACTTTTACAAGCTGCTCCATTTGTGGCTCAACAGAAATACCTTCTAACCTTTGCGTTAGGCAATCCTGCAGCAGTCGCGTGAATTTGTGTTACGTTATTGATCGAATGAGTGCAGGTGGCACCCTCTATTATTTTCAATGTTCTTTTTAAAAACGATGACGCAAAATAGGATATATCCTTGCATAATAATATAGGATTCAGTTAATTACTCAATTCTACATTTGAATGCGCTATATTTATTATAATGTCCACACATAAACTATTTTTGTGAAAACAGACAAAGGTGAACTTGTATTGCAATAAAAATGAATTCACTGCAGAACCTGCACATGAGCTTCACAAATACAACAACTAAACCAATATTTACAAAATTAATTTCTGACATGTATGCTATTTCATTCCGCTGTGTCTAAGCAAATGACAAAAACTTTCTTCAAACGATTAGGGCAGGACCACCTATCGCACCTAACACACCACTTTCTGATTCATTTGTCCCATGATCTACCACGCTCGTAATTTCTTCGTCTTTCCCTTTGTTTCCTCTTGCAGCCTGTATACAGTCTTCCATTCCAAGCAGTGAAACTCCACACGCCTGCAGGTCTCCTTCGGATCATGTGGTGCTTGACATATCCCTTCTGTTTGGGGCTTTGTAACTTCCCATGCAGGTTTGGTTAGGAAAGTAGTTCTGTTCAGTGCTTTATCTTCCTTTTTACTCAACTTATCAATGCAAAATACATTTGTTGCAGCTAAGTTTAATAATTGCAAATCATTACGCCAAATTTAGTCACGTATTATATGCTATTGTGGCGGCAGCACCGTCCAACGCACGAAGGACTGAACTACGGCACTGCCGACACCAGTAGGGGCAGCTGTACCGTTATGCGGAATTTCGGCAACGGTGCGTCGCACACCGGACCGCAAGGGAACAAAAGCTGCCACCAGTGCGAGCTAGTCGACGCGACGCGACACACGTCTCCCCAGTTCTTCCGCCGCGGACCACGTGCGTCGAGTCAACGTGACTCCGCCGTAAATGCGTACGCGCGGTCGTAAACGCAGTCGCCGTTAAATTGTCTTTCGTTTCTTCGCGGACGTTACGGCGCCTCCGGTCGCGCCAAGAGCAGAACATTCTGTGACGCGGCCTTTTGTCTCGCTCGGTCCACGCGGTCGCGCCACGGCTCGTCACTGGAGTGTACACCCTCCGGGATCGGTGACCGAGCCGTGCCGCCAGTGCAACGCGCCTGTGTAGACGGACATTAGCGAAGTATATTATTTGTCATTTATTGTAACGGCAGGAAAACTAAATGTGTCCTGTCCAGAAACCGCTTTAGTCATTTATTGCCACAAAGCCTCTCCCATGAGCATAGTGCGTGGGCGCGGCGAAAAATGCCGGTTCACTGCACATGAGCGACTGTAAGCGGAGATACAACACGTTACCGCTTCACTGGTGACCCCGACGTGATCTGAGGCTAAAAAAAACACGTGGTGACAAACGTTCGTCGGTACGAGAGACGTGGAACCGCGAGTGGGCTTGCGCGCATACGCCCGCGCCGAACAGTGCTCCGTAGTAATTTTTTTTTAACTAACTTTTTTTGTATTGTTTTTGTGTGCGTATATTTTGATCGCGGACTGCTTAGTGTTATTTTTTTCTTTTCGTGTGTTTCCCTTGTGTTATTTTGACTGTGTGCTTTCCTCTTGTACGAGGATTCGACTCTGAACTAAGATGGCGACACTAGAGGAGTTGCGAAAGACCGTCGAAGAACTGCTCGCACGCAACACGAGGCTAGAGAATGAGCTACAGGCACGGACTACACGCGCGGACGCCGCGCAGCCGCAGACAGCTCAGGACAATGTTGGCGCGCAAATCCCCGCCACACCGACGCCTCCTACGACCGCCGGAACGCCGACAAGCGCTGGACGGGCATTGATCAGGCTGCCTCCCTTTTGGCCGCGCGACCCCGTGATGTGGTTCAGCCAGGTTGAGGCGGTATTTATGAGCAACCACGTGACCTGCGACCTGGCGAAATTTGGGCACGTAGTGAGCCAGCTGGACCAGAACTATGCGGCCGAAGTGCGGGATATAATCACCGCCCCACCGACGCAGTCGAGCTACAAACGGCTCAAGGAAGAGCTGATCCGGCGGATTTCGTCGTCAGAGGAACAGCGTGTGCACCAACTGCTGCGGCAAGAGGAATGCGGCGATCGGAGGCCCTCGCAATTCCTGCGCCACTTGCGGAGCCTCGCGCAGTCCGATATGGTGCCAGATTCGCTGTTGCGCACTATCTGGGTGCGCAGCCTCCCAGCTCAGGTGCAGGCAGTGATAGCCGCACAGACGGAGATGCAGCTGGACGCCGTCGCTAACTTGGCCGACAGGGTGCACGACGCGCTGACAACGGCGCCTAGCACCGCGGCTGCGGCAGCTTACGACTCCGTCCCCCCACCTCCGTGGCGGCCAGCGCCTCCCGCACCCGCATCGGATGCCGACCTGCACCAGCTAGTGCAAAACTTGACCGCACAGGTGGCAGCTCTCTCGACGCAAGTCGACCGGTTGGCGCGCTCGCAGCAAGAGGGCAGCACGCGCCGCAGCGGCAGCAGACCGGGCGACAGGCGGCGTGGCTCGCGCAGCCGGCAACGCAGCAACAGCCGCTCCAACGGTACCCCGCCGACGTCACACCACGCACAAAGCGGCTACTGCTGGTACCACGCCCGCTTCGGCAACGAAGCAACCAGGTGCCGCGCTCCTTGCTCGCACCCAAACGCCAGCTGCGACCGGACCTAGGCGCACCCGGCTGCAATATGATATCTAAGCGTCTGTTTGTTGCGGAACGGGGGGCAGGCGTGAGGTACCTCGTCGACACGGGTTCGGACCTCTCGATCTTCCCCCGTTCTATGTTACGAGACCGCAGGCGGGCCGAGGCACTCTGCCTTACAGCGGCGAACAACTCCACTATTAAAACTTACGGCACACACAGCCGCAATATAGATCTGGGCCTACGGCGCACGTTCTCGTGGACTTTTACCGTGGCCGACGTCAATGAGCCGATCCTGGGCGCAGACTTTCTCGGCCACTACGGGCTGCTAGCCGACATCGCAAACGGCCAGCTCATCGACGCCACGACTAAGTTAAAGATTGCGGGACAGCGCCGGCAGGCTGCATACTACAGCGTTAAACCCGTGAAGTGCCCCGGACCGTACGCTGACATTCTGGAACAATTCCCCGACCTCACCCGCCCAGCCGGTGCGCCGAGAGACATCAAACATTCGACGGTGCACCACATAATAACCACACCCGGACCCCCCACATCGTGTCGCCCACGTCGACTCGCGCCGGACAGACTCGCAGCAGCAAAGGCGGAGTTCGAGGCCATGCTGCGGCAAGGCATCGTGCGACCATCGAGCAGCCCATGGTCATCGGCGTTGCATTTAGTGCCCAAGAAAGACAATTCGTGGCGCCCCTGTGGGGACTATCGCGCCCTTAATTCGCGAACGGTGCCGGACCGCTACCCAGTCCCACACCTTCAAGACTTCAGCTACGCCTTGGCGGGCTGCGCGGTGTTCAGCAAGATTGACTGCGCAAAGGCGTACACCCAAATTCCGGTGGCGCCCGAAGACATCGAAAAAACAGCCATCGTAACGCCCTTTGGGCTTTTCGAAAGCCTGTTTATGACTTTCGGTCTTCAGAATGCTGCCCAGACTTGGCAGCGGTTCCTGGACGGCGTCTTGCGAGGCTTGCCATTTTGCTTCGCGTACCTCGACGACATCTTGGTGTATTCCAAGTCGCCCGAACTCCACCGCCGCCACTTAACGACCATCTTTCAGCGCCTGAGTGAAGCCGACATCGTCATTAACCCCGCTAAATGCGAGTTCGGCGTGACGGAAATTGAGTTCCTCGGCCATTTAATTACGCCCACCGGATCGACACCGCTACCGGAGAAAGTTAAGGCAATACAGAACATGCCGCGTCCGCAGACGCACAAAGAATTACGACGCTACCTCGGCATGTTGAACTTTTATCGTCGACACCTGCCCAACGCCGCAGCAGTGCAAGAGCCGCTGACTAAGGCGTTACAAGGTCCTACTTCAAAAGGAAAGACCCTCGTGAATTGGACAGACGCAATGGAGCAGAGCTTCACGGACTCAAAAAGGAATCTCGTGGAAGCGACGCTGCTCGCGCACCCGGTACATGACGCGGACTTAGCTGTAGTCGTGGACGCCAGCCAGGCCGCCATCGGCGCGGCGTTACAACAGCGCGTCGGCGGGAGTTGGCAGCCTCTCGGTTTTTTCTCCAAAAAGCTTTCCGATTCGCAACGTGCTTGGAGCGCTTATGACTGAGAGTTGCTTGCGGTGTACGCGGCGGTGAAATACTTCCGACCGTCCATAGAAGCCCGACAGTTCATCATTTTCACCGATCACAAACCCATTACCCACGCGTTCGAGAACAACCACACTAAGTGTTCACCGCGCCAACTCCAGCAGTTAGAGTACGTGTCGCAATTCACGACTGACATTCGACACATTTCGGGGATAGACAATATCGTCGCCGATTGTTTGTCCCGAGCGTGTGCCGTTATTTCACCCCCTGTGAACTTTGAGGACGTGGCCCAAGTACAGGAGAGTGACGAAGAACTGCACCGCTTCCGTCACGACACTTCCAGCGGCCTGCAACTGGAGCTGGTGCCTGTCCCCGGCTCCGCACGGAAGATTTGGTGTGACACCTCAACCGGCACGCACCGACCGTTTCTCCCGGAGAAATTCCGACGCAGTGCCTTCGACCGTATCCACGGACTGTCACACCCCGGCACCAACACCACTGCGACGCTCGTGGCTGCGCGTTTCGTTTGGCCCGGGCTTCGGAAGGACTGCCGCGAATGGGCGCGCACTTGCACGTCATGTCAGCGCGCCAAAGTCGGGAGGCACACCCACGCACCCGTGGGCACCTTCCCGGACGCGACACGACGATTTGCACACGTCCACGTGGATCTCGTCGGCCCGCTTCCTCTCTCACAAGGCAAGCGGTACCTCCTAACAATGGTGGACCGCTTCACTCGCTGGCCGGAAGCAACGCCCGTCGCGGACGTCACAGCCGAGACCGTCGCCACCGCATTCGTCGACACCTGGGTGGCACGCTTCGGATGTCCCAGTCACGTGACCACTGATCGCGGCCGCCAGTTTGACTGCGCGTTGTTCACGCACGTCGCCAGACTGTGTGGCACCCGGTTACACAGGACAACCAGCTACCATCCGGCGTCGAATGGCATGGTCGAACGGTTCCACAGGACTCTCAAAGCCGCTCTAACCTGCCACGACACCTCATGGCCAGAGGCGCTCCCACTGGTGCTGCTCGGCCTGCGAGTCACGCCGAAGGAGGAGATCGGCGCGTCACCTGCCGACCTCGTTTACGGGCAATCTCTGACAATCCCGGGCGATTTTGTCGAAGATGCAAGTCTCCCACGCGACGCCGTGGCACCCACTCTGGCGGAACGTCTGCGCAGTCACATGGCCGGCCTCCGAGCGCACGCACCGACGCGGCACGGCACCGGGAAGATATTCGTCCACGCCGACCTGCAGCGCTGCACGCACGTCATGTTGCGTACCGACGCAGTACGGCCACCTCTCCGACCGCCCTACAGTGGACCGCACCGCGTGATCGCCCGAGGAGACAAAACGCTGGTCCTCGAGTGCAACGGAAAGCCGTCGACAGTGTCAGTCGACCGCGTCAAACCAGCCTACGTCTTGCCCGCTCCATCAGCCACGCATTTCTTCGACCCGGCAGAAGATCTGTTCACGGACGACACTCCCTCTGCCAGCGGTCAGACGGAACCCGCACCCGGAGCCGCCGGTGTCGCACAGCTGCAGCCTGCTGTCATCGCGCCGCCACGTGCGCCTCCCTCCACCACGCCCAGGCAGCTGGTACGGCCGCCCGGACCGCGCCCACCACAGGCGCACCGGTCGCCCCCACCACAGCCGCCAGCGGACTACGTCACGCGCGCCGGCCGCCGCGTCCGATTCAAACGGCCGTGCTGCGTCGCCAGCGCGCCACGACACCCAAACCGGCAATCACGCGTCTGAGCCGCCGAACGCCGTCAGAATTCGGCGCCCACGAGCCGCCGTCCGCTGTAGAGACCCGACCTCCAGCTGGAAGTGCCTTCGGCCGGTAACTCCAGTCGAGCGTTCGTCACAGCTCCTGGACCCGCGTTCGCGTCTTTTGCCTCCGCCGCGTCGGGCGTTGAGGCCGGATCGGCACCCGCGCCTGCTTACCTCATTCGCTTCTCCGTCGAGCTCCGGACATCGCGCACCACACCGCCCGGCTTGTCCGTAGTAGCTCCCGGACCCGCATTCGAGTTCCGACGGTAACGCACTCGCGCAAGCGCCTTCGAGACGTCACCACCAATGACCTGCAACGCGCGCCTTCACGCGCATCGCTACGAGTCGCAGCCAGTGCCTGCTGCCGCTGTCACTAGCCGCCAGCGCGAGGACACGCCCACCGCACGCTCGCCGGTCCGGCGCGCTGACGTCACGGGCCGCCGCCCTACCGACGCCGACCGACCCCCACCAAAGCTGCCGCACTGCCATCACGCAGCGCGCGAACTTTAAACACACGCGCGCCACCGAACGATCGCCGCATTTTCGCAGCTACGGAGCTCCGCTCTCCAAGGGGGGATCTGTGTGGCGGCAGCACCGTCCAACGCACGAAGGACTGAACTACGGCACTGCCGACACCAGTAGGGGCAGCTGTACCGTTATGCGGAATTTCGGCAACGGTGCGTCGCACACCGGACCGCAAGGGAACAAAAGCTGCCACCAGTGCGAGCTAGTCGACGCGACGCGACACACGTCTCCCCAGTTCTTCCGCCGCGGACCACGTGCGTCGAGTCAACGTGACTCCGCCGTAAATGCGTACGCGCGGTCGTAAACGCAGTCGCCGTTAAATTGTCTTTCGTTTCTTCGCGGACGTTACGGCGCCTCCGGTCGCGCCAAGAGCAGAACATTCTGTGACGCGGCCTTTTGTCTCGCTCGGTCCACGCGGTCGCGCCACGGCTCGTCACTGGAGTGTACACCCTCCGGGATCGGTGACCGAGCCGTGCCGCCAGTGCAACGCGCCTATGTAGACGGACATTAGCGAAGTATATTATTTGTCATTTATTGTAACGGCAGGAAAAATAAATGTGTCCTGTCCAGAAACCGCTTTAGTCATTTATTGCCACAAAGCCTCTCCCATGAGCATAGTGCGTGGGCGCGGCGAAAAATGCCGGTTCACTGCACATGAGCGACTGTAAGCGGAGATACAACACGTTACCGCTTCACTATGATCCCCTGTATCGTTATCTATAACATCGTCGTGTTTGAAATTACAACGACAGCTTTATTATTCTTAGGGACAGTACGACACAACGATGTTGTCCGTTCGAAAGCCTTATATTGTTGGTTTGTCTGTTCTATCTTTCTTTGGAAGAAACTCCAAGGGTACTTCTCGTTTACTTTGGCGAAGTGTTCCCACATGAGTAAGACCCCTATCTTTGAGACTTTTAGTAAGAGAATACGGCGAAAACCTGTTATCGGCTATTCCATTCCTGTTAGTGCCTGCAGTTGGCTCCATCATTCTTATTGCTACAACTGATTCGCTTATAAGATCTATCGGGCTGCGAACCAACATAGTTTTCAAGTATATCACACAATGTTGAGTATGCGTACGTAGGCCTACGTATAAACGCAGTGATATAGGCACTAAACACTAAAAAATAAATAACTCACCTATCAAAATAGGAACCGAAATGGTAGCACCAGTAGTTGTATGGGTGATAGTTGTCAACCAGAGCACACAATGCGGATGAATTTATTTTCATACTCCCTAATAATAGCTACATTCAAACAGTGCTGAAATATAAACCTTTAAAGTGCAACTCGACGCTATACACGTTCACGTCTGTGGACAATCCGTTCGGGCGATAACATAACAAAAGGAAAATCGCTGGGTCACCCGCGTAATTACTCAAGGGTTGATGTGGGAAGTTTGCCTCGTAAGTACTTAAGGGTTCATTGCTTTGACAAAATTTTTCATCAACCCCAGCTTTATATGTATGGGTGGAAGAATAACATCTTCTAGGTCCACGAGAAGCTCAACAATGGTGTTTTTATCGCTAGGGTTAAGATTTCTTGCAAGCAAATGTGTTTGGATACAACGTGATTTTCTATCCCTATGATCACATATACAAAAAAGCAGCAGTATCTAGTGCAGCCTAATTGCATACTAAGAGAACAACTACGACTTTTAGATCACCACATATTTACCATTTGCGTTCAGCATATTTGATTGTCTTCGTGGGCTTTCACGTTTGCATAAGTCTCCTTCACGCGAACTCCACAACCAACAAGAACAGAAGGAAGACGGTTGCTGCTGTGAAGTAATATAGCTTTTCAAACTTAGCTTAGATGAGTCAATGAACAGCCTCCATTCCATAGGATCAGGGTTCACATCCAAAGATTTCATCAAACCATTAATACTGCAGTAAACAACAAGATTCCTCTGACGTTGTCTGTTATGTGAGACTCTGAAATTGTGTTGGAGAAGGTTTCATTGCTGTAATATTGACTCTAAAAGTTCTGCTTTCTCATTTTACAAACCCAGGTCTTGAATGAGATCATTCAATCTTGATTGACTCAGTCGGTGTGGTTTATTATCTTTTTCCTCAAAATCAGTGTCATGGGACGCACAAAGCTCTCTGGGTTCTTCTTCTACACTGTCTTCATGTTCTATTCCCACCTCAAAGTTCCGGGGTGCTGCAGGAACTGGTAATCTGAATGGAAAATAGATCGAATAGCGTCTTGAAAATTTGGTATTGAATTGCTCTTCCTGACTTTCATTATGAACTCCGCCCTTATAGATGGAGTCAAGTAGGAATAGCAGTTACCTACGTGGCTTGTAGGTTCCTGCCAAACCACAGACACAGCTAAAGCCATAGATCTCTCTTTTTTTCAGCCATTCTCGTAGTACAGCAGGACAAGAGCTGCATCACATATGTGGGGCCCATGATTTATCCTGGTCCCTAGCCTACACAATAAGTGTCAGATTCAGTTTCTGTGATGAAAATGTTACTTCACAACAAACGTAAGAAAAGTTCTTCACAGAATTTACACATTTAAGTGGCTTGTTAATAAAGTTTGCACCTTAAAAGAATCAAAGCACCAGAAATTCTACACTAATAACAACAGCAACAATATGTACGTTTATGACCTACAAACAGCTGAAGAACATTGTGCTTTGTCAATTGACAGGTGCGCTAATTTCAAAAACAAAATTTTCCCCCGACAGAAAATGGAAAAACTAAAAAAATGACATGGTATTTTATCGCCAAAACAAGAGCTAATCGGTAATTTTGGTGGAAATACACAAGAACCAGCTATTTTTCAACCAAAAACATTTTCAGTGTTGGCAAGTGTAATCGTGCCTAGAGGCTCTAGGTATTCAGTTGCGTCGCCATTCCGTCTTCTTGACCCAGAGAGAATGGCAGCCTGTTGAGTTTAAGAGAAACCACGACTACTTCTTAGGAGGTAAATTGTCTTGAGACCGAGAAGCTTATGTCCACGAATCAGCATGGTTTTAGATACCATCGCTCATGCGAAATTCAACTAGACCTTTTCTCACATGATATAATGCGAGCTATTGGTGAAGGAAAACGAGCAGATTTCATATTTCTAGATTTCCGGAAAGCATTTGACACGATGCCCCACTGCATACTGTTAACGAAAGTATCAGCATATTGAATAGGTTCGCAGATATGTGAGAGGCTCGAAGACTTTTTAAGTTACAGAATCCAGTATGTTGTAATCGACGGCGAGTGTTCATCAGAGACAAGGGTATCATCAGGTGTGCCTTAGGAAAGTGTTGTAGCACTGCAGTTGTTCCTGTACAGGTAAATGATTTAGCAGACAGGGTTGGCAGCAGTCTGCGGTTGTTTGCTGATGATGTTGTGATGTACGGTAAGGTGTCGAAGTTGAGTGACTGTATGAGGATACAAGGTGACTTAGAGAAAATTTCTAGTTGGTGTGACGAATTTAGAAAAAATGTAAGTTAAATCGGATGAATAGGAAAAGAGATCCATAATGTTTGGTTACAGCATTAGTAGTGTCCTGCTTGATACAGTCACATAGTTTAGATATCTGGGCGTAACGCTGCAAAGCGATATGAAATGAAACGAGCACGTGGGAACTGTGCTACGAAAGGTGAATGGTCGACGCTGGTTTATTGAAAGAACTTAAATAAAGAGTGGTTCACCTGTAAAGGAGACCACGTAAAGCTCGCTCGTGCGACCTATTCTTGAATACTGCTCAAGTGTCTGAAATCTGTAGCAGCTGTGATTAAAGGAAGTCATCAAAGCATCGAGCGAGGGGGTGCAGTGGTTAACACACTGGGATGATTCCTGTTAAAGGACGCAACCGACTTCCTTCCCCTTTTTTTTTTTTTTGGTCATCAGTCTACTGACTGGTTTGATGCGGCCCGCCACCACGAATTCCTTTCCTGTGCTAACCTCTTCATCTCAGAGTAGCACTTGCAACCTACGTCCTCAATTATTTGCTTGACGTATTCCAATCTCTGTCTTCCTCTATTCCTCTA
Organism: Schistocerca piceifrons; assembly: GCF_021461385.2. Taxonomy (NCBI): domain Eukaryota; kingdom Metazoa; phylum Arthropoda; class Insecta; order Orthoptera; family Acrididae; genus Schistocerca; species Schistocerca piceifrons. The sequence goes on from NC_060146.1 coordinate 138,117,444, forward strand.
CAGTTTTCGCCCTCTACAGCTCCCTCTAGTACCATGGAAGTCATTCCCTCATGTCTTAGCAGATGTCCTATCATCCTGTCCCTTCTCCTTATCAGTGTTTTCCACATATTCCTTTCCTCTCCGATTCTGCGTAGAACCTCCTCATTCCTTACCTTATCAGTCCACCTAATTTTCAACATTCGTCTATAGCACCACATCTCAAATGCTTCGATTCTCTTCTGTTCCGGTTTTCCCACAGTCCATGTTTCACTACCATACAATGCTGTACTCCAGACGTACATCCTCAGAAATTTCTTCCTCAAATTAAGGCCGGTATTTGATATTAGTAGACTTCTCTTCGCCAGAAATGCCTTTTTTGCCATAGCGAATCTGCTTTTGATGTCCTCCTTGCTCCGTCCGTCATTGGTTATTTTACTGCCTAGGTAGCAGAATTCCTCAACTTCATTGACTTCGTGACCATCAATCCTGATGTTAAGTTTCTCGCTGTTCTCATTTCTACTACTTCTCATTGCCTTTGTCTTTCTCCGGTTTACTCTCAAACCATACTGTGTACTCATTAGACTGTTCATTCCATTCAGCAGATCATTTAATTCTTCTTCACTTTCACTCAGGATAGCAATGTCATCAGCGAATCGTATCATTGATATCCTTTCACCTTGTATTTTAACTCCACTCCTGAATCTTTCTTTTATTTCCATCATTGCTTCCTCGATGTACAGATTGAAGAGTAGGGGCGAAAGGCTACAGCCTTGTCTTACACCCTTCTTAATACGAGCACTTCGTTCTTGATCGTCCACTCTTATTATTCCCTCTTGGTTGTTGCACATATTGTATATGACCCGTCTTTCCCCATAGCTTACACCTACTTTTTTCAGAATCTCGAACAGCTTGCAACATTTTATATTGTCGAACGCTTTTTCCAGGTCGACAAATCCTATGAAAGTGTCTTGATTTTTCTTTAGCCTTGCTTCCATTATTAGCCATAACGTCAGAATTGCCTCTCTCGTCCCTTTGCTTTTCCTAAAGCCAAACTGGTCGTCACCTAGCGTATTCTCAATTTTCTTTTCCATTCTTCTGTATATTATTCTTGTAAGCAGCTTCGATGCATGAGCTGTTAAGCTGATTGTGCGATAATTCTCGCACTTGTCAGCTCTTGCCGTCTTCCGAATTGTGTGGATGATGCTTTTCCGAAAGTCAGATGGTGTATCGCCAGACTCATATATTCTACACACCAACGTGAATAGTTGTGTTGCCACTTCCCCCAACGATTTTAGAAATTCTGATGGAATGTTATCTATCCCTTCTGCATTATTTGACCGTAAGTCCTCCAAAGCTCTTTTAAATTCCGATTCTAATACTGGATCCCCTATCTCTTCTAAATCGACTCCTGTTTCTTCTTCTATCACATCAGACAAATCTTCACCCTCATAGAGGCTTTCTATGTATTCTTTCCACCTATCTGCTCTCTCCTCTGCATTTAACAGTGAAATCCCCGTTGCACTCTTAATGTTACCACCGTTGCTTTTAATGTCACCAAAGGTTGTTTTGACTTTCCTGTATGCTGAGTCTGTCCTTCCGACAATCATATCTTTTTCGTAGTCTTCACATTTTTCCTGCAGCCATTTCGTCTTAGCTTCCCTGCACTTCCTGTTTATTTCATTCCTCAGCGACTTGTATTTCTGTATTCCTGATTTTCCCGGAACATGTTTGTACTTCCCCCTTTCATCAATCAACTGAAGTATTTCTTCTGTTACTCATGGTTTCTTTGCACCTACCTTCTTTGTACCTATGTTTTCCTTCCCAACTTCTGTGATGGCCCTTTTTAGAGATGTCCATTCCTTTTCAACTGTACTGCCTACTGCGCTATTCCTTATTGCTGTATCTATAGCGTTAGAGAACTTCAAACGTATCTCGTCATTCCTTAGTACTTCCGTATCCCACTTCTTTGCGTATTGATTCTTCCTGACTAATGTCTTGAACTTCAGCCTACTCTTCATCACTACTATATTGTGATCTGAGTCTATATCTGCTCCTGGGTATGCCTTACAATCCAGTATCTGATTTTGGAATCTTTGTCTGACCATGATGTAATCTAATTTAAATCTTCCCGTATCTCCCGGCCTTTTCCAAGTATACCTCCTCCTCTTGTGATTCTTGAACAGGGTATTCGCTATTACTAGCTGAAACTTGTTACAGAACTCAATTAGTCTTTCTCCTCTTTCATTCCTTGTCCCAAGCCCATATTCTCCTGTAACCTTTTCTTCTACTCCTTCCCCTGCAACTGCATTCCAGTCGCCCATGACTATTAGATTTTCGTCCCCCTCTACATACTGCATTACCCTTTCAATATCCTCATACACTTTCTCTATCTGTTCATCTTCAGCTTGCGACGTCGGCATGTATACCTGAACTATCGTTGTTGGTGTTGGTCTGCTGTCGATTCTTATTAGAACAACCCGGTCACTGAACTGTTCACAGTAACACACCCTCTGCCCTACCTTCCTATTCATAACGAATCCTACGCCTGTTATACCATTTTCTGCTGCTGTTGATATTACCCGATACTCATCTGACCAGAAATCCTTGACTTCCTTCCACTTCACTTCACTGACCCCTACTATATCTAGATTGAGCCTTTGCATTTCCCTTTTCAGATTTTCTAGTTTCCCTACCACGTTCAAGCTTCTGACATTCCACGCCCCGACTCGTAGAACGTTATCCTTTTGTTGATTATTCAATCTTTTTCTCATGGTAACCTCCCCCTTGTCAGTCCCCTCCCGGAGATCCGAATGGGGGACTATTCCGGAATCTTTTGCCAATGGAGAGATCATCATGACACTTCTTCAATTACAGGCCACATGTCCTGTGGATACATATTACGTGTCTTTAATGCAGTGGTTTCCATTGCCTTCTGCATCCTCATGTCATTTATCATTGCTGATTCTTCCGCCTTTAGGGGCAATTTCCCACCCCTAGGACAAGAGAGTGCCCTGAACCTCTATCCACTCCTCCGCCCTCTTTGACAAGGCCGTTGGCTGAATGAGGCTGACTTCTTATGCCGGAAGTCTTCGGCCGCCAATGCTGATTATTTTTAAAAATTTAGGCAATGGCGGGGATCGAACCCGGGACCGAAGACGTTTTGATTGTGAATCAAAGACGCTACCCCTAGACCACAGGGCCTTCCCTAATCTGATAGGACCGGCGACTGATGATTCACCATTTGATCCCCTCCTCAGAATCAACCAACCAATCAACATCAAAGCAGTTCAGAGGTGGGCTGCTTGATTTCTTCCAGTAGGTCCAAACGTGCTATGGAGATGCTTCAGGATCTAAAATGGGAATCGCTGGAGGAAAGGTGATGTTATTTTTGAGGAACACTATTGAGAAAATTTAGAGAACCGGCATTTGAAGCTAACTACCAAACTATTCTACTGCCGCCAACGTACATTTCACTTAAGAAACGCGATGATAAGAGTAGAGACATTAGGGCTCGTATGGAGGCATTTAGACAGTTGTTTTTCCCCCGCACTATGTGTGAGTGGGATACGCTGCAGGGAGACTTGCTGAGTATCTATGCAGATGTAGATTCAGATGATGAAGATTTGCTGGCTGCTCACCCAGTCACCAACCAAGTCCTACTCTGATGCATGCCATACTTGTGGCCTAACAGCTGCTGGGAAATTTTACTGATGCAAGGACCTGGCGACCCCCCCCCCCCCCCCCCCCTGTGAGGGTTTTTGGTCGACAATCCAGCTAGGAGAGGAGCGTCCTCGTGGCCTCCTAGCCGCCTAAACGTCATCAGCCGCCATCCTTATCAAATCCTGGTGCATCACCAGGGCGCTGCTGCTTGACATCGAATATCTAGTAGCGGCTATAGCCCTAAGTGCACAGCAGGGGCACCACATATAAATGCGTGGGTACATAGGCAGCCAAATTCCAGAGGTCCTGAGTGGGCCATGCCCATTTCTTCACTGGCTCACAGGTGATACGGCACATGATAGCAGCCACCTGTGGTCCAAGGCAACCAATGTTATGGGCGCCACTGGGGCATCAGCACATTTCACAACTGGTGCACTCACACTTGAACTATGTGGATCCAGGACAATGGATTTCGCCAGCGTCACTAGGGGATCGGCGTATGAATTGGCTGTTCTAACATATGTGCTGCGTGGACCCAGGGCAACGAATGTCAAGGGCACCACTGGGGCATCAGCACATTCCACAACCGGCTACGCTGAGATGCATGTTGTGTGGATCCAGGGCAACGAATGTCATGGGCGACACTGGGGCATCAGCACATCCCACAACTGGCTGCACTGACATGCATGCTGTGTGGATCCAGGGCAATTAATGTCGTGGGTGCCACTGTGGTATCAGCACGCCCCACAGCCAGCTGCACTGACATGCATAGTGTGTGGACCCAGGGCAACGACTCACAGGCGCCACTGGGGCAATAGCACATCCCACAACCGGCTGCACTGAGATGTGCAATGAATGCCACAGGCACTGTTGGGTCATCAGCACACTGCACAACTGGCTGTATTGATATGTGCACTATTTGCCCTCGAGGATGGCCGATGTGCCGTACATTGCTTCTAAAAGTAAACACGTCTTAATGCTGCCACTGTTTCACTGTGCGCCCCAGCGCAAATCACCCCTCCCCTGCACCATTTCCCTCATTCATCATTATGTGTTGCGGCCCCGAATAGGCTGAGTAGTTATAGATAGTGTCAGTAAGTGGCCGTTCCACTCCCTCTCTGGATAATTTATGTCAGGAAGTGTCTCTCCCACGTCCAAACGCTGCAGTTCTGTGAGAGAAGCAATTCTTGAGTGACTCGGCACCCGAGTGCTGTAGTTTGATGCTGAGTAGTGAAAACTGGGTACTTTGTAATTACGTATGTGCAGTGGTACTTAGCATATCTCCAGTTTGTCAAGGACATAGCCAGGATTTTGTCATGGGAGGGGTCTCTGATTTTTCTGAAAATCTCCTTAAAGAATAATTAACCATTTAATTCGAAAATGATTTCGCAGTTTTCACCAAGCACAGATATAATCTCATTGCTTAAGAGTGCTGTATTTTGGCAAACAACTACGAAGCACTCATGCTCCAAGGACATTTTACACTCTTCTTCTTTCAGTCTGGATTTGAGCTGAAAAAGTTAGCAGGAATGCACGAGTGCTAATTTTTTGGAACATCGTGATTATTACCGACAGGGCTTTTGGAATAAAGGGATCTCTGATCCACAGAGAAGGTAGAATAATTTTTTGTGGCGGACATGAAAGGATCTGGAATTATTCAATCTTACACTCTCCCAAATTTTCTTATTTAGGTGTGCGTCTGTCACATCTTGCAATGTAAGAAGGATCATTTTCTGCACTCAACAATGTCCTGGCAGACAAGAATTTGGATTATTATTAATTTATCATATGGTTTTTAGTGCTGGGAGTCTTTGAAGAGATGCTCAGCTCGCCTTCAATGCAGCTCTTTTCTTTTAAGCAGAGGGTCTCCATCTTTAAGAGAATTACGAGGGTCGTCCAATAAGTAATGCGCCAATTTTGTTTTCTCAGAACATATTTATTGTTAAGAGTCAGAATTTGGTGACAATATACATAAAAATGTCATGTCCATGTCCTATTTTTCTATGCAGTTCTATGGCCGTACACCAACGTTGTGGAAGAGCATGTATTCCCTGTAGGTAAAAGCTCTTGTCTTGTAGGCGCAGCCATGTTTTCACTGCATAACCGACACTCCCGTCATCTTCAAAGTGTGTAGAGCCAATTGAAGAGTTTTTTTGCGCAGTCGGCATGAATAACGGCATCTGGACGATTCAATATGTCTGGAGCAGTGGCTGCGACAGGACGTCCCGAGCGTGGTTGATCATGGAGCTCTGTTCCTGCATTTCCTGAGGTTGTAACTTTCTTTACCCACCGCCGAACTGCACTCATATCAACTGCAGCAACGGCATACATTTAACACAAACGTTTATGGATGTTCACCATGGTTTCTTTTTCTGCACACAAGAATTCAATAGCAGCATGCTGCTTACAGCGTGAGTCGTATGTAGACGCCATTTTGACGCTGTCCTACGGCTCTGCCATCTGCCAGAGCGGTTCGAAACTTCACCGGCGCACAGGACAAACATCAAATGTGAAGCACCAACAAGGACGTTTACCCATGTATATTAACCGCTTTAAAAAATAAAAAAAAAAATAAAAATAAAAAAAAAAGTGGGGCAATACTTATTGAACGACTCTCGTAGAATGTCAGGAAAGAAAGGTATTCAGGATGGACTGGCTGTGGCCTACAGTAAGGGGTCAACCTGGGCATTTGGCTAAATAGAAAATGGAAGCCCACAGAAAACCATTTTCAACATTGTTGGCAGATAGATTGAAATCACTTTCTCTCTTGAATCCAGAGATTGTGAACTCAGCCGCTCAACATGCAGAGCTACCACAAGTTGGTGCATAATTTGGAAAAAGTGGTTGTTGTACATCGTTTTAAAATAAAATAAAATGCATCACACCAAAAGACTGATTTCCGAAACTGCATGCTTTTCCTTTAATTGTGCATGTTTAGTCATCTGATAGTGTATGAATGAATACATATTTTAAGATTTTTCTGGTTTCAGTTATTATGGTACGTTATTACAAGAGCTTAAATAGATTTTGGAGGAAAGCAGGGAGGGAGCGATGGATCGATGGATGGATGCAGAGCGCAGTCGCGAAAGACGAATTCAACGCCCACTGAAAAAATCTTTTAGAAATGAAAGAATGTGTTGTCATCACGTACTCCTTCCGCTCCCTACAAATCCCTCGCCATTTTTCCGTATCGGTACTGGTTTTCGTAACTGAGGTCAGCCCATGTTACCATATTGGGCGATATTTTGTCATTTGGACTACTAAGAATATAGAGCAGATTTTTTCAAGATATGCAGCAATCTTCATTTGGGCGATATTTTTGTTGTTCGATGCGATTTTTGGGCGACACAGACCAATCCAAGTGTATTTTTATGCATTGAATTTAATTTAATGTCATTTGAAATGATATTTACTATTTTACTGCCCTGTGAAATACTGAAATACTGCAACCACAAGATTCTACCAGCCTCCAGATAACGATTCCAGTGCTAACATTAAACTGATATGGATTAGTGATCAGGTTGTTATAGTAGTGCGTACATATTTTGAACTTACCATAACGATAGCGGACGAATAAAAATCGGTTTTTCTCTTCTATCTTGTAACAAACTTGTCCATAACTGGAAACTATCACAACAGCACACAGCACAAAAATCATAAACGGAAGTACTTGCATTAAATTCAGCTGCAATTTAAACCTGAACTGTAACAAAACAGCAACTGAATTCAAGCAAGACCAACAACCGGTCTTGGCTAAAGTAGAGATGGGCGATAGCTGATAGTGCTATGTATATACAGAAAGTTTAAATCTATCATTGACATTGTTGATTATCAGTGCGTATCCTTTCTTCGTCGTATGACTGAAAATCAGCTCTCAGTTTCACTACACGCAAACTAGGTCGAGCGTAATTTCCATTTGGTGGTTGGTGGTGGTGGTGGTGGTGGTGGTGTGGGGGGGGGGGAGGCGGGAGGGGGGGGGGTCTGGAGCCCTTGGACCACCCATTTGACGTTACGTTTGTGAAGCCAGGTGAACCTATGGACTTGTCATTATTTAAGGGGAATGGTAGACCCGATAATCTAGTACCAGTAAGATGGTAGTTTAGTAATCTTGCAGGGGGCACGAATTATCGTGCACTAAGACTGAGCAAAATGATAGAGATACATGCTGCTACTGCTATGGAGCCTGTTGTTGCTCTAACAGAACAAGTGTGGCTGTTACAAAACGAAAATTCTCGCCAAAAGCAGGCACACAAGGAACTCCTTCGTAGATTTGTCACTTTGAAACCCGCTCAATTTCAATCACACTCTGAGTGATGGAAAAATAAGGCAGAGTTGGGGGTAGCTCCGTCTTATTTTGAGCCTGTGGTAGACTCACTTATGAATCTACACTCCTGGAAATGGAAAAAAGAACACATTGACACCGGTGTGTCAGACCCACCATACTTGCTCCGGACACTGCGAGAGGGCTGTACAAGCAATGATCACACGCACGGCACAGCGGACACACCAGGAACCGCGTTGTTGGCCGTCGAATGGCGCTAGCTGTGCAGCATTTGTGCACCGCCGCCGTCAGTGTCAGCCAGTTTGCCGTGGCATACGGAGCTCCATCGCAGTCTTTAACACTGGTAGCATGCCGCGACAGCGTGGACGTGAACCGTATGTGCAGTTGACGGACTTTGAGCGAGGGCGTATAGTGGGCATGCGGGAGGCCGGGTGGACGTACCGCCGAATTGCTCAACACGTGGGGCGTGAGGTCTCCACAGTACATCGATGTTGTCGCCAGTGGTCGGCGGAAGGTGCACGTGCCCGTCGACCTGGGACCGGACCGCAGCGACGTACGGACGCACGCCAAGACCGTAGGATCCTACGCAGTGCCGTAGGGGACCGCACCGCCACTTCCCAGCAAATTAGGGACACTGTTGCTCCTGGGGTATCGGCGAGGACCATTCGCAACCGTCTCCATGAAGCTGGGCTACGGTCCCGCACACCGTTAGGCAGTCTTCCGCTCACGCCCCAACATCGTGCAGCCCGCCTCCAGTGGTGTCGCGACAGGCGTGAATGGAGGGACGAATGGAGACGTGTCGTCTTCAGCGATGAGAGTCGCTTCTGCCTTGGTGCCAATGATGGTCGTATGCGTGTTTGGTGCCGTGCATGTGAGCGCCACAATCAGGACTGCATACGACCGAGGCACACAGGGCCAACACCCGGCATCATGGTGTGGGGAGCGATCTCCTACACTGGCCGTACACCACTGGTGATCGTCGAGGGGACACTGAATAGTGCACGGTACATCCAAACCGTCATCGAACCCATCGTTCTACCATTCCTAGACCGGCAAGGGAACTTGCTGTTCCAACAGGACAATGCACGTCCGCATGTATCCCGTGCCACCCAACGTGCTCTAGAAGGTGTAAGTCAACTACCCTGGCCAGCAAGATCTCCGGATCTGTCCCCCATTGAGCATGTTTGGGACTGGATGAAGCGTCGTCTCACGCGGTCTGCACGTCCAGCACGAACGCTGGTCCAACTGAGGCGCCAGGTGGAAATGGCATGGCAAGCCGTTCCACAGGACTACATCCAGCATCTCTACGATCGTCTCCATGGGAGAATAGCAGCCTGCATTGCTGCGAAAGGTGGATATACACTGTACTAGTGCCGACATTGTGCATGCTCTGTTGCCTGTGTCTATGTGCCTGTGGTTCTGTCAGTGTGATCATGTGTTGTATCTGACCCCAGGAATGTGTCAATAAAGTTTCCCCTTCCTGGGACAATGAATTCATGGTGTTCTTATTTCAATTTCCAGGAGTGTATTTTCGATTAAAACAGTGGAATATGTGTCCGTATTCATTAGTGACATTACAGCTACTGCTGCAATGAGCGATTGATCAGTTGAGGTACCCTTCGTGTGACTAACTTGCGTTTAACAGGGGAAGCCAAAACATGTATTATATCACGAGATTCTCATTAAAGCATAGTCGTTTCGGCAGCGTTGCCAAAAACAAAATAGTACACGGATTTTAAGTGAGAAGCTCAGTACATTGTCTGTGATACTTAAGGCGTTGGAAGAAATCCTTTCGACCAGGATTTGGAAAGTCAATGAGCGTATATATGTTGCTACATAGAATGCAGAGGACGATAAGGTGTTACTGCAGGAAACAGAAAACAGAGCGTTGAACGTATTCTTGCGCGGAATACCTGCAGAAATATCAGGAAGAGTTCGTATTGAGGATCTTAGTGATTTAACAGCTGATCATAGAATTGCAGTGCAGTTCGAGAAGATAGACTTTCCCATGAAGCAACGGGTAGATCACCGTGCATGCCCTTCAGAGCTCAAATATTACAAGTGTGGACGAAAGAGCCATACACAGAAAGAGTGTCAGCAATCGGAGTGCTACGAGTGGAAGAGTGGGCCACCGTACATCGGACTGTTGGAATGGGAAACATGTGTAGCATCTTCGGGATAAGTAGCTTTTAAAATCAAATTGGAATGTGTGAAGATGGTATCTGTTCTTTAGGACATGTCCAAAAGAACGGATACCATTGGTGATCTTGCAGTTCTCGAAGAATGAAATTACAATGAAATCCAGACCATTAGCTGCTTACAGGCGTTGATCATTATCAGCGGGGACAGTTGAAAATGTGTGCACTGACCGGGACTCAAACCTGGGATCTCCTGCTTACATGGCAGACGCACTATCCGGCTGATGCATTGAAGGCACCGAGGATAGTGCGACTGCAGGGACTTATCTCTGGCAAGCTCCCACTAAGATCCACCACACTTCTAACTGACTGTCCACACACTACATTTGTAGTGCCCCTGCCACTATACTCGTTACTCATGGCAGTCAATCTACCGACTCCCGTAAGAGTTCGGTCAATGTGAGTGCATCCGCACTGAAGAAGACCTATATGAAGATGGTATCTGTTCTTTCTGACTTTTACAACCATTAACGGAGAAGTAAATTGAACAGCAACTACGAGATGGGATTCCAAAACCTAATGACAGCCCTTGCAGAGCGAATACAGTTACTGTCTCCAAGAAAGCATTAGGTTGTACGAAGAAATACAGGTTATGATGTGATTATAGATACACTATGTGATCAAAGTATCTGGACACCTGGCTAAAAATGACTTACAACTTCGTGGCGCCCTCCGTCGGTAATGCTGGAATTCTGTACGGTGTTGGCCCACGCTTAGCCTTGATGACAGCTTCCATTCTCGCAGGCATACGTTCAATCAGGTGCTGGAAGATGTCTTGGGGAATGGTAAACCATTATTCACGGAGTGCTGCATTGAGGAGACGTATCGATGTCGGTCGGTGAGGCACCAAGTCGGCGTTCCAAAACATCCCAAAGGTGTTCTGTAGATTTCAGGTCAGAACTCTGTGCAGGCCATAACAGGGATGTTATTGTCGTGTAACCACTCCGCCACAGGCCGTACGTTATGAACAGGTGCTCAATCGTGTTGAAAGTAGCAATCGCCATCCCTGAATTGCTCTTGAACAGTGGGAAGTAAGAAGGTGCTTAAAACATCAATGTAGGTCTGTGCTGTGGTAGTGCCACGCAAAAGACAAGGGATGGACGCCCCCTCCACGAAAAACACGACCACACCACAACACCACAGCCTCCGAATTTTACTGTTGGCACTACACATTGGCAGATGATGTTCACCGGGCATTTGCAATGCCCATACCCTGCCATCGGATCGCCACATTGTGTACCGTGATTCGTCACTCCACACAACGTTTTTCCACTGTTCAATCGTCCAATGTTTACGCTCCTTACACCAAGCGAGGTGTCGTTTGGCGTTTACCGGTGTGACGTGTGGCTTATGAGCAGCCTCTCGACCATGAAATCCAAGTTTTCTCACCTCTCGCCAAAGTGTCATATTACTGATGCAGTTTGAAATTCCTGTGTGATGGTCTGGATACATGTCTGCCTATTACACATTACGAGCCTCTTCAACTGTTGGCAGTCTCTGTCGGTCAACAGACGAGGTCGGCCTGTACGCTTATGTGCTGTACATGTCTCTTCATGTTCTCACTTCACTGTCACATCGGAAACAGTGGACCTAGGGATGTTTGGGAAGTGGAAATTTCGCGCACAGACGTATGATACAATTGACAGCCAATCACCTGACCACATTCGAAGTCTGTGAGTTCCGTGGAGCACCCCATTCTGCCCTCTCACGATGTCTAATGACTACTGAGGTCGATGATACGGAGAACCTGACAGTAGGTGGCAGCACAATACACCTAGAATGAAAAACGTATGTTTTTGGGAGTGTCTGGATACTTTCGGTCACATAGTGTATATTACTGCACTGTAGAGTAGTGGCCCAGTCTTTGGTCGGAAATCAATTAGTCTTTAACAAATGGCTCTGAGCACTATGGGACTTAACATCTATGGTCATCAGTCCCCTTAGTCTTTAACAAAAGTAAGGAAACATAACATGTAATTGCTATAGAGTGTTGCGTTAACAGATTGGTGCTGCAAGTGTGCTGACATGTTGGTTAAAACAAAAGGCGGAGCACTGGATTAAAGCAAGGCTAGACGAGCTCAGCAGTAAACGGCGCTGCACAGCCATAACCGTGTAGCAAGTGGGCCAGTGTCACCACACCACGGTCACTCTCACATTTTGCCAACGTGATTAGGCACCAGGTTTTAGGGAAAAAAATATGGGCACTAGAGGGATATAAATAAGTCTGTATTATAAGGCATTGGTGACTTGTCATTGCCGGAAGGCAGCAGCACCACCACGAAGCCAGACAGAGAGACGAAAGAGCTCCGGCAGCTGCAGCAATGGGATCGACATGGCTTCGCCTGCTGACTGCACTAGTCCTTTCACGGGACTCGGTGTCAGCCCTGATGAACTGACGTCCATGTCTGCTGATTCCAACACTGAGTTCCTAGAGGGACTCGGCACCCCAACGCCAGTCACCAGCCAACTACTGCACATGGCCCCACGAGTTGCACCCCACACACCACTGTCTTCGTTCTCTGTTGCAGTGATACGAGCAGGATGAGGGCCTGTCGAGCATACACAATGCTGAGGGAAGCAGTACACATTAGTCTTTTGACGCCGCCACTGCAATCATATGAGCAGCTGAGGGGCCTCCTCCCAAAGAGGACGGGAGGTTATTGCAGCATAACGCGATGCACTGCTGACGTCAGCACCTGAGACCTACACGGGCTGCCACACTCAGCAATGTGGAGTGCCAACCCAGCATCATCAGGCAGAAGCCACTGCCTGTTCATCGACCCCAGCCAGGGTCAGCGAGGAGAGGCATGCCTGAACCCTCTGGCGCTACAGAGTGATGTCAGCAGGGAATCTTCGAGATTTTCATCACACTGTCATGTCTGGTCTTACGATCAGTCTCACTTCTGTTTCTGGCTATGAGATCAACACCAAGGTATCTACAGACGATTCGTGAAAGGCTGTAGGAAGCAGCAGTTCTCGAGATGCATACCTGTCAAATTCTTGGAATCACGATGCAAGGAGATAATTGGTATGACACAAGGCCTGGTTTGATAATACTTTTAAAGGGAGGCTAAATAGTCGCAAGCCATGCCAAGAAAGGTAAAACTTTTGTCACGACCAAGATCAGAGTATCGAATGTACTCGCAGATTTCTGCAAGATGATGATATGTGATGAGAAGACTTTCACACCAGCCTCCACGCAGTAATCTTGGTGACACATGGAATATAAGAGAGGGGCACTTCCCAAACTGGTAACCATGGAAAAGTTTAATCATGTAATACATTTGAAGTGATTAATAATTTCAGGAAATTTGATACATATCAGTCTGGTGCTTCATGATGTAGCTCTTTCCATTTCTTAGTCATGTTTATGAAAAAATTCCGTCAACAGCTTAATATTAATTGCAAAGAATGAGGGCGACATACAGTAAATTATGTTAATTTATTTGAAATGTTTGCTTCTGATGACAAATATTCAGTTTTTGGCTGTCAATTATATTTAGGGAAAAGTATGTGTACGGGGAAACTGTGTGTTTGCATCTGTTGAGAACGCACACAAGACAGGGAGAGAGTGTCGGTAAAATGAAAAAACCATCCAATTATTTTTTCTGTGTTTGCTATCTCTCATTTACCACGATATGACTGTGTCAATAATTTTTGATACTAATTACTTTGTCTCTTATTAACATATTGTGCTATGCTTATGACATACACTGAAGCGCCAAAGACACTGGTATATGCACACGCATTCGAATACAGAGATATGTGAACAGGCAAAATACGACGTTGCAGTCGACAACGCCTGAAAAAGACAACAAGTGTCTGGCGAAATTGTTAGATCGGTTACTGCTGCACAATGTCAGGTTATCAAGGTTTAAGCGAGGCTGAACGTGGTCTTAACAGTCGGCGCTCGAGCGATGGGACACATCATCTCCGAAGTAGCGATGAAGTAGGAATTTTCCATTCGACCATTCCGGAAAAAAGATCCTTCGAGAACAAGACCAACGACGACTGAAGAAAATCGTTCAACGTGACTGAAGTTCAACCCTTCCCCAAATTGCTGCAGATTTCAAAGCTGGGCCATCAATAAGCATCAGCATGCAAACCATTCAACGAAACATCATCGTTATGGGCTTTCAGAGCCGAAAGCCCACTCGTGTACAATTGATGACTGCACGACACAAAACTTTACGCCTCACTTGGGCCTGTCAACACCGACATTGGACTGCTGATAACAGGAAACATGTTGCCTGGGCAGACAAGTCTCGTTTCAAATTGTATGGAGCAGATAGACGTGTACGGTGATGGAGACAACCTAATGAACCCATGGACCCTGCATCTCAGCAGGGGCCAGTTCAAACTAGTGGAGACTTTGTAATGATGTGGGGTGTGTGCAGTTAGAGTGATAGGGGACCCCTGATACGTCTAGATACGACTCTGACAGGTGACACGTATGTAAGCACCCTGTCTGATCACCTGCATCCATTCATGTCCATTGTGCATTCCGACAATTCCAGCAGGACAAGGCGACACCCCACACTTCCAGAATTGCTACAGAGTGGCTCCAGGAACATTCTGAATCCAAACACTTGCGCTGTCCAGCAAACTCCCCAGTCATGAACATTATTGAGCATATCTTGGATGTTTTGCAAGTGCTGTGCAGAAGAGATCTCCACCCCATTGTACCTTTACGGATTTGTGGACATCCATGCAGGATTCATGGTGTTTGTTCTCTCCAGTGCTACTTCAGACGTTAGTCGAGTCCATGACACGTCGTGTTACAGCACTTTTGCGTGCTCATGGGGTCCCTACACGATATTAAGCAGTTTCTTCGGCTCCTCAGTGTGTATCACATCTTAAATATCTACCAAGATACCACTGAAAGATCGAAATGTACATACATTTATACACCAGGTGGAAACACATACTTAGATACTTGGTGAGTACAGGGATACAAAACATAAAACACTTAGTTTTGTTTTTCACATTCTCTTAGATTATATGAACATTTTGTTCCATAGCTCACTGACATTCTGTGAACAAAACCAGTCTCTTCGATTTTTTTCTTCCAGTACTGGAATCACGAAAGTAAGATTTTGAATCTTAGGCAACATATATAATTCTTATCAATGCCAGGCAGAATTTAAAGTTCATGGCAACTTATCATTTAATGTGAAGAAGAACAGCGTCCTTAACACATTAATCTATTTAAATAGTAATGTAATATAACACACACACACACACACACATACAGGTACACACACAATAAGTTCTTTGTTTATATACACAAAACATGAAATGTTACAAAATAAACAATAGAATTAAGTTAAATATCAGTACCAGACACTCTCGATACACAATGAACTCCTCTTTTCCAGCTAAATGTGCAGCAGTACACATTTATATAACACTTATCATACTTATCTCCACATCACGTAAAACGAGCAGTAAATTTCTACATAATTTTAGCATCACTCTTACGTAACAACATAAAGCACAATTTCAGGGTGAGCTGCAATGATAATGACATTTCACTATCACTAAATATTACAGGGACTTTTCATGGGAAAGATGGTGACAGGTTATTCTGTTGATTTACAATGACAGTGACAACTCACTACAAATTCATGCTCATGAGACTTTCAATGAAAAAGACAGCAATGTGTCATTGTGTCAGATAAGCCGACACCACATTCTTCAATTACTGTGTTTCCCTTAGTTCTACTTTCTTACGTCGATGAAGAAATTTGCACATAGTTTCCCTTCAGCTCTTCCAGGGTCCTATATTGAATTAGTAGAACTGAATCATGTACTAAACTATGCACATATTTAGTCTCTGTTTTGAAGATGGAATGAGAAAATATTACAGATTTTCTCAAACCCTTACCTAATTGAAACTAAACAGTGTTTATTTCGAAAGTGTTATGGACACACATGCAGAAAATAGGTTGTACATAGATTTCAGTCTCTCCCCCCCCCCCTCTCATATGCAGTCTTAAGTAGTATAAGGCTCAGATTACGTCGATAATGAGGATTGTTGAGGTATTTCAATAAAAATATTACCCTTGTGTAAGTGCTCACAGAAGCTCCCCATATTCCAGAATTTCAGCCGAACTTATGAGGAGTAATAACAACATTTTAATTATCAATGCAAAAAAATTAAGTAGGTAATCAATTATTTGTGTGTATGCATATAGATATATACAGTTGCGGTGTGCATTGAAATCCCCATGCCAAAGTAACATAGCTTGGTGGTAGAGGAGTGAAAACACATTGGCGCAACCTACTGATATAGTGGAAATGGGCTACTTCATTTTTTCTAGCTGCTCTAATTGTGTGCAGAAGCACTGTGGCCAGAGCTTTTAGTGTGTGCCAGCACTACAGATATATACAGGCAAACAAACAACATATTAATTATGATACTTTACACAGGATGTCCCAGAAATATTGCAACAAACTTCACGGGGTTGTCGAGGGTCTCTTAAGGAACATATCGAGGATAAGAACTTGGAAATTGTGACCGAAAACATCATGCAATGATGCTACAGAGCGCAAGAGTTGTAGACACTGACGCCTACAGATGCCTCGGAAACTGGATAGAAAACAGGTATAACGACCCAGCAAAGGAAATGAATAAAGGATCTGACAGTATCTTCATGGAATGTGAGCGCAAAGCATCAGCCTGGAAAAATGAAAGAAACAGCTAATAAAATTTTAAAATTTAAATGTAGTGTCGTAGGGTTACAGAAACTAAAATGGCAAAGGAATGGAGAGACCGATAAACCTGAGTACTCATTGACATACAGTGGACCAGAAGAAAGAACAGACCAACTGGGAATGGGGTTTATAATAACTAGGGAAGTTAGGAGAAGCGTATTACAATTTGAACCCATAAACGAATGGATGTGCAGACTCAGACTAAGAGGGAAATTTAGGAATATATCAATACTGAATGCACGTGCACCAACAGAGGAGAAAGAGGATACAATTAAAGAGCAGTTCTATGAAGACTTGGAAAAAGTATGCTGTGCGGTACCTAAATATGAGCTGATGTCAGTAACAGGATATTCTAATGCAAAAATAGGAAGGAATGAACATCTATATGGAACTTCTGGAAAATATTCACTACATGAAGAAAACAACGACATGAAGACTTCGACATGAAGACTTCGACATGAAGACTTCGACATGAAGACTTCGACATGAAGACTTCGACATGAAGACTTATTATGCCAATTCGCGGTAAGGAATGATATGCTTATCAAAAGTACCTGCTTCCAAGACAAAAGGATCAATCTGCGTACCTTTAAGTTGGCAGTCAATGGAGTAGTCAATCAGATTGACCATATTTTAGTGACTGCACGCCACTCCATATCAGTTATGGATGTACAGAGCTGCAGAGGACCAATTTGTGACTCAGACCACTTTGTGATAAAATTAGTCTTAAGAGAGAAACTGTCGCTAAAAAATGGCAACAGAATAGGAAAAATAATGAAATTCTGACAAACTAAAAATCTCTGATGAAGTAAAAAAATACCAAGTAACACTAAGAAGAAAGTTGAACAATAAAGAGACCACAATAGGAGTAGACGAAACGTGGAGCAGGGTTGAGAGAGCCATTAAATATGCTGCAAAGGAATAGTACGCAAAAGAAGGCACAGAAGAACCCAGGAACGGTTTGATGAAGATTGCAGATCAGCAATAGAGGAAAAGAACAGGGTAGAAACAAAGGTGCTACACAGAAAAAACAAAAATAAATTGGAACAATATAGAGACTTAAAGAGAAGAGAAAGAAAAGAGAGTGGACTAAAAGGAAATTTCAAGAACTAGAAGAGTTAAAGGAACAGAGTGATATAAGAACTATCATGCTGTAGGCAAGATGGAGAATAGATTCCAGCCAAAAATAATGGAATGTTCCAGTAAGATGGGAAAATGATATGGGAGGAAGAACAGATAGGGGGAAGATGGGCAGAGTATTTCAAATATACACTAAACACCAACTTAGAAGATGAAGAGACAGATGCACAGGAGGACAGAGAGGAGCTGGAAGTAGACAACGATGCCAGTGAGGAAAGAAAGCCAAAGGTACAAGAGGTCTCCCAGGTTGTGCACAAATCTAAAAACAACGGAGCCCCTGGAGCAGACAGCACAATCCATGAATTATTAAAAACTGGAGGTGATGCTGTAATAAAATTAACGTCAGATATATGAAAAACAGAAACTATGCCAGATATTTGGAAAGTTGGAATAATAATCCCCTTTATAAGAAAGGGGATAGAACAGCATATGAAAACTATAGAGGAATAACACACCTAAGCACAGCTTATAAGATCTTCACAAGTATGTTAAACGAAAGGATACAGAAGTGCACACAAGACATAGTAAGGAATTATCTGTGTGGCTTTCGACCAGACAGAGAAACAACTGATCAAATATTTGTGATAAGACAAATGATGGAAAAGTTCTATGTATACAATATAGATCTACATTTTCTATTCATCGACTTCAAACAAGCCTTTGATAGCATAAACCAGCAAGAACTATATAGAGTTCTGGAAGAAGTTGGTATATGTGCTAAACTAATAACACTAATCAGAATGACAATGAAAGAGACAAGAGCAAAAGTAAAGGTCCTTAGCAGAACAAGTGAAAGCTTTGACTTTAATAAAGGTGTGAAGCAAGGTGATAGTCTCTCCATTGTCATATACAATATTGCTCTGCATTGTGTAGTAAATAAATTTAACAAAAGAGGCATCACATTCATGAAAACTAGCCATATATATGCATACCCTGATGACATTGCTACAGTAGGAAGGAATATCAGTACTCTACAACAAACATACCAGGCGATGAAAACAGCAGCCTTCAAAATTGGCCTCATAGTAAATGAAAACAATACAAAATATATGGTAATGTTACAATCTGCTACCAGAAGAACCCCTAAAGACTTGAATATCAATGGGAAATGGTTCAAAGGAGTGTCATCTCTTAACTTCTTGGGAGCCCAAATAACAAATGATAACAGCATTGGAAACGCTCTAAGGGAAAGAATATAAGCAGGAAACAGGGCTTACTTTGCAAATGTGCAACTTTTCAGTAATAGTTTTGTTACAAGGAAAACAAAACTGCTAATATATAACTTCCTAGTCGCCCAGTTATCACATGTGGGCGACAGGTACAGACATTGACAGAACAATATAAAAATACACTAAGAACCATTGAGCAGAAAATACTATGAAAAATATATGGTCAAATAAGGGAGGAAGAAGTGTGGAAAATACGCAACAACGCCGAGTTACAAAAGTTAATTCTCTAGACGAAGAAGAAGAAGAAGAAGAAGAAGAAGAAGGTATGCATTGAAATCCCCATGTCAAAGTACCATACCATGGTGCTAGTGGAGTGAAAACGCAATGGCATGACCTACTGACATAATGGAAATGGGCTGCTTCACTTTTTTCTGGCTGCTATGGTGTCGTGCGGAAGCACTGTGGCCAGGGATTTCAGTGTGTGTACCAGCACTGCAGATGTATATATGCAAACAAACAACATACCATTATATTTTACACAGGGTGTCCCAGAAATATTGCAACAAACTTCAAGGGGTTGTAAAGGGTGTCTCGTGGAACATATCGAGGATAGGAACTTGTGACTATAAACGTCATACAATGATGCTACAGAGCGTCAGAGTTGTAGGTGCCGGCACCGGATATTAGGCATTTCTTTGACAGCAAAAGTGACTTTGTATGACCAGAGGTGGAACATCTCGCGATGTTGTTCGTTATTCAGTGATAGCAACTGATTGCCATAATCGCCAGTGGTGAATATTGAGTTAATTGCTGCATAGAAAGGTTTTGTCTCCTATGAATGTAATGCTCTGTTGTCTCAGTGTATGACAGTGTTGGGTGTGGGTTCCCATCCACACTCTCTAAAATCCCTGATGTTTCCGGTAAGCAGGAGAAAAATAAACTGGCGATCGTGGGAATCAGTTACAATCACTCAATAACACACAACACTGTGAGACATTCTGCATATGGTCCTTCAGCATACAAGGTCACATTTGCTGCCAATGTGGTGGCCTAGTGGTAGGCACCAGTTCCTGTAACCTTGACGCTATGTAGCATTATTGTATGACATTTCCAGACCAAGGTTCCTATTCTTGATTTGTTTGTCAAGAGATCTCCTACAAACCCTCGAAACCTGTCGCAACATTTCTAGGATACCCTGTATTTTAGATGCAGTAATGAAAACTTTGCCACTATTCATCATGAATCTACAGAAAAAAAGTGCATGTGAATTGTACTAGAGGTGTAATCTTGTACACATTTTTTGTGAATGTTCTACTATTCAGTTTCTTATGGCATAATTACATTACCAGTAGAACTCACTACTGTGCAGTTACAAATTTTCAAATGCTTCTGATGTGTCCTGTGTAAAAAAGTGAAATTTTACCCACTCTCTGGCTCACTGCAAATGACTACGAAAATGAATGACAAATATAAGCATATACTAATGTTTGAAAAATGAGGTGGTTAAGGTGCTGTTACGTGAGGAGATCTTTTGACAAGTGTTGCAGTTGTATGACTTTTCGTCAGAGTACAGCTGTCAGCATCAAGTAGCGGTCCTCGTAAATATCTTCTTATGTAGATCAAAGCTCTATGAGGCCTTGCGAGTGTGTACTCGTGAATGCTGCTTCAGTTGACTATTTTCTACGAATGTCTTGTTGCAAACGCCACAGACATATGGGCGTTCACCAGTGTGCCGCTTAGAATGCCTCTTCAGTTGACTTTTTTGTGTGAACATCTTGTTGCAGATACCACAAGTGTATGCACGTTCGCCGGTGTGCAACTGTGAATGCTCCTTCAGGTGATTACTTTGTGTGAACGTCTTATTGCAAACTGTACATATGTAGGGACGCTCGCCACTGTGCAACCGCAAATGCTGTTTCAATGCGCCATTGTTTGTGAAAGTCTTGTTGCAAATGGCACAGCTGTAAGGGCGTTCACCTGTGTGCAGCTGCAAATGTTGCTTTAGTGTACTACTGTGCGTGAAAGTCTTGTTACAAACGTCACAGAAATAAGGACTTTTGCCAGTGTGCAACCGTGAATGTCGCTTAAGTTGACTATTTTCTGTGAACGTCTTGTTGCAAACGTTACAGATGTAGGGACTGTCACCAGTGTGCAACCGTGAATGCCGCTTCAGTTGACTTTTTTCTATGAATGTCTTGTTGCAAATACTACACATATATGGACGTTCACCAGTGTGCAACTGCATGTGCATCTTCAGGTGACTAGTTTTGGTGAAAGTCTTGTTGCAGATAGCACAGGTGTCTGAGCGTTCGCCAGTGTGCACTTGCGAATGATGCTTCAGATGAGCACTTTGTGTGAATGTCTTGTTGCAAACGTCGCAGATGTAAGGACGTTCGCCTGTGTGCAACCGTGAGTGCATCTTCAGTGCACTACTATTTGTGAATGACTTGTCGCAAATGACACAGATGTATGGGCGTTCACCAGTGTGCACACGAAAGTGTGTCTTCAAACTGCCACGCCTTGTAAATGTTTTGTGACACACATTGCACGAATGAAGAAGTTCACATCTCTTCATGTGTATGTGCTCCTTCAGGTCCTCCAACTGCGCAAACGTCTTTTTGCAGATGTCACACTTGTGTTCAAGACTTCTTGTATCACTTTCATTCCTACAACATGCTTCCTGATTGGTGTTAAATTGAATCCTGGTGTCTTTTCCTGAAGGCAGTGAAATGTTGGTAACCAAATCACCACTGTTCCCATTACTACTGTCATCCTCCACAGCCACAGGGATAGTACTGCAGAAAAGTGGAGAACACTGTCAGAAAATATTGTCAAAACTGTACATCAATAAATATGAAAGATTATATTAAAATTATGTTAGCAAATGTTAGGTTGTCTACTTTTTCCTATGTTCCCCATGAAACAGAGTATGGCAAGCGAGCTAGGTTATAAATTGGGAGCACAAAATAATGAATGAAACAGCATTTTCTAAGGTGCTTTGAAAACGCAACAGAGATAGCTGCATTGGTATGTGACATTTTTTGGACCCCAACTGCTGTACATTTGTCAGACAGAAGTCCTCAAATTTGAAATGCATACAAATTAACTGACAATCGAAATATTGCAAAAATGAAACATCCAAGATAAGACAAACCCCAATACTTACTCCAGCAGACATAAGAAAATAACTTATGGGGAACACAGACCTTGAATGCTATATCAACATCTGTACCTCGCAACCCACATTACAGTGTGTGACTGACACTCAATTTCAGATGTTCCTTTGAGACGTTGGAATATCTTAGACTATTTTCATACTTATCCTACCACCCAAGAAACACGCATCACAAAAACAACCAAACGACTTTTATCAGACTACAGTACATGATGGCAACTTGATCATGGAGCAGTGAATAAAAACTTTTCCAGACTGATGGAATATGGAACAGAGAAGGCGCTAAGAGAAGGCTATGTAGATCTTGAGGTCAGGAGAGAATTATCTAAATGACGTTGGGTGGTTACAGAAAAGTCAATCTGGGATTTGGTTTAGTGATGACATTTTCAGCAGCCATGCACTTTTTATTGCTCAAACCATATTACTGACACTGGGTCCTGTGTTTATAATAATTGTTCTGGCTCCCTCTAAGGGAACATACAATCAAGGCAGTGTACTTTCATCGAGTCATTCATTCACTTTCTCCTCAGATGAGCATTGAAGATTGTTCTCGTTGAAGTATTGCCTTTTGTTCATATATTTCCTGACCTAGTTCCGTAATTCCTTCAGAACATTCAGTTGGCACCCGCCCAGTAGATAACTGGACAAACTTTGCTCAGTCTCAGTGTCATGAAGTAACTGAAATCTGTACAACACACTGGATGTGAGACAGGACATGACATGGATCTCATTTTCTGGGGCCAGGCGTGTGTGGTGAGTCTTGGATTAGAGTTCAGTTGTTGTCATGTTACAAGTTATCAGAATGGGGCACCCTTCTTGGACTATCGAACCTACTCAGCCCAAAGTCACGCAAAACGATAGGAGAGCTTTGAGAATACCTTTTGCATTAATTGAACAACTAGTACAAAGGCCAGTGGCAGACCCATAAGCCAGGAGAGCAAGCAGCCCTCTTGCTGAGAGAGCACTAGGGGAACATATGACACTGGAAGAAGAAATAAGATGAAGTCCAGCAAACAGATGATGCCCGGGGACAAGGTAGTCATCCTAGACAGTGGTTTCTACTCGTGTACCCTTGATGGGGTTTACGCCTCATTTGGGTCCGTCAACTCTGACATTGGACTATTGATCACTTGAAACACGTTGCCTGCTCGGACGAGTCTCGATTGGAAATTATATGAAAATGCGTCATATATGCACAAAGGGTAATGTATATTATAGCCAAAGTCTAGATTCTGTTTAGCTCAAGGTCTAGGTACTATCATATGCCAAGGTTATGTATTTATAAGGACTCTTAATATGTAGCCCAGGGTTAGGTACTGATTGTGGCCCAAAGTCTAGGTGCCTACTGTAGCCCTAGGTCTAAGTAGTAATCATAGTCTGAGGCAAGGACTAAATGTTATCTCAAGGTATAGGTATCATGAAACATCACTTTACTAATAAGATGAAACATGAATCCATAACAGCAAACAAGAACTAAGCAATGTTTATATGTAAATTTTAAAAATAGTAATTTAGATCATATCATTTAAAATAAACAAGCCACAATAAAAAATTGAAAAACAGGTAGGACAATAACAAATAATACACTTAAAATGATGAAAAGTAGACTGAAATGCACTACAGAAATTCATTAGATATGTTTAAAAAATAATTCTGATTAAATTCAAATTAATCATTTACTAAACGATTAACAACATGTTCATTATGACTGTGTATTTCCAACTCTTCTGTAAGATGCATTTTCCATATTTAGGCATATAGAACAAGAAGTCAGAGTAGCAGTGAAAATATGTACAGAGTGTCACATGATTTCATATATTGTTATTACTGTTGCTGCAGAACGTATATATGATGTCTTAACCATGGAATACTGAATTATTTTACTTGAATATTTGTGAATGTTATTTCAATTAACTAAACTGTACATTTCATTGTGGATATTCCATTTTATCTCAAACCTTTAAGCTCACTTTAGCCTGCATAATGGTTTTATGAGAGACCTCAAGCCATTTACAATCTGTTGTATTTGTAACACTTACACCACAGGTTATTTACGAATATGATGTTAAATATTGATAAATCTTTGAGACCTATTTTAATATAACATTCTTTTTCAACTAAAGTGCGGTGTGTTTTAAGCAATATTTTATTTGATTTCAAATGTAGCCATGTTTAATGCTGCCCTGCATTTAGATTTAAGGGAACCTACTATATATTTTCATATGCTTGATTATTTTGACACACTTTGGTATTCTTGTGTCTACAAACATTACTGATTCGAGTAACTGTCAGAAAATAAAGCTTTGCTTTATTATTCAATAAATTGTTGGTGTAAGCACCTAACCTCATGCAGGATATTAGTGGATGTATATTAGTAGGTACTGATACTCTATGCAGTTGGTTGTTCTGTTGCAGTTTTATGCAAATATTATAACTTTATATTAATTCTCAACACAGGATGTCCATTTTTGAAGCACCTAGACCACGAATTATTACAAGAGGTTTATGCATGTAACACATAGACTTGAGCTATATTTGGATGATTATCCATTGTTTTTAATAGCTCCTGGATCTTGCCTTAACTTCAGGGTTGCTATTAGTGGTGTGTTATCCTTCAGCTTATAATCTGTTGGCAAATTTTTTTCTGTATCTAATGCACTGACGTAAGGCTACTTAAGATTGTAATTGACATCTAATGTTCTTAGTATCATCTACACATCTATTTTATTATTTACTGGTATTTCATTAATCGGTATGTATAGTGCCATTTGTATTCAGCCTCCAGACCTCAGGTTACAACTTTATGTAACTTTTGCCTATTCACTGCTTTCCTATGAAGCATGCAATGTATGAAACACCTAGACCTTAAGCTAGATGTGCATTATATATGTATTTTATGGCTTCTGGATTTCGAACTTCGAATGTGATTGACTTCACAAACATATTACAAAGGCAACTGAAATATTGCTCATTAGCCATCAGCTTATTGTATTTTTACATACATTGTGCATGTCAGCAGTTCACGCTGCAGTCTATAACAGATAGCTATGTGCAAGGTCACTTTCATAAAATTCTTGTCTTTCAGTGTTATATTCCATCTCCTGTGACACTCAATGGCTCAGTTGTACTACTGTTGGTTTGCCACATATACAGGGTGAGTCACTAACTATTGCCAC
Organism: Schistocerca piceifrons; assembly: GCF_021461385.2. Taxonomy (NCBI): domain Eukaryota; kingdom Metazoa; phylum Arthropoda; class Insecta; order Orthoptera; family Acrididae; genus Schistocerca; species Schistocerca piceifrons. Next base: position 138,142,940 of record NC_060146.1, read on the forward strand.
CAAGAATAACTCCGAAAGTAGGATAGGAGCTGAAAAGTTTGATGGACAAACGCTGCATGGGACAATGGGGGACATAATATGACGTTGGTTTTTTGTTGATAGGTGGGGTCGCTTCAGAAATTCGAAAGTCAACTTTGTTTTTTTAAATGGGATGCTGTAGTTTGGTATTTATTTTCTGATAACGGCTATCGAGACGAATCCAGTGATGTGTAACAGTAAGGTCCTTGAAGGTCAAAAAGATTGCATGAACGTCATTTACAGGAGGTGTTCGAAGTGATAACCATTGGTATCAATGCAGTGCTGCAATCTTCTTATCATGGATTGAGTGGTATTCCTTATTACATCGGCACTTATCAAAGCACATGATCTGACAATTCCCTCTCGCATATCTTCAGGTCTAGTTGGAACATCTTTATAAACAATGTCTTTTACGAATCCCCACACGAAAAAACGCAGAGGCGTCAAGTCTGGCAAATGACCCGGTCACGACAAATCTCCTCCACGTCCATTCCAAAGATTTGGAAATTGTCTCTGCTACTCATTTCTAGCCATCAGCAAAACATTTTCCGGACATCCATCGTGTTGATACCACATTTTTCCTTGTTCCTAAATGTATTTCTTCCAATAACAGACCTAATGTTTCTGGCAGCAATATGGTGTACCATTAAGATTTCCTTCGTTGAAATAGGGGTCTATAATTTTCTCCTCCAGAATCCCACACCACAAATTCACCGACCAATGTTTTTGATGTGCAACTTGCAGCAGCCAACTTGGATTTTCAGCTGTCCTGTAATGCATGTAATGCAAATTAACATTTCCATGGTTCGTGAATGTAGCCTCGTCAGCAAACAAAATCAAATTACTAAATGTGCCATCCCTCTAAATATGAAGTTGAGCCCACCGGCAGAATTCAACGCGACGCTTACAATCCCTACCAGTTAATTCTTGGTGGAGACTGATATGGTTAGGATGATATTTATGGCGATGCAGAACACGAACAACACTACTCTGGTTCATGCCAGAGTCCCTTGCGATTTGACGCAAAATGACACAAGGATTTCGAACCACAGTGGCAAGAGTAAAAATTTCCATTTCCTCGTTAGTAACTCTCCTTTGCCGGATCTGTTTCTGATGCGTTAAAGATCCAGTTGTTATCAATTTATCATAGTCATATTTAGATGTACGACGTGTAGGTTGAATAAGTTGAGGATATCTTTCAGCGTATAAGTCTCTAGCTGTCACTGAATTTCGTTGGCATTCTCCGTAAAAGAGAAGCATGTCGACTTGTTCTTCGAAGGAATGCATCATTCATATTCGCTTGATTCGACGATACTAGTCCTATCTTTCCTATCAGTGCTGCATTGCGAAACCGCCGAATAGTGTGTACATGCGAATGGCACGTTAGATGGATACGTCGTATTCGGCAATATATACTATCTGCACGATATATGAGAGAGAATTGTCAGAGCATGTTCTTCGGTAAGTACTCAAGTGATAAGGAGTACCACTCTGTCCATGATAAGAAGATTACAGCGCTGCATTGATACTAATGGTCATCACTTCGAACATCTTCTGTAAATGGACGTTCACGCCACCTTTTTGACCTTCGTTGACCTCCAAAGACCTTACTGTTACACATCAATGGATTCGTCTCGATAGCCGCTATCAGAAAATAAGTACCAAACTATAGCATCTCATTTAAAAAAAAAAATTGACCTTCACAGCTCGGACGCGCCCTCACGTATCAACAAAAAACCAACGTCATATTATGGCCCCCGCTGTCCCATGCAATATTTGTCCCACAAACTTTTCAGGTACTATCATACCTTCGGAGTTATTCTAAGTGGCAATGGCTAGTGACTCACCCTGTATACTGATTGGTTAACATAGCCATTGATCGAGAGGGTTGCATGTAGCACTTAGGCCTTGGGTTACGATATTATTTAATGCAAATATTCAGTGTTACAAATTTGTGCTTTTTATCAGTAATACTGTTATATTTTTCTGTACATAAAATAATGCACTGTCTCCAGTCGTGCCTCTGTACGTAATTATCTGAGATTCAGTACTTCCTATTTTTTATTACTATCGAACAGATAATATTCGGTGGTTATTTCCTACAAATGTACTGATGTGAATATAATTTCTCGCATTTATGTAATATAAATTTATAAAAAAGATTCATTATCTTAACATCGTTTGTCGTATTAGAGCCTAATCTGTATAGGCCACCTCGTAGTCAGTGTTTTTGTGTAGTCATGACGCTACGCCTTGGCCAGTTCAGCAGCAGAGCGAAAGGCACAGCACATTGAAAGGAAAGGAAAGGCTGTTTCGAGAAAGATTTGAACATGAAGCGAGAAACATATAGAAAGACGAGATAGAGTATGGACAGAAAGTCATTAACTGTCGAAGCACAACAGAGGCATGCAAGAAGGAATGTCGAGAGGAGCGAAAAGGGTGCCTTGTTTCAACATTAACAACAGGACCCCGAGAGTGCCGAACAGAAATAGCGGCCACTGGAATGAATAAGGCTGTCATTGCAAAACAGGTAACCAGGGATGTGTATCCGCCTGAGACATTAATAACGGTAGCATCGGGAAAATGCCTAACAAGTGCGCTGAACAGCACGGATGACTGTGTGCCAATAGAATCTCCACGGTTAACAGCAGAAGCTGTCCTGGAGCGGGTGTTATTGTGGGAACCGTTCAGAATGAATGTCAGTAAAAACAAGCCATAATTGAAAGCGAGAATAAGAGAATATCCATTTGAGTAATTTGAACAGTAGAAGAATAAACCGCAATTATAGAGCCTTGCACCATGTAAAACGACGTTTTTCGTTTGTCAGGACAAGTAGCATGTTATAGAGAGAGTACCAGATACGAAATGAAACCGCTACCACAAGCAGAAGATAGGGTGTTGTGCTCACGATCCTACAGGAAGTGATGAATTGAGGGGATGGCCCAGGGCGGAGGGGGGGGGGGGGGGGGGGGAACCCCCGGAAAACAAAAATCGCCCCCGCCAAGTAACTAACAAGCTTATTTTCTTCTAAAAATTTCTAACAGTGCCAGCAGCCACTTTTTATAAGTTTGTAATCAACAATTGACAAGTCATGATAACCCTGCATACACTGATAGCACAAAAAGGATATAACGACATACAAAGGGTAGGCGCCTGTTACACACTACGAAACTAATAATCTTCCAGCGTTGTAATAAACTTCAACTTCTTGTATGAAGGAGGTTAGTCAGTGCAAGGTGTTGCACACGATCCTCAAGCTTCAACACGTTCCATTATTTCTGGCAAGGGCGAGGACAGAAGAGAAAAAAGACTTATATGTAAAAATAACAGATAATATATTAACTTCCAAAATGGCATGTCTTGCGGATCTCTTCCTTGAAATAAATACATGTAACCTTGGCTTGCAAAAAAATATGGTGAGTATGTTGACAGCGCAAGATAAAGTTGCCATTTTTGTTCGCAGATTCCAGCTTATCAATCAAGTCTGAAACTGAAAACACTTCGATGTTCCCAGATCTGACAGTGAAAAACGGTCACATGAAGTGAGGTAGCACTTATAATCAGTCATCGATTCGATCAGTAAATATTTTCCTGAAATGGAGGATCGATAAGTAATAAATACCTGGGCTTTAAGAATGAAGGAATATTTTCAGATAGCGAAATTCAAGCCAAAGCAGAATTTTTTGGGCTATATTAAGACAACAAAAATGATTTCTCTAAAAAAGAACTAGCAATAATTTGGAGAAAATTTCGTGACGAATATTATTTATTGTCAGAAAAAGTCTTAAGAATATTGATTCCATTACCCACAACTTCTTCACTGATGGGAAAACATCTTCACTGTGTATTACCGTCCAGTGATTACGAGAACAAGTATTCCCCTTTCAGGTCGTTATTTTTTTACGCATCGTACATTGACAAGCAGCTGTGAAGACAACGCAACCTCTGTCGATTCATTTGCCTGCAGTCCAAAGAAGTGACCTGATCTTACTTCGTTGAGTATCGTGTTCAGAGTAACAAACTCGTGTCCTCGATACGACTTCTGACTACGTTGTTAGAAAGAGGTACCTCGTTTACCTTTTCCACATGTGCTCTCTTAGAACTAGCTTCCCCGTACCTAGTAGGCAAGACTTGATGAGATCCCCTACTATTTATTTATTTATTTATCTGGTATTTTGTTTTTGTCTTTCATCTATATTCTTTCAGCTATATAAAAGAACAGACCGGATGGTGCACATGAATTGGTATGATTAAGCGCATAATATTTTACCACGATTTCAAATGTGTTCGTAGTAACTAACGCACTATGGTACAAAGTACGTTTCAGCGATTCGAAGAGTGATTCCATAGGAAGCTTCAACCAGCTTCTCTTACTTGGGAAAAGTAGCCTGATGCACCCATATGTGAATTTTTCAGAGCAACATCTTTGCGTCTGAAGAATGCAATGTCTTTTCCAGTGAATTTTGCATGACTATTTTCAAAGTGGCCTTTTAATTTTATGGCTGTCCTACTATCTACTTATTGCATAGAACCCACTAGGGTTTTGCATTGGCTTTATCAGCTATCATCGTAAAAACACCATTACAGAAAAGCCACGTGCTATCCATGCCATTATACACTGAAGCGCTAAAGAAACTGGTATAGGCATTCGTATTCAAATACAGAGATACTTAAACAGGTAGAATATGGCGCTGCAGTCGGCAACGACTATATAAGACAAAACGTGTCCGGCGCAGTTGTTAGATCAGTTACTGCTTCTAAAATGGCAGGGTATCAAGATTTAAGTGAGTTTGAACGTGGTGTTATAGTTGGCGCACGAGCGACAGAACACAGCATCTCCGAGGTAGCGCTGAAGTTGGGATTTTCCCGTACGACCATTTGGATTGTATCGTGAATATCAGGAACCGGGTAAAACATCAAATCTCCGACATTGCTGCGACCAGAAAAAGATACTGCAAGATCGGAACCAGCGACGACCGAAGAGAATAGTTAAACATGACAGAAGTGCAACCCCTCCGCAAATTCCTGCAGTTTTCAGTGCTAGGCCATCAACAAGTGTCCCCGTCGAACCATTCAATGAAACATCATGGATATGGGCTTTCGGAGCCGAAGGCCTACTCGTGTACCCTTGATGGGGTTTACGCCTCATTTGGGTCCGTCAACTCTGACATTGGACTATTGATCACTTGAAACACGTTGCCTGCTCGGACGAGTCTCGATTGGAACTGTATCAAGCGGATGGAAGTGTACGGGTATGGAGACAACCTCATGAATCCATGACGCTACATGTCAGCAGGGGACTGTTAATGCTAGTGGAGGCTCTGTAATGGTGTGGGGCATGTGTCTGTGGACCTCTAATACAGCTAGATAAGACGCTGATAGGTGACATGTACAGAAGCGTCCTGTCTGATCATCTACATCCATTCGTGTCCATTGTTCATTCTGACGGACTTGGGCAATTCCAGCAGGACAATGCGACACCCCACAGGTCCATAATTGCTACAGAGTAGCTCCAGGAACACTCTTCTGACCTTAAACACTTCTGCTGGCCACCAAAATCCCCAGCCATGATCATTATTGAGCATATCCGGGATGCCTTGCAACGTGTTGTGCAGAAGAGATCTCCACTCCTCGTACTCTTACGGATTTATGGACAGCTCTACTGGATTCATGGTGCCAGTATCCTCCAGCACTATTTCAGACATTAGTCGAGTCGATGCCACATCATGTTGCGGAACTTCTGCGTGCTCGCGGGGGCCGTACACCATATTAGGCATATGTACCAGTTTCTTTGGCTCTTCAATATATTTATGAACGTTATCTTAAATTCGTCAATATCCACTGTGCAGAAGAATTAACGGATCACTTTTCCGAAACCCCATAATTGTCCCCCATTGCGAGGCATAAGTTTGAAATATCACCCAAAGCTGCCTATAGCCTTTCTCTGTTGCGGTGCAAAAGCGTGGCGCCCTGCGACGTTAGCCTCTGGGTCTGCGACGCTTCAAACAGCGAGGTGTCGGCACGTGTGAAAAAGAGACCAGAGCTCGGAAGTGCAGGTGAGTTAATGACGTCAGATTGGCGCCAAATTCCGCCACATTTCTGTACAAAGCCATCGTGGACGTGTCACACGATGGGAAGGTCGTGACCTCCCCCCCCCCCCCCCCTCCCGCCCTACTCTCATCCCTTCTCTTGACACCTCCGTGGTGAAGGCCAGAACAGCGACGCCCGGCTCTGAAATCACGCGGTTGTCTTATGAGTGGGTGGTGAAAACATTTCAGACATACACGAATAGGCCTCATAGGTTTTTTTTTTTTTTTTTTTTTGTGGTTTTAGGGCGCACAACTTCAATGGTCATTAGCGCCCTGACTACTCTAAGCATGCACTGCGAGGCACAAGTTGACCACAACAACTAAAAGGGAAAACACGATAAAATACAGACTGACAGGCATAGGATTAAAAAACAACATCATCAAATGTCCTTAGCGAGGTTTGTCAAATTGATAAAACGAAGAACACGAGCAGCTGCTCGTGGGTCATCCGCTAAAATGGCATCGAAAGTATTTGGCAGGTTAAGATCGAGGCGCAGTGTGTTAAGATCTGGACAGGACATTAAAATGTGTCTAACCGTCAGCAAGTGCCCACATGGGCAGAAGGGCGCCGGCGCAGCCGTCAGCAGATGGCGATGGCTGAACCGGCAGTGTCCAATTCTTAACCGGGCTAAAACGACCTCCTCCCGCCGAGAAGGGCGTGAGGAGGACGTCCAAGCCACGGGAAGAGGTTTTAAGGCCCGAAGCTTGTTGTCGGTAAGTGCAGCCCAATCGGCATGCCACAGAGATAAGATGCGCCGACAAATCAGCCTGCTAAAATCGGACGAAGGGACGCAACAAGAAGCTGTCCGAGGCTGGAGGACCGCAGCCTCGGCCGCGGCATCTGCAGCTTCGTTCCCAGGGACACCGACATGGCCAGGAACCCACATAAAGCTAACTGGAGAACCGACGTCCACCAGCTGCTGAAGAGAGCGTTGGATCCGGTGTACGAAAGGGTGAACCGGGTACGGATCACTGAGGCTCTGGATGGCGCTCAGGGAATCGGAGCAGATGACATAAGCAGAATGTCGGTGGCGGCAGATGTAAAGAACAGCCTGGTAGAGGGCAAAGAGCTCAGCTGTGAAGACCGAACAATGGCCATGGAGCCGGTATTTGAAACTTTGTGCCTCGACAATAAAGGAACACCCGACCCCGTCATTGGTCTTAGAGCCATCTGTATAAATGAAAGTCATGTCGATGAACTTCGAACGAAGTTCCAAAAAACGGGAGTGGTAGACCGAACCGGGGGTGACCTCTTTTGGGAGCGAGCTGAGGTCAAGGTGAACGCGGACCTGAGCCTGGAGCCAAGGTGGCGTGCGGCTCTCGCCCACTAGAAAGGTTGCAGGGAGTGAAAAATTAAGGTGTTGAAGGAGGCGACGAAAGCGAACTCCAGGGGGTAGCAGGGCAGAGACATACAACCCGTATTGACTGTCAAGAGAGTCGTCAAAAAAGGAACGATAAGACGGATGGTCGGGCATTGACAGTAGCCGACAGGCATACCGACAAAGCAGTATATCGCGCCGGTAGGTGAGTGGCAATTCGCCAGCGTCAGCATGAAGACTCTCTACAGGACTGGTATAAAATGCTCCGATCACAAGTCGTAAACCCCGATGTTGTATGGAGTTGAGGTGGCGTAAGATGGATGGCCGTGCAGAGGAGTATACGAAGCTCCCATAATCCAGTTTGGAGCGGACGATCGAGCGATATAGATGAAGTAGGACGGTTCGATCTGCTCCCCACGACAGACCACTGAGAACACGGAGGACATTTAAAGAACGGGTACAATGGGCGGCCAAATATGACACATGTGGAGACCAGCTAAGTTTCCTGTCAAATGTAAGGCCTAAAAATTTGGTTGTCTCCACGATTGGGAGAGCAACGGGACCGAGTCGTAAGGACGGTGGGAGAAACTCTTTGTAGCGCCAGAAGTTAATACAGACCGTCTTCTCGGCAGAAAAACGGAAGCCATTGGCGACACTCCAGGAGTAAAGACGGTCAAGAGAACGCTGAAGACAGCGCTCCAGGACACGTGTACACTGCGCGCTGCAATAGATGGTAAAATCGTCCACGAAAAGGGAGCCTGATACATCAGCTGGGAGGCAATCCATTATTGGATTGATCGCGATGGCGAAGAGAGCGACGCTCAAAACTGAGCCCTGTGGCACCCCATTCTCCTGGCGAAAGGTGTCGGACAGGACAGAACCCACACGTATCCTGAACTGTCGATCCATTAAAAAGGAACGAATAAAAAGAGGGAGGCGACCGCGAAGGCCCCATGTATGCATGGTGCGGAGAATGCCCGCCTTCCAACAGGTGTCGTAAGCCTTCTCCAAATCAAAGAACACAGCCGCGGTCGGGCGCTTCCGCAAGAAGTTATTCATAATGAAGGTCGACAAGGTAACCAGATGGTCAACAGCAGAGCGGCGCCTACGAAATCCACATTGTACATTGGTAAGTAGGCGTCGAGACTCGAGCAGCCAAACCAATCGAGAGTTAACCATTCGCTCCATCACTTTACAGACACAGCTGGTAAGCGAGATAGGTCGATAACTGTAAGGCAAGTGCTTGTCCTTCCCCGGCTTAGGAATCGGGACAACAATAGACTCGCGCCAGCATGCGGGAACATGTCCCTCAATCCAGATGCAATTGTATGTACGAAGAAGAAAACCTTTACCCGCAGGAGAAAGGTTCTTCAGCATCTGAATATGAATAGAGTCTGGCCCTGGAGCAGAGGACCGTGATCGGCCAAGTGTGTGTTCGAGTTCCCGCATGGTGAATGGGGCATTATAACTTTCACAATTCGAGGAGCGGAAGTTAGGTGGCCTAGCCTCCTCTGCCTGTTTGCGGGGGAGGAAGGCAGGGTGGTAATGAGCGGAGCTCGAAACCTCTGCGAAAAAGCGGCCGAAGGCATTGGAGACAGCCTCAAGGGCCACAAGGACGTCATTCGCGACCTTCAAGCCAGAAACTGGTGAGTGGACCTTAGTGCTAGATAGCTGGCGCAGGCTACCCCAGACAACAGAAGAAGGAGTAAAACTGTTGAAGGTGCTTGTGAAAGCAGCCCAGCTGGCTTTCTTGCTTTCTTTGATAATACGACGACACTGAGCACGTAATCGTTTATAATTGATACAATTCGCCACTGTAGGGTGGCGTTTAAATGTGCGTAAAGCACGTCGACGAGCACGTAAAGCGTCTCTACATGCTGCAGTCCACCAGGGGACCGGTACGCGACGTGGAGAAGAAGGAGGGTGAGGGATGGAATATTCAGCAGCAGCGAGAATGACTTCCGTGAGGTGTGCGACCTGACGATCGCAGCTTGTAAAGGTTTGATCCTGAAAGGTCGCCCTGGAAGAGAAGAGCCCCCAGTCTGCCTTGGAGATGGTCCAATTAGAGAAGCACGGAGAGGGGGTATGCTACAGGAAATGGATAACACACGGGAAGTGGTCGCTCGAATATGTATCAGAAAGTGCATACCACTCAAACCGGCGTGCAAGTTGGGGAGTACATATAGAGAGGTCTAAATGGGAATAGGTGTGAGATGTGTCCGAAAGAAAAGTAGGGGCGCCAGTATTGAGGCAGACAAGATCGAGCTGGTTGAAAAGGTCTGCTAACAAGGAGCCCCTCGGGCAGGATGCTGGAGAGCCCCAAAGGGGATGGTGGGCATTGAAGTCTCCAGTCAACAAAAATGGTGCAGGTAGCTGAGCAATAAGTTGCATCACGTCTGCCCTGGTAACAGCAGATGACGATGGAGTGTAAACGGTACAAAAGGAAAACGTAAAAGTGGGGAGAGTAATGCGGATGGCAACTGCCTGCAGGCCGGTGTGCAACGTGATGGGATCGTAGTAAATATCATCCCGGACCAGCAACATAACCCCTCCATGAGCTGGGATATCTACCACAGGGTGTAGGTCAAAACGCACAGAGGTGTAGTGTGCCAAGGCAATTTGATCGCATGGGCGCAGCTTCGTTTCCTGGAGGGCTACGACGAGCGGACGGTGCAAGCGGAGCAGCAACTTCAAGTCCTCTCGGTTGGAGCGAATGCTGCGAATATTCCAGTGAATAAGTGCCATCGTAAGAAAAGGAAGATGAGAGAAGTGGTCACCTCGAAGGCCGCTTAGGGCCTGGCTTCGAGCGAGCACTGCCGCCGCTATCAGTAGGCGGACAGTCATCGTCCATTGGGTCTATAGGGTCATCGGCCATCTCAGGAGGATGGCCGGGAGGGGGAGCTTCCTCCGCCAGTGAACGGCCAGATGTACGGCTACCAGCGGTGCGGCCAGGCGAAACGGATGACGGCCTGGGGCGGCAACCGCTGGGTGGCGCAGGAGAAGAAATGCGCCGTGGCGGAGAAGGAGAACTGTGCTTCCTATGCGCCTTTTTGGAAGGACGTGTAGTGGAAGTACCGGTCGAAGGCTGGGAGGTCGAGGTACGGAGGAAGTCCGCACGGGATGGTTCCTTCTTGAAGGCCCGTGCATCTGACTTCGATGTCTTCGTCTTAGCAGAAGCTGAGGAAGGTGCTCGTGTCTGCGGGGTGATGGGAGGAAGAGGAGACGTCGACCGCGCGATCTTAGCACTGGCCGAACGGACGACCGTGGTGCTGAAGGTCAGAATGCATGTCTGGGTTGCTACCTCCCGGGTAGTCTGAGGAGAGGCGAGGACAGTACTGTATTTCCCCGCTGGGAGCAGCGTGGGCTTCCTACTAGCCAATAGCTTGCGAGCAGCCGAGGTGGACACTTTCTCTTTGACCCGAATTTCTTGGATACAGCGTTCTTCCTTATAGACAGGACAGTCGCGGGAGGATGCGGCATGGTCACCCTGACAGTTCACACAACGAGGAGACGGAGGTGGACAGTCACCCTCATGGGCATCCCTGCCACAAGTGACACATTTAGCCACATTGGAACAAGACTGTCGAGTGTGATTGAAACGCTGACACTGGTAGCAGCGCGTAGGTGTCGGGACATAGGGGCGAACAGAAATAACCTCGTAGCCTGCCTTGATGCGCGATGGCAGCTTAACACTATCGAAGGTCAAGAAAATTGTCCGGGTCGGTACAAGGTCATTGTTGACCTTTTTCGTGACCCTATGGACAGCCGTCACGCCCTGCTCAGCGAGGAAAGATTGAAGCTCCTCGTCAGTCAATCCGTCGAGGGAGCTAGTATACACTACACCACGAGACGAATTCAAAGTTCGGTGGGCCTCCACCCGGACAGGGAACGTGTACAGGAGGGTGGCCCGAAGCAGTTTTTGTGCCTGAAAGGCACTCTCAGTTTCTAGTAATAAGGTGCCGTTACGCAACCTGGTACAAGATTTGACAGATCCGGCTATGGCATCTACGCCCTTCTGAATAACGAAAGGGTTGACAGAGGAAAAATCCTTTCCGTCCTCAGATCAAGAAACTACGAGGAACTGTGGGGCAGGCGGTAGTACTTTTGTCACTGTTGGCTGGTCACGTTTGCGTTTTTGGGTCGAAGTCGAAAGAGATGGAGTAGAATCCATTGCGGAGGAATCCCCCATGATTGCCAGCGTCTCCGATGGCGCGCTCCTTCCTTGTGGGGACCCTCTCAGAGGGCACTCCCGCCTTAGGTGAATGTTTACACCTCAGGTCACACCTCCCGAGAAAGAGACGGAGGGACCAATTGGCATGGTCAGAAGGTATCAGCTCAGGCAATCACCCCTCCCCGGGCCTGGCCTTTACCAGGGGGTACGCGCGTGCCTTACATGTCTACCCAGCGCGGGGACTTACGCGTTACCCCGTCACCGGCTACGCGTGCGAACGCGTGGGTCGGCCTTCAGGCACGCACAGGAAGGAAGGAAGAAGAGGAAAAAGAAGAGAGAGAAGGAGAAAGAGGACAGACTGTCTCAAACGCCGAGGCGGAGACCAGAGAAGGCAAGGAGAAGAAGGCAATGAGAAAGCAAGGAGAAAAAGGCAATGAGAAGGCAAGGAGAAAAAGGCAATGAGAGGGCAAGGAGAAAAAGGCAATGAGAGGGCAAGGAGAAAAAGGCAATGAGAAGGCAAGGAGAAGTCAAGGGAAAGAGTAAGGAAGACAGTGAGGTGGAGAAGAGCAAAGAAAGGAACCAACAAAAGGAAGGAAGAAACGAGAAGTGAAAAACCAAAAGGACCACGATGATAGGACGTGGAACCGTCCGTCTCCGGACGCAGGCGCTAACTACCCCCGTGAGGGGGATGGACTCCTTTTAGTCGCCTCTTACGACAGGCAGGAATACCGCGGGCCTATTCTAATCCCCGGACCCGCAGGGGGGGGCCTCATAGGTGGCATAAAGGGGCGTCAGTGACATCACCCCTTTGCCTGAGACGTTTATTCTCACACATTTCGCGGTCAAAATGGCTCTGAGCACTATGGGACTGAGGTCATCAGTCCCCTTGAACCTAGAACTACTTAAACCTAACTAACCTAAGGACATCACACACATCCATGCCCGAGGCAGGATTCGAACCTGCAAGAATAGCACCAGCGCCATTCCGGACTGAAGCGCCTAGAACCGCAGGGCCACACCGGCCAGCCCACATTTCGCGGTTGAAAACGACAGTTCGCAGTGCGATGAACGAGATGTTCTCGACATCCTTGGACGTTGCTGACACCCTCGGACGTTCCGACAGTTCTCTAAGGGCAATGTGGGGCAGCATTCCCGTTGAAAGTGATCGCACCCCATGCAGTGCAGTGCGACTGCAATTCTTTCTCTCGCGTATGTGCTGTAACCACAAGGGACCGTTCAAAACCATTCGACGAAATGTGAACGTGATCCAAATCAGTCGAATTTACTAAACTAAACGGTACTTACGTTTTTACAACCCCCACCCGTTTTCCGCCCTCCTGTGGCATGATCGAATCTATGAAAATCGCGCCCAGTGAGATTCGCGCCCATCCAGAAATGTGTGAGATTCGCACCCAATACCTGCAAAACAAGGATAATGGAATGTAGTTTAATTAAGTCGGGTGATGCTGAGGGAATTAGATTAGGAAATGAGGCACTTAAAGTAGTAAAGGAGTTTTGCTATTTGGGGAGCAAAATAACTGATGATGGTCGAAGTAGAGAGGATATAAAATGTAGGCTGGCAATGGCAAGGAAAGCGTTTCTGAAGAAGAAAAATTTGTTAACATCCAGTATTGATTTAAGTGTCAGGAAGTCATTTCTGAAAGTATTCGTATGGAGTGTAGCCATGTATGGAAGTGAAACATGGATGATAAATAGTTTGGACAAGAAGAGAATAGAAGCTTTCGAAATGTGGTGCTACAGAAGAATGCTGAAGATTAGATGGGTAGATCACATAACTAATGAGGAAGTATTGAATAGGATTGGGGAGAAGAGAAGTTTGTGGCACAACTTGACCAGAAGAAGGGATCGGTTGGTAGGACATGTTCTGAGGCATCAAGGGATCACCAATTTAGTATTGGAGGGCACCGTGGAGGGTAAAAATCGTAGAGGGAGACCAAGAGATGAATACACTAAGCAGATTCAGAAGGATGTAGGTTGCAGTAGGTACTGGGAGATGAAAAAGCTTGCACAGGATAGAGTAGCATGGAGAGCTGCATCAAACCAGTCTCAGGACTGAAGACCACAACAACAACAACAACAACAACAACAACCTGCTCCCTTTGTGTCGGGCTTACCCGCGCTGGGGCCGTCCTAATCACCCTAAACTACCTGCTCCTCGAACACAGGGACCTGCCCCCCTCCCCCAGTACTAGGCACAGCCGCCGACTGTCTGATACACAAACACAGTGCCGCTCCGACTGTCTGATACACAAACACAGTGCCGCTCCGACTGTCTAAGAGTTCTCATCCCGCGATTCGTGTATTTTTGACAGAGTAGTTCAGATATGGAATTTTCAACCAGTAATCATGGTAAGCAATGTTGCCACTATGAAGGCTATTCTTACATAGTGAAGAGAACTAAAGAAGATGGAACAGCAACGTGGCGCTGTTCAAGACAGAGAGCAAACCACTGCCGAGGAATGCTGAAAATGAAAGATTCGACAGTGCTTTTTTCTTTCGAACATCCATGTGGACCTCCGGATGTCGCTCGGTTGGAATTGAGGAAGACTATGAACCACGCAAAGAGGAGGGCAAGAGACGAAGAGACGTCTATTTCAAAAATATATTCAGAGGAGCCGGGTTGCCTCCATAATCGACGCTATGATTTTGTCACTGAAATGCCAGAGCAGCAAACAACGAAGAGAGATTTGTACTACCAGTGGGCAAAATCACAGGGAAATGAGAGAGATCCGCCGATAAGAGAAGAAATTGACCAGAAGGCAGATTTACTAGCTATGAACGATGGCAGCAGTTTTCTGTTAAGCAACGACAAACTAGGAGAGAGGATAATAGTTTTTATTGGAAGGGCAGGAAGAGAGGCTCTAAGGAGTAAACAAGACATTTTTATGTATGGTACGTTCAAGTGCTGCAGCAAACAGTTTCCGCAAATATACACCATTCACGCCGACTTTGCGAGTACATCTATCCAGTTGCCTTTGCTCTACTGCCAAACAAAAGAAAAGAGACGTACGTCCGTCTTTTCCGAAATTTGGTGGCAAAAATTCCAGACTGGAAACCTGACTGTGGACTTCGAATCAGCTGCGATCTCAGTAATTAAAGGTGTATTTCCGACAGCTGAAGTGCATAAATGTTATTCCCATATGAAAAAGTGTCTTTGGAGATAAGTTCAAGAGCTAGGACTTACTCGTAAATACAAAGAAAACGAAGAAGTGAGACAATATGTTCGCATGTGTGCTGCGCTGGCGTTTCTACGGCCTGAAGATGTATGTGATGGTTGGCTGGAGATACATTCACATGCATCGGATATCCCCAAACTATCTGAATTTTTTGACTACCCCTATCAACCTTTGGAGTTGCTACAAATGGCGCCACCGAACAACCAACGCTGTAGAAGGTTGGCACCACAAAATTAATAACATGCTTGCTAAACCAAATCCGAAAATTAATGATGTTAATAGGTGTTTGAAAAGAGATGCAGAAAATTCAGCGTGTGCCTTAATGAGAGCAGAACTGAGTATGGAAGGTAAACGAAAAAAAAAACAGTCTACATGAAACGTGATGAAAGGTTGGGAAAAATAGTAAAAAAATATGAAGAGGATGGTGAGATCAAGGATTGCTTGAAAGCCATATCCTACCTACAAAAACTTGACTGAATTTATCATAAGATGTGTATAGATACAATAGTGTTCAAATGTAAATAGCAACTTATATAAAAATAATAAAAATTAAAAAAATATTGACGATCTTATAAGCTGATTTTAAACATGCCTAAATGACTTTTGCTCTTTAGCCAGTCCAAAGCCTGGATAAAGTGTGATGGAAATCAGATTATTTTTAAAATACAGTATATGTGTTTTACAATACAACAAAACAAAAGCGAACCCTTTTCAGAGTCAACCCTTTACAATTATACTTCTCATTCAAGAGTCACCACCCCAATTCCTTGCTAGCTTTTATGAATTAAGAGTTAAAATTAAGTGACATTACCAATCGCCAATTTCTGAGTATTCAAGAAGTTTGGTTGTTATAATGAAAATGATATTGATAATGACTGCTGAATGGTACTGCAAGTGAAGCAAAGGAATGTAATCTCTTGTATTTACTGCAGTTTGAAGTGGTGTGTGGTAGAAAATTTCTCTCTCTCTCTCTCTCTCTCTCTCTCTGTCTGTCTGACTGACGGCTGAAAACTCCAGCTCGGAAACCTGCAGGTAGCGTCCCCCAACTCTTTTCTGATGTTATGCAGCCCACATTACAGAATTGTCATACGGTTCCTACTTCGTGATAATTCTCGGTATCAGTCTGCTGGGGCAATGAAGATGCTCCTATACATTTTTGAATGGGAAGTGTTTGATCTCCCGCACTACAGCCTGTAATTGGCTCCCTCTGTATTTCATTTCTGCTCACATGAACTACTGGCTATAAAGACAACATTTTCGCACAGACAACGAGTTATAGAAATTGTACAGAATTGGCGGGAAGCACAGGTGGCTGCTTTTTATGACAAGGGTACTGGAAAGTTGGTAATACGCTATGACAAATGTCTAAGTCGGAGTGGTGACTATGTAGAGCAGTCGCTGGAAGCTGTATCTAGCTGTTACAGATGACAGATTTCTGTATATCACAGTGGCTTCCATTTCGCGATCAATCGGAACTTACTTTCCGAATAGCCCTAGTAACTGTCAAAAACTCTGACATCAGTTGAGTCTGGCGGTTACTCTAGCACCTGAAGGTAGGCAAACCCAACTAAGGGATGTAGATAGGGCTACCTAACATTCAGGGTTGCAGTATTGTGTCTCTGCCCGAGAAAGGAAGATTCAGAAACAATAAAAGAGTGCATTGCGGCAGTCTGAAGCACAGGGACTCAACACTGCCAATCACTGCCGCAAAGCCCCGTCTGCTCTGCAACTCAGGTAAGTCCGTAACATTGTGTCTTGTGTCCATGGCACTGCATCTTGAATCTTGTGCTAGCAGAACAGTATTTAGCAGGCGTTGTCTAATTTTCAGGTCGTAGCTGTCTACATTATTTATGGTCATTTGTCTACGATTGCTACTCAGAGGTATCACAGTTACAAACAAGGAAGGAAGTTACACACCTACTTACAAATTATCAACTCAGGTATTTATGACCAACAGTAAACGAAAGACAGTGCTGGAAATTAGCAGTTTCTTAATCAATGCTTGGCTTTTGAATAGGAAAAAATTCACTCACCTGCTCCCGTTTCTCGTCTAACAATCCGAACTACGCTGACAAGGTACTGATCTATAATGAAGTACTATCTGAAAGAATGTGCGTAAATGTTCAGTCAGATCTTGCGTAAATGTTCAGTCAGATCTTGATAAGATTTCAACGTGGTTCAGAGATTCGCAACTTGCTCTAAATCTCCACAAACGTAAAATTTTGCACTTCACAAAACGAAAAAACTTAGTATCGTATGACTATAATATCAACGAGTCACAGTTGGAATCAGCCAAGTCATACAAATAACTTGGTGTGACACTTTATAAGGATATGAAATGGAATGATCACATAGGTTCAGTCGTGGGTAAAGAAGGTGGTAGACTTCGGTTTATGGTAGAATACTGAGGAAATGAAATGTGTCTACAAGAAAGGTTACTCGTGCGACCGGTTCGAGAATATTTCTCAAGTGTGTGGGGATGTTGAACATGTAGAGAGAAGGGTAGCACAAATGGTCGCAGGTTTGTTTGATCCATGACAGAGTATCACAGAGACACTGAAGGAACTGAACTGGAAGACTCATGAAGGTAGACGTAAACTACTCCAAGAAAGTCTATTAACCAAGTTTCAAGAACCAGCTTTAAATGATGACTCTAGGAATATACTACAATCCCCTACGTATCGGTCACATAGGACTCATGAGGATAAGATTAGAATAGTTGCTTCATGCGCAGAGAGGCATTCAATCAATCATTGCTCCCGCGCTCCATACATCAATGGAACAGGAAGAAACCCTAATAACTGGTACAGTAGGACGTCCCCTCTGCCGTGCAACTCACGGTGGTTTGCGGAGTGCTGATGTAGATTAGATCTAGATGTACAAATCTAAGGCAAAAAAATCCATTCACTTCACGTCTGGGTCGACTTGGCTGCCGAGCGAACGACAAACAAAAAAAGAACGACAAACAAAAAAACGACAAACAAAAAAAGAACGACAAACAAAAAACGAACGACAAGCAACCCGATAACGCGCCAGAGCCAATAATGGCCGAGCCGCCGGCAACTGTTAGTTGCCATCGCCGACTGCACGCGAATTTCAAATAATATCGTTAATATATTCGCTGTGGCCCCCGTCACGTTGCGTCATCTGTTAATTCTCATAGCTGACAATTTTAGAATTATCAAGTTGATGCACAATTTCGTAGCGTTTTTGTTTTGCATGTTGTTATTCTGGTTGCTGTGGGTTTATTTATCGATTGTCATTTTTTTTATTTGTAGCTCACTGTTGCTGCTTGAGATAACATATTGAAATTATATCATTTGGAGATACTGAGTGGAGTTGTGGGCGTTATAAAATGGAGTACCAAGTGGAAAAATCGGAACATTTCCGACATATTCTTCTGCTTGAGTTCAACAGAGGAGCAGCGGAGACGGCCAATAAGCATTTTCTTACCGTGGTCCCTGCAATGGTACTGCTGACATTTATTGCCAAAAACTGAGACACCATGGAGACGCAGTCCCAGAACGACTAAGAAATCTGCGTTAACGCCCACCAGCATTCTTCTAGTCTGACAAAAAACACTGTACAGGAGTTGGGTTGGGAAGTCATTCCGCACCCACCTTATTCACCTGATCTTGCATCCTCAGATTTTCACCTTTCCTCCTCTCTATAGAACAACCTCCAAGGAATTCCTTTTCTGGATGAAAATTCACTCCAAACATGGTTCGACGGCACGTGATTTCTACAGCCACAAGTTTGCGAAGTTTCACTAGCTTTGGTAAGCTGTGTCAAATAGTGAAGAAAAGTATATTATTGATGACTACTGTCACTGTTATGTGTATGTGTTGTTTTTATTAAACTTATGGGAAAACGCTACGAACCTACACACCAACTCTATAGTTACCTATACAGAAATATTAGTATAACGAGGTAGTAATATTGATTCTTGAAATCAATGTAGTTTCGTGACTGAATCATAATCAAATCCTTTCTTTTTTTACCCCTTAGAAAATTTCATTTTACCCGTTATGGAGTAACTACCCTTATATATTGGCAACCACTGCTCTACACAATAAAGTCTGAACTATTCTCCGTGATTAATACTTTTCCTTAATGGCAGACGCATCAACAAGTGTTCCTAACCAAAGTGAAGATTCTTTGCTAGTTCGTTATGTTGCGCCTTCTCCATCTTTTTTTATGTGTGATTGAATTGAACAGCACTACATCTGGCGGATAAAAAATCGCTACATCAAAAAATAATCAATATAGAGTAATGAAATTTTGGGAACACATGTTTTTAGGTAGCATATATAAGTGATTAACATTGGAAGATCACTGGCTAATATAAGCGCGAGATAAGACACTGCAAATGTGAAACGCTGGTACATTAATGCCAGTGTACCAGCCAAACTTTACATGTGAACTTGCATGTATTGTGTTGTGCAGGTGCCACATGTCAGTCTGTGGGATGGTGTTCCATGCCTGGAGCACTTGGCCGGTCAATACAGGGACGGTTAGTGCTGGTTGTGGATGACGATGGAGTTGTCATCCGATGATGTCCCACATGTGCTCGACTGGAGACAAACATGGTGATCGAGGAGGCCAAGACAACATGTCGAAACTCTGAATTGGATGTTGGGTTACAACAGCGGTATGTGGGTGAGCGTTATCCTGAATGAATGAAAGCGCAACACCTCTAATCACCAAACTGAAGTATAAATTCGCAGTCAGGGTGTGTCAGATAACCACGAGAGTGCTTCTGTTGTCATACGAAGTCGCTCCCCACACTGTAACTTCAGGTGTAGATCCAGTGCGTCTAGCATGATGACAGGTTGGTTGCGGGCCCTCAAGCGGCCTACTCCTGTTCAACACACGGCCATCGCTGGCATCGAGGCAGAACCAGCTTTCATCAGAAAACACAACAGACCTTCACCCTGCCCTTCAATGGGTTTTTAGGCATCATTTATCATAGGGCCATATGTTTCGAAGAGGCGGATACTTCTGGTCCTGTTATCTGTACAGTCACTGGTAAGTGCTATAAGTGTCTTTTGCACCACCACGTCATTCCAGATGTCCAACAGCGTGGATGTGTTGGTGGGACCATTTTTATGCAAGATGGCGCACCTCTGCAATTGCAAATCCGGTTAAGCAGCTGCTGATGCGCCATTTCGGAAGTACTAGAATTATCAACCGCCATTTCCTTACAGCCTGCCCATCCCGATCACCTGATCTTAATCTGTGTCACTTCTGGCTGTGGCGCTATCTCAAAGATGTGTTCGGTGTTCCAATTGCAAAGTTTGCTGCGTTGAAGGCACGCATTGCGCAACACATTCCGAACGTGTCCCTGCTAACACTTCGATCAGTTGTGGAACATGATGTTTCTCGATTTCAACTTGTTCAAAACGGTTGACAGTATACTGAACATATTTCACGCCTGTCACACGGAAATTAATAATCCGATTTGATTTTGATTGATGCTTTTTATGTGGTTTTTGGCCTCAGGACAATTTAAAAACCTATGTGACTGATGCTTTTCATTCGGTTTTCGGCCTCAGGACAGTTAAAAACCGATTTTTCCCATCCAGTGTGATATGACCTTGCCGTGGTGGATGGACTTACGTAACTAACAGTTTCACAACTGAACACCCATGCACACTGATTAGTTCAGTTTGTTTAACGTCAAACATACACCTTAGGCATTGTTGTATGATTCATTTGTCTTTTGCAGGCGACCACTATCAATATATTCCGCTTACAGCGCCCTTTATTGCTATATTTTATAATTTTTTTTTCTGCCATACGGTTCCCCACTTCTCCGATAATATTCCGTTGCAATTTGATATCATTCTGACCAGTTGTTTTACTTCTACAGCGACTTCAAATTTTAACTTCAGTTATAATCACCCCGTATTTATCACACATGCCATAAGGGAGAGACGCTGAAATGTGAAGATGTTTTAATGATCAAATATTATTTTCAAATGTTACCTTGGGAAAAAAAGCGTAAGTAATAGACAACTGGTGTGTTTAGTTTCACAAAAAACGTTTTACTAAAAGTGCACCATGGGACTTTACTTATGCGATTTTGTAAATGTGTGCCATCTCTGTGGGATCTACACTGCCACTAAATATCACAAAGACTCCCGAACACATTTTCGAGAGGTGACATTAATACAGTAGTCCATTAAACAGATGGACTGAGGGCACAAGTACACCCTCATTAATCATCGTGTACTGAAAATGTTTATGATGGCTGAACCTATTCAACGGCAAAATGTCAACATGGTAGAGCTGATGCTTCTTGAGAAAATCACGTTGAAGTACGAAATATCGTCAGTATTGTTGAGCGACATGGGAAGTAATTTCATGAGCGAAATCGTGAAAAGAGTATGCAAAATTTTACATACAGAAGAAATAAAAGTTACTAGTCACCACCCGCACTCAAATGCAGCATTACAGAAGTAGGCATCGATCATTAACAGAGATGTTGCGAGACTATGTAAACAGAGCTCAAACAGATTCAGTCAGTTTGGTCCCTACGCGTTTTTGCGTATAATAAGACACCACACAGTGCAACAGGGTACATAGGGTGAATGATTCTTGGGAAGAGCGTGTAACATTTCACAGATACCATAGGAAGGTCCGGCTCTTATGACTCTCTGGCAGAGCTAAAACAGCGACGAAGATGTACACTGATGTGTGAGAGAACAGTTTGCACAACGTAAAATAAAGAAAAATGATAACCATTATAGAACACAGATTCTGAAACAGTTCCATTGTAGGGGTAACGTTCTGTTGCATGATGAGAGTATACAACAAGGCTGATCGCTTAAGACAGATACGCGGTAGTGAGCGTTGTACAGAGTACTACGAACAAAGGCACCTGACGTAATAAAATGCCTGAAAAGTAATGAGTATCTTACGGTTCATGTTAACAGGTTGAGGCAATTTTTCTACCAGAAGTTTGTTGCTTGTCAATCGAATCCCCGACAGATTTGGAGGATTGGCAGTGCTGAGTATGAATGCAGCAGAATGCAGACCACATGTGCCACTTAAATGGAGGAAAAATTGAAGGAGCACAGGGTCTAATTGGATAACTGGGATGACATAAATCCCGTATAAAGAAGCGAGGGATCTTAAACTTTGTGGGTGGCGTCAGTATGATTTTGTTCAGAACACTAGGCGAAGATCGATGTCTTAAGAGGTGAACAGAAACAGCTACTCAGACTTTCAAAGCAGTTAAAGCAACCTTCACTAGTTTTAATCAAACAGTAATCTCCATAACGAAAAACGAGGAGAATATCACGCAGGGAACGAAACAATTGAGCCCACACGTAGCAGAATATGAGAACAGCATAGACGTAGGGTTGCAGAGATCAGCAATTTTGATCAGTGTTAAAGAACAGCTGATGCAACTGAGTAGAATATGAGAATAGCATAGACATACGATTGCAGAGATCAGCAATTTTGATCACTGTTAACGAACAGCTGATCGACTGATGGGCATTTTCAGTGAGCTAGAGTGAAAACGCGGCATCTACATCTACATACATACTCCGCAATCCACCATACGGTGCGTGGCGGAGAGTACCTCGTACCACAACTAGCATCTTCTCTCCCTGTTACACTCCCAAACAGAGCGAGGGAAAAATGACTGCCTACATGCCTCTGTACGAGCCCTAATCTGTCTTATCTTTGTGGTCTTTCCGCAAAATGTAAGTTGGCGGCAGTAAAATTGTACTGCAGTCAGCCTCAAATGCTGGTTCTCTAAATTTCCTCAGTAGCGATACGCGAAAAGAACGCCTCATTTCCTCTAGAGACTCCCACCCGAGATCCTGAAGCCTTTCCGCAACACTCGCGTGATGATCAAACCTACCAGTAACAAATCTAGCAGCCCGCCTCTGAATTGCTTCTATGTCCTCCCTCAATCCGACCTGATAAGGATCCCAAACGCTCGAGCAGTACTCAAGAATAGGTCGTATTAGTGTTTTATAAGCGGTCTCCTTTACAGATGAACCACATCTTGCCAAAATTCTACCAATGAACCGAAGACGACTATCCGCCTTCCCCACAACTGCCATTACAAGCTTGTCCCATTTCATATCGCTCTGCAATGTTACGCCCAAATATTTAATCGACGTGACTGTGTCAAGCGCTACACTACTAATGGAGTATTCAAACATTACAGGATTCTTTTTCCTATTCATCTGCATTAATTTACATTTACCTGTATTTAGAGGTAGCTACCATTTTTTACAACAATCACAAATCCTGTCCAAGTCATCTTGTATCGTCCTACAGTCACTCAACGACGACACCTTCCCGTACACCACAGCATCATTAGCAAACAGCCGCACATTGCTATCCACTCTATCCAAAAGATCATTTATGTAGATACAAAACAACAGCGGACCTACCACACTTCCCTGGGGCACTCCAGATGATACCCTCACCTCCGATGAACACTCACCATCGAGGACAACGTACTGGGTTCTATTCCTTAAGAAGTCTTCGAGCCACTCACATACTTGGAAACCAATCCCATATGCTCGTACCTTAGTCAGGAATCTGCAGTGGGGCACCGAGTCAAACGCTTTCCGGAAGTCAAGGAATATGGCATCCGTCCGATATTTTGCGAACCATGGATGAAGGGTATCATATGAAAAAAGGGCGAGTTGATATCGGCAACAAACCACGCCCAGAAAGTTATTCTGGACCTGCATCTGATCAATCCAGTTCAGACTGTAAAGTATCTCGATCAGATAAAAGATGACATTAAGGATAAGCAGTTTCCTGTCGTCCTTACGACAAACAGCGGTTACCAATTGATTTGAGTGGTTTATTTCTGGGAACCTCTTAGGTGGTGTATTAGATACCCTTCTAGTAGAAGATGTGCACAACCTGTGCGGAATATTATCCTAGCCGTCAGAAGTGGACGGAACGAGGCCTTTATTTACAGGGTGGCAATTATTGAATTATACGAAAAAAAACTTAAATTAGGTAAAAAAACTACGGCACACACACACACACACATTATTCAACATGTAAACGTCACTACAAATATTTGGATTTAGGTTATGGAATGTTCAATATGCCTGCCATCACTTGTGATGATGTGTTGCAGACGAATAACGAAGTTCTACATTACCCGCTGAGTTGTCAGAACATCACTACTGTCGATGTCTTCCTGAATGGCTGTCTTCAGCTCAGCAATGGTTTTGAGGTTATTGCTGTAGACCTTGTCTGTAACATAGCTCCACAAAAAAGAGTCGCATGTGTTCAGATCCGGAGACCATGGCGGCCTATCGAAGCCCTTGCCAGTGGCCTCTGGTTACCCCAGAGCCAGAATGCAGTCCCTGAAGTGCTCCTCCACCACATCAAACACACTCCTGCTTCGACAGGGACGAGCTCTATCTTGCATGACTCACAGCTTGTCGAAATAAGGGTAATTTTGGATAATGGTGTTGGAATCATCTTCGAAAACCTTCACGTACAGCTTCGTAGCCACTGTGGCATCAAGGAATATCGCACCGATTATTCCGTGATTGGACACTGCACACGACATAGTCAGCCGTTGAGGCTGAAGAGACTTCTCGATCGCGAAATGCGGATTCTCAGTCCCCCAAATGCGCCAATTTTGCTTATTGACGAACCCATCCAAATGAAAGTGGGCTTCATCGCTAAACCAAACAACAATGCGCATACTAATTCCCATCATGACCCGCGGCCAACTGTGCAGTTTGATCGTCCTGTCGCAAACTGTTCAGAATTTATGACGATTTTATTTCATATAGTTCAATAACTGTCACCCTGTATATACACTGTTGTGCCCTGAAAAGCAGCCACTGCTAACTGACGATGCGAAACAGCAGTATAAAGACCTAAGCGTGAGCAGTTACAGTATTAAACAATAGACCAGAGCTTCAGAATGCAAGCAAGTATTTATAATTTTTTTCAGATGTGAGTATGGCAGATTTGACGCTAAAGCGCTGCAACCAATCAGAGTAGTTCTGAAGGGCTGTGTGCAGAAACTAATAATGTATAAGGAAAGGCTGTGGACACTGTTGAGTACTAATGAATGGCTTTTTGTTGCCCTGGTGGGCGAGAGCATAAATATCATACATCAGGAAGAAGGACGCAGATATGGGCTTTGAGGCACAGTAAAGTTGACACTTTTAGGTAAATGTCACGTATATAGTGCCCAAATGGTGACACAAACACTAAGTTGACAAAAGTTATGGAACAGCGATATGCACACATACAGATGGCAGTAGTACCGCGTCAAAAGGTGTAAAAGGGCAGTGCATTGGCGGAACAGTCATGGAATTCTTGTGAAAAGGTTTCCGACGTGATTATGGCCGCACGGCAGCAATTTACAGACTTTAAATGGCGAATGGTGGTTGGAGCTGCAAACATGGGACATTCCATTTCCGAAATCGTTAGGGAATTACACATTCCGAGATCCTCAGTGTCAAGAGCGTGCAGAGAATAACAAATTTCAGGCCTTACCTCTCACCACAGACAATGCAGTGGCCGACGCCTTCACTTAATGAGCGAGAGCAGCGAATTTTTGTTGAGTTGTCAGTACTAACAGGCAAACAACACTGCATGAAATAACTGCAAAAACAATGTGGGACCTACGACTGACGTATCTGTTAGGAAAATGTGGCGAAATTTGGGGTTAATGAACTATGGAAACAAACGACTGACGCGAGAGTGCCTTTGCTAACAGCATGACACCGCCTGCAGCACCTTTCCTGGGCTCATGACCATATCGATTGGACCATAGACAACTTGAAAACCATGGCCTGGTCAGATGAGCGCGATTTCAGTTGGTAAGAACTGATGTTAAGATTCGATTTTCGTGCAGACTCCACTAAGCCACGGACCCAAGTTGTCATTTTATGTATATAGAGTGAATCTGCTTCGCCGCTTCAGTCTATACACACAAAATCATATCTGTATGAAATCAGTAAAGTCTCTGAAATTGTGTCTTTACATTTGAACAAAATACTGTGCAACATGGTGATGGCTCCATAATGGTGTGGACTGTAGTTGCATGGAATGCACTGGTTCTCTGGTCCAACTGAACCGATTATTCATTCTAAATGTTTATGCTCGACTATTTGGAGGGTATTTGCAGCCGTACATGAACTTCATTTTTGTGGATGACAATGCGACATGTCACCAGGCAACAATTGTTCGCACTTGGTTTGATAAACATACTGGACAGTTCGAGAGAATCATTTGGCCACCCACATCTCCCAAAATGAATCCCATCGAACATTTATGGGAGATAATTGAGAGGTTAGTTCGTGCAGAAAAGCCTACACCGCAACACTTTCGCAATTATGGATGGGTATAGAGGTAGCTCAGGATTTCTGCAGGCGACTTACAACTGTTGAGTCCATGCCACGTCGTTGCTGCACTATGATGGGCAAAAGGAGGTCTGACACGATATTAGGAAGTATCCCATGACTTTTGTGACCTCAGTGTAATGTGAACACATGTGTCCAGTAGTTATAATGAATTTGACTCAGTATGAAAATAGATTGCTGCATACTAAATAACGAGAGAAAAAATTTAAGCGAACTTAAACTGGATTTGCCAATACAGCTTGCAGTTAGGCAGTTGAATGACCCAACAGCTGCAGGACATAAGCTTGATGAATTACAGAGCAAGACTGTACATCAGCAGAGATGCACCTTCAGTAAATTCTCGGGGTGTCATTTCTAATTCCTGAGTTACATAGACTCTGGCGTAGTTGTTACAGTAGTTATGTGTTGTTTATGTAAATACTGTAAATGTTGTAGAGATTTTTATATTTGAGTTTAAAACAATAGGTGACAGTTCCTGTGGGGAAATGTGTTAAGGACAGTATCGTAAACCAGTGCCCAGATATGGATGTAATCAGATATTATGCTACTAGAGGAACACCTACAGACAGTGAAGAAATAATTTTTGATATGTCTTCAGCGCTACTAGACGTGTGTGACATGATGTTTAATACAGGAGAGGTGAAGACAGAAGACAAAAACGGACAAATCATAAACATTAGATTTGTAGCCTCGTTGGAAGTACCAGAACTATTGTAAACTGCTTTCTCTTTCATTGTAATCGTGGAATGAAGTTCGTAATGTAAAGCTGATATTAAATAAAGCGTATACCAATCCTTTCAGGAAACGAAAATTGTAATAATTATATAAAGTATCTCTTATTGTAATGTAAAATGTGTCGTTATTTCAGGAATTAAAAATTAAAACGATGATGTGAAATGCAGATACGTAAACGTGTTTCTCTACCAGGATGGGATTCGTTTATTATGCATTTCTTTTTATGAGCGTTGTAAATCATTTGTGTATGTTTTTTGAGTTTAATTGTAAAACAAATGCGTACTTTTTCCGTTGATGGAATAGAACTTGTAAAAAACTGGTGTAAAAATTTGATGTCACCGAATACAGTAGTTACAAATTTTTCACTGAGGGGACTTAGGTGTTGCATATTTCGAAAATGTAACGCCTCAAAGGCAAAAAACAGAAGCCAGAACGAACACACTTGCCAGAGAGTAAAGAGAAAACGCGGTCGGTAGGGTATGGTTAGTCATGACAGGATGTCGACATGGAGCTGACAGGTAGAAGTGCTGGACGTGGCAGGATGTCGACATGGAGCTCACAGGTAGAAGTTGCTAGATGTGGCAGAGCATTGAAGGTGACCATACACAGGGTGTATGGAAATTCCCAATACACACTTCTAGGATTTGTAGAGAGGAGTGGGTACATGGTATTTTGAACAGGAACCCATGTCTGGAAACATACATTTCTTGTGCTACAGCTGTTTCAAAACATGTTTGATAGGTAGACATGCAATAGTGGGAGGGGGGGGGGGGGGGAAGAGAGGTTACATCGGATTGATAGATGTCATTTGACATCTACCCTACATCTTTGTCCTGGTTGAGCCTCAATTACGTGTCTGCGTGTTAAACCGACATGGCTTAGCAGACGTTTGTGGAATACATCGACATGATCCTTCTTCATGGCGAAGCTCACAGTAATGGAAGAGCAGGCTGTCGCCTTTATCAAGATCATTTTCTACATTGTCTGACTCGATAACATACCCTTTTAGCCATAGTTATGCAATGGCTTCAAGAACGAGTACTTTCACCATCAGCAGGCATAACTGTCATGTTTCAAGAAGATGCAACACACCCAAACTGGAATGGGCCATACTGCATCACCCACAGCAAATTGTTTGGCTACTAATGAGTGGAATTACAAAACATGCAATGTACTCAGTCAAGCCTAATCAATCACTTTAAAAGCAGCCATGTTACCAACAAGTTAAAAAAAAAAGGTACAAATGTGTGTGAATTCCTAAAGGACCAAACTGCTAAGGTCATTGGACCTAGACTTGTACACTATTTAAGCTAACTTATCCTAAGAACAACACACACACCCATGCCCGAGGGAGGACTCGAACCCTCGATGGGAGTGGGTGTGCAATCCATGACATGGCACCTCAAACTGCCTGGCAACAGGGTTTCAAATGGTTGTAACATGAAAACAGTACACTTCTGGGTATAGGTTCCAATACAAAACATTATCTACTCTCTCCCCTCAACAAGCTCTAGAAGTTTGTTATGGAAATTTATAGGCACCGAGTATGATCAAGCGAGAGGCCTCACAGAGCAGTGGCTGAAAACACCAAAACAGAAGGGGCTATGTGGCCTGCTGCACAGTACAAATGTGGAGGTGGTGGTATCCGACAGAAGAGATACAGTTCACGAAACTAAGAAAAACTTAGTAATACATTCATCTTTATAAGAGCTAAGATTACACCATGAGCTTACTTTTTCCAGTATATCATTAGAACAAAATAATCACAATTATTGTAGTAAGCAAGTGAGTATCTACATTGAAAAGAAAGTTACACTTTTTCTATGAAGATATTACTGCCAGTACTTGAAGAATACATGACTACAGCTCGTAAAAGTCACTTTATTCCAAAATATGTTATGTGCAACATGCTCATAAGCTTCAGATAATTCTCAATAATGTTAATTTAATGGCGAAGAAGTATGTTAAAATTGTCCAAAAAGGATACTCTTGCAAATATTTGTAGAAAGCACAAATGTTGATTACATGTTCCTGTACATTGCGATTTACGTTATGCACAGCCCTTGATAAGAAAACAAAAATCTAAATACCACACAGTATTTCAACACATCAGTCATTACCCAGTTTCTGAAATACTTATGAAGAAATGAACGTGCAATGCTACAATCCAAAATATCATAGTTATTTTGGCTGATACACATTTTCTCATTTAGACATTGTTAATAAATGTGGAAAATACACAGATTGTGCATCTAATTAATTCAGTGACACTTCCATGCATGCCAAAGATAAGCACAGCAGCGAAATCAATGGAACACTACCACAGTAGGTCTTCCATTTGATATGATTGGGGCACAATAATTTTATTAATTTTGATGAATTATTATTTTACAAGTGAAAGCGTGTCTACTCGGTACTTACAAGATTTTAAAACTTAGTGTTGGTATGTACATGATATCGACTATCTGACTTTATTTTACACAGATGAAAATGAAAACTTAACCGCTACCCAGGATCAACCAGCAGAACAAAAACATAAATGAATTGTACTGGATGTGAGATTTCACATGCCTTTCAAGTCGTTTCTACTCTTTAACTTCTTGTGGCACAATAACTTCACTCAGTTGCCAATGTGCAGCTCTGAATGCTTCTTCAGGTGACTACTTTCTGAGAATGTTTTGTTGCAAATACCACAGGTGTACGCACATTCACCAATGTGCAAATGGGCATGCCGCTTCAAGTGAGAACTCTGTGTGAATGACTTGTTACAGACGTTACAGATATATTGACGTTCGCCAGTGTGCAACCGCATGTGCCGTTTGAGTTGACTACTTTGTGAGAATGTCTTATTACAATTGCCACATGTGAATGGACGTTCCCCGGTGTGCAACTGCGAATGCTCCTTCAGTTTGGTACTGTGTGTGAATGTCTTGTTGCAGACACTACAGATGTAGGGGCTTTCGCCTGTGTGCAACCATGAATGCCTCTTCAGTTCACAATTTTCTATGAATGTCTTGCAGCAAATGCCACAGGTGTACGGGCGTTCGCCAGTGTGTAGCTGCGAATGCCGCTTCAGTTGATTACTTCGCATGAATGCCTTGTGGCAAATCCCACAGATGTACGGGCGCTCACCAGTGTGCAACTGGGAATGCCGCTTCAGCTGATTATTTTCTATGAATGTCTTGTTGCAAACGCCGCAGATGTATGGACGTTTGCCAGTGTGCAGCTGAGAATGACGCTTTAGTTGACTGCTTTGAGTGAACATCTTGTTGCAAATGGGACAGTTGTATGAGCGTTCACCAGTGTGCAACTGTGAATGCTGCTTCAAGTGACAACGTTGTATGAATGTCTTGTTGCAAACGTCACAGCTGTACGGGCGTTCACCTGTGTGAACGCGGTAATGCCTCTTCAGACTGCCACTCGTTGTGAATGTTTTGTGACATACACAGCATGATTGAAGAAGTTGACATCTGTTCATTTGTGTGTGCTTTTTCAGGTCCTCCAACTGCGCAAATGACTTTTTGCAGATGGTACATCTGTGCAGCAAATGCATTATACCACTTTTATTCGCACAATATATTTCCTTCTTGGTGTTCCATTCAGTCCTGTTGCCTTTTCCTGCAGCTAGTGAAACTTCAGCCACTAAACCACGACTGGAATCTTTACTCTTGTCATCCTCCATGGCAACCGGGATAGTACTGCAGAAAAGTGGAGAAAATTGTATCAGAATGTATTTCATAAGTATGCAACTAGAGAAATTGGAAAATATATTAACATATCATCGGCTTAGAATTAAAAATTCGCAACTCAAAAATGAAACAAAAATACTTTTAATCCACTTTTAGGTGAAAACCTAATGTCCCAACTATTCGTAAGCCAGTGAAAGGTAACAGCCTATGTTTAGCGCTGTAGTGCAGAAAGAAGGGAACCATATCAAGGGAGAAAATCACGCAGAACTTTTCGCAGGCACAACGTTTTCAGTCTGATCCAATGATATGCTAGGGCATTTAAGGTCTTAGAAGTTCCCTGTAAATTCACGGTGTATGGCAAGCAAGGTTATATGTTAGGAGGAGCACCAGTATATTAACAAAATTTTGTAGGGTGCTCTGACAATCGCAAGAGAGAGCTCCGAGTTCATAGGAGTCATTACTTTAGAACTGTAAGCATTGTAAATTTGTCAGACAGTATTTCACAGAACTGAAATGCAGACAAGTTCATTGAAAGCAGAAATACTGTTAAGCGAAACACAGAAAACTATTATTACTGTGGCAGGACACACTGAAATTCACTGATAGGGCTCCTAGAATTTTTATATATATTACAGGAATTCCACACTAACATCTATAATCATTGAGCCACCTGTGGTCTGTAGCGGACACTTCGCCTCCAATCTTCCTTCTCTTGTAACTAACATACAACCAAGAATAAATCTGTTACAAAACCATCTGAGCAGCTTCCGTTAGACAACTGTAATGGATGCCACGTTGGATGTTAGCAGTTGATGGGCCATAAGACAGAGGTTGTAGTAAGACAAGCCATGCAGGCACTGTGAATTCCTCGAGCCAACTTTTTAAATCACAATGGGTGGTCAGAAAAATGTTTCTCTAGGATTTAGTGTGGTGCTGCGATCTTGAGTTGTCATAGGCCGTTTGTCACCAGCACCATATCATAGACAACAGAGTCCAGCAAGGGACAAAAACAGAGCAGCATTGTGAGCTGTTCAACAATGAGTATCACTTCTGTTTGTCGTAGTCAGAACGATGTCAGTGTATCCATAGATGACTGCTGAAAGGTCACAGGAAGTGGCAACTGTCGAGATGCATGATTCTCCGTTTCCTGGAATCACAAAGCAAGGAGCGCATAGGTATAACAAAAAGACCATCAATCCAGATAGTTTCTAAATGGAGGCTGGACACTCACCAGTATGTACCAAGAATGATGACCCCTGCTGTCACACTCATCATGGCCAGAGAACTAAATGTATATCAGCAGATTAATGCATGTGTTGCAGTGTTTTTTTTTTTTGTGGTTTTAGGGCGCACAACTTCAATGGTCATTAGCGCCAAGACTATGTTAGGAATGCACCGCGAGGCACAAATTTAAAACAGCAACTAAAACGGAAAACACGATAAAAGGCAGATTTACAGGCATAGGATTAAAAAAAAAAACAGCATAATCAAATGTCCTTAGACAGGTTTGTCAAGATGATAAAACGAAGAACACGAGCAGCTGCTCCTGGATCATCCACTAAAATGGCATCTAGAGTACATGGCAGGCCAAGATCAAGACGCAGTGAATTAAAATCTGGACAGGACGTTAAAATGTGGCGGACCGTCAGCAATTATCCACATGGGCAGAACGGCGCCAGCGCAGCCATCAGCAGATGGCGATGACTAAACCGACAGTGTCCAATTCGTAACTGGGCCAAAACGACCTCCTCCCACCGAGAAGGGCGTGAGGAGGACGTCCAAGCCGCGGGAAGAGGTTTTAAGGCCCGAAGCTTGTTGTCCGTAAGTGCAGCCCAATTGGCATGCCACAGCAATAAAATGCGCCGACAAATGACCCTGCTACAATCTGATGAAGGGACACAACAAGAAGCTGTCCGAGGCTGGAGGACCGCAGCCTCGGCCGCGGCATCTGCAGCTTCGTTCCCAGGGATACAGACATGGCCAGGAAGCCACATAAAGCTAACCGGAGAACCAACGTTCACCAGCTGCTGAAGAGAGCGTTGGATCCGGTGCATGAAAGGGTGAACCGGATACGGATCACTGAGGCTCTGGATGGCGCTCAGGGAATTGGAGCAGATGACATAAGTAGAATGTCGGTGGTGGCAGATGTAAAGAACAGCTGGTAGAGAGCAAAGAGCTCAGCTGTGAAGACCAAACAATGGCCATGGAGCCGGTATTTGAAACTTTGTGCCCTGACAATAAAAGAACACCCAACCCCGTCATTGGTCTTAGAGCCATCTGTATAAATAAAGGTCATATTAATGAACTTCGAACGAAGTTCGACAAAACGGGAGTGGTATACCGAACCGGGGGTAACCTCCCTTGGGAGCGAGCTGAGGTCAAGGTGAACGCGAACCTGAGCCTGGAGCCAAGGTGGCGTGTGGCTCTCGCCCACTCTAAACCTGAAAAATCAAGGTGTTGAAGGAGGCGACAAAAGCAAACTCCAGGGGGTGGCAGGGCAGACATATACAACCCGTATTGATGGTCGAGAGAGTCGTCAAAAAAGGAACGATTAGATGGGTGGTCGGGCATTGACAGTAGCCGACAGGCATACCAACAAAGCAGTATATCACGCCGGTAGGTGAGTGGCAATTCACCGGCTTCAGCATGAAGACTCTCGACGGTACTAGTATAAAATGCTCCGATCGCAAGACGTAAACCCCGATGTTATATGGAGTTGAGGTGGCGTAAGATGGACATCCGTGCAGAGGAGTATACGAAGCTCCCATAATCCAGCTTGGAGTGGATGATTGACCGATATAGGTGAAGTAGGATGGTCGATCTGCTCCCCACGACATACCACTGAGAACATGGAGGACATTTAGAGAACAGGCACAACGGGCAGCCAAATATGACATGTGGAGATCAGCTAAGTTTCCTGTCAAATGTAAGACCTAAAAATTTTGTTGTCTCCACGAATGGGAGAGCAATGGGACCGAGTTGTAAGGATGGTGGGAAAAACACTTTGTAGCGCCAAAAATTAACACAGACCGTCTTCTCGGCAGAAAAACGGAAGCCATTGGCGACACTCCAGGAGTAAAGATGGTCAAGAGAACGCTGAAGACAGCGCTCCAGGAAATATGTACACTGCGCGCTGCAATAGATGGTTAAATCGCCCACGAAGAGGGAGCCTGATGCATCAGCTGGGAGGCAATCCATTATTGGATAGATCGCGACGCTCAAAACTGAGCCCTGTGGCACCCCATTCTCCTGGCGAAAGGTGTCTGACAGGACAGAACCCACACGTACCCTGAACTGTCGATCCATTAAAAAGGAACGAATAAAAAGAGGGAGGCGACTGCGAAGGCCCCATGTATGCATGGTGCGGAGAATGCCCGCCCTCCAATAGGTGTCGTAAGCCTTCTCCAAATCAAAGAACACAGCCGCAGTTGGGCGCTTCCGCAAGAAGTTATTGATAATGAAGGTCAACAAGGTAACCAGATGGTCAACAGCAGAGCGGCGCCTACGAAATCCACATTGTACATTGGTAAGTAGGCGTCGAGATTCGAGCAGCCAAACCAAACGAGAGTTAACCATTCGCTCCATCACCTTACAGACACAGCTGGTGAGCGAGGTGGGTCGATAACTGGAAGGCAAGTGCTTGTTCTTCCCTGGCTTAGGAATCGATACAACAATAGGCTCGCACCAGCATGCGGGAACATGTCCCTCAATCCAGATGCGATTATAAGTACGAAGAAGGAAACCTTTACCCGCAGGAGAAAGGTTCTTCAGCATCTGAATATGAATAGAATCAGGCCCTGGAGCGGAGGACCGTGACCGGGCAAGTGCATGTTCGAGTTCCCGCATGGTGAAAGGGGCATTATAACTTTCACGATTCGAGGAGCGGAAGTTAGGTGGCCTAGCCTCCTCTGCCTGTTTTCGGGGGAGGAAGGCAGGGTGGTAATGAGCGGAGCTCGAAACCTCTGCGAAAAAGTGGCCAAAGGCACTGGAGACATCCTCAGGGGCCACAAGGACGTCATCGCGACCGTCAAGCCAGATACTGGTGAGTGGGCCTTAGTGCCAGATAGCCGGCGCAGGCTACCCCAGTCAACAGAAGAAGGAGTAAAACTGTTGAAGGTGCTTGTGAAACCAGCCCAGCTGGCTTTCTTGCTTTCTTTAATAATACGACACTGTGCACGTAATCATTTATAATAGATACAATTCGCCACTGTAGGGTGGCATTTAAAGGTGCGTAAGGCACGTCGACGAGCACGTAAAGCGTCTCTACATGCTGCAGTCCACCAGGGGACTGGTACGTGACGTGGAGAAGAAGTAGTGTGAGGGATGGAATATTCAGCAGCGATGAGAATTACTTCCATGAGGTGTGCGACCTGACTATCGCAGCTTGTGAAGGTTTGATCCTGAAAGGTCGCCCTGGAAGTGGGCCTTAGTGCCAGATAGCCGGCGCAGGCTACCCCAGTCAACAGAAGAAGGAGTAAAACTGTTGAAGGTGCTTGTGAAACCAGCCCAGCTGGCTTTCTTGCTTTCTTTAATAATACGACACTGTGCACGTAATCATTTAT
This sequence comes from Schistocerca piceifrons, assembly GCF_021461385.2. NCBI lineage: Eukaryota > Metazoa > Arthropoda > Insecta > Orthoptera > Acrididae > Schistocerca > Schistocerca piceifrons. Next base: position 138,178,098 of record NC_060146.1, read on the forward strand.
AATAGATACAATTCGCCACTGTAGGGTGGCATTTAAAGGTGCGTAAGGCACGTCGACGAGCACGTAAAGCGTCTCTACATGCTGCAGTCCACCAGGGGACTGGTACGTGACGTGGAGAAGAAGTAGTGTGAGGGATGGAATATTCAGCAGCGATGAGAATTACTTCCATGAGGTGTGCGACCTGACTATCGCAGCTTGTGAAGGTTTGATCCTGAAAGGTCGCCCTGGAAGAGAAGAGACCCCAGTCTGCTTTGGAGATGTTCCAACTAGTTGAGCACGGAGAAGGGGTATGATTCAGGAGATGGATAACACATGGGAAGTGGTCGCTTGAATATGTATCAGAAAGTGCATACCACTCAAACCAGCGTGCAAGTTGGTTAGTACATATAGAGAGGTCTAAATGGGAATAGGTGTGAGATGTGTCCGAAAGAAAAGTAGGGGCGCCAGTATTGAGGCAGACAAGATTGAGCTGGTTGAAAAGGTCTGCTAACAGGGAGCCCCTTGGGCAGGATGCTGGAGAGCCCCAAAGGGGATGGTGGGCATTGAAGTCTCCAGTTAACAAAAATGGTGCAGGTAGCTGAGCAATAATTTGCATGATGTGTGCCCTGGTAACGGCAGACGACGATGGAGTGTAAATGGTACAAATGGAAAATGTAAAAGTGAGGAGAGTAATTCGGACGGCAACTGCCTGCAGGCCGGTGTGCAATGTGATGGGATTGTAGTAAATATCATCCCGGACCAGCAACATAACCCCTCCATGAGCCGGAATACCTACCACAGGGGGTAGGTCAAAACGCACAGAGCTGTAGTGTGCCAAGGCAATTTGATCACATGGGCGTAGCTTTGTTTCCTGGAGGGCTACGACGAGCGGACGGTGCAAGTGGAGCAGCAACTTTAAGTCCTCTCGGTTGGAGCGAATGCTGCGAATATTCCAGTGAATAAGTGCCATCGTGAGAAGAAAAAGAAAATGCAAGAAGGGGTCACCTCGAAGGCCGCTGAGGGCCTGGCTTCGAGCGAGCACTGCCACCGCTATCAGTAGGCAGACAGTCATCGTCCATTGGTTCTATAGGTTCATCGGCCATCTTGTTATGATGGCCGGGAGGGGGAGCTTCCTCCTCCGGTGAACGGCCAGATGTTTGGCTACCAGCGGTGCGGCCAGGCGAAACAGATGACGGCCTGGGGCGGCAACCGCTGGGTGGCGCAGGAGAAGAAATGCGCCGTGGCGGAGAAGGAGAAGTGTGCTTCCTATGAGCCTTCTTGGAAGGTCATTTAGTGGAAGTACTGGTCGATGGCTGGGAGTTCGAGGTACGTAGGAAGTTTGCACGGGACGGTTCCTTCTTGAAGGCCCGTGCATCTGACTTCTGGGTCTTCGTCTTGGCAGAAGCTGATGAAGGTGCTTGTGTCTAAAGGGTGACGGGAGGAAGAGGAGACGTCGACCGGACGATCTTAGCGCTGGCCGAATGGACAACCGTAGTGCTGAAGGTCAGATTGCATGTCTGCATCGCCACCTCCCTGGTAGTCCGAGGAGAGGCGAGGACAGTACTGTATTTCCCCGCTGGGAGCAGCGTGGGCTTCCTACTAGCAAATAGCTTGCAAGCAGCCGAGATGAACACTTTCTCTTTGACCCGAATTTCTAGGACACAGCGTTTTTCCTTGTAGATGGGACAGTCGCAGGAGGACGCTGCATGCTCACCCTGACAGTTCACACAACGAGAAGACGGAGGTGGATAGTCACCCTCATGGGCATCCCTGCCACAAGTGACACATTTAGCCGCGTTGGAACAAGACTGGCGAGTGTGATTAAAACGCTGACACTGGTAGCAGCGCGTAGGTGTCGGGACATAGGGGCAAACAGAAATAACCTCGTAGCCCGCTTTGATGCGCGACGGCAGCTGAACACTATCAAAAGTCAAGAAAAGTGTCCGGGTTGGTACAAGGTCATTGTTGACCTTTTTCATGACCCTATGGACAGCCGTCACGCCCTGCTCAGCGAGGAAAGACCGAATCTCCTCGTCAGTCAATCCGTCAAGTGATCTAGTATAAACCACACCACGAGACGAATTTAAAGTGCGGTGAGCCTCCACCCGGACGGGGAACGTGTACAGGAGTGTTGCCCAAAGCAGTTTTTGTGCCTGAAAGGCGCTCTCAGTTTCTAGTAACAAGGTACCATTACACAACCTGACACAAGACTTGACAGATCCGGCTATGGCATCTACGCCCTTCTGGATAACGAAAGGGTTGACAGAGGAAAAATCCTTTCCGTCCTCAGATCAAGAAACTACGAGGATCTGTGGGGCAGGCGGTAGTACTTTTGTCACTGGTGGCTGGTCAAGTTTCTGTTTGTGGGCAGAAGTCGAGAGAGAAGAAGAAGAGAAATCCATTGCGGAGGAATCCCCCATGATTGCCAGTGTGTCCGATGGCGCGCTCCTTCCTTGTGGGGACCCTCTCAGAGGGCACTCCCGCCTTAGGTGAATGTTTACACCTCAGGTCACACCTCCCGAGAAACAGATGGAGGGACCAATCGGCATGGTCAGAAGGTATCAGCTCAGGCAATCACCCCTCCCTGGGCCTGGCCTTTACCAGGGGGTACGTGCGTGCCTTACTTGTCTACCCAGGGCGGGGAATTACGCGTTACCCCATCACCGGCTACGCATGCGAACGCGTGGGTCGGCCTTCAGGCGCGCACAGGGAGGAAGGAAGAAGAGGAAAAAGGGGAGAGAGAGGACAGACTGTCTCAAACGCCGAGGCGGAGACCAGAGAAGGCAAGGAGAAGAAGGCAAGGGAAAGAGTAAGTAAGACAGTGAGATGGAGAAGAACAAAGAAAGGAACCAACCAAAGGAAGGAAGAAACGAGAAGAAGTGAAAAACCAAAATGACCGCAAATATAGGTCGTGGAACCATCCGTCTCCGGACGCGGGCGCTAACTATCCCCTTGAGGGGGAGGGACTCCTTTTAGTCGCCTCTTACGACAGGCAGGAATACCTTGGGCTTATTCTAACCCCCGGACCCGCAGGGGGGATGTTGCAATGTGATGAGCAGGCGCTCATACAAGCCACTAGCCAGCAATCTTGATGCCACAACTAATAAAAGAGAGTGTACACGCTTGTGAGGAGGGCACCTAAATCTGAATATCATGGAAAGAAAGTTTAATCATTTAATAACCCTGATGTGATTAAGCGATCCAGAAAATTTGATAAATAACGGACTGGCGATTCATGATGTACCACTTTCCATTTTCGACTGCATATTTGAACAAATTCCGTAACAGTTGAAAGTTAATTGGCAAGGACCAAGTGGACTTGCAGTAAGTGGTGCTAATTTATTTAAAATATTTGATTCTGACAAAAAAGTATGCAATTTTGGCTGTTAATTACATTTAGAAAAATAGCATGTAAATGGAAAGGAATATTTGCTTTGTTGAAAACGCACTAAACGCTGATTTGACTGCTGAATTAATGGCGAGAGTGTAGTTGGGAGAGAAAAATACCATAAGATTTTTAACTAGCAGAATGAGAAAAACAATTAAAAGAATTACATGAAGTAATGTGTAATAGAAAGATAAAAACCAAAAATATTCTATATTTATGGTTCTAAGGGACAATTTAAAAAATATATATTTTGGTAAATAAGCTACACAAATCAAAAAAAGTTTTACATCACCTCGGTTACGAGAGTCCCAGAACCTGTACAGAAAATTGGAATAAAGATCAAAATAAACATCATTTCCGCCCTTCTTATTGCTCATGAAAACCACACATTGTATGTTGTACCACCATACAGCGAGACCTTCAGAGGTAGTGGTCCAGATTTCTGTACACACCGGTAGCTCTAATACCCAGTAGCACATGCCCTTGCATTGATGCATGCCTGTATTTGTTGTAGCATACTACCCACAAGTTCATCAAGGCACTGTAGGTCCATACTGTACCCCTCCTAAAGGCGATTCGGCACAGAGCCCTTAGAATGGTTGGTGGGCCACATCGTCCATAAACCTCCCTTTTCAATCTATCCCAGGCATGTTCACTAGGGCTCATGTCTGGAGAACATTCTGACCACTCTAGTCGAGCGCTGTTGTTACCCTGAAGGAAGTCAGTCACAAGATGTGCACGATAGTGGCGCCAATTGCCATCCATGAAGACGAATGCCGCAGCAATATGCTGCCAATATGCTTGCACTATCGGTCGGTGGATGGCATTCATGTACTGTATAGCCATTACAGCGCTTTCCATGACCACCAGCGGCGTACATCAGCCCCACATAATGCCACCCCCAAAACATTAGGAACCTCGACATTGCTGCACTCGCTGGACAGTGTGTCTATGGCGTCCAGCCTGACTGGGTTGCCTCCGAACATGTCTCCAACGATTGTCTGGTTGATGGCATATGCGACACTCATCGGTGAAGATAGCGTGATGACGATCCTAAACAGTTGATTCAGCATGTTGTTGGCCCATCTGTCCCATGCTGAATGGTATCGTCGTTGCAAACATGTACCTCGCCATGGACGTCGGGAGTGAAGTTGCGCATCATGTAGCCTATTGCGCACAGTTTGAGTCTTAACACGACGTCCTGTGGCTGCACAAAAAGCATTATTCAACATGGTGGCGTTGTTGTCAGGGTTCCTCCGAGCCATAATCCATTGGTAGCGGTCATTCACTGTAGTAGTAGCCCTTGAGCAGCCTGAGCGAGGCACATGTCATTGACATTTCCTGTTTCTCTGTGTGTCCCCTCCATGTCCACACAACATCGCTTTGATTCAGTCTGAGACACTTAGACACTTTTCTCGTTGGAGCCCTTCTTGGAACAAAGTAACAATGCAGACCCAATCAAACCGTTGTCCATTGACCGTCTACGCACGGTTGAACTACAAACAACAGAAGTGGAACTGATCGTCTGTCGGGCCCCGTTCGTCTAATAGGCGTTCGGGATGCATGGTTGTCTACATCTTTTGGCGGGTTTAGTGACATCTCTGAATAGTCGAAGGGACTGTGTCCATGATACAATATCCACAGTCAACGTCTATCTTTAGGAGTTCCGGAAACTGGGGTGACGCAAAAATTTTTTTATGTTTGTTTTTACTTTACTATTCCCTGGCCTATACTGTGATAGAATTCAGACTGTAAAACACTGACTTATGACCCACTGTTCATGCTATCGTCTATGTACTTATCAACTTTACTATGGACGTCAGAACTTTTTTATGTCAGTGGTATTTATTCTGTGTCATAAGGTGACTGTGATAATGAAGACCAAGCTATTTATATACATAATATGTTATTACTTTGTGACACTTATTAATTGCCTTTTGCTAACAGATGATGCTACAAAACAAGAACATCCTCTTGAGTGCCCTTAGTATACACACTACAAGTAACTGCACATGGTGGTACCCTCCACCTTTTGCTGACATTTGGGTAAGGCATACCATTATTCATCGCATGTTTCAGCTACCAATGACTGACAAAGTGGTACACCTTTTGCGCAAGCGTGCCCTGCTCTGGCATGCAGCAGGCTTATCCGGGGGTAAGTCACAATGGTTCAGTTTCTGTTAGAGAGAGCATCTTAAGCATTTTGCTAAGGGGGTTGTCCTACAGCAGACAGGATCTATAGTAAAGTGTAATACTTCAGTCTATCTTTCCTATCTCTGGTACATGACTCCATGGAGTTCAACCAACAAACTCATTTACAACGCCTATATACTTGCCTGATACCAATCAGATCCATTTCTAGTTCCTCGAAGTCAGTCAGTGAGATAACTTACAATCTCTTCTGAACAAATAACTTTAAACTAACCTCACTGATAATTTTATCATAACACTTTTACACTACAATAACGCTGAGTTGCTTTCATTTACTGGAGCTACAATTCAGAGGTTAGTAATTTATAGTTAGTGAAAACACAGAAATTAGATTTCTCAGTTTACTGAAGCTATTTGGAACATTGCATCTCAAAGCAATATTTTGTTGAAGTTATGCTTACTACAGGCCTCAGGCAACAGCACAAAAATGGCATAAATTTACGATATTCTCAGACAGTATTCACTATGTTCCAGGAGAAAACTAACAAAATATGATGCTACAGTTATAACATGCATGCACACACACACACACACACACACACACACACACACACACACAAAAAATGCGTTATTATTGCCACAGAATGGTATGTTTGCAGCAAGATATAATTTTTTCGGATGCATCATTAGAATAAACTAGTCACACAGCAGATAAGAGTAGAATTATTGCAGTAACCACCTGAGTATCTACACTGCAATTAAGAGTTAACAGTTTTGTAGGAAGATGATATTGCAAAAATTTTGAAAATTATACTACTGCACGTCATTACAGCCAGCTTATTACCAAACATGTGGTGCATGACACACTCATTCGATCCAGAGAGTTGTCAATAATATTCTTTAACCGATGTAGAAATACATTACTCTTAGAGAGAATGATGGTCTGAATAAAGATATTATACCCAAAATTTTTTGGAAAGCGAAAATGAAGATTGTAAATGATGATAAAATAAGAATCACATTTTACACAGCACCTGTGATGTTAACATATTCTCAAAAATATATGTCATGACACCCATTACAATGAAATTTGTGAAACATGTCAAGAAACTACGCTAAATGTATGAACAATAATAGAATCAAGAAAATCGAAGTATTTTTCGTATACAAACAGTCTCACTTGTACACAAACAAGAAACTGGAATTCACCTTATGTATACGATAAATGTGTGAAGTACACGGGCTTTGTATATTACTGATTTCGTGACACCTTCATGCATGCGAAAGATGGACACTGCAGCATCAGTTTATCCCATATAAGCAGCAAAATTTGTGAACCCTACAGAAGTAAGTCTTCCACACGACATGCCAAAAGAACACAATTAATTAATTCATTCATTAATTATGAATCATGATTTCACAACTGTAAGTATGTTACCCAATAGACCACTTGCAAGTTTTTAAAATGTTAATGTTGGTCTTTTGCTAACGTACTCAATACGTGACAAAGGATTAAATTAGCAATCCTATTTTCAAGACTTCATTCTGGACGCAGCAAGAACAGGAAGTTATTTCTACGGTTTCTTTGGGCATGCTGAGGAAATAAAATTTCACCTGCTGCGATTCCATTGATGTTGTGCCCAGTATGAAGACGTTTAGGAATTTCTTTCATTTTTTGGATCACCTGTTCACTCAATTGTCGGTGCATGACAGAGGTTACAACTATTTCACATGGAAAATCAACTGTTGGTCGGAAATGTACATTTGTACATACCTACATATGTACATATGCATGCGCCAATGTATCCTTTGGATTCTTAATTTGTAACAGTGTTTTGTTTAGTAGTGTGTTCTCGGAAAATGAATGATATTAATTTGGAGCTAAAACTATATATCATAGAGAAATAATAACCTTAAGTATCAGAGTCCATGTCTATTGCTGAAGTAAACCCATGAATCAATTATTACATAATCAGCAGGACAAATTTCAAGTACTGCAAAGATGTAGTTATAGCATACTCCACATTTTAAGGCAACCCAATGGAATTCCGTTACAAACTTGTCTGATGACATTTATGTTCAATGCAACTGATTCTATAATACATTGTTTTCCACTACAGTTTCGATCAAATAAGGAGTTGCAGTGCAGGACCACAAAGCTTCCATTGGAAGCTACATTTGATGCAAACATGAGACTATGCTGTCACTCCATCGTTTTGCTGTTAAACCTCACAAATTCACGTGACCCACGTAAGCTGAGTCTTGCAGTACTAACGATTGCATTAATATATGAGTCCATATTGTGTATGCATACAAGTGCCACAAAACATTCCCCATTAGAAAGCATTCCAGCTCAATTACGTGGATGCTGATAAAGTCTAAGTTACAACATTAAAGTTTGGTAATTAATACTTTGTGTGGACGCATCTACATATCTGCAATTCTGCTATGCACTGTAATTCTCATGCCAAACTACTGCACAGCACTGCTACAGAAGTGAAAAAGAACAAGTTGGAGCCTACTAATGAAGTGGAGATCGGATTCTGCAGTCTATTTTAGCTACTCTAGTAGCGTAATTCTTTACAGCAACACAGGGATTTCAAAGACAACCATGACTGCATTGTTTACACACTTTTACATAAAACCTGGCTGGCAACTAGACGCTGCAAAGTCCATGCCCATCGACAAAAGTCCATGCCCATCGACAACATATGGCGGTTACTAACATGGCCACTCTGATACTACTCTTAAGTCTGGCTACCTGCAAAAACCGGCAACACTGTAACCTGCGGCAGGACCTGGTGGAAGTCCTTTTTTTCCCTTCATGCTGTTATGCAACGTGTAGGCCCACCGTACAGCCGTCAACGGCGTGTCGTCTGGATGCAGCATCCTGCAGTCGAAATCGCTAATTCCCTTTCGTCTCAATGGATAAGTGCTGAGCGTGATACGTGATATAGCACAGATATAACGTATTTCACTTCCCAGAGACTAGTAATATCAGTTCCGTCCAATAACTTTTCTGCGAAATATTTGTCGGCAGACTGTAGCCACAAGTGTAGCCAAGAGCGCTAATGCGCTGCTTCCTGGATTTGGGTAGGCACACCAGGCCCATATCGAATCCACCCAGAGGATTGGTATGCCAGCCAGCCTGGAGGTGATTTTTAGGCGGTTTTCCACATCCCGCTAGGTGAATACCGAGCTGGCCCCCACGTTCTGCCTCAGTTACATGACTCGCAGACATCTGAACACATTCGCACTATTTCATGGCTTACATTAGATGCAGACTGTTGGGGTACACTACTTATGTCCCAGGGAGTTCAGGTTGGTGGTAAGGAAGGGCATTCGCCTACCCTCTGTGACAAAAAATGGTTCATATGGCTCTGAGCACTATGGGACTTAACATCTGTGGTCATCAGTCCCCCTAGAACTTAGAACTACCTAAACCAAACTAACGTAAGGACATCACACACATCCATGCCCGAGGCAGGATTCGAACGTGCGACCGTAACGGTCACGCGGTTCCAGACTGAAGCGCCTAAAACCGTGCGGCCACACCGGCCGGCCCCTCTGCGACAAACACTGCAAAATCCGTAATAACAAGGCAGATCCCGCGTTGGCGCGGGACAAGACCCAAACAAATAAAGAAAGAAAATATGTTGGCAGACTGTCCGCCACTGAACGCCGAATGTTCTCGCAGATTCGTTTGGTGGTAAAGGGCATCGCTTGCATGTGCAGTGCTGCATTCCATCGACTCGTGCTGTGTGAGGGCGGGCCTTATCTCGCTGAAAAGTAATCCCAGGATGACTTGCCTTGAAGGGCAACAAAACGGGATGTAGAATATCGTCGATATACGTCACATCTACAGATTACCGTCCCATTCGGATAATTGCTCCATGGTGGGTCGTTACTTTTCTTGTCTTACGAGACTATTTTCATAAGATTTAAAATGCATCAATCTATACCAGTCGGAATAAGTGTTTGCGTACAGGTCACATGACCAAGGCATTATTGACTTGCTCACTTTGTGAGGCTCTTTTTCTTCAATAAAATCATCCAGTTCTTCTGAAATGCTTACTTCTCTTGTCAGTAATCACACAGTACTTTAAGGTGTCACAAAAATGTTGGTTTCACATATTTCCACACAATAAACGAAAAACACAAGATTCGATTTGTACATAGAGCGTGAAATTTCGAAATTGTACTCTTAGCTACTGCACACCAGCTCGCGTCGAAAGTTTGACCATAATTTTCTCGAAAACTCTTAAGCGTCCGCGCCCAAGCCGATATAAGTGTCCCTTTATTTTTACCCTTCTTTCCACACACCATGTTTCGACTTTACCAGAGAGCAATGTTGGACGGGTTGCCATTGTGAGATATGCGGACTAACATACTCGCAGTTAGAACCACTATGAAGACAGACGCAGCAGCATTGTATAACAAAAGGAGATAACAAGGAAAAAGAAACCAGATGACCTCTAACCTGTCATACTTGGACAGAAGAACAAGAAAGCTAAGAACAATCCTGCTGAAATACTGAGGTGTCGTAAGAAGGTATTTTATAACCAAAAATAGATTACAGGCTGCAGAAAGTGTGTTACAGGTGCAGAAAGAGGAGCCATTCTCCCCACAGATGTACGCAATTTCACAATCAAGTGTGCAAGGCAGTTGATAGAGAAATCCTGAAGAGGTTGGAACTAGGAATAACTGAGAGAATATTCAGCACTTTGGTGTTTGAAGAACGACAGTAATTTGAGGGTAGTGCTAGATGCATGCCCAGTAAACAAAATCACACTGCTGCAGAGGGACCGATCACAAGAACTAGAGAATTACTACACCAGTTCTACGAGACTAAGAGGTGCATTCAAGTTCTAAGGCCTCCGATTTTTTTTCTCCAGACTGGAAAGAGAGAGAAACATGTGCATTGTTTTAAAATGAGGCCGCGTTCATTGTCAATACGTCCCAGAGATGGCAGCACTGTACGGCAGACGGAATTTTACCGCCAGCGGCGAGAATGAGAACTGTTTTAAATACTTAAAATGGCGACGTTTTCCTTAATTGAACAGGGTGCAATCATTCGTTTTCTGAATTTGCGTGGTGCGAAACCAATTGAAATTCATCAACAGTTGAAGGAGACATGTGGTGATGGAGTCATGGATGTGTCGAAAATGCGTTCGTGGGTGCGACAGTTTAATGAAGGCAGAACATTGTGTGACAACAAACCGAAACAACCTCAGGCTCGCACAAGCCGGTCTGATGACATGATCGAGAAAGTGGAGAGAATTGTTTTGGGGGATCGCCGAATGACTGTTGAACAGATCGCCTTCAGAGTTGGCATTTCTATGGGTTCTGTGCACACAATCCTGCATGACGACCTGAAAATGCGAAAAGTGTCATCCAGGTGGGTGTCACGAATGCTGACTGACAACCACATGGCTGCCCGTGTGGCATGTTGCCAAACAATGTTGACGCGCAACGACAGCATGAATGGGACTTTCTTTTCGTCGGTTGTGACAATGGATGAGACGTGGATGCCATTTTTCAATCCAGAAACAAAGCGCCAGTCAGCTCAATGGAAGCACACAGATTCACCGCCACCAAAAAAATTTCGGGTAACTGCCAGTGCTGAAAAAATGATGGTGTCCATGTTCTGGTACAGCGAGGGCGTAATCCTTACCCATTGCGTTCCAAAGGGCACTACGGTAACAGGTGCATCCGACGAAAATGTTTTGAGGAACAAATTCCTTCCTGCACTGCAACAAAAACGTCCGGGAAAGGCTGCGCGTGTGCTGTTTCACTAAGACAACGCACCCGCACATCGAGCTAACGTTACGCAACAGTTTCTTCGTGATAACAACTTTGAAGTGATTCCTCATGCTCCCTACTCACCTGACCTGGCTCCTAGTGACTTTTGGCTTTTTCCAACAATGAAAGACACTCTCCGTGGCCGCACATTCACCAGCCGTGCTCCTATTGCCTCAGCGATTTTCCAGTGGTCAAAACAGACTCCTAAAGAAGCCTTCGCCGCTGCCATGGAATCATGGCGTCAGCGTTGTGAGAAATGTGTACGTCTGCAGGGCGATTACGTCGAGAAGTAACGCCAGTTTCATCGATTTCGGGTGAGTAGTTAATTAGAAAAATAATCGGAGGCCTTAGAACTTGAATGCACCTCGTAAAATATTTAGCAGCCCTGCATTGAAACACCTCTCTGCAGACGATTGTGATACAGGATTTAAAGTTTCATCCCTATAAGCTGCAAATGGCTCAACAGTTATGGCTGGGGACCCTAATTACATTACTGAACAGAACTGACAACGATGACACATTTCTGACAACTCTTGTTATATTACACGAGACGAACTTTCATCTGAATGGGTTTGTGAATAAGCGAAACTTATATTCCTCGAACACAGACGCAAAGCTCATTAAGGACATAGCCCAAGGCAGGCTATAGATCGTCATCTGGCGTTGGACATTCCATCGCTGAACCGTATTTTTTGTAAGGCAAGAATGGACGAATAGTGTGTGTCAGTTCTCAGCGGTATTAATAGTGTCTTCGTTTCACGGCAGTAAGGACATTGCCGTCTAAACGTCATACGGTTTCCGCAAGATGCGGCTACTGCCCATACATTTTGCAATTGAATGACTACATTACGGCGTCACCTACCACGTCGATAACTCTCACAATTTGGGTGATATTCCGCGGCCAGCTAAGATCACCTGATTTTTCAGCCCCCAATTTTTTTCTGTGGCGTTGCCTAAACGAAAAAGGCATATCCTGGTGCCTCAACTATACTGGTGAGCTATAAGCCACAACCCACGAAGGAATAGAAGCCATTACCTCAATAAATGATTGAGAACATAATGCACTGCTAATGAGGGAAAACGTTTGTAAGCTATATTTTTTAAGAAATAAAATAAACTTATGTTTGTCTTCGCGTGGAATGAGATACCTGTCATGCACGAGAGACTATCTGCCCATTTTTGGAGAAGTATCTCTGACTTGTTGCAGACGCACATTATAAGTAAAAAAAGAAACGAGATGGCGCCCTAGACTTAACACTGTACGTTGTTTTGAAGCCAGAGTGGGCGATTATTTCTGTCGTGCGCACGCAACTGTTTTGAATACTAAAAATTATAGTGCTTACATGAATAACATAGTGTTAGGAACTTTTTCTGTTCCCGAAAGCTTATTTGCTCCAGTAATAAGACACATTTGGCCTCGTAAATGTAACTAGTTTTTCGTAAAATTTTTATATATCGGTATCGCACTTTCAGCCTCGCTTTCACACTTTCCTATTTTATATATTTTGTGACTAAAGCCCTCCTGGCCTGTTAATTATTCTATATGTGACATGCAAGTACTACCTCTGTCTTTTATTGTTAATATTTACACTTCTTATATAAAAATGTCTTTTCCTATAAATCTGTAACTGTGTTATAGGCCATTTTAATTGTTTAATTCTGATGAAGGTACTCTTAGAAGTGTTGAAACCTGGTCAATAAGACTTAAATAATTCTGGCCGAGGGCTCTTTTGTTTCAATTCTAATTTACAAACGGTCACTGAACCAAGCAGCCATGTTTAAAACTCTAAGGTGCTAAAAACCCTTCTGTATCTAGAGTGTTGTATGAACTGAAGCAGTCACTAAAGATCGTCGTCCCAGGGAGAATCTTTTCTTTTACTATTCCTAGTCCGAACGGGCTCAAAGAAGCATTTTTTTCCAATCTCGCTGTATTCCTCTGAACACCAAATTCCCTAAGATTTCGTGGTACTACTTGTGTTTCCTTTTCCCAAATTTCGCTTCGCCAACTCTCAACCAAACTGCTGCATTCCAACCTAATTCAGACCTCTGACTACGCTACAGATCACTCTGTCGCCACAACCAAATTTTTTCTGCCAGTTTAAGCTAAGTTCTTATGAGCTAACCTAACAACACTACGGGAAATTGGGAGATATTCGGAAAATACAGCCGAAACCAGCTCAACCACGGTCCTGAAAATCACAACCTATTCGTAGAGCAACAGCAGAGTATTTGTAATAGCAAAGCATATAAGAGTCATTGCTTCACTCCCAGCAATTTAACTCTAGACCAATAAACCCTAATGGAATTTGCGATTGCAGTTGGTAGCAATTCGAGGTTCCCGCCAAGATTTTGAGTAGTACAACTGTCAGTACAGGGTCTAAAACAGAAAATTTTGTACTTATTTTTTTTATATGACTGGATATCTTTTTATTAAACAGTGCATACTACAAATTATGACTTCCTTTGAATAAAATGTGGAGCAGTAAAATTGGCGATGCGACAGGGACCGCCCCTTTAATGTTCTAGGATTAAGTTCTGTTGTTGTGTTCGATACCCTCGTAAATAGCGGTATGGAAACCATACCATTAAAGAGCTATATATTTCACGCAAAGAAGAGCAGCCATGCCACTGCTTCATTTGCACCAATTTAAGTTGTCTTACATCCCAGCCTAACCTCTGACGAAACAAATGCAGAACCAAAATAATACATGAAGCCATAGCTTTACTTATTCCTGTACTCTTAGTATATTAATTTCTGTGTGCGTGCGCGACGGAAATGTCACGTTGTCGTTGGCTGAATAGATAACGTCTGCTATGCTCGCTGTAGTTGGCTAACTAGATCACGTGTCCTGTGCTCCGATTGAGTGACAAAAGCACTTCGGACAGCGCAGTGTCGATTTCACAGTTTACGACGCTAGCGTGCCATATTTTGTGAATTTCGTATTTATACTTGCTTATTGCGCAAATATGCAATCTCTGTGCTACGGCGCATTAAACGTCTATCCAAGAAACGCCCTTTTCTTCTGTTGCGCTACATGCGCTACAGTGCCTGGAAGTGCGACACCCAAATATAAAAATTTAACCTTGTTTTTTTGTTGTAATTTCGAATAATCAGAAAGAGAAGAAATTGATGTGAAAAGGATTAATTCCATTTTTATTGTATTAGTATTGATAGCAAATGAAGCTGGAACCTCGAAACCAATGCGTGTTTGCTTCATGATACCACTTCTTGTTCGTTACATCTTCACCTTTGAACTCTCATGCATAACACTTTTAATGTCAACAATTGCAAGAAACGTATTCTTTGCTAGCCCATAAACGTGTGCAATGTGGAAAGAAGCAATGCATGCTATCGTTATTTTCTGCATGTCAACAAAGTGAACGATTATTGAAGTGTCAGAAAACGGAACTGCATAGCGGTAAACTGCCATGCATAATAAAGTTCTTTTCTTATTAAACTGTCAGTGCATTAGTTTCACTGTAGTTTACGCATCATCTCACTTTGATGCGTAATTCAGGGTGCGAGCAATAATAGCAATTTATAGGGTAAAAAACGATGTACTCTTTTTAACATGTACCAGCATTCTGCAATACTACAAATGAGATTACGGGAATGGTCTCAAACATTTAGACCCGTAAAATGAATATTTTGCTTTAACATGTAAGTCATTTTATTAGCAACGATAGCCTAAACTGTGTGAGATGTAGGCCTACCTTTCCAATAGTAGCCTATTTGCTTCTTTTCCCGGAATATCTCTCACCAGTAACTCTGTCAGTTTTTCAGGAATAACCAAAGATATCACAATTGGAAATGTACGTCTACCTTGATTATCAGCTTCATTTTACTTTTGAATTGCATTTGGAGCTTTTCGAAGTACAGGGTGACAATTATTGAAGTATATGAAATAAAATAGTCATAACTTCTGGACGGTTTGCGTTAGGACGTTCAAACTGCACGGTTGGCCGCGGGGAATTATGGGAATTAGTATGCGCATTATAGTTTGGTTTAGCAACGAAGTCCACTTTCATTTGAATTATATATACTTATATGGATATGGTGTCTGTTCTTTTGGACATGTCCAAAAGAACAGCAGGTCATCAATGGTGCCTGTTCTTTCGGACAGACACCATTGATGACCTGCAGCCATCTAGAACGAAATTAGAATTATATACACTCCTGGAAATTGAAATAAGAACACCGTGAATTCATTGTCCCAGGAAGGGGAAACTTTATTGACACATTCCTGGGGTCAGATACATCACATGATCACACTGACAGAACCACAGGCACATAGACACAGGCAACAGAGCATGCACAATGTCGGCACTAGTACAGTGTATATCCACCTTTCGCAGCAATGCAGGCTGCTATTCTCCCATGGAGACGATCGTAGAGATGCTGGATGTAGTCCTGTGGAACGGCTTGCCATGCCATTTCCACCTGGCGCCTCAGTTGGACCAGCGTTCGTGCTGGACGTGCAGACTGCGTGAGACGACGCTTCATCCAGTCCCAAACATGCTCAATGGGGGACATATCCGGAGATCTTGCTGGCCAGGGTAGTTGACTTACACCTTCTAGAGCACGTTGGGTGGCACGGGATACATGCGGACGTGCATTGTCCTGTTGGAACAGCAAGTTCCCTTGCCGGTCTAGGAATGGTAGAACGATGGGTTCGATGACGGTTTGGATCTACTGTGCACTATTCAGTGTCCCCTCGACGATCACCAGTGGTGTACGGCCAGTGTAGGAGATCGCTCCCCACACCATGATGCCGGGTGTTGGCCCTGTGTGCCTCGGTCGTATGCAGTCCTGATTGTGGCGCTCACCTGCACGGCGCCAAACACGCATACGACCATCATTGGCACCAAGGCAGAAGCGACTCTCATCGCTGAAGACGACACGTCTCCATTCGTCCCTCCATTCACGCCTGTCGCGACACCACTGGAGGCGGGCTGCACGATGTTGGGGCGTGAGCGGAAGACGGCCTAACGGTGTGCGGGACCGTAGCCCAGCTTCATGGAGACGGTTGCGAATGGTCCTCGCCGATACCCCAGGAGCAACAGTGTCCCTAATTTGCTGGGAAGTGGCGGTGCGGTCCCCTACGGCACTGCGTAGGATCCTACAGTCTTGGCGTGCATCCGTGCGTCGCTGCGGTCCGGTCCCAGGTCGACGGGCACGTGCACCTTCCGCCGACCACTGGCGACAACATCGATGTACTGTGGAGACCTCACGCCCCACGTGTTGAGCAATTCGGCGGTACGTCCACCCGGCCTCCCGCATGCCCACTATACGCCCTCGCTCAAAGTCCGTCAACTGCACATACGGTTCACGTCCACGCTGTCGCGGCATGCTACCAGTGTTAAAGACTGCGATGGAGCTCCGTATGCCACGGCAAACTGGCTGACACTGACGGCGGCGGTGCACAAATGATGCGCAGCTAGCGCCATTCGACGGCCAACACCGTGGTTCCTGGTGTGTCCGCTGTGCCGTGCGTGTGATCATTGCTTGTACAGCCCTCTCGCAGTGTCCGGAGCAAGTATGGTGGGTCTGACACACCGGTGTCAATGTGTTCTTTTTTCCATTTCCAGGAGTGTATTAATTACTTCAGCTGCATATGAGCGTTGATGTATATCCACGGGGACAGGTGAAAAAGTGTGCCCCGACCGGGACTCGAACCCCGAATCTCCTGCTTAAATGGCAGACGCTCCATCCATGTGAACCACCGACGGCACAGAGGATAGCGCGACTGCAAGGACTATCTCGTGCACGCCTCCCGCGAGACCCACATTCTCACATATATCCACACACTACATTCGTACTGTCCATACCCAACACACTCATTACTCATGGAAGACATTCTTAACAAGTCCCGTAAGAGTTCGGGCAATATGTGTGCATCTGCACAGGAGGAGGAGGTCCTGGCCGGTATTGCCATAGCTATATACTTATATGGACATAGCCGAAAGAACAGACACCATATCCATATAAGTATATAGTTCTGACAATACTGGCCATCACCTCCTTCTTCTTCTGTGCAGATGCACACATATTGCCCGAACTCTTATGGGACTTGGTAAAAATGTCTTCCACGAGTAATGAGTGTGTTGGGTAGGGACACTACGACTGTAGTGTGTGGACATATAAGGCGAGAATGTGGGTCTAGCGGGAGGCGTGCGCGAGATAGTCCGTGCTCAGGTGGATGGAGCGTCTGCCATGTAAGCAGGAGATCCCGGGTTCGAGTCCCTGTTGGGGCAACAATTTTCACCTGTCCCCGTTGATACATATCAACGCCCGTCAGCAGCTGAAGGTATTATTATATAATTCTAATTTCATTTGAATTGGTTCGTCAATAAGCGAGACTGGCGCATTTGGGTGACTGAGAATCCGCATTTCCCGACCGAGAAGTCTCTTGAGCCTCAACAGGTGACTGTGTCGTGTGCAGTGTCCAATCACGGAATAATTGGTGCGATATTCCTTGATGGCACGGTGACTACCAAGCGGCATGGCAAGGTTCTGGAAGATGATTTCATGCCCATTATCCGAAGTGACACTGATTTCGACAAGATGTGGTTCATGCAAGACGGAGCTCGACCCAATCGAAGCAGGAGAGTGTTTGATATCCTGGAGGAGTACCTTGGGGACCGCATTCTGGCTCTGGCATACCCAGAGGCCACTGGAATGGGCCTCGACTGGCCGCCATATTCTCCGGATCTGAATAATGCGACTCCTTTTTGTGGGGCTATATTAAAGGCAAGGTGTACAGAAATAACCATAAAACCATTGCTGAGTTGAAAAGAGCCATTCACATTGACAGCATTGATGTTCCGACGCTTCAGCGGGCCATGCAGAATTTCGCTATTCGTCTACGCCACATCATCGGCAATGATGGCAGGTCTATTGAACATGTCATTAAGCTAAATACGAATATCTGCAGTAACGTTTACATGTTGAATAAAGTGTGTGCACGCCGTATTTTGTAACTAATTTATGTTCTTTTTTATATAGTTCAATAACTGTTACGCTGTATATAAGTATATATCAAAGTCTATACCATGCTTTGTGACATACAAATAGCTAGTTAGTTTCATGTTCCACGTATCATTTGCACGTTAAATCATAATGATGTGGAACAAGCCGGTTATATTGACATCAGTTTTTTTAAATGCCTCCATCCTGATTATTACTTTTTTGATGTATTTTTAAATTAAAGACAGGCAGATGTTAGCCAGTAATTCCTAACCATCACCATTTACATATTACAATAACATATAGCCTTCTGGGGAACAGAAGAACTTGTGAAAAAGAAACGTTTTCAATTTAGTTTAAAATTTTACTTTGTTGTCTGTCACGCATTTTACATCAATGGGTAACAGATCAGATCTGTTGTTTGCAGCGCACTGTGAACCCCTGTTTGTGCTAGACACACAATGTGATATAATGAATGTCACTTTTTTTCTTCTGATGTTGTAATTATGTACATAATTGTTGAAGTGCACTGGATTATTTACAACAAACTTAATGTGGGAATAACTGTACTATCAAGGTGATAGATCGGTGCTCACGCGCCGAGCAGCCGACAGGCACGACGAAAACCGTATTCATGTAAGTTTTCGGCCAAAGCCTGTATCAGAAAGGAAGCAATGCATACCAACACATTCATACAATGATACACACAAAACTCATACTCTGACACATGACCGCTGTCTCCGGCTCTTCTTGCCAGAATCTTTTTCTCAAGGGGGGAGGAAGTGTGAACACTGAATGATTTCTCCACTTGGCACTCCATCTTCTAGCGTTCACAGTTCAACTCCCTATCTTCAAATGACAAAATGACAATATCTAAAATAGCAACAGTGACTTACAAATAAAAAATGACAGTCGATAAAAAAACCGTATCAACCACAATACCAACATGCAAAACAAAAAACCATTATGAACTTACGCACCAACATAATAATTGTTCACGCTGCGTGGATTTTTCGATAAATATGCAGAAAAAGTATCAAGTACCCATACAGACGATAAATTCGTTGTTTACCTTATGTAGGTAAGTTGTTTACTTCTTTTTCCTTACCTGAATGTACCCTTAGAAAGTATCACAATAGTCGGCTGACATGACGAACCAGTGACCGCAAGCCACAGCAGGCCCAAAGGAAGTATGGATTACGGGCCCTGTTTACGACCCTGCGAGGACCACCACGGACATCTACAGTGTGTATCATAACAGTCGCGACACTCTTCGCGTTTACGTTACCCACAGCGACAGCAACGTCCCAACCGCCCAGCAAGTGACAATTCTGAATGCGGTACCGGACGAGTAATAATACTAACGTTTATGTTGACCTGTTACACAGTTTCTACAATAGTAAGTGTATGTAATGCCATAAAAATCGGCAATAACCAAACTGACACCGCATTTGTCATTATTTCTTTTTCTAAGTTCGCCGGAAGGTAAAAAGCTGTACATTACAGGGCAGTTTATTTAAGATTCTCTTGTCATAACAGACATTTCCTGAATAATGTTGTCTCCCTTTATTGACAAAAAGCTGCTATTAAGCACTAGAGGACGTGACCTGTTGCATATCTAACCCTACGTTGCTGAGTTTTGTTCGCTACACTTTTGGCCAAATCTGTCAATGTGTATCGTAAAAAAAGTATAAGGAACTCTGTACCTACATTATTTAACGTACCGAATAAGCCACCATAACTTTTTATTAAAGGAAAACCACACAGTTGTGATGATAAATCATCGAAAGACCAATAAAACTGTTTCTCAACACAGACGAAATCAATTCCAGAATTGTTGCTAAATTTGAGCCACAAACGGCAAGAATCTTCGACATGTTAGCTTTTGAAGCGAAAATAATTACATTTACAAAAAATATTGTAATATTAGAAAGTCAAGTGAAGTATAAGAATGGACGAATTATTACACTTCACAAAAAATTTAAGTGTCAAGGAAAGTGCCACCGATAATAACAGCAACAGAAGTACACACATAAAAAAAAGGTCAGCATCACCCCGGTTCCCAGAACCTGAAGACAGACGTTTACTATGGATATTGTATCACACACACAGTCGCTTTGACTGTACAGAGATGTCACTAAACACACTCAAAGATATCAACAACCATGAATGAGCGCCGCCTATTAGAAAGAGGAGGTCCGACAGCCGATCAGTTACAGACATTCCATCAGGAAGGAGGTACACGGTTCATGTTGTCTGTAGTTCAACCATGCCTACACGGCCAATACCGCGGTTCGATCGCCTCCGCATTGTTACTTCGTGCCAGGAAGGACTCTCAACAAGGGAAGTATCCAGGCGTCTCGGAGTGAACCAAAGCGATGTTGTTCGGACATGGAGGAGATAGAAAGAGACAGGAACTGTCGGTGACATGCCTCGCTCAGGCCGTCCAAGGGCTACAGCTGCAGTGGATGACCGCTACCTACGGATTATGGCTCGGAGGAAACCTGGCAGCAACGCCACCAATGATGAATAATACTTTTCGTGAAACCACAGGACGTCGTGTTAAGACTCAAACTGTGCGCAGTAGGCTGCATGATGCGCAACTTCACTCCCGACGTCCATGGCGAGGTCCAACTTTGCAACCACGACACCATGCAGCGCTGTACAGATGAGCCCAACAACATGCCGAATGGACCGCTCAGGACTGGCACCACGTTCTCTTCCCCGATGAGTGTCTCATATGCCTTCAACGAGACAATCGTCGGAGACGTGTTTGGAGGCAACCCAGTCAGGCTGAAAGCCTTAGACATACTGTCCAGCGAGTTTAGCAACGTGGAGGTTCCCTCCTGTTTTGGCGTGGCATTATGTGGAGCCGACGCACGCCGCTGGTGGTCATGGAAGGCGCCGTAACAGCTGTACGATAGGTGAATGCCATCCTCTGACTGATAGGGCAACCATAGTGGCAGCATATTGGCGAGGCATTCGTATTCAGGGACGATAATTCGTCCCCCCCCCCCTCCCCCCACCATCGTGTACATTTTGTAAATGACTTCCTTCAGGATAATGACATCGCTCGACTAGAGTACCCAGCTTGTTCTCCAGACATGAGCCCCATCGAGCATGCCTGGGAATGATTGAAAAGGGCTCTTTATGGACGACGTGATCCACCAACCACTCTGAGGGATCAACAGTGCCTTGATGAACTTGTTAATAGTATGCCACGACGAATACAGGAATGCATCAATGTAAGAGGACGTGCTACTGGTTATTAGAGGTACTGGTGTAAACAGCAATCTGGACCACCACCTCTGATTGTCTTGCTGTATGGTGGTGCAACATGAAACGTGTGGTTTTCATGAGCAATAAAAAGGGCGGAAATGATATTTATGTTCATCTCTATTCCAATTTTCTGTACAGGTTTCGGAACTCTCGGACCCGAGGTGATGCGAAACTTTTTTGATATGTGTATATGCTTCTCATGCGCAAAATGTCTGTTTATATTCCCTTGCTTGCGGAGTAAGATGAATATACACATATTCGAAAGTATTTCTACATGAAAAATATGTAGCTCAGTTACTGAGCAGGGAACGTAAAAATATAACCATTATTTCGTTAATTAAGTACAAAATAATTAAACATTATCTGTAAGGCGCATGTGACTACTTTCTGACTGCGTTAACAGACGAGAGTGAATTCATTAAATACGTATCAACGTATTTAAACATAAACTTTACTCAGAAATGTATTCGGACATACAGGAAAATTAAAGTTCACTACTAGTTCAACGTTCAAAATTTTACAGATGTTTCGGTCATTTCACTTATTACGGAAAAGGACAGGAGAAAGTTGATCATGAAACTCGGACTGAATGGCTTATTAGTTATAGCATTAGTTTCTTTCACAGCAGCATAAAATATGACCACTTTTAGAGGTGCATGTGTTATGATTCAAAACATTTTGGAAAAAGATCTCTTGTGTTTACGTTGCAGGTATAAGATGTATGAGATGATGATGATGATAGTTTTTGACCTCAGACACTCTTCTCTAAGAACCATCTCATGGACTATCTTTCCGTGCTCGAAGCAAATTCATCTTGCAAGATGGATGGCGAAAGCCATATATGTACTTAAAAAGTTCACGGCCGGGACGAGGATGAATTACGAGCACAAGAAGAGACTACAATTTGTTAGATTAGTATTCTCCTTGCCAGTATGCACGGCGAAGCACCGTCTTCCGTCTCTTCAAAAGCCAAAGCACCATATTTGGATTTCAGAATTCTTTCATAACTTTTGTGTGTTTTTATCAGATCGTTGATAGTGGTACCCCGCCGTGTGTCGCTTTACAAAAACTGAAATATCGTCCAGCGGCGATAATCTTTGTGGTGCTTCGAAGTGAGTTTTCAGCGCTGAGAAAAGACAGAACAATGCATAGTTTTGTCTACAGTACGCCGTAATGGTGACTTACGACACACAATCAGAAAGTGTCTACTGGCTATAAAGCAGACAGTCAATAATATTGCATAATAATATTGTAAAATATCACTGATTCCCCTTAGACTGCTCCATAATACTGTTAATTATTTTGTCAATTATATGGTGCAATATCACAGCAACAGCGTGCGGTTCTGAATGTTGGACGATAAAGACGCTGCTGCTGTGATAATTGCTCTACTTTGTTGCACGCAGAAAGAAAATGATGGATCAAAAACTGGTTCAAGGAGCACCAAAGATCACTCACGAAAACGTGTTGAGAGAATTGCAGCTAAACAGAAGTACGAGAGATTACCATAACTTTTTGGTTTTGATGGATGAATGTTTCATACATTACTAGTAACGGTTCTCCCTATACGTGACCACTTGCCTGTCACGCCTCCCCTCTCTCGGTTATATATCTGCGGACGTCCATGTCCTCACCCCCAAAAAGAAAAATAATGCAATGAGAGACGCACTTCCACCAAGCCTGCACTTATCAATACTCTATTATGCTATGAAACCTTACTACTCGCAATTGTTTCAAAGACTAGAAATTTACAAACGCAGTTCTTTGAGAGACAGTTATTTAAGGGGACTTTTCAGGGCCTATGCGGGCAGTGTTAAATTAGCCTACTTTATGTGCCTTTATCTATGAAATTTTTACAGCTATCTTACCCATATTATTTATGACTACTGAACCAGCATTAAGAGAGGAGGTGATGTATACACAAACACATCAAAAAAAGTTTTGCATCACCTCAGTTACGAGAGTTCCGAAACCTGTACAGAAAATTGGAATAGAGATGAACATAAATATCATTTCCGCCCTTTTTATTGCTCATGAAAACCACACGTTTCATGTTGCACCACCATACAGCAAGACAATCAGAGGTGGTGGTCCAGATTGTTGTACACACCAGTACCTCTAACAGCCAGTATACGTCATCTTACATTGATGCATGCCTAAATTCGTCGTGGCATATTATCCACAAGTTTATCAAGGCACTGTTGGTCCAGACTGTCCCACTCCTCAAGGCCCTTGGGCATCCCTCAGAGTGGTTGGTGGGTCACGTCGTCCATCTATCCCAGGCATGTTCGATAGGGTTGATGTCTGGCGAACATGCTGACCACTCTCGTCGATCGATGTCGTTATCCTGAAGGAAGTCATTCACAAGATGTGCACGATAGGGGCGCGAATTGTCGTCCATGAAGACGAATGCCTTGCCAATATGCTGCCGATATGGTTGCACTATCGGTCATGTCATTCACGTATCGTATAGCCTTTAGGGTGCCTTCCATGACCACCAGCGGTGAACATCGGCCCCACATAATGCTACCACAAAACAGCGGGGAACCTCCACCTTGCTTCACTCGCTGGACAGTGTTTCTAAGGCGTTCAAATCTGACCGAGTTGCCTCCAAACACGTCTCCGACGATTGTCTCGTTGAAGGCATATGAGACACTCATCGGGGAAGAGAACGTGATGCCATTTTGAGCGGTCCATTCGGCATGTTGTTTGGCCCATCTGTACCGCACTGCGTGGTGTCGTGGTTGCAAAGATAGACTTCGCCATGGACGTCGGGAGTGAAGTTGCGCATCATGCAGCCTACTGCGCACAGTTTGAGTCTTAACACGACGTCCTGTGGTTTCACGAAAAGCATTATTCATCATTGGTGGCGTTGCTGCCAGGTTTCCTCCGAGCCATAATCCGTAGGTAGCGGTCATCTACTGCAGTTGTAGCCCTTGGGCGGCCTGAGCGAGGCATGTCACCGACAGTTCCTGTCTCTATCTCCTCCGAGACGCCTGGATACTTCCCTTGTTGAGAGTCCTTCCTGGCACGAAGTAACAATGCGGAGGCGATCGAACCGCGGTATTGGCCGTGTAGGCATGGTTGAACTACAGACAACATGAACCGTGTACCTCCTTCCTGGTGGAATGTCTGTAACTGATCGGCTGTCGGATCTCCTCTGTCTAATAGGCGCCGCTCATTCATGGTTGTTGATATCTTTGAGAGGGTTTAGTGACATTTCTGAACAGTTAAAGGGCCTGTGTCTATGAACCAATATCTACATTCAATGTCTATCTTCAGGAGTTCTGGGAACTGGGGTAATGCAAAACTTTTTTGATGTGTGTATATGTATTTTCTATTATGTTGTTTTTTATTACAAATAATTGTACATATAATGCCGTAGACATCTATCTATTCAAAGTATTGCCATAATTGTGCTTTAGTACGTGCAGTATGTCATATTGAAATAGCTGCGAAAGTTTCTTACAGCTATCAAAAGTAGTTTTTGATATAAAGGAACACAAAGCATAAATAATGTCATTTTGAGAAAATCACATTTATAGTTTAAAATGATAGAAATTGACTTGTAATTTTACATTAAGTCTCAAAAATACCCAGCAGCGTAGTTAGCATCATCATCTTTAGCAGCTTCCTGCTCTGAAAGTTTCTTTCTTCTGACTGATGTTGCCTCTTTGGTGGTGAAGTCAGCTGCACGCTGTGCCTTAGCGAGTCTCAACTTGTCCAACAACTTCAATCCGTTTACAGTATGGTAGCCTGGAGTGACGTTAAGATGTTTTAGTACTCTTACTCTTTCCATGTTTCCATTATTAAATGTTGATACAGCATCACTAACTCGCCATTTTAGTGTACTGAGACCTAAAAACCACTTTTGGACATTTGTGTCCCGATAATGTTATTGAATGACTCGTTAAGAGTCTGTGTTCGCCCATGTAGACACTTTCGGAAGTAATCTGGGTGAGCTAGGTCCCTATAAATAGGTTTGAGGGAGGGGGGAGGGAGGGAGAGAGAGAGGGAGAGGGAGGGGGAGAGAGAGAGAGAGAGAGAGAGAGAGAGAGAGAGAGAGAGAGAGAGAGAGAAGGGGGGGAGGTAGGAGGGGTAATTAAAAGTGAATAAATACTAGAAGAAATGTTTAGATACTTTTGGGGTTGCAGGGGAGGCAATAAAGGGGAAGAGAGAGATGAATTTTTTCTTTTTTTTTAAAAAAAATACTATTCTTAATGAAAAGGAGCTCATGATTAATTACTTTTATGTATGCAGGCGGAGAGTAATTGAAATATAAAAGTAATATCCAAAACATAAAATTAAGAGAAACGTATTACAACTAAAATGGTAATGTAAAGGTAACCTAACCTATTTTTATTTCGTCGTGTTCAATACTTTTTCATTGCCAAGTGAGTTTCCACTAGCTCTCACTAACAGAAAATTGTGCAGAGGAAACAAGTAACGAGAGCTTTCACTGCTGTAATATCTTGTCTAGAATCCCTCCATCATTTCTGATTTGAAGTACGAGGGTTATTCCAAAAGTAAGGTCCGATCGGTCGCGAAATGGAAACGACTATGAAAATCCGATAAAGCTTTGCACAGATGTGTTGGGTAGTGTCTCTAGTATAACCCCAGTTAGCATCACGTCGCTCTTCTCATTTCTGAGCTCGCAGTGAGTGCGTAAAGATGTCTAGAAAATAGTGTCTGCCGCCAAGTACGAGGGCCTGGTGAGAAATTTCGCCTGAAGCTATGCAGCCAACATTACATAACTGTCGTGCTGTTTCGTCTTCACGACAATTCTCAGCCGCATTCTGCAGGGGCAATGAAGATGCTCCTGCATCGTTTTCAAATGGAAATGTTAGATTACCCACAATACAGTCCGCAATTGTCTCCCCCTGAGTTTCATCTCTGGTCACATGAACCGCTGTCTTTGACGACAACATTTTGACACAGACAACGAGGTGTAGGCCAGCGTGGAGAATTGGCGGAAAGCACTGGCGGCTGCCTTCTATGGTGAGGCTATTGAAAAGTTGCTACAACGCTATGACAAAAGTCTAAGTCAGAACGGCGACTACGTAGAGAAGTAGCTGAAAGGTGTAGCTAATTGTTACAAGTAAAACATTTCTGATGTTCACTGTGGTTTCAATTTGGCAATCAATCAGACCTTACTTTTGGAATAACCCTCGTATGCATCTTAGCGTGGAATCTATGCAGCCAGAAGAGGCAACTTCCTCTCAGGCTTGAAGAATGCAGTGCCGAAGGGTGTCTGCGTTAATCGTTTGCATCTGTAGCCAGCTACCCGATAGTGTCCATATAACCACCGCCCAAGTATTTCATTCAGTTCATATCAGCAACGTTTGTCGGTCAATCTATGCTGTCGAGTCCATGCTAGACAGCTGTTGCTGAACAAATGCGGACTAATGCACAGGTTAATGGCCTTCCTGTAACATGCATTCGCACTGATGGCAGCATCACATTCTTCAATATGTGGGCGTATTGCCTGCTATCAAGAGTTCACTCAATTCTACGAAATACGGCGCTATGTAAAAACAGGCGGCAGTCTCGCTCTTTTCGTATGGCAACGCGGCGGGCGACCCGGCCTCTGTCTCGCCTTGTCACAAAAACATCGTCTAAGGCGCCAACCTCTCTCTTCCCAGAAAAAGGAAGTTACTTTGTTGAGCAGTGGCATTTAATATGCACTAAACACTGAGGTGACAAACTCATGGCGTATCTCCTAATATCGTATCGGACCTCCTTTTGTCTGACGCAGTGCAGAAACTCGACGTGACACGGACTCCGTAATTCGTTGGAAGTCTCCTGCAGAAATATTGAGCCATGCTGTCTCTCTAACCATCCATAACTGCGGAAGTGTTGACAGTGGAGGATTTTGTGCACAAACTGACCTCTCGATTATGTCCCTTAAATGTTCTGTGGGATGCTTCTCGGGTGGTCTGGGTGGGTAAAGCATTCGCTCGAATTATCCAGTATGTTCTTCAAACAAACTGTGAACAATTGTGGCCTGGGGACATGGCGCATTGTCATCCACGAAAATTCTATCGTCGTTTAGGAACATAAAGTCTATGAATGGCTGCAAATGGTCTCCAAGTATCCGTACACAGCATTTAGTCATTAATGGGTTCAGTTGGGACACGTCCACTCCATATAAAAACAGTCTACATCTACATCATTACTCTGCAATTCACATTTAAGTGCTTGGCAGAGGGTTCATCGAACCACAATCATACTATCTCTCTACCATTCCACTCCCGAATAGCGCGCGGGAAAAACGAACACCTAAACCTTTCTGTTCGAGCTCTGATTTCTCTTATTTTATTTTGATGATCATTCCTACCTATGTAGGTTGGGCTCAACAAAATATTTTCGCATTCGGAAGAGAAATTGGTGACTGAAATTTCGTAAATAGATCTCGCCGCGAAGAAAAACGTCTTTTCTTTAACGACTTCCATCCCAACTCGCGTATCATATCTGCCGCACTCTCTCCCATATTACGTGATTATACAAAACGAGCTGCCCTTTTTTGCACCGTTTCGATGTCCTCCGTCAATCCCACCTGGTAAGGATCCCACACCGCGCAGCAATATTCTAACAGAGGACGAACGGGTGTCGTGTAAGCTGTCTCTTTAGTGGACTTGTTGCATCTTCTAAGTGTCCTGTCAATGAAACGCAACCTTTGGCTCGTCTTCCCCGCAATATTATCTATGTGGTCTTTCCAACTGAAGTTGTTCGTAATTTTAACACCCAGGTACTTAGTTGAATTGACAATCTTGAGAATTGTACTATTTATCTAGTAATCGAATTCCAACGGATTTCTTTTGGAACTCATGTGGATCACCTCACACTTTTCGTTATTTAGCGTCAACTGCCACCTGCCACACCATACAGCAATATTTTCTAAATCGCTTTGCAACTGATACTGGTCTTCGGATGACCTTACTAGACGGTAAATTACAGCATCATCTGCGAACAATCTAAGAGAACTGCTCAGATTGACGCCCAGGTCATTTATATAGATCAGGAACAACAGAGGTCCCAGGACGCTTCCCTGGGGAACACCTGATATCACTTCAGTTTTACTCGATGATTTGCCGTCTATTAATACGAACTGCGACCTTCCTGACAGGAAATCACGAATCCAGTCGCACAACTGAGACGATACCCCATAGGCCCGCAGCTTGACTAGAAGTCGCTTGTGGGGAACGGTGTCAAAAGCTTTCCGGAAATCTAGAAATACGGAATCAACTTGAGATCCCCTGTCGATAGCGGCCATTACTTCGTGCGAACAAAGAGCTAGTTGCGTTGCACAAGAACGATGTTTTCTGAAACCACGCTGATTACGTATCAATAGATCGTTCCCTT
Source organism: Schistocerca piceifrons (assembly GCF_021461385.2). Classification (NCBI taxonomy): domain Eukaryota; kingdom Metazoa; phylum Arthropoda; class Insecta; order Orthoptera; family Acrididae; genus Schistocerca; species Schistocerca piceifrons. The sequence goes on from NC_060146.1 coordinate 138,207,026, forward strand.
CGAGGTGATTCATAATGTTTGAATACAGTAAATGCTCCAAAACCCTACTGCACCATTATGGAGCCACTACCAGCTTGCACAATGCCTTGTTAACAACTTGGTTCCATAGTTTCATGTGGTCTGCGCCACACAGGTCTTACCAACTGAAATCTAGACTCATCTGATCAGGCCACAGTTTTCCAGTTGTCCAGGGTCCAACCGAAATGGTCACGAGCCCAGGAGCGGCGCTGCAGGCGACGTCGTGCTATCAGCAGCGGCACTCGAGTCGGTCGTCTGCTGCCATAGCCCCGTTAACACCCAATTTCGCCGCACTGTCGTAGGTTCCACACTGATTCCTGCGGTTATTTCACGCAGTGTTGCTCGTCTGTCGCCACTGACAAGTCTACGCAAAGACAGCTGTTGTTGGTTGTTAAATGCAAGTCATCGACAACTGCATTGTCCATGGTGAGAAGTAATGCATGAAATTTGGTATTCTCGTCACATTCTAGACACTGTGGTCTCGGACTATTGAATTACCTAACAATTTCCAAAATGGAATGCCATACGAGTCTAGCTCCAACCACCATTCTGCGTTCAAAGTCTTAATTCCTGTCGTGCAGCCATAATCACGACGGACGATTTTTCACACAAATCACCTGAGTACAAATGACAGTTCCGCCTATGCACCACATTCTTATAGCTTGTGTACGTGATACCACCGGCAACTATATATGTAGATATCGGTGTTCTATGGTTTTTGTCGCTTCAGTTTGTAACAGTTTCTATTTTCCTGACTAACAATATTAATTACCGATTTGACCACGTGCAACCTAAGGGAATATTGTTAATTAGTTGTTGTTGTGGTCTTCAGTCCTGAGACTGGTTTGATGCAGCTCTCCATGCTACTCCATCCTGTGCAAGCTTCTTCATCTCCCAGTGCGTACTGCAGCCTACATCCTTCTGAATCTGCTTAGTGTATTCGTCTCTTGGTCTCCCTCTACGATTTTTACCCTCCGCACTGCCCTCCAACACTAAATTGGTGATCCCTTGATGCCTCAGAACATTTCCTACTAACCGATCCCTTCTTCTAGTCAAGTTGTGCCACAAACTTCTCTTCTCCCCAATCCTATTCAATACCTCCTTATTAATTATGTGATCTACCCATCTAATCTTCAGCATTCTTCTGTAGCACCACATTTCGAAAGCTTCTATTCTCTTCTTGTCCAAACTATTTATCGTCCATGTTTCACTTCCATACATGGCTACACTCCATACAAATACTTAAACCTATACTCGATGTTAACAAGTTTCTCTTCTTCAGAAACGGTTTCCTTGCCATTGCCAGTCTACATTTTATATCCTCTCTACTTCACCATCATCAGTTATTTTGCTCCCCAAATAGCAAAACTCCTTTACTACTTTAAGTGTCTCATTTCCTAATCTAATTCCCTCAGCATCACCCGACTTAATTCGACTACATTCCATTATCCTCGTTTTGCTTTTGTTGACGTTCATCTTATATCCTCCTTTCAAGACACTGTCCATTCCGTTCAACTGCTCTTCCAAGTCCTTTGCTGTCTCTGACAGAATTACAATGTCATCGGCGAACCTTAAAGTTTTTATTTTTTCTCCATGGATTTTAATACCTACTCCAAATTTTTCTTTTGTTTACTGCTTGCTTAATATACAGATCGAACAACATCGGGGAGAGGCTACAACCCTGTCTCACTCCCTTCCCAACCACTGCTTCCCTTCCATATCCCTCGGTTCTTATAACTGCCATCTGGTTTCTGTACAAATTGTAAATAGCCTTTCGCTCCCTGTATTTTACCCTTGCCACCTTCAGAATTTGAAAGAGAGTATTTCAGTCAACATTGTCAAAAGCTTTCTCCAAGTCTACAAACACTAGAAACGTAGGTTTGCCTTTTCTTAATCTAGCTTCTAAGGTAAATCGTAGGGTCAGTATTGCCTCATGTGTTCCCATATTTCTACGGAATCCAAACTGATCTTCCCCAGGGTCGGCTTCTTTCTCCTGATAACGACGTCCTCTTGAGTAGTCCCCGCCCGGAGATCCGAATGGGGGACTAAAGCTGCTTGCTGCATCCCTCGGGAAAAATTACGACCGTAGTTTCCCCTTGCTTTCAGCCGTACGCAGTACCAGCACAGCAAGGCCGTTTTGGTTTGTGTTACAAGGCCAGATCAGTCAATCATCCAGACTGTTGCCCCTGCAACTACTGAAAAGGCTGCTGCCCCTCTTCAGGAACCTTACGTTTGTCTGGCCTGAGGTAGCTCAATGGCTACCATTGTTAATTTAGGCACCTCTTTTAATCCTGTATCCGAAGCGTGATGATAATAGGTATAGATTTACAATATTTTCGGCACAGAACATAGGATATTACAATGAATAAGCATTCACTGCCTTCCTTTTAGTTTTATTATTACCACAGTAGCGAACGGATTGTACACTGGCACTTACCATTCGACAGTCCCTCTGAATTAGGTACTAATTTTACAAAGATTTGTGATCGCTAGCTCTGAAGGAGCAATTTAGTTTTATTCTTTCTGAAGTGATTTAACTTTTACTGGAATGAATTTAATTTATTATAACTAATTTTCGAAATTCTACATGGAATCAAGATGGATGCAAGCTGTGAGATTCTGAAGTAGCTCAATGGCTACCATATTCAAATTTTGTAGTTACCTGCTAATGAAAATTATACAACTGAGATTAAGTGAAAGTAATCTCAAGATTTGAAGCTTTAATTGAAATAGCACCGCCACCAATCAACTTTATATCCACACTAATCAATTTGAAGCTGTCTCTTTTCCAGTAAATACACTTACGACAATCTTTCACTATCGGTAATATTCACACAAGATTATTCAAAAAAGTGTCAAAAGGAGTTAGAGGTAAGTTTATAGCTTTAGGATAATGAATTTAACAGGTTCGGTACTTTTAAATAACAGTATATGAAGTTAGTGACTGTAATACTCATTACATTTCTATTCATTTACATTAGACGTCTCAGATTCCAGGTCGTATGTTTCGGGTCATTATTTTGATAAAACTTAAAATGTTTCCCAGTTCGCATGTTTTCCGCGCTCTTTTGCAAATTATCCCTCAGCATTATGAGATACTGAAATTAGTTCATTTTACCCTCAATAAAAACCGGTTCACCAACTCCACTCGCCGACATGCACTCGCACACCATTACATGTCCACCGACATACTTCACAGTATTCCCATTCTTTTATCAAGACCTTCCGTTTTGCAATGCGGCCGTGAATGTTGCCTGTTCTGAGCACGTATTGTTTCGGGATGCACTTTCTTCCGATACCTTTGTCAATCTCACAAGTGAGTTTTGGAGCACTTAGGTTGTGATCCTTTTCCGTTTTTCTGAAGATATAACACTCTTCTCGCAAGGAAAACGTTCTTGGACGTCCCCCCGTACGCGATACATTCTACATCTACATCGATACTCTGCAAATTACATTTAAGTGCCTGGCAGAGGGTTCATCAAACCACCTTCACAATAATTCTCTATTATTCCAACTTGGTACAGCGCGCGGAGAAAACGAACGCCAATATCTTTCGGTGCGACCTCTCATTTCGCTTATTTTATTATGATGATCGTGTCTCCCTATGTAGGGCGGCGTCAACAAAATATTTTCGCATTCGGAGGAGAAGGCTGGTGATTGGAAATTCGCGAGAACATTCAAAGTCCTGTATCATTTTAGTGACACTCTCTCCCCTATTTCGCCATAATACAAAACATGCTACCCTTCTGTGAACTTTCTCGATGAACTCCGTCAATTCTATCTGGTAAGGATCCCACACTGCGCAGCAGTATTCTAAAAGAGCAAGGACAAGCATAATGTAGGCAGTCTCCTTAATAGATCTGTTACATTTTTTAAGTGTTCCAATTTAAATTGTTCGTAACTGTAATTCGTAAGTATTTAGTTGAACTTACGGCCTTTACATTTGAGTGATTTGCCGTGTAACCGACATTTAACGGATTCCCTTTAGCACTCATGTGGATGGCCTCACACTTTTCGTTATTTAGGGTCAATTGCCAAATTTCGCACCATATCTTTTCTAAATGGTTTTGCAATTTGTTTTGATCTTCTGACAACTTTACTAGTTGATAAACGACAACGTATGTGCAAACATCCGAAAACGGTTGCTCGGATTATCTCCAAACTTGTTCTAATAAGTAAGTGACAGCAGAGGGCCTATAACACTACCTTGGGGAACGCCAGAAATATGTCTCGTATATGACTGTTAAGTACGGAGCTACTGCATCAGCATACTATGGAAGGAACCTGACCGGATACAGTCTGGACCAGAAGGCTTGCTTTTATTAAGTGATTTAAGTTGCTTCACTACTCCGAGGATATCTACTTCTACGTTACTGATGTTGGCAGCTGTTCTTAATTCGAATTCCAGAATAATTATTTCGTCTTCTTTGGTGAAGGAATTTCGGAAGGCCGTGTTTAGTATCTCTGCTTTGGCAGCAGTTTCGTCGATAGTATTTCCATTTCTGTGACGCAGAGAAGGTATTGACTGTGTCTTGCCGCTAGCATACTTCACATACGACCTGAATCTCTTTGGATTTTCTGCCAGATTTCGAGACGAAGTTTCGTTGTGGAAACTATTATAACCATGTCACATTGAAGTCCAGATCGCGAATCTTGAGGATTTTGAGTCTGTTTAAATTTGGCATGTTTGTTTCGTTGTTTCTGCAACAGTGTTCTGACCCGTTTTGTGTACCAAGGAGGATCAGCTCCATCGTCTGTTAATTTATTTAGTATAAATCTCTCAATTGCTGCCGATACTATTTGTTTGAATCCAAGCCACATCTGGTCTACACTTTTATTATTAATTCGATAGGAGTGGAGATTGTCTCTTAGGAAGGCGTCAAGTTAATTTTTATCTGCTTTTTTGAATAGGTAATTTTTTCGTATATTTTGGAGGATTGTCAATTCTATGTTCCTCCCGGGATCCTCTGATTATATCTTAAACTATACTTTTCTTCATTTGTAACACTTCAGCAATTTTACACCTTTCGCCTTTAGCATGGTGAAAAATTATTAGCTGTCGCTGTTCGAATGTGCTCCCTCTTCCCATCGTTACTTCAGCTGCACACCACCTCGCTGAATTTTTACGTTCACACTGTCCGTGTCTCCTCTACACACGACCTCTTCATTTTCTCTTAATAATAATCAAAGTGATTTTACATAACTTGAAAACTATGGTTACAGTTAAATTTAAAAATTTTAATAAATTTTTTGACCACATTTAAGCTGTTACCTTACACACTTCCGCTTCCCTCAGCCTCCGGCGAACCGTGTCACTGGAAGCAGGGAAGTTGGTCTCTCGCCGCAACTGCTTCGCGTTTAGGAAAGGAAGCTGTCGGCTCTTACGCACGAGCTCAGTGTCCTCCTGCTGTGTGCTCAGCCTCTTCCTGCCTGAGCCGGGAATCCTGCCGGTAGTGCCCCTTTCGACATAATTCCTCCACCATCTGTTTGCGGTAGTGGGCGGCACGCCCTGGCTCCTACCAGCACATCTAATCGAATGTTTGCCCCCTTCGATCAGAGCGACGACTCTCTCTCGAACTGACAGCTTCCGGTGAGCCATTGTAACTGACTGCCCGCGACGTGCGATCTGCTTTCCGCTGTCACGCTGACACCTGGGAAGGAAGTAAACACATTGCCTTGACAGAGACGATTCTGTCTCGAGTTTATAGTCATCTGTGCGTTTATGTGTCACTGAATAAAAAATTATAAACTAGTTCTTAAGCAACTTACTTGAATTTGAACACATAACTAATAACTGTACCGCAAAGTTGCTGAATGCCAGTAGTTGGCGGCGATAGAAGACACGTGTCCAAATCCGGCGTGTCTAAAATAGATACACGGTGACAATTATTCAACTACATGAAAAAAACGTAAATTAGTTAGTGAATACACTTCATTCAACATGTAAACGTCATTACAGATATGCGGATTTAGGTTGTGACACGTTCGATATGCCCGCCATCAATGGCGATGATATGGACAGACGAATAGCGAAATCTGCATGACCCACTAAGGTATCGGAACATTCATGCTGTTGATGACCTCCTGAATAGCTGTTTTCAGCTCGGCTATAGTTTTTGGGTTATTGTTGTACACCTGGTCTTTAATATAGCCCCACAAAAAGGAGTCGCATGTGTTCAGATCCGCAGAACATGGCGGTCAATCGAGGCCCTTGCCAGTGGCCTCTGGGTACCCCAGAGCCAGAATGCGGTCTCCAAAGTACTGCTCCAGGACATCAAACACTCTCCTGCTTCGATGGGGTCGAGCTCCGTCTTGCATGAACCACATCTTGTCGAAGTCAGTGTCACTCTGGATAATGAGGATGAAATCATCTTCCAAAACCTTCATGTACCGTTCGGTAAGTCACTGTGCCATCAAGGAACATTGCACCGATTATTACGTGACTGGACATTGTACACCATACAGTCACCTGTCGAGGGTGAAGAAACTTCTGGATCGCGAAATACGGATTCTCAGTCCCCCAAATGATCCAATTTTGCTTACTGACGAACCCACCCAAATGAAAGTCGGCTTCCTCGATAAAGCAAACAACAATGCTTATACTAATTCCCATCATGACCCGCGTCCAACTGTGCAGTTTGATCGTCCTGTTGCAAACTGTTCAGAAGTTATAACGATTTTATTTCACAACTATAACTCTCGGCCTGTATACCTAAATAAAAAGGAGAAAATCTGTCTGTCCGACCTCCTTTTGCAGGTGGGACTAAGGCGGTAAGATGGAGGTCGGCAATTCGAATTTGGTCCATGGCTGAACCACAGTAACATGCATGTACCCGACGTCGATTTATTAACCAAAAGAAAACAGAATCGGGTACTGGAAATAGCTACATCTGATACGTACGTAAGGCGGCTGTTGGTTTGTCATGAATACCATGCATTTATTGGGTCCAGGGATTGAGTCTAGGTGTAGCCTCTTGACATTTTAAGATTCGATCCATCACACAGGCTGATATTTAATACATAGTTCCCAGTACACGGGCAACTTCCATTCCAATAGTCATTCTTGAGATAAGATTGTATAGCTTTGACAACACATGTTACTGCAGCTAAACAGCTCTTGTGTGAATACAGGAAACTCATAAATGTGCCAGACATGTGACACGCATGAATGGCAAGTCAATTCATCTGCATACTGCAAATGTTCACTGAATCCTGTGCAGCTGCAGCTAGGCTTACAATGGACAGGCCGTGTGGTCGAAGAAAATTTCTTTAAACGCATTTGACATCATCAGCATGGCAAGAGAGAAGTCAACATCGGATCAATATGCTATGTCTGACGTCAGTCATAAACACCTTTGATAACAACTCAGTTGCACTCATCCATCCACAATCAGCACCATGACTATATCACAATTAAGCCGAGGTCAACGTTTCCAGCTGAACCCACGGCATGAGCAATGACAAGTGATGAACTCGTTTTTGGTCTGTATTTAATAGTTATGTTTGTTACTAGCAATTAGCGTTCCGCGACTGTTCAAAGGCATCCCAAGACTTGTTGCTGCGCGGCGTAGTGTGCAAGCCTATGGACCGATGACCTCAGCAGCTTGGTCCCACAGAACTTACCACAAATTTCCAATTTTCCAGGACTTGTTCCACTGCTGTGTGTCCCGTGTTGTTCCACAACACGATGGCAGCTCACATCGGCTTCTGCTTCCTTGGGATAGCGCTTCTTTTTTTTCATTTCAGGAGCAGTTAGTCAGCTGGTTGTTTGTTCGTGACTAATAGGAGTGGCATCCGCACGAAGATTCGCGTTCAAGACATAAACCATGTATGGCGAGAACCTGACTAACATTGTAAGCCTCACGATGAATTCAGAGACTTTTTGCCATAGAAGAGTTCGTGGAACTGCATTTTACAGCGTCAACATTGCACTGGATCGTACACAAGCAACGTAACTGAAATAATAGTTCAGCACACGCGATAATTGATCATTGTGATGCAACATTTAGCTCAACTAGGCCAGCGAAAGTAATACGCAGCGATTCACGAGTTTTACTATTTTAATTCTATTATCTTGACGCCTGGTTTGTATTCAACGAAATATACCGAACTTAAAACTCAATTAACTCCACTTACGTCACTAATTGAAATGCGAACGTACGACTTCAAACTTCCCTGTAACGTTTGCAATTTTGGGCATAATTTCTTTCTAGAAGTCCGTAATACATTTTATAGGTTACAGTTAAAACTTTCTGACGGTTCAATTTGATAATACTGCTCACTCACGAGGTCTTTAATGGCTGTATGTAGGAGCACAAGTATTCGTTTCATCTTTACTCCTTCCCTGTTGGTCGAAGTAATCTGTCGTTAATTTACTGAAAAAAGTAATCATTGCTTTAAAGACTTAAGGATATATATATATATATATATATATATATATATATATATATATATATGTATAGGGTGAGTCACCCAACGTTACCGCTGGATATATTTCGTAAACCACATCAAATACTGACGAACCGATTCCACAGACCGAACGTGAGGACAGGGGCTAGTGTAATTGTTTTAATACAAACCATACAAAAATGCACAGAAGTATGTTTTTTAACACAAACCTACGTTTTTTAAAATGGAACCACGTTAGTTTTGTTAGCACATCTGAGCATATAAACAAATACGTAATCAGTGCCGTTTGTTGCATTGTAAAATGTTAATTACATCCAGAGATATTGTAACCTAAAGTTGACGCTTGAAACCTCCGACGTTCAGTTACGTATTGTAACAAACACGGGCCACGGTCGGCGAGCAGCATCTGCAGGGACATGTTTACGATGACGACCGTGTTTACGAGAGTGGCTGTAGTGCACTGTTGTGGTTTGGTCTAGCTGTCGCAGTGTCCGCATGTAGCGCTTGCTGCTATTGTTATTCTGCATTCGTCTCCGCACGCAGACCAACTGTAGTACACCGTGTTACCAGACGTCTGTGATAGTGTAGTGTTGTAGGAACTGTGACCATGGTGTATTCGAACTCTGAAAAGGCAGAGATGATACTCATCTATGGCGAGTGTCGACGAACTGCAGCTGAAGCCTGCAGGGTGTATGCAGAACGGTACCCGGACAGAGAGCATCCAACGTGCCGCACATTGCAAAACATCTACCGCCAACTGTATGCAACAGGTATGGGTATGGTCGTAGCACGCAAACGGGTCCGTAACAGGCCCGTCACAGGAGAAGGGGGTGCAGTTGGTGTGTTAGCTGCTGTTCCCATGAACCCACACATGAGTACACGGGACATTGCGAGAGCCGGTGGACTGAGTCGAAGTAGTGTCATGCGCATATTGCATCGTCAATCGTCACCGCTTTCACCCGTTTCATGTGTCGCTACATCAGCAACATGACTTTAATCATCGGGTGCAATTCTGTCAATGGGCATTAACAGAGAATGCGTTGCAGTTCTACCTGCTTACCGATGAAGCGGGTTTCACAAACCACGGGGCAGTGAATCTACGGAACATGCATTACTGGTCCGTGGACAATCCTCGCTGGCTCAGACAGGTAGAGCGACAGCGACCGTGGACTGTAAATGTATGGTGCGGAATCAGTGGCGACCCTCTCATTGGTCCTCACTTCATTGCAGGTGCCCAAACAGCTGCAACATACATCGCGTTTCTACAGAATGATCTGCCAACGTTGCTCGAAAATGTCCCACTGGAAACGCGTCGACGTATGTGGTATCAGCATGATGGTGCACCTGCACATTCCGCAATTAACACTAGGCTGACCCTTGACAGGATGTTCGACGGGCGTTTCATAGGACGTGGAGGACGCATAAATTGGCCAGCCCGTTCTCCTGATCTTACACCTCTGGACTTCTTTCTGTGGGTTACGTTAAAGGAGAATGTGTACCGTGATGTGCCTACAACCCCAGAGGATATGAAACAACGTATTGTGGCAGCCTGCGGCGACATTACACCAGATGTACTGCGGCGTGTACGACATTAATTACGCCAGAGATTGCAATTGTGTGCAGCAAATGGTGGCCACCACATTGAACATCAATTGGCCTCACATGTAGGGACACACTCTATTCCACTCCGTAATTGAAAACGGAAACCACGTGTGTACGTGTACCTCACCCCTCATGGTAATGTACATGTGCGTCAGTGAAAAAGACCAATAAAAAGGTGTTAGCATGTGGACGTAATGTGCTGTTCCAGTCTCTTCTGTACCTAAGGTCCATCACCGTTCCCCTTGGATCCCTACGTAATTCGGCGCTCTCCGATACAAACGATCGAACAGCGGAGGAGTGGTACTCAAGCGTCAACTTTAGGTTACAATATCTCCGGATGTAATTAACATTTTGCAATGCAACAAACGGCACTGATTACGTATTTGTTTATAAGTTCAGATGTGCTAACAAAACTAACGGGGTTCCACTTAAAAAAACGTAGGTTTGTGTTAAAAAACATACTTCCATGCATTTGTTTATGGTTTGTATTAACCAATTACAGCCCGCATCTCGTGGTCGTGCGGTAGCGTTCTCGTTTCCCACGCCCGAGTTCCCGGGTTCGATTCCCGGCGGGGTCAGAGATTTTCTCTGCCTCGTGATGGCTGGGTGTTGTGTGCTGTCCTTAGGTTAGTTAGGTTTAAGTAGTTCTAAGTTCTAGGGGACTGATGACCATAGATGTTAAGTCCCATAGTGCTCAGAGCCAACCAATTACACTAGCCCCTCTCCTCACGTTCGGTCTGTGGAATCGATTCGTCAGTATTTGATGTGGTTTACGAAATATATCCAGCGGTAATGTTAGGTGACATATATATATATATATATATATAAGAATAGTATTAAAATTATAGTGAAGCCGATATACAGCAAGGGCAGCTATTTCGCTAGTCTCATGCTTCATTTTGGGTAAACGTTCCCGAAATTTCGTCATCTTGTTTTCTAGTGAAATCGCACAAACGAGAGAAAATAGAAACGGGTAGCTTTGAACTCTGCACGTTTAGATTACCTTTCAACTCTTCTTATCTATTCCACCACGAAAAACAGACATGAAAGTAACCTCTTTGGGCACATGCTTTCACATGCTCGTGAATGGTAATTTTGGAACTTTGATCTTCAGTGAGCATTGGATATCTTGCATTTACTGAATCAATGATCCGTTTGTTCTGTCTGACGTCACGCCCTGGCCAAGTTTTATGGTGTTATTGCCAAATGGTCCAAATTTTCAGCCATTTTCTCTACAGTAGCGCCTTTACTTTTTTCTTTTTTTTTTGCTGTTGAGAGTGCCTCTTAACTGCGGGGGGCGAGATGGGGTACTTCAAGATGATCGCCTGGACGGAGGAGTTTTGCTTTTCGGGCAACTACACGTGGTGTTATCTGGTCACAGACGGTCATTAGGGTTAGTTGGGATTGGATTGTTTGGGGGAGGAGACCAAACAGCGAGGTCATTGGTCTCATCAGATTAGGGAAGGATGGGGAAGGAAATCAGCCGTGTCCTTTCAAAGGAACCATCCCTGCATTTGCCTGGAGCGATTTAGGGAAATCACGGAAAACCGAAATCAGGACGACCGGACGCGAGATTGAACCGTGGTCCTCCCAAATGATAGTCCAGTGTGCGAACCACTGCGCCACCTCGCTTGGTTAGGTTTAGTGTTTAGTATGTTGAAGTTGCAGAACTAAATTAGGAAGCCAGAGTTGATGCTCTCAGGGATACACCAGTTAGCAGTTAGAAGCGGCAGGCTGAGAGAGGTCTCAAAGGAGCACAGAAATTGCTCAGGGCATATGTACAACTAAAGGAGCGGGTGCAGAAGGTGATCAGATTAGTATTGCACAAATCCAGGACAATGAAGAGAGGTGGATGGATGCTGGAGGTAGAATACTGAAGACCATCTTTGAGATGGCAAGTGTAAGAGACATAAGCCAACTGGACGAAGCGGCAGACGCCGCAAGGGGGTTAGCAGAGGCACATAAATTAACTACGGAGTGGCATTACGCGCAAACTGTGAACTTTGAGAGCAGCGTATTGAACATGCATGCTTCAACAGTTGACTCAGGAAGTCGTGGATTATGCCAGGGCTTCGGCTAGCACTCTGAACTGGAATTTTGAACCGGATGCAGGTACTAGATGCCAGATAAACGATGGTGAGGCTATTGCAGGCACTACAGGATCTGGTACGCACATGAGTGGAGTTAACGAATTTGCAAGAAGCTATCCATCAAGTGCTACATGGGCAGTTCAGTCCCGTTTGCTGTTTACCACCGGAATTCCAGCTAGTGGTGGAGAGAACAGCTGGAACTGGCTGTACTACTACCATAACGCCACGGCGGGTGTGACGTCACATAATGTGGTTGTACATTATCCCCTGAAGACACCAGTGGCGTGCAAGTATGTGGTGTTGGGTGTTGTACGGTGCTAACTTATCTGGCGAAACTGCAACAGTTGGAAAATCTGTACAGACGAAAGAGGTAGGGGTGGTACTATTAGCGGAAGATGAGTACTGATGTGTTGTAGTGACCAAGGGTAAGCTCCAGCAATGTCAAGAGTGGGGTAGTCACCATATTCCAACTTGCGAGCTTGCCACGAAGCACTTGCCTTGTTCAACTCTTTGGTGGTAAAACGGAGGGACAACCTTGACGGGAAGAAGTGATCAAATCACAACTATACTTTCAAAGAAAGGATTTACACTGGATATACTCTGTGTGAAACAATGTGGTGGTGGGTGCTAGTTATTATGAGCAAGGAATATTCTAGGGAGCACAGCACATGGAATTGTGAGGTACCATAATCAACAGTAGGATGTGTGAAATTGCGGAACCCATGTTTCATTTACCAGTTACTATGAAGGGAGTTGGAAGTAACATAGTAACAGCAGTATTGGCCAGACAAACCTCTATAGAAATTGTCAAATGAAAACCTTACCTTCCTTAACAGCACATGGGAACTAAGCCTGGACCACTCATTAAGTCAGATGTTAACAGCTTAGGAGGGGCGGATCACTGCAGCGTATTGTTTCAGCATGTGGAACAGTTTCGATATGAGACAGGCCAGGTGACTGTGGCCTCGAGTGTCTCAATTCTAGCACCACGGTGTGTCTGATTTTGCTCTGCCTACCACTTATGCATCTGAAATTACAAGCCATGCAAGAACCTGATCCAGTGGTAATTCAAGTTCCTGTAGATTGGGTTCCCTAAACAAGGGATGAAAGACAGATTTGTGGAGCCAGAAATTAATACAGTAACTTGCATAATAGTTGGGGCTATCCGATGTAGTATTATATACTTGTTTTACAGATTAAGGGTGGAAGTAATTACAATAGAGAACTGGACCAGAGCAAGACCTAAAGGACTGGGTCTTCTCTGTGTAAGAGGACAGTGTAGTTCCGCTATTCAGTCTTTGACCAAAGTTATAGGTCTTTAACAAAAGTAATGAGCAGTAGTGTGGAAGCTAACAAGGAGTGCTGCGTTAACAGCTTCAAGTCAGCGGCTGTCAGTGTAACAGTGCGATGCCACCACACCAAGGCAAGTCTTGTTATGGGCGACTTGATTAGATACCACATTTTAGTGAAACAAATCAGTGCCACAGGCACACGATTCAGTCTGAATTTCTTGTCACCAAAATCCAGCAGCACCACCACGGCATCAGGGCTATGCCGGAGAGTGAGATGACTGGGAACCACCAGAAGCAGCTGTGGGTTCGAGACTAGGGTGCAGCTGCCACTGGCACTAAGTCCTACATGGGACTCAGTGCCACAGCCCCACCGACTTGCTGTCTGTGCCTGCTGCTGCTGACACCGAGTTCTTAGTGGAGCTCGCTGCCACCATGCCAGCTGTGGTCGTACCCAGTGCACGACAGTCTTCGCGTACTGCCACAGTAACGCGAGCAGAGAGAGGGGCCGTGCAGGCTCTACGACACCGAGGAAAGTACTTCACTGTTGAAGTCAATGGCTGTGTTCTCTAAAGGCTGCTGAACTACCATGGGGTTTCTGTCAGCAAAGTACAGTGCCGATGCAGCAGCCAGGGCAGAAGCTGCCCACATCTCAGCATTAGCCGGGGACAAGAAAGAGGTGTGGTGGCTCACTACGTCATGTACTGAAGTCAATAAAAGTCATTCGTACCTGTCCATAGGGTATCCACTGGGCGAGCTGATCCACCACTCACCCCAATCCCTTCAGTAGGAAGGATGAAGCTTGTTATCTCAGATGGAGAGTTACCCGTACATGTAGAAGAAACTTCAAGTGCATCCTAGGGAAGCTGTATATTAATTACCATGTCGACAATATTAGTATAACCAATGAGTTATTGCAGATAATGTCATTATCAATAATTGAGTATGGGCTGTAAAAATCACTCAAATAACCCATCAGATACCGGTAAGATTTCAAAGTGGTGCAAAAATTGGAAACTTGCTTTAAATGCTCAGTAATGTAAAACTGCGCTCTTCCCAAAATTGAGAAAGTAGTATCTTTTGATTACAATACCAATCTACATCTATATCGATACTCCCCAATCCATCTTATGGTGCACGGTGAAGCGTACCCCATACCACTACTACTAATTTTCTTTCCCGTTCCACTCACAAACAGAGCGAGGAAAAAGAGACTGTTTATATGGCTCCATATGAACCCCAATTTCTTTCATCTTATCTTCATGGTCCTTCTGTGCAATGTACATTGGAGGCAACAGAATCATTCTGCGGTCAGCTTCAAATTCCAGATCTCCAAATTTTCTCAATATCATTCCTCAAAAAGAATGTCACCTTCCCTCCAGAAATTCCCATTTGAGTTCCCGAAGCATCTCTGCAACACTTGCATGTTGTTCAAACTTACCAGTAGCAAATCTAGCAGCCCAACTCTGAATCACTTCAACGTTTTCCTTTAATTCAGACTGGTGTGGCTTCCAAACACTTAAGCAGTATTCAAAAGTGTGTCAAACTAGCGTCGTGTATGGAGTCTCCTTTGCAAATAACCAGACTTTCATAGAACTCTCACAATAAATTGAAGTCAGCTGTTCACCTTCCCTAGCACAGTCCTCACATGCTCATTCCACTTCATATCACTTTGCATTGTTATGGCAAGATATTTAAATGACATTACTCCATAAAGGAAGATACTATTAATGCTGTATCCAAACATTATGGGTCTGTTATCCTACTCATATGCACTAACTTACATTTTTCTACATTTAGAGCTACTGCCATTTATCACACCAAGTAGAAATTTTGTCAAGGTCATTCTGTATCATCCTACAGTCACTCAACTTTGACACCTTACCATACACCACAGCAAGCAATCACAGACTGCTGACCACCTTGCCCGCTAAGTCATTTAAGTATATAGAGAATAACAGCAGTCCTATTAACTTTCCCAAGGCACTCCTGACAGTACCCTTGTCTCTGATGAACTCACCATTGAGGGCAACATACTGGGTACAACTTGAGAAGTCTTCAAGCCACTCACATATCTGTGAACCTATTCCATATTCCTCTACCTTCTTTAACAGCCTACACTGGGGCACCATGTCAAATGCTTTCTGGAAATCTAGAAATATGGACTGATTCACAGTTGCAATCGGTTAACTCATATGAATACACATAAGCAACAATACATAGGAACATGAAATGTAACGACCAGTTAGGCTTAGTTGTAGGTGTATCAGGCAGCAGCCTTTGGTAGAACACTATGGAAGTGTAATCAGACCACAAAGGATAGCACAAATAAAATGCTTGTGTTATTTGAAGTGTCTGCTGTATGTGGTGCACAAACAGCTCAGTATAAGCAAAACAAAAAAATTTATTTGAATAGAGAGGACACACCAACTTAATATTGACAAATCTTGAGAAGCATGAAACAAACTAAACTCGTTTGGTTAAGCACAGACAGTCTTTCAGCCCTTGGAAGGAGAAAACAAAGTTTTACAGTTCTGAACTATTTTACTAAAGAAAAAACCCAAATGAAGTCTTCTGAATAGAACATAAAAACATTCCACCTGTCTGGTAATGAGAAAAACAAAGTGCTGTACTGAGCCTCAGTTCTAAAAGATAGGAGAACAACTCTGATCATAAGTTCTAAACACACTTCAGAGAAAAACTGTCAGAGTAAAGTTCTTGAGCCACTTAAAAAAAATAACTGCCTGTTCAAAGTTCTCACAACACATATAAGATAATGACAAAGTCTGATAGGAACTCTAAATCTGATAACACAAACCAGCAGGAAGTAGTTCTACATCTGGTGATGCCAAAAACAGGCTATCACAGAAATATTTTGAAATCGAGAATCAGACTTCCTGTCAGGCCATGCTCCAGGGAATGGGACCCATACAAAAAGGAGCTAATGGGTGATACTAAACATATACAAAGAAGGGCAGCAAGAATGACCACAGGTTTGTTTGGGAGAATGTCACAGAGATGTTGAAGAAACTGAACAAGCAAAGAGAGATGTAAACTATTCTAAGAAAGCTGCAGAGTTCCAAGAATCAGATTTAAGTGATGAATCTATGAAAAAAATAACCCCAACAGATCACTCCCATAGAGATTCCAAGGACAAGAATAAACAAATGACAGTGTGCACAGACGTGTTCAAGCAATCATTCGTGGCACTCTCCATATGTAAACAGAATGGAAGGAAGCCCTAGTAGCTGGTACATTGGAAAGTACCTTATGTCATGCACGTCACAGTGGTTTGCCGATTATGGGTGTTGATGTAAAATTTCAACAGATGGCTTCTAAATGTGAGTGGTTACTATGACTTACATCAAGACCAAAAATAATGATGTTAGATTTGAAAGGAATCCTTGCAGCAGTTGCGATGGATACTGTGGACAGCATGGCATCTATAACTGCTCCCAAACAGAACACACAACAGTGTGGGAAGAGGGAAAGGGAGGAAGGGAGTGGTTGGCAGGCAACAGAATGAGAATAACAAGATATTACCCTATCTTCCACCTTTAAGCTCTCCGATTTTCAAATCTCTTCCAGTATAGTCCCCAAAAATCAGTCTTTCCTACTCATCTGTCCAATAAGTCTCCCCTGATCTGGCATCCTGGGTTACTTTTCTGAACTCTACCACTTCTCCTAAGCCTCAACAGTCCTTATCCTTCACCACTGTTCTTTCCCCGTCAGCTCTTCTGCCAGGAGGAGGAGCCACTGGCTCCAAAAGCTTCCATACATAATGCCTTTTATACCTATGTTCTCCTGCCACTGCTTGGTGAGTAGATTTTGTCTATCCAGCTACATTATAGGACTGATAAAATGTTTTACTTGCCTTCATCACACATAGGTTTCTGAGCTCTTGAATTAGGGAAAACCATTTCCTATAAGTTTACTTGTTAATGAGATACTTCAGGAAACATATAAGATGTCTTGTGGTCCTCAGTGTCTGACTGATAATTTACTGATTCATGACGTCATAGGAATGTCAGGAAACTGACTTATTTTAGCAGGAAATTAGAAAGTCAAACAAATGTAATTTTCGTCAAATATGTTTGTATTCTCATAAAACATATTTTTGTAGTAAAAATTACACTGTTTCCAAATGAAACGGCAACAAAAGTTTTCATTGGTCATAATACAACATTACGACTAACCGATACCAGAGCAATACACAGAACAGCATGGCAGCTGCAGCCATAATCAAATAACAATGTAACAGCTAGGTAAAGTTATCACTGTAATATGATATTTTTTATAGTTTTTGATGTAATTTGTTATTATGGACCACCATCATAAAAATAAAGAGTAATTTCAAAACAGAGGTGTCAAATGAAGACAGCAAAAGAGAAAGATAAAGAAGAATGAATAACTCTAAGCTATCCAGAGACGTCATCACAGCTTTGGAGACAGTGAAGTGGCAAGTTCAATATCTATGTATACACTGCTGAGCCAAAATTTTATGACCAACACACATTGTCTTGCAGAAAGAGAGAGACGAATGGGGAATCATTATAACAATGACTGCAAACAGTGAAATCCACTGACATAAGCAACCTTGATGAAGGCCAGATTGTTATGGAGTGGAGTCTGTGAATAAGCATCTCCTAAAGGGCACAGTTGGTCATCGGTTAGCATCCTACTGTCTTGAGCATCTATGCAAAGTGGTTGAAGGATGGTGAAACCATGAGGTGGTCCAAGGCACTGGATGTCTGGGATGTTGGATGTCCATGTTCATCACAGAATGTGCACACATTGCTGAACATGGTGTTCCACTGAAGAACAAACCCCACGTGGTCCCATGTTGATCAGTGATATCAGTTACAAGTGCAGCTGGTATGTGATCATTAAGATGGGACTGTGAATCAATGGATGTCAGGTGAATCATGTTTCTTGTTACACCAATTTGATGGTCATGTCCAGACAATTTGTCATGCAGCTGAATGACTGCCAAAACATGGATTGTGCCACTTATGCAGGCTGGTCAGGAGAGTATTAAGCTATGTGGCACATTCACCTAGGCTTCCATGGAATCTGTGTCAGTACTCAAAGGTGCCATTACAGCTGTTGACTATGTGAACATTATCACGGACCACATGCGTCCCTTCTTGCTTGATGTCTTCCCTGCTGATGACACCTCCCAGCATGATGACTGTCCGTGCCACAAAGTCAGAATCATGCTACAGTGGTCTGAAGAGTGCAACAAAATTGCCTGACAGAACGCATTGGGAGCACTGTCACCTATCAGTTCTGTACCCGCAAACCACTGACCCATTTTGGGAATTGTGTTACTTATATGTAGAAATCTGGTGTTACATACCTTTGCAAACCTATCATGGACTTGCCGAATCCACACTACTCAGAATCACAATTGTACTGTGCTCCAAAAATGGACTAACATGCTATTAAGCAATTGGTGATAATGGAATGCCAATGCACAGACAAGTGCATGGGACTGAAGATGAAACACCATTGCTTGGCCTGGTGCACGGAACAGAAGAGGGAACACCTTAGAAAGTTGCTAGTGGGAGCGGACTGCAGAAAAAACACCAGGAAACACAACAGATGAAAAATGGAATGCCAGTCCATGGACAGGCACTCTGGACTAAGGATGCTGCACGAAGGAGTGAAACACAGCTGGAATGCCTAGAACTGATGTTGTGGGGGGGGGGGGGGGGGGGGGGGAGCCTAGGTACAAATAGTGGATCCATTCCATTCACTGCTCATGACCAGTCTCAGGTAGCACCTAATGAAGATAACGAGTCACAAAGTTGAAATATCATGCAAGAATTATGCTGACATCTGGCAAAATATTCGACAGCTCAAAATGTTATATGGTTATAATATTTTGGCCTGTTAGTCTATACCTAAATAGTAACTTTTCAATTCAAATTTAAGTGGTTGTCACTGTTGAGGTTACTGCATTAACAGGTTAATCAAGACCCTCAGTATCACAATTCATCAGATACCTGCCATGTGTATTTCCACAATATTTTTTAATAATGGAATCTCAAAAAGATGTGCTGTAGCCAATATTATTATTGCTTCATACGGCATTGGTTGTAAAAGGTAGGTGCAGCACTAATGGTCAGTGCAACATTTTTCCATGGTGAACATGGTCTGGCCTATGTAAGTCATAGCACACTGGAAAAATAAAACAGTCACCCACAATTACAGATCGTAATTTACTGATCGCCATAAGGTCAGCCATCTTACATGTTGGGCAGAAAGTCACTGTGATCTATATTTCTGGAGACTTATGGCTATCTTGAAATAAATATCGCCAACAAATGGAAGAAAAGTAGGATTTTTCCAGCATGCTCTACTCTTCACTCTGGTTTTCAGCCTTAGCTAATAGTAGTTCTGTTTCATGAACAATAAAGCCAATTGCAATGCTGAAGGGTTTTATTTTGAGCCGACAAACACAAATGTTCAGGCTGGAATATGTGGTTGGATAATAATATAAATAGTATTGATATTTGATTAGACGTGCCATGTCATGGAGGTTAACAATCATGCTCACAGGGGCAATTTTTGAGAGATATGAACATGTATGGGTTTTATCTTTTTGTGTGAATATCAACACAAGAAAAAGTATACTCTAAATGATAATGATTGACAAGTGGCTGAACATTTGTCTCTTATTGTGTTGCATATACTACATTTACCTATGATGTGAGAATCACACTCACTCTCATGAAAAGGAACCAAGTGTCACATAAATCGAACTGTGAACATCAGGACAATACAGTACAGCATTGATAATCTGAATGTTGGTCAACCAAACGAATGCTTACGACTGCTAAACTAAACTGTTACTCGCTCATGTGTAACCCCCACTTACCCGCTACTGTCTTGCACCCCCCTCCCCCCTGCATGAATGCCAAGTTGCTATCAATAGATATTGGTGCTCTGCCTCAATGACTATCAGATTTGTCAGGTAAAGTAACCTTGTGACATAAAATACCTAAACACAAATGTTTTGTCCTTTCTACGAGAGAGAAATATGAGATTGGAGGAAGGCGAGTCTACAACCACCTTACCTAATTAGTATAAGTTTGGTAAACTTACAATTACAAATATAAAAAAGGAAAAGACTAGCATCACAAATTTTATATTTAAGCCTGATTCTGCTGATGGATTGACAATTTGGAAAACTATGCAGCTCACCATGATTATAGAGCTAGATAAAAATTATTCCATTTCATTGTGGCAGGGTGGTACAGCAACCAGTTTAAAAAGTATTTCAGAATTTAAACATTCTCAGTTGTGAAATTATTTACTGTCAATGACACGTTTCACTCTTTTGGGGCATCTTCAGATTGTGTAAAAGCTTCTGGATATGAAACCCATCTGTGTGCATGCCAGAAGGACATTGTGCTGCATGTGGCTCATAGCACCTTTATTTTTGTGTGTCCTATTTTGTATTACTAGAGTGGTGTCAGTTGGTGTGTTCAAGGACCACGTTGCATTTTGTGTGTTTTTATGATGGATGGATTATATATCCAGTTACTGTTGCATACATTTTCCATTTTAAACAGCTATATGTTAGATGGGTTTCATTTCCAGCTACTTTTACATAATCTGATAATGCTCCAAAGGTGTGAAACACATCACTGACTGTAAATAGTTTCACAACTAAGTCTGTTTTTATTCTGAAAGAAAAAGAAAAAAATATCTAGATGTTAGATGCTGCTGCTTGTAAATGGTTTACACAAAAGACATCATAAGGAGAACTTATACCTCGTCCCAATTTAATAAAAATCTTGGAGGGCCATCAAATTTTAAAGCAGACACAGGCAGTTTAAAACACCTTAAGCCATGATATGGCACTCATGAACTTCAAATACCAAGAGAAAAATGTCTGCTGATTCTTCAGCAGTGGCTTCTTTCAAAACAAAACTAAGGGACTTATTGAGAGAAGAAGATTATGATCTCAAAAATGTTCACAATGCTGAAGAAATTGGGCTCAATTGGAAACCTTTGCCAAGAAAAACTCTTGATTCACATCATAAAGTAGCAGCATCCGATCCTGAAGTCTGCAATTACAGCTTTAGCTTGAGCTAATGCTACTAGTAGCCATTGATTGCCTATGCTCAAAATTGGTAAAAGTAAGAAACCACATTGTTTCAAACACGTGAATGTGTCAGCTACACCTATTGTTTACATCTCACAAAAGCCAACCTGGATGGATAGTATGATTTTCACAGAATTTTATATGGAGATTTCTGCACCCTCTGTAAAAGTACACCAGTTAAAGAATGGTAAGAGTGAGAAAATGATATTGCTCCTTGATAATGCACTAACTCTTTCATTGTGTGATATCTCAAACCAAAGGGATGAGTTCTAAAAGAGATGTTTCTTCCACCTAACGTAAAATACTTATTACAGCCCAAGATTTTATTATTTAGGCTTTCAAATGGATTTACAGGAAAGAATTGTTATAAAAGTTACTGTTAGAAAGGAAAGACGAGGGAGAAGGAAGTCTGTTAAGGAATCTTAAAAATATTGACTACACGATCGGAGCAGTTCGGCATGGTGTCAAGAAACACAATTTGAAGAAAAAGAAAGAAGTCCTGGAATAAAATTTTGGGCACGGCAGATATTTCTGAAAGTCCAACTGAAAATTACAAACAATGATATGTCCAAAATGCTTACAATGTTAAAACAATTCAGTTGCCATGAATGTGAAGAAGAACATGTTCAAGAATGGATGAGTTTCGATGATGCACATCCAGGGCATTATGCAGGGTAGCGAAATTTTAAACCTTGTCAATGATAAAGTCTCACTTTGTGAGCAGCTCATCAGCTAAGGGTCCAGAAAATGAAGATGAAAATATACTGGCTGCTTCTAATGCATTTACATATTTAGATATTGCCTTGGAATGGTTGCAAGCTCACTGTATGAGAGATCTGTCCTGAAAAAAAGGTTGTGATTTGGCTGTTTGTAAGCAAGAAGCCTTGCTTAAACAGATAAAATTAAGTATTTTTTGAAGCATACTGTATATGCAATATGCATTATTTTTGGTTTCCTATACTGCACTATGTTCATTCCCACTGTACTTGCTTTTGTAATAATGAAAGGGACTCATGTTATTAAAAATATGTATAGTTTTTACTGGTACATTGGTAAATAAAAGTATACAGTGTGATTATCCAAATAAACCAGTTTTCCAAACACCCATGTCCCCTATCAGTCATACCCAAACTTTGTCTGCTGCTAATAGTTTGCTACAAGAGTTCAGTTACCTTTGGCACAAGCCAGACACCCTTATGGTAAAGTGCCCCCATCCATCTTACATCCCAGTAGGGGGAGTACACTGCAAATAAATCTGGAAAGAATACCTCAAGGGCAGCAGAGATATATGCTACCATGAAGGATGTTGTTTCATTAAGTCTGGTTGCTAGGGGACAATACCACTGTCCATGAGAGTTAACTGTTGCCAGTGGCAAATTCCACATTTAGTCAAGGTTAAAACCATCATCATGATTAATTAAATCATTAGTAAAATGTATTTTAACACTTTCCCTCAAAAATGGATACCAGAAGCATCAAAGACAGGTTGAAATCTGGACATTCATTGTATGGCTTGCCTGTATACACTGCTCAGACACAGCAAATTTATCAGGCTGTAGCAGAGCAGTACAGCATCAATGTTCCACCCAATGTTCTTGAATTATATATGACAGACAACACAGATAGATACATACCTGCCTTCCATAGAATCTAGCCACCTTCCACAGAGACAAAGAGTGTGTCTACCTTTGGTGCTGGCAGAAAATATCCTTGACTACATTTAGAGGGGCTACAACTTATTTTATTGGTCAAATGTTTGAACGGCACAAAAACAAGACTTCATATAAATTACAGAGTGGGTTATTATCCAAATTTTCATAGACATATGAAGAGTAGGAAATGACCAAATGGGTTATCAAACTGACCAGCCAAGGTATAAGTTTTCAAACAAAAAATGTCCCAACAAAAAATGATGTTAATTGCTAGGTAATCAGGGTAATTAAGAAAAATAATTACTGATTTGTGGGAAAATTGTGTAATGGCTTTTTATCTGAATCTTTACAGCTATATAAAGAATGGGAACTGAACAAATAATGGCATACAACACTACCGTGAGGTCTACTCTTGCAAAAGTAAATTTAATTGCCTGACAGTAATCAGGATAATTAAGGAAACTTCATTTGTGATTTGAGGGAAAGCTGAAATATTTCACAACCAGCTGCTGTAGGTTCACAAATGAAGTATCAAAAATTTCATCTCTTTGAAGCCTAGCAATTTTGTGCATAAAAAATTGTAGTTACGTGATATGTAACTGACAAACGGGCTTCCTTTGCATCACATATTAAATTTAGGACATTTCAAGAACAGAAGACATTAGGAGGAAAATGGGGTGGTAAAAAGTTCGTCTTTTCAAGGCCTCCCTATTAACACCAAATTCAGGACATTTTCAAAACATAAGATGCTAGGAATGTCAAACAGGTGTCAAAATGCTTTCTGGATAAAACTTGAAAACAAAAAAATTTGAAAAAGTCAAATGTTTTGTGAAATGATTTTTCTAAAAGAATAAAATAAAATAGATTAAAGAAAGATTTGATGCACCTTTGAATGGTGCTCAACGTCATGTATTGCAAATCAGGTACCAACTGAAATTTAAACTTCAATGTTTAACTTAATATCTTGGTATTTTAAAGAGTAGTGCAATATATTTGTCTAGTGAATTACAAAGACTGTGCTGTCCAATGTTGTGTGGCCTTGACATATTTCTATCATCTACACCCAAAGGTGTAAAAAAGATCCAACAGTTCTTCAGTCTCAATAATTTTTCCAATAGACAATACTTCAAATTCTTGATTTGTACCTCATTTCCTGTACTTGATCCTGAGTATCATTCAAAGGCACATCACATGTTTCTCTAATGTATTTTATTTCTTACTTTTAGACAAATTATTTTATAAAATATTTCACCTTTTTTTCTTTTCTTTTAGAAGACAGATTCCCTGCAAATGCTGGGAAGGCTTGAGCCTAGAACATTTCCTCTTCAGCCTCTCGAGGTAAGCCACACACCTTCAGATTTCATTGCAAAGCTTTGTGGATCTGCCATGTTGGATAACCATTCTTTTCAAAATCTTTTTTGTGGTGTTCTTCCTGTAGATTGTTCTTATCAACAATCATACATTAACTGTTGAACAAATGCATTGGGCACATAATATTAATCTGCAGAAGATGATAACAATTGCGCAGTCACAGGTAAACATATGTGTTAGTCTGCTTGTGGAAGACACCACGTCCCAGGCTGCTGCATGTTTTATTAAAAATCAAAAATTAAAAACCAAGACATACCTGAAAGAGAGGTATTTATCCTTTCCCAGCCCATTGGTGAATCTAATATTCTAACACATGATGGCACAGAAACTGATGAAGTTTCTTTTCATCATGGGGTCACTCTACAAAAGTGTCAGCCACATACTTCCAAAAAATAACAAGCTTAAACTTTGCCCAGACCGATGCCTTGTCAAAATCTTCATGGAGATTCACAATTTTAGTGTGCATGTTCACAAGTTCTGTGAATACAAGTCATACTTATGTTT
This sequence comes from Schistocerca piceifrons, assembly GCF_021461385.2. Classification (NCBI taxonomy): domain Eukaryota; kingdom Metazoa; phylum Arthropoda; class Insecta; order Orthoptera; family Acrididae; genus Schistocerca; species Schistocerca piceifrons. Next base: position 138,232,077 of record NC_060146.1, read on the forward strand.
GCTGTCAGTCCAATGTCTCCACCGTGCAGGGCTGCCTACCTGTCACACACAAGTGTCTCTCTTACCGAATTTTTTATGTATTTGTACAAAACAAGCAATACGTCACAACGCAGTGCTGTATACAAACAGTATGTTTATATGCATTTTGTTACAGGCTCCACCAGCAGAATTAGCTACACCTTCGAGAAGCACGTGCATCTGGAAACTGGTGGCACTGCTATGATCAACAAACACTATCCACATGTCACATGGTCGCAAACGTAATTTGCCTATTGGGTACATAAGGCCAAGCAAACCCTGTGGCAGGCTAGTTCAGTTGTTCCCACAGTTCTGGGTTAGGAGACAACTGCACTTATAGCTCATCAAACAGAACTCACTGAGATGAGTTGGGATGTTCCACACTGCTTAGCACTGTCGTCTTGCTGCTACGCCACACTACATCCCAACTGTAGGATCGGTTAAGAAATTTGTTTAGTCATACACAGTATGCTAAAACCTTGGGATGTATCCCATCACTACCAGTTAACTTCCCTGTCTTTACATCCTGGGGTGCTGTATCTAGTCCCTCTAGTGTGAAGCCCTAAGACAATTGTGTATTGGCAGGTGTCATTTGCTGACTGTTACTAAACTACTTCTTTCTAACAATATTATGAGATGGAAAGTTGCTACTCACCATATAGCTGAGATGCTGAGTCGCAGACAGGCACAACACTCAAGTGGTTTCAGTTGCCTGAGACAGCAGTCATGTGTGTGTGTGTGTGTGTGTGTGTGTGTGTGTGTGTGTGTGTGTGTTGTTGACAAAGACCATTGTCCAAAAGCTCTGTGAAAATCTTTTTGTTTTGCCTATCTACAACTCAGCATCTTTACTATATGGTGAGTAGCAACTTTCCTTCTCATAATATTGTTACATTCCATTCTGGATTTCCCATTGTTTGATTTAAACTACTACTTTTATTTTTCAAGTATGTTTTTTATCTTGTCAGCTTTTTGAGGTGAAGCAGTTCTGTTTGCTATTTGTTATGGTGTCACTGAGTACCGTACAACAATTGGTGCTTATACACAACTTCTTCAGCAAACTCCAGGACTGGTGACTCGATTTCTTACATCCCAACATGGTTGTTGTTTCAATCCCTTCTTTTCGATTCATTCACTCTTCACACAGTTCATGAGCAGGTCAAAATCAGCATCTACTATATGTGATTCATAATTTTCTTCATATTCCTGCCTCTACTCTGGAATATATTCCTTATGGCAAATCTTTGGTACACATTTATTTGGAGTCGCAATTACAGCATCAACAAATCTGTCATAATTTTTAGATGAAGCTGCATCTATCTGATTGCTTTATCAGATTCTCTAGAAAATGTTTCTCAGTTTGCTCACTGAAAGTGACATCTCAGTTCTAAGAATGGATTAAATAACTGGAAACTGACACCCTGCTTCTTACAAGACTGGTTGGTGTTGGCCACTTGGAAAGTCACCTAGAACTTGACTGGATATATGTAAAAGTTAGTTTTGAGAATTTTATGATGAGTAGCAGAGATATGGGTAGTAATCCCTGTTCAATGTTGCAGACCTGAATGTACACCTACCTTTTGCATAAAAAATGAACAAAGGCATTATATTTCCAAATCATCAAATCAAGTATGTAAGCATTACAGACACCAGTAACCAACATTTAATACTCTGTGTACATAAAAGTATAGCATTCTATTCCACTGCTGTGCTTACAACATGAAGCTGCAAAGCCATCCATGCACAAAATGAAAAAGAGAAGATACAAAAATCTGTACAATACCTTTCTGGTTCACTGTCACTGCTTGTTGACTCCACTCCATGTTCGAGCTCCTGAAAGGATTAAGACCATTAATAGTTGTAGTAGTAGTGGTGGTGGTGGTGGTGGTGGTGGTGGTGGTGGTGGTAGTAGTAGTAGTAGTAGTAGTAGTAGTAACAGATCAGATGGTGCTGAAATATGGACGATTTGCAAAGCTAATGAGAACAGTATTCCAACAGTTTAAATGAGAATTTTTGTCGAATGTCAAAGGATATTATTTCTGACAGTTTTCCCAAATACCAACATATACACTATTTTTAAAAAATCATGGGAAAAGGACTCTGAGCATCTGCGACACTCCACTGAGCAATAACTGAGAACTGGGTATGTTACCAAACTATACCTTTTCATCCTTCACAAATTAACTTAACAATGAAACATCATACCATCCTCGATAATTTACACAAAAAGAATTGATATGTCTCACAGATGTCAAAAACAGAGTGGAAACAGCTGTCACCTTGGGTGCTTTTCATTGGATTTTGAGAGCTTCAGCAGTGTGTGTCCTGGAGCATTTACTGCTGCCTGAAACCAATACAGCATACTCCATATAAGTGTATGGAGGTCACCCCTGTGAAATCTATTCCCATTCTTCAAATAAGGGCACTTGACATTTCTTGGAGAGACTGTGATGGAACAGGATGACCACAAATGCATCTGCTAAGCACATCCCACATATGCACGATGGTGTTTAGGTTGGGACTCAGCACCAGCCATTCCATTACTTCAATGTCCAGACTTCACAAGACAACCCTGCTGATGCCCACCATATAGGTCGTGGCATTAAAGCAATTCAGGGCCACCACCATATGCAAAAGTGATCACATGGTCCGACAATATCCATACAATGTACTGCCAGGTGGTAAGGCAACCATGTGCAACAACAAGATCTATATGGCAGTCAACACAGAACCTTGAAAATATTGCTAATTCCTGGACAACATTTGGCAGGTACTGCACACCACAGATCTTTGCCCACAAACACATCCACCACTTTATGTCAGATGATATCTGGACTCATCTGTGAATAGCACATCTTGCCAGTGACAAAGTTGACAGCTGACATGAGAACGGCAGAACTGAAGTCAAGCTGCAAGACGTTCTCATGTCAAGTGGGGTACACAAACAGGACATCTGGGTCATAAGGTCCTTTCTTGTAACCTGTTTGTTAGGTACCTTTGGAAATAGTGGCTCCAGTGGCCCTTCTGAGATTGTCTTACAGTGCTCTGGCAGTTTCTGTATGATGCCACAATAAAGAGATGGTTAGATATTGGTCTTCATGTGGGGTTGAAATGTGTTGGTAACCTTGTCCAACTTGCCTTGTGTACTGACCTGTCTCCCTGTAGTGTGTGACACATGGAGAGGCTGTGGACTCTGCAGCAACATGAACAGAAGTCCATCCAGACTGAGCAACCCTGCAACTTGCACTGCATTAAGATGTCACATTTAATGCGATCAGTTGAATATAATGTCCACAAATGACAACTTCCATCTGTGTACCTAACTAGAAAACACTGGGACACTTCCTTCTGAGGGCTCACATGACACTGTAATGCATAACACAGCCAACAGATCCATTAGGTGCTGAATGACTTTAAATGTACCCTGCACTGAAATCGAAGATTTCAAGTCACACAATAAGACCACAGGTACCACCTGTATCAACATAGATTTAAAATATGACACTGATACATGTGTTCCCCTAATTCTTTCGAACTGTGTAGAAATAACTAAACACAAATTCAATGCCACAACATGCAACACGTAGGCCTCAACATGTACAATGACACTGAACAGAAGATTGCCCAACATGATAAATATATGATTTCTTTGGGGAAAGCTGTGCAGACTAACTGTGCAAGTAACAGAGTGAGTCACAAAACTGAAACATGCTTCAGGTCTAATCCAAGATAACTGATGCTGATTAATTACAATGAAATTTAAGTTCAAAGAAAAAAAGCACACTTTTTATCAGGAATCTTCCAATGTGTTTGATGCAGCCTGCCATGAGTTCCTCTCCAGGGCCAACCTCTTCATCTCACAGTAGCATCTACATCCAACCTCTCTCCTTTTTTGTTGTGTGTATTCTGACATCTACCTTCTTCTACAACTGTTGCCCTCTATGGCTCCCTCTAGAATCGTGGAAGTTATTTCTTCCCGTCTCAACATATGTGCAATAATTCTGTCACTACTTCTAGTATATGTTTTGTATTAATTTCTTTTCTCAACAATCTTGTGAAGAATTTTGTCAATTTGATTGGTCCACATAATTTTCAGCAGCCTTCTTTCTATATCACCCCAACTCAAACACTTTGATTATCTTCTTTTCCAGTTTACCACAGTCCATGACTCATACTACAATCCAGTACTCCAGACGTACATTCTCAGACATTTATTCCTCAAATTAAGGCTGATGTTTGACACTAGTTGACGTATCTTAGTGCTGAATGCTTTTTTTGTATTAGACTTCTGTTTACATCTTTCTTGTCCCATTCATCAGGTATTATTTTGCTTCAAAACAGCAGCACAATTCATTTACTTCATCCACCACATGGTCATGAATTTTGGTGTCAAGATCACCACTAATCTCATTTCTGTTGTTTCTCAATACTTTTGCCTTCCTTTGGTTTACTTTCAATCTACACTCTCTGCCCAGTATATTGTACTTCCATTCAACAGTTCCTGTTATTCTTCCCCACTTCTAAAGAGGACAGAATTGTCCTCAGTGAAGCATATCAGTAGCAGCCTTTACCTTGATTTTTATTCCACTTCTAAATCTTCTGTTCTCTTCATTGGTGCTTTGACAGTAGAGGTGAAACAAGAGAGGAGAAAGAGCTCTTCCCTGCCAATGCCCTTTTTAATCTAAGCACTTCTCTCTTGGTTTACCATTCTTATTGTTTCTTTTTGTTTACTACACACACACACACACACACACACACACACACACACACACACACACACACACACAGCAGAAGAGAGAGAGAGAGAGAGAGAGAGAGAGAGAGAGAGAGAGAGAGAGAGAGAGAGAGAGGGGGGGGGGGGGGGGGGATGGAGGGTCCACCACACACCATATAGCGGCCTGTGTAGTATGTACACAGATGTAGATGTACTGTACAGAGTGTTTCAAAAAGAATAATTCAATCACAAAACTCCATATTTATTGATAAAAACATATTACAAACATGGGATGAAATGCAAAATACTCAAAAAATTTAAAAGTTTTAGCTATGCTATTATAAATGCTCTGTGTGTCCACCACCAGCAGTAGCATGAATAACATCTAGCAAATAGCTAAATTCATCATCAACTTTACACAATGTATCTATTATTACAGAAGATATAGTGGCTATTATTCTGTCCTTCACTAGTTCTATGTCATGAGATAATGAGGAGATAAACAGACTTTTCTTCAAATACCCCACAAGAAAAAATTGCATGGGGTCATATCTGCCAGTCTTGCAAGTCAAGAATTTAGGGCAGTGTCTCTAGGTACTGTGTGTTCCATCCAGCACTGAGGCAGTGTGTCATTGAGAAATTGACATACAGTGTTGTGCTGGGGTGGTAGAGATCCATCCTGTTAGAAAATGAAGTCATCAAAGTCGTCCTGAAGTGGGAAAAGCCAGTTCTACAGCATTTGAAGATAGCCATTCCAGTCAGTGTACTTTACTCCAAAAAGAAGGGACTGTACACTTTTTCATGAGAAGTGGCACAAAAAATGTTCCCTTAGCAGAGCCTCTTTCATGCTCAATAATGTCACAAGGTTTCTAGAGTCCCCAAATGTGCATGTTATGTTAAGGTTACTTTACAGTTAATATGACATGTTGCTTCATCACGAAAAATTAAGTGTTGTAAAAATGTATCAGCTTCCAAGTCCTCTAGCAGAACACTGCTGAATTCAAGCTGTTTCCATTTATCACTAACCCAAAGAGCTTGCACTAATAGTTGTCTGTACAGTTAATAGACCAAATAATGACACACACAGTTATATGAGACATTGCAGTTCTCTGCTTGCATGGCGAATAGACTTCTGTGATTCCATTCAAATATTTGCCAAATTCTTTCCACTGTGTCATCAGAAGTGCAAGGTCAGCCTGGGCTCTTACCTCTGCACAAGCATCCTGCCTCTTCAAATTGGTGATAGCAAGGATGAACGTTTTTGGGTGCAGGTGGATTAATGCAAAATGCCAACAAAAAGCATTGTTGTTGTTGTTGTGGTCTTCAGTCCTGAGACTGGTTTGATGCAGCTCTCCATGCTACTCTATCCTGTGCAAGCTTTTTCATCTCCCAGTACCTACTGCAACCTACATCCTTTTGAATCTGCTTAGTGTATTCATCTCTTGGTCTCCCTCTACGATTTTTACCCTCCACGCTGCCCTCCAATACTAAATTGGTGATCCCTTGATGCCTCAGACCATGTCCTACCAACCGATCCCTTCTTCTGGTCAAGTTGTGCCACAAACTTCTCTTCTCCCCAATCCTATTCAATACTTCCTCATTAGTTATGTGATCTACCCATCTAATCTTCAGCATGCTGGGCCGAAATCACTGACTCGCTCCTTGCAAATTGCAGCAAACAAAATGCCTTCCATTGAGTGGATGCCATCTTACTTCTTACTGACTGCAACTGAAAAGATGCATAGACTGACATCTAATGGCGATTTTCTGAAACTCTACGCCACGCCCATTCAAGCAACACACATTTCCTTGCTGGCATACCCCACATTTCATAATTATTACTGCCAAAAATCGAGTCATTCTTTTTGAAACACCCTGTGTATTACTGGTCTTTCCCAATAGCATATGCAGGCTTTTCTGAGGATCTCAAACATCTACCACAACTTTACACTACAGTTTTCTTAAGCCTTGCATCCACTATCAACCAAACACTTAAATTCAGTTCCATAAAGTGGTGGTCATTGTACACATATATCAATGTCTGTTGGTACTAGATCCACATCTACAATCACCATTGCAATTCATTACACCAATCACAATTACAATTCAGTCAAATTCATTCTTTCATTTTATTTATTAGACATTTAATTTATAATCATAATGATTGTTAATTTCATCAGAATGTTTGTGCCTTGTTTTCAAACTGACAAAAGTCTGGGAACTTTCATTTCCATTATTCTAGTGTATCAACAAAGATAGAAGTGTCCATTTCGGAATACATTTGGCCAATCATTACAGTCTCAAGAAACCAAATGATAAATTATTTCTTCTTCTGCTGTGCTCAGCATTATATAACACATTTCACATGGCAGCACTTTTTACCTTTGACTGTTAGCTTTATGTAAAACTCATCATCATAAATACACTCCTGGAAATTGAAATAAGAACACCATGAATTCATTGTCCCAGGAAGGGGAAACTTTATTGACACATTCCTGGGGTCAGATACATCACATGATCACACTGACAGAACCACAGGCACATAGACACAGGCAACAGAGCATGCACAATGTCGGCACTAGTACAATGTATATCCACCTTTCGCAGCAATTCAGGCTGCTATTCTCCCATGGAGACGATCGTAGAGATGCTGGATGTAGTCCTGTGGAATGGCTTGCCATGCCATTTCCACCTGGCGCCTCAGTTGGACCAGCGTTCGTGCTGGACGTGCAGACCGCGTGAGACGACGCTTCATCCAGTCCCAAACATGCTCAATGGGGGACAGATCCGGAGATCTTGCTGGCCAGGGTAGTTGACTTACACCTTCTAGAGCACGTTGGGTGGCACTGGATACATGCGGACATGCATTGTCCTGTTGGAACAGCAAGTTCCCTTGCCGGTCTAGGAATGGTAGAACGATGGGTTCGATGACGGTTTGGATCTACTGTGCACTATTCAGTGTCCCCTCGACGATCACCAGTGGTGTACGGCCAGTGTAGGAGATCGCTCCCCACACCATGATGCCGGGTGTTGGCCCTGTGTGCCTCGGTCGTATGCAGTCCTGATTGTGGCGCTCACCTGCACGGCGCCAAACACGCATACGACCATCATTGGCACCAAGGCAGAAGCGACTCTCATCGCTGAAGACAACACGTCTCCATTCGTCCCTCCATTCACGCCTGTCGCGACACCACTGGAGGCGGGCTGCACGATGTTGGGGCGTGAGCGAAAGACGGCCTAACGGTGTGCGGGATCGTAGCCCAGCTTCATGGAGTGTTGCGAATGGTCCTCGCCGATACCCCAGGAGCAACAGTGTCCCTAATTTGCTGGGAAGTGGCGGTGCGGTCCCCTACAGCACTGCGTAGGATCCTACGGTCTTGGCGTGCATCCGTGCGTCGCTGCGGTCCGGTCCCAGGTCGACGGGCACGTGCACCTTCCGCCGACCACTGGCGACAACATCGATGTACTGTGGAGACCTCATGCCCCACGTGTTGAGCAATTCGGCGGTACGTCCACCCGGCCTCCCGCATGCCCACTATACGCCCTCGCTCAAAGTCCGTCAACTGCACATACGGTTCACGTCCACGCTGTCGCGGCATGCTACCAGTGTTAAAGACTGCGATGGAGCTCCGTATGCCACGGCAAACTGGCTGACACTGACGGCGGCGGTGCACAAATGCTGCGCAGCTAGCGCCATTCGACGGCCAACACCGCGGTTCCTGGTGTGTCCGCTGTGCCGTGCGTGTGATCATTGCTTGTACAGCCCTCTCGTAGTGTCCGGAGCAAGTATGGTGGGTCTGACACACCGGTGTCAATGTGTTCTTTCTTCCATTTCCATTTCCATTTCCAGGAGTGTATTTGTGCATGACAGAGAATGTTTAAATTTTTTTCCGTGTTCTTATGTATGAAACCATCCACTTGAAAATGGCCATGTGACTAATACACAATTTTCAATCAAAAAATGTAATTTTAGGCTCAAGTCGTAGACATCACTAGTGTTCAAGAATAGGATATTGTCAGCTACAGTTCCAAATAGACCAGGGGTTTTCAAACTGTGCATCACAGCTCCCTCAGGCATTACAGTAGTGGCATCATGAGGTTTCACAAAAATAATAATTTGGTTTATTTGCTTTCTGAGTAAAGGAATAACCTGAGTGTTAGTAGATACACCTATTGGGCCAGCAAGTAAGTGTTGTTACCGTGGCTGCAAGGTAGATGGCAGTTGAATCTTACTATATCATTCATGTGCTTTTATTCAGTAATAGTTTGATGGCTGGTTCTGTTGAATGCACACTGTTCTTAACTGTTGTTTTTCACTGTGTTCCACAATTTGTGTTTCTCAGTCAGCATGGACAAATTTTTAAATGTAAGAACAAAACATTTTATTTCAAATGTATTGTGCAGTTCTACAGATATAAATAGATGAAAACACAGGAAGTATGATGACACTCACTTGATCTTTGGTTCTATGTGGACTACTGTTGGAAATGAAGTACGGCCACAGTGCGCCATTTGTTTCAAGGTCTTAACTGCTGAAACGATGCTTTCTAATAAAATGAAACATTTGGACTCAAATTCCAGTAGTTTGGCAAACAAATGATGAGAACACTTTTCCCACAAATTAAAAGAAATGACAGCACACAAAAAAACTTTCATTAAACAAGCTACGCTTCCTACAAAAGCTCTTTTTAATATTACAAGGTGGCCTGTCACATAAAGAGCAAGAAACCTCACAGCATAATGGAAGAGATTATTTGGACATGGATTCCATTACGATAGGTAGATCAGCTACCAAGCAATCTGCAAGTGTGCCTTTGACAGACTACACTATTACTCATCTAATGATGAAATTAATGATCCATTGATTCCAAACTCAAAGGTAATTGTGATATTGCTATTCAGCTGAATTAAGCTACAAGCAACTTCAATTATGGGCATGTAATATGTTACATGCAGTTTGTACATGATAACAAATTTGATGACGATCTTTTCTACAAGAGAATAACTCTTCGAACAACAGCAACAGGCCTCTTTGAAGTACTGCACTCTTTTATGAATGAAACCAACATTAATTGGAATAATTGTATAGGTGTGTGTACAGATGGAGGTCACAGTACGGCTGTCTGTTATAGTGGATTGCTTGCTCTGATCTGTAAAGGGGCTGCTTGTGCTATTTGGACACATCTTAATCAGTGAGAACTATTGGCACCAAAACAGCATGAACCTGTCTTTCATGAAGCTCTTCAATCAGAAACCACAATGCCTAGTAGCTTCATAAAATGTTGACCACTTAGTCAAGATGTTTTCAACAAATGGGCATTGATTTGGAGGCTGAGCATTCTCTAATTTAATACAGTAATTCTCACTGCCTTTCACATGGGAATGTCTGAAAAAGGATGCATGAACTCAGGAATTAACTTTACTTGTTCTAGACAAAACATTTGAGCCCCAAGAAGATCATAGACAGTAACTTTGTTTTGAAGCTGGCATGTCTTTGTCACAACTTTGAAAACTTCAAGTCACTGAATCTCTCCCTTCAAGACAATGGGAGCAACATTCTGCAACTATCAGACAACAATTCAGCCTTTAGAAAAAAACCAATATTGTGAAAGAAAATTTATATGATTATACATTATGTTTTTCCTGCTCTTCTCACTGTTTTAAAAGACAATGGCTTTCAGTTGATTGAAGAACTTAAGTCTGCAATTGTGGATTATTTAACTGAACTCGGGGATTACTCTATGAAGTACTTTCCAGAACAAGTTGATCAACACAAATGGATCAAAGATCCTCTGAGTGCAAAATTTTCATTAACATTTACCACTGAAGGAGGAGAGTAATTTATTGATATTTCTTCAGATTCTACACTGAAATTGAAGTTTGTTTCTTCACATGAGGGTCATTCAATAATTAAACAGACAAATTGATCTTGGGGAAAAAACTGTTAGTAGGCCAAGTTTGGTACTTTTATCATTTTAAGTTCACATTACTGCGATAAGACCTAATCAGCTGATGTATCAACATTGGTTTGTTTATAACGTCAAAAATACATTTCAAGATGGCTAGTCCACTTGAAACATGCACATTAGTTGAAGAAAGTTCTGTTATTCGATTTTTACTTACTGAAGGCGAGAAACCAGTGAATATATACTGTAGAATGTCTAAAGTTTATGGTGGAGATCGTATGAATTTTACAATTTTTTACAAATGGGTAGAGCAGTTCAAAAATGGTCACGACTCGACTCAGTGACTGACGAACACCATTCTGGCCAACCAGTTGCAGTTTCAACTCCCTCACTTGAAAGTCGAACTTATGACATTACTCGTGCGGACTGCCCTGTGACTGTGTAAATGATAGTTGACAACGTTCAGGTTAATACTGGTACAGTTCATAACATCATCTGTAAGAAGCTGAAGTACCGCAAAACGTCCAAGATGGGTCCCAAAGGAGTTGACGTGGCTATAAAAGGAAACAAGGCTGAGAGTGTGCACAGAGCCAAAGGTATGTTATGAAAGAGAAGGTGAGCTGTTCCTTAACAAAATTTTTAACTTTTGATGAAACTTGGGTTGACTATTATGAGCCAGAATCAAAAAGACAAACCATGTAGTGGAAGCGCAACTCACCTGTCCAGAAAAAATTCAAAACCCAAGCATCAGCCAAAAAAGTCATGTTGATGGTATTTTGTTATGCTGGAGGTCTAGTTTTTTGTGATTATCTCAAAGAGCACTACAATGAACAGCCAATACTACTCTAATTTGCTTTTAAACAAGGTGAAGCCACCCATGAGAGAGAGAGGTCATGGATCTCAGAGGAGAAGTGTGATTCTCCAGCAAGACAACATACGTTCACATACTCCTCAATTAACATGAGAAACCATCGACAAAATGGGCTGGGAAGTACTGTCTCATCCCCTTACAGTCATGATTTAGCACCTAGTGATTTCAATTTGTTTGGTGTACTGAAGGAGGCATTATGTGGGAAGAGGTTCCTGGACCGCAAGGACGTGAAAGAGTTTGTGGGAAATTGGTTCACACATCATGATAAAGAGTTCTTTGCAGCTTGAATAAAAAAGCTTGTAGCCCACTGGAATAAGTGCATAATTGTTCAAGGGGATTATGTTGAAAAGTAGAAAAAGTATTGTTTTGTAAAAATAAAAGTTTTTTTTTCTCCAGATCAATTTGTCTTTTTAATTATTGAATGACCTTTGTATTTGCACAAAGTTTTGGAAATTGGTATAACAGGAGTATCAACAACTAGATATCAAGGCCCCAGGTGTTTTGATAAAGACACACAACTTATTCACACAAGCAAGCACACCACACGCATACATGACTGCCAACTCTGGCAGCTCAGGCCAGAAAGCAACTATCACATGGGATGGAAGCAGCAATCTGGAAGGTGTGGGGAAAGGGGATAGCAGCATACAGGCAGAGGAAGAGAGAAGCACTGTATGACAGAGTGAAGGGACAAGAATGCTGATAGGCACAGTATCAGGGGGTTGTGGGGCATGGAGGTGTTGAAAACAGAGTGAAGAAGCAAATGACTGGGGAAAGATGGGTGGATGCATTGACAGAGGGTGGCAAACAAAAAGGGTGGGAGATGAGAATGGGGAAGGATAACTCACATTTGCGCAGTTCAGAAAAGCTGGTGGTGGAGGGGAGGATCCAGATGGCTCGGATAGTGAAGCAGCCACTAAAATCACATGTTATGTTCAGCCTCGTGTTGAGACACAGGGTGGTCTACTTTGCTTTTGGCCACAGTCTGGCAGTGGCTGTTCATGCTGGTGGACACCTGTTTGGTAGTCATACCATTATAAAAAGTTGTGCAATGATTGCAGCAGGCTGGTAAATGGCATGGCTGCTTTCCCTGGCCTGTAAAAACCTGATATTGCAAAAATACATCTCCATGGCACAGGCATCCCAGAACTGCCTCTGCTCCCTCTGCAGGATACTACTACTGTGGAATATCTGCTCGATGAATCACATTTCTGAAACTGAATCCCTTTGCTGTTTTCCAGCACCTTGAGGAGCATTCCAGACACGATTTCCACAAGTTATCCAACCTCCTGACATCCTACTGCCATCTAGGGGCACCACTTTCCAGGCCCTATCCTACCCACCGCATACCTCCTTGTCCATCCCTCATAGTACCTACTACTAAAACACCAACAAATCCAGAGCCAAAACATTCTCGTAGCACTTAATACCCTTTCCAACAAAACCTTCAGCTCCATAGATGTTTCAGTTCTTTCCAAAGGCCTCGCCTTTAGCCCTACACCCAAATTTAACCATGGTGGACTTGCCAAAGACCTTTTCCTTCTTCCGATCCCTTCAATGGAAACGTGTTTGCTGCCAATCTCTCTGACCAAAGCCAACCTGATCCCGACACTGAACCCTGCCTCTCCCAGTTCATATCACCATTCAATCATGATCCTCCTACCACCTTCCTCTGACCTAAAAACCCACTGGTCACCTTCCAGGAATTCCTTACCTCCAACTAAGACTCACCATCCTCCCCCAGGTCCCTTCCTCAGAACACCAATCATTCAGCAGGAAAGTAACAACCCTACACAACCTCAAAACTAATTCTGAACTAATCATCCTACATGCAGACAAAGGTTCCACCACTGTTGCTATGAATCACAGTGATTAATTGGCAGAAGGGCTCCACCAATCACTACACACTGTCTGAGCACATGCACACGCACCTTCTACATGCTCCCTGAAATCCACAAACCCAGCCAACCTGGATGCCCCATGCTGGCTGGTATTTGTGACACCACTGAAAGAATTTCAGCCATCATTGACCAACATTGCCAACTAATTGACTGTAATCTAGCCTCCCACATCAATGGCACCTCACTGTTGATGCCACCCTCATGCCCATGGTCTTACTGCTATTGAAAACTACCTTTCCCAATGCCCTTCAGACTCCAAACCGACTACCTCATTACTCATACACCTTACTAACTTTATCCTAACATACAACTACTTCACCTTTGAAAGAAAGTTATACAAACAAATCTGCAGTACAGCCATGGGCACCAACATGGCACCCTCCTATGGCAACATCTTTAAGGGAAATCTAGAGCAGACCTTCCTAGCCTCCCAGAATGTCAAATCTGTAGCCTGATTCAGGTTCATTGATGATATCTCATGGTCTGGACTGAGCACCGTGACAACCTATCTTCATTTCCTCACAATCTCAACACCTTCTGTCCCAGCTTCACTTGGTAGTTCTCAATAAAGTGTGCCACCCTCCTACATGTTAACCACCTCCTCTCTGATGGCTCCACCCACACTTAAGTCCTCATTAAACCCACCATCCACCAACAGTACCTGCATTTCAACAGCTGTCATCCATTTCACAGCAAAAAATCTCTCTGATACAGCCTGGTCATGTCAGGACGAAGTATCTGCAGTGAATTCCCTTGTCCTGTAGGCTGAGGGTCTCACCAAGGCCTTCACAGACAGGCACCATCCCCTATACCTAGCCCGCAAACAGATTTCCCATACCATTTCCTCTCACACCCACAGTCATTTGACTACCTGCAGGAACCTGCCACAAAGGACTTTCTCTTTTTGTCACCCAGTACTATCCCTGACTGGAACAACTAAACCACATCCTTCATAGAGTTTTTATTATCTATCATAATGACATCCTTCCCACCCCTCCTAAAATGGTGTTCTATTGACCATCCAACCTCCACAACACATAGTCCACCCCTATGTCACTCTCAGTCCCAACCCCTTGCCACAAGGATCATATGCCTGTCAAGGACCCAGGTGCAAGACCTGCCCAGTCCATCCACACGGAACTTCCTATTCCATTCCTGTCACAGTTTTATCCTACCCCATCAGGGCCTGGGCCACCTGTGAAAGCAACCATGTAATTATTTCACAGCTTTTTACATTGATATGACAACCGACCAACTGCCCACCAGGATGAACAGCCACTGTCAAGCTGTGGCCAAGAGCAAAGTAGACCATCCTGTGGCACAACATGAGGCTGAACATAACATGTTTTATTTCAATGGCTGCTTCACCAGCTTTTCTGAACTGCACAGATGGGTGTTACCCTTCCAACACATTCTACGCTCCCATAAATGCCCCAGTCTCAACCTACGGTAACATACTGCCCCTACACCTTCTGACAAACAGTTTCCACCCCCTCTGTCCTATCACTTCCTCCTCATTCTCATATCCCACCTCTGATTGTTGCCCTCTACCAATGTACCCACCCATCAAACCCTCTCCATTCCTTTTTCATTCCATTTTGCCCATGTCTTTGCCTCTAAACCTCTTGACAGTGCACCTGTTGGCATTCTAGTCCCTGAAAACTCCACTATACACTATTCCTTTCTCCTCCCACCTTTCTCCTCCTCTCTCTTCCCCACCTCCTCCAGATTGCTGCTTCCTTCCCACATGATAGCTGCATTCTGGTCCAAGCTGCTGGAGTTTACAGTCATGTATGCTTGAGGTGTGCTTGCTTGTGTGAATGAATTGTGTGTGTTTCTCTTTTTCTGAAGCAGACTGTGGCTGATAGCTTATGTGAAAGTCTCTTAACTGTGCCTGTGTGCAACTTAGTTTGTTATCTCTAGGGTAAGTAGCAATCAATCTTTTCTACAATGTTGTCAAATGAAAGGTTGCCTTCCTTTAGCCAATCTTCTGTGACAAGCTGTAGGGTCAAGTACTGCTTCACTTGTTCCCACAATTCTCCACAACAAACTAATCTTACCCAGGGTCAAACTGTCTAGCCTGTGATGTGTCATTACAGTCTACAGCGCCAGTGAACTTGAACTGAAAGTGATTTGTGTTATCAGTAACAGTACAATGCTTTTGTTAGTAGGTAGTTTCATAATGGAAGAAAAAGAAAGATATTTATATGATGCCATCTATAAATTGAAAGTAATAGCTTATGCAGAACATGGAAACAGAGCAGCTGAGCAGCATTTTGACCCTCGACAAACAGAAAAAACTATTCACGATTGGTGGTCTAGTAAAGAAGAACTGAAAAAAATAAAGAAATATCAGGGAAGACTAAATGTGCAAATAGAGGACTGAGTGCAAAATGGCCAACATGAAGATGATGTAATGGAATAGTTTCAAGGACACCATCAAAATGGCATTGGAATTAATACAAAAATGATTCAAATATACGGTCATAAACTAATGCCAAAGTGGAATTTAACAGATCTTAAGCTTGGAGTTGCTTGATGCTACAGGTTTATGAAGCATCATGGGCTTAGCAAGCAAACCAAAACTAAAATCTCTCTCAAAATGCCACAAGAGCATGAAGAGAAAGTGTGGAACTAAGCCAAACACCAAATATGGACAAAATTCCTCTGATATTTGATATGTTGAATAACAGAACTATTGTCATGAAAGGTGCTAAAACTAAACTACAACAACAAGTGGACATGAAAAAATGCACTACACTGTTGTCTTTTCATGTGGTACTGATGGTACAAAACTTAATCCAGTGACCATTTTCAAGTGCAAGACAATGCCAAAATGTCCTGAAACATCACCAGGTGTTGGTGTTCAAGCACATGACAAGGGTTCAGTGGACAAGGCTGATATGAAATTATGGATTAACATAGCACAGGAGAGAAGGAAAGGTGCTTTATTGAAGAAGAGCTCTCTTCTTGTGCGAGATCAGTTTAGTACTCGCTGAAAAGTTCTGTGAAATAGAAATTGGGACACGGAAATACAGAGCTTGCTGTTATTCTGGGAGGGCTTACTTCACAAAGAGAGGAATGGAACAAATGGTTGATGGATGTGACCCAACATGAAGTCACCCTGAAAGGAGGTTAAAATGATCTACAGTCAAACAAGTGTGTCAGTGGATAAAACAGTCATGGTCTAGAGTGAGAAAAGACATTATTGATAAATCTTTTAAGAAATGCGGCATAAGTAATGCTCTCAATGGCAGTGAAGGCCATCTTATATATGAAGAGGACAATGAAGAAGAAGAAGAAGAAGAAGAAGAAGAAGAAGACAAAAGTTCAGATGAAGATTTTCACAGATTCTGAAGGTCAATTCAGTTTTATAAACTAAGAATTTTTTTGTCTGGCTTTGCAGTCTAATAATAAAATGGTAAAAATTGTATTAAAAAAAATTGCTTGAAAATTAAGGTGTGTCTTATAGTCTGTAGCATCCTATAGTCCATAAAATATGGTAATTTGCCTAGTAAAGTGCTTGGTCCTCTGAGTATGTAAGCCACCACTCCTGCCCAAACATTGATATTAAAACAAACCTGATGCCTTGCTTCCATGACCTCTCAGAGACATGCATTAGTCCCCCATGGTTACTGTGAGTAACTTATCATCTTACTCAGTGTTACCCTTCTCTCGGCTAAGAGGGGGTAAAAAAAAAAACACCCAGAATAGCATTGCCATGAGTGAAGCTTGTGTAGTATGCATTTCTGCCACTAGGCATGTATAGCACAACCTACTGCCAGTTCAGTGCTGCCTGTGTTGTTGACCTGGCTTGTTCTGTTCATCTGCAGAGATTGATTTTGCTAGCACTGTTTTGTTCCTGTTTCATTTTATGATGGAAAGTTGAAGTGAACAGTATGCAGCTGTGAAATTTTGTTTTATAGTTAGCAGAAATGCTGTTGAAACTGTTTTGATATTGACATTTACCACAATGACACTATGGGAAAAACTAAAGTTTACAAGTGGTTTGCTCCATTTAAAAATTGTGACATGTCAATTGATGGCAAACCTCATTCTGGACATCCATCAACTGTCCAAATTGATGAAAATACAGAAAAAATTCGAGACCTTGTGCTCACAGACAACTGATCAACTGTCAGAGATTACTGGGTTATCTTGGCGCTTGGTTCAGCAAATTTTAATGGAATATTTGAGATTGAAAAGGGCTGCTGCCAAGTTTATTCCTCAGGTTCTCAAAAGGAACATAGAGTTGAAACATGATGTCCTTTGAAACAACAGCTTGAACTGATCCAGATTTTCTGTCAAAGGCGATGAATCATGGTGCTATGGTTACGGCACAGAAACAGAGCTACAGTCAAGCCAATGGAAGATGTCATCATCACCCCCTCAAAAACAATGTTGTCAATTCAAATCAAATATCAAAACAATGCCGATCTGTTTTTTGGATGCCAAAGGCATAGTTCAGGAGGAGGATATTGGTGTTTAACGTCCCGTCGACAATGAGGTCATTACAGACGGAGCACAAGCTCAGATTAGGGGAGGATGGGGAAGGAAGTCAGCCATGCCCTTTCAAAGGAACCATCCTGGCATTTGCCTAGAGTGATCTAGGGAAATCACGGAAAACCTAAATCAGGATGGCCGGACGCAGAATTGAACCGTCGTCCTCCCAAATGCGAGTCCAGTGTCCTACCACTGCGCCACCTTGCTCGGTCAAGGCATAGTCCATTCAAAGTTTGTTCCTCCAGGTCAGACCATCAATCAAGCTCTTCATTTGGAAGTTTTAAGAAGATTGCACAGCAGTGCTCATCAAAACAGATTCGATTTGTAGCAGACAGAAGACTGGTTCTTTCACCACAATAATGAACCTGCACACACAGCCATTTGTGTTAGACAGTTTTTGGCTAAAAATGGCATGGTTCCACTGTCTCATGCACCATACTCAACTGACCTGGCTACGTGCAATATTTTCTTACTTCCATGCATGAAAAGGGGCATGAATGGACACCGATTTGACAACTTTGAAGAAGTCAAGGAAAAATGAGGGAGGAACTGTCCGCCATTTCAAAAGATGACTACAAAAAAGTTTTAAACAATGGAAGCACCAGTGGGACACATGTAATGGTTGTAATGGAGAGTATTTTGAAAGGGGATAAGGTTTTTTTGTAAGTAATTTGAAAATTTTTTAAAAAATAGTTCCTTTTTTGGGAGAGGGGGGGGCATACCCCATCATATATACATATAAAATTTCAGTGTGTGTGTGTGTGTGTGTGTGTGTGTGTGTGTGTGTGTGTGTGTGTGTGTGTGTGTGTGTGGAGGGGGGGGTGGGGGCAGAGTGGGGGCATGTTTTCATAATTCTTATCCTAAATGGCTTGATTGTTTTTGATGAGAGTTTTTTTTTGGTCGGGGGGAAGGGGGGGGGGGGGTCACCTGGATGTTTCTTAGCTATAGCTGAACCTGGTGGTAGGTGTAACTGTTGTCAAAATCCATAATTTCTTTTTGTTTTGTAAATAGTACATTTATTTACATATTTTTTATTTATCACATAACAAACATATAATCCTGAATGTTTATCCCCTTAGCAACTCTCAATACTGACTTATGCATCAGTACGTGAGTAAGCTCATTGTGTTGTAGCTTGGCATTTTTTGACATTTCAATTTTTGATTGTGTTTGGTTTCTGATATATTCTGTGTATTGTAATTGCATGCATACTGAATGAATTATTTATCTATGTATTCAACTCTGATACAACAAATTACGATCTATACACACATTCATTTGGCAGCATTCCATGTAACTTCCTAAATAAAATGATTTATTCCATATTCATTTGTGGGATTTCAATGATGTTGCAATGTTTATGAAGGTAAACAATATATAAGTATATACTACTGATTTATTAAATAATGTGCATTTCATTCATAACAAATTATTTTATTAATCTGTGGCATTTGACTTACACATTAACATATGAGCAAGCTCACTGCATCATAGCTTGGTATTGTTTCGAGATTTCAAATGCGGATTGTTGAGTTGTTACATATTTCATATATTGTAACTGCATGCATACTGAGTGAATTATTTAGATTTAAGAGACCCACTTTTCTTAATTTTGTTCTTTGTTATCTAATTACATTAGGCTATTAATGCCACATGTATATCATATACATTGCACACATGGTTTTATTTTGTATTTTTACCACTAGATGGAATGGTGTACACTGCCTACACTTATTTGTGCATACAGTCAGTGGGCACCGCTCCACAACAATGGTAGTTTTCAGTGACACAAAAATACCATTATTGCACCATTAACCATTTCCTTGTACTGCTACTCTTAACTGGTAAGGTAATGTGCTACATAAGAATTTTATCCTATACTAAAACTGCTTGTATTGATATAAATGTTTGACCTATGGTTTTATTATTAGATCAGAATGACAACTAAGCATGATGATATATCTGCTTGTAAAATCTGTATATAGGCTGAAGTAATAGATTAATACTTTGTTGTGTGATATCTCATACAATGAGAAACAATCACTACTTTTATATGTACACACATCAAAAAAGTTTTGCATCACCTCAGTTGCAATAGTCCGGAACCTGTACAGAAAATTGGAATAGATATCAACATAATCATCATTTCTGCCCTTTTAATTGCTCATGAAAACCACACACTGCATGTTGCATCCGCATACAGTGAGACCTACACAGGTGGTGGTCCAGATTGCTGCACACACCAGTACCTCTTAATACCCAGTAGCACATCCTCTTGCATTAATGCATACCTGTACTTGTTATGACATACTATCTACAAGTTCATCAAGGCACTGTTGGTTCAAGTTGTCCCACTCCTCAACGGCAATTCGGCATAGATCCCTCAGAGTGGTTGGTGGGTCACATTGTCCATAAGCAGCCCTTTTCAATCTATCCTAGGCATGTTTGATAAGGTTCATGTTTGTAGAATGTCCTGGTCCTTCTAATTGAGCAATGAAGGAAGTCATTCACAAGATGTGCACATTGGGGGCATGAATTGTCATCCATGAAGACAAATGCCTCACCAATATGCTGCCAATATGGTTGCACTATCAGCCGGAGGATGGCATTCACACATCGTATAGCCATTCGGCACCTTCCATGGCCACCAGTGGCATACATCGGCCCCACACAATGCCAACCCAAAACAGCAGGGAACCTCCACCTTGCTGCAATCACTGGACAGTATGTCTAAGGCATTCAGCCTGACCGGGTTGCCTCCAAACATGTCTCCAACAACTGTCTTGAAAGCATATGCAACACACACTGGTGAAGAGAACATGATGCCAATCACGAGCGGTCCATTCGGCATGTTTTTGGGCCCATCTGTACAGCACTGCATAGTGTCGTGATTGCAAACATGGACCTCGCCATGGACGTTGAGAGTGAAGTTGTGCATCATGAAGCCTATTGCGCACAGTTTCAGTCATACCATGATGTCCTGTGGCTGCAGGAAAAGCACTATTCAACATGATGGCATTGCTTTCAGGGTTCCTCCCAGCCATGATCTGTAGTAGCCCTCGGGTGACCTGAGTGAGGCATGTCATAGACCGTTCCTGTCTCTGTACCTTCTCCATGTCTAAGCAACATCGATTTGGTTCACCCCAGGACAGCTGGACACTTGCCTTGTTGAGAGCCCTTCCTGGCACAAATTAACAATGCAGACTTGATCAAACCATGGTATTGACCGTCTAGGCACGGTTGAACTACAGACAACACGAGCTGTGTACCTCCTTCCTGGTGGAATGAGTGGAACTGATTGGCTGTTGGACCACAATGTCTAATAGGGGCTGCTCATGCGTGGTTGTTTGCATCTTTGGGCAGGTTTAGTGATATCTCTGAACAGTCAAAGGGACTGTATCTGTGATACGATACCCACAGTCAATGTCTATCTTCAGGAGTTCTGCCGAACCGGGCTGATGCAAAACTTTTTTTGATGTGTGCAATTTAAGAAACATTTCTTTTTTTCACTTTTAGAGGAAAATAATAGATGCAGATGTTTTTTGAGGTCATTTTGCTAGATTGTTATGTAGTATACTTTATTGGCAGGTCATATAAATACTAGTATAATCCCATCAATCCGCGTGATGTGGGAGAGATTCTAAAACTATTTGAGAATCTCAGCAATAAAAATAGTATCTGCAGTGAAATAGAACAGGGAGATGATCTTGATTTAGTCCACCTTCCATCACATAATGGAAATGATTCTGAGTGTGATGATGCTCTAGTAACAATGAAAGAATTGTTAGTTACAGTGACATTGGTAAAGGAGCTCTTTTGGAGCCAATGGAAGAAAAAGCCACTTCAGAAGGAAACAGAAATGAAGTCATTGTGCAGCCTATGATAGAAAGCAACAACAGAGATAAGAACACTGAAGAACTATAAAAGAAATATAAAACAATACTGTCGAAATGAATATCAAAGGGACTGAAAAGCATTAATGTTGGCAGTCGAGTAGATTACACCGGTAATAAACCAGAACCTTTTCTTGTGATTAAAATGAAGCAGTCTCATATGACACATGCAGAGAAGGAAGAATTTATGGAGTACATTTGGAAAGAGACAGTGAAATATGCTGCCTAGACAGATTATTTAGAATTTCAACCATCAGTTGATGAGCTATAGAAATATTTTGCAATTCTTACGCTTTCTGGTAAAAATCCAGTCTCTTTTAAAAGAATGTATTTGGAGGCAGGGCAGATACTTGCATTTATCTTTTAGTAATTCACTCAGTAAAAACACGTTTGAATAAATCCATCACTTTCTGCATTTCAACGATAACACAACTATTGATCCAAGTAATAAAGCTTACATAATTGATCCACTTTTGAAACACCTCAACATCATGTTTCTACAACTTGTTCAGCCACTAGAGCATTCGTTCTCTTTCAACGAATCCATGGTCATAACAGGATGAAACAATTCATAAGGGGAAAACCCATTCGCTATGGTTACAAGTTATGGTGCCTTGCAACATCTGAGAGCTATGTTGTGAAGTTCAGTCCTTACTATGGCACTGGTGACAGAAAAGAAGGAAAAAGATTAGGATCTTCAATTACAGAAAATTTTTGTGCATTTTTTTCTTCTTCCTAGTTCTGTTTTCTTTGTTGACAACTATTACAACTTTCTACTGCTCTTGTAACAACTACGCAAGCATGAATTATACTGCACTCACACTACCCAGAGAGACAGTATTGAGAAAGTACCTATGAAAAATTTAAAAAAGGAATCTTGTGGATCTTGTGTTCTTCAAGACGAACACCTCACACAGCTAAGATGGCATCACAACAGCCAAGTGACATTAGCAACAAATCTGCAAATCAGCGATGGTCTTATCAAAGGGACCTGCAAATGATGTAGTAAAGTAGAATGGAAACATTTAACCAGGCCTCAACCAACATTCGTACAACTCTACAACAGAGGGAGGACGTGTTGATCTTTTCGACAAACTGAGAGGTCCCGTATAGAACCAGGATCTGCTCCGAGAAATGATACTGGCCTCTTGTTAGATTCTGCCATGATGGTAGCCTCAAAAATGTGGATGCTCTGTAAAAAAGTGACTAATGTAAGTTTGTCATTCAGATGAAGTATTGTACCATCCCTACTGGCATCACCAGTAATGGATAAACCTCAAAGGCCCATGCGAAAATCCACAAAAGGTGTACCAAAAGACATCCACAGCGACAACGTTGGACACTTCATGGACAGAATTTTAGCTCAGAGGAGATGTAAAAATTGTGGGAAATGCACAAAATGTAATGTTGGTCTTCACCCAGGTTCTTTTTTTTTTTTCTCTCTTCCCCCCCCCCCCCCCTCCCCCCCCCCCCCCCCCCCACACACACACACACAAACATTGTGCAAAATGTAGAACAAATCACTGATGTAATGTGATGTTGGACTTTGTCAAGTTTGTTTTTATTTTCCTAATACTATTAACCACTGAATTGTAAATTGGAAAAACAGTAATGTGTCAGTTTATATTACTAAAATTAGGTCTAACATTGTTTTCTTTCTATATAAAAAATTACATTGTGCTATTGAACTGTAAATGTTAAATGCCCATTGTATGTTTTATCATACATGAAATAAAACAATGTAAAAATTTAAAAATTACCAGTTTAGACATCAATACATGCTGCTACCCTTAAAAGAACTTCTTTGTCTTAATCTTATCAAAATCAAAAACAAAAAATAGTTTTGGGCATTAATGGATAATATAGATGACACATTTCAGTTACACTGAATAAAAGATTTTACTTCAAGACATGTATTTTGCTAGCGAAATCTGTGGCAGAACATCATCCAACTGAGTCCTCTTGTCTGTAAATAAAATTCTGCAAACTACAGATATTTAGCTCTCCATCTCAGAACCCACTGGCAGAAGCATAACTTGGAAAGGTCATCTCATGGCTCAAGAGCTCACACAGGCTGCTCCAGCAAAACTGTCCATGCGAGAGCAAGCTTTATGCCTCTAGAAGCCCCTGTACTTCACACAGTTGCCTCAGATCACTTTCACCCAATCTAAACACTCACACCTGTGTTTATGGTGTGCAAACTGTGAGGAGTCTACTTCAACCACTTATCCTTGTCACAAATGATAACATATCTGCAAGTTATTGGAAGGGCCTGGTCAACACTGTTTCAGACAGAGTACAGTGGTGAAGATTTCACTCAATGTGCAGAAAATGATCCAGGCAAGAAAATTACCCAGATTCTGAGCTAACAACATGATCCCTCAACGAGGCAGTTATCTGCAGGATACTGAGTAATCACCTAAGTAAACAGCGATCTGATGCAATTGTGCTGTTGAATGCTTCAAGTGGGTCATTCCTGTGGGGGTAACAGTTGTATTCGGCAACAGAGAGATATAATGAAAAGTTTAGTTTACTGTAAGTTTATTTTATCACTGTTTCATTAAACAAAGAATAAACTGAGACTTTGCTCATACACATTTACCTAGGTATGATAAAAACAATTTATCTGCATAAGATAAAAACAGCTACTCTTTGTTCATGTACAAAGTGCATCCTGCATACACCCATGTGTAAAAGCAGCCTGCCCACCCATAGGTTAATATAAAGCTTGACCTTCACTGTTGTACACAGCTGTCAGCAAAACAACAGAGTGCAGGGGCCACAGGGAACATAACTCACCTCAAAGTCACCCTCGCTCGCTGCTTCATCACCTTCCTCATCCTCTGTCTTCTCAACATGGAATACACTACGTTCAAGAAATTCTTCTGAAGATGAACATTCCTGGAACAGTTTTAAAACACGCTTTATCAGGGAATAGAAATGAAACACAGATAAGGGAATATAGTGAAAATAAATTAGTTGACACTCAGGGAATTGTATCAGCAAATGAGATACAAAAAGTGGTATATGCGTTTTCCTCTTTGTCAGCAAACTAACTGATGGTGTCGTGTGATCCACAAATGCAACAGGCGGGAAGGGGGGAGGGGGGGGGGGGAATATAACAACTTTGGCACAAATAGTGCCCTCCGCCATACACAGCTCGGTGGCTAGCAGAGTATATATGTAGATGTAGGTGACAAAAAAGTCATGGGATATTGATATGCACATATATATACAGCGGTAGTATCACACAGAGAAGGTATAAAAGGCAGTGCAATGGTAGAGCTGTCATTTGTATTCAGATCAGTCATGTGAAAAGGTTTCTGATGTGATAATGGCCACACAACGGGAATTAACAGATTTTGAATTCAGAATGGTAGTTGGAGCTAGATACGTGGGACAATTCCATTTCTGGAATTCAGACATTCCAATATGGTAATTCAATATTCTGAGAGCCAAAGTATCAAGAATGCGCTGAGAATATTAAATTTCAGGCATTAACTCTCACAATGGACAACACTGACGGCCTTACATAAAGACTGAGAGCAGCATTTGTGCAGAGTTGTCAGTGCCAACAGACAAGCAACACTGCACAAAATAACCACAGAAATCAATGTCATACATAAGTCAAACACATCTATTATGACAGCATGGTGAAATTTGGTGTAGTGGGCTATGGCAGCAGACAACCAACATGAGTGCCTTTGCTAATAGTACAACATTGCCTACAGTGCCTCTCTTGGGCTCATAACCACATAGTTTGAACCGTACAGATCTGGAAAACTGTGGCCTGATCACATGAATCCCAATTTCAGTTGGTAAGAGGCGATGTTAGAGTTTGGGTGTGGCACAGACTCCACAAAGCCATGGACCCTAGTTGTTGGTAAGATGCTGTGCAAGCTGGTGGTGACTCCATAATGGTGTGGCTGTGTTTACATGGAATGGCCTGGATCCTCTGATTCACCTGCGCTGATCATTGACTGAAAATAGTTATGTTTGGCTATTTGGAGACCATTTACAGTTATTCATGGACTTCACATTCCCAAACAACAATGGAATTTTTACAAGTGACAATGTGCCACGTCACTGGGCCACAATCATACAAGATTGGCTTGAAGAACATTCAAGACAATTTGAGCAAATATTTGGCCACTCAGATTTCCAAACATGAATCTCATCGAACATTTTTTGAGCATAATCGAGAGATTAGATCGTGCACAAAATCCTGCACTGGCGACACTTTCACAATTATGGACAGCTCCAGAGGTAGCACGGCTCAATATCTCTGCAACCGATGTCCAGTAATTTGTCGAGTCCCTGCAGCACTGAGTTGCTGCACTACACTGGGCAAAAGGAGATCCAAATTGATCCTCTGAAGTATCCCATGTCTTATACCACCTCAGTGTAAAATTCAGACTCACTAGAATGTGAAAAAGACTTCTGATAATGAAGAATCTGTTTATGTCTAATATAATTTTAAGTATTAGGAAGTCTTCTCTGAAAGTATTTGTCTGGAGGAGCAACAAAACATAGTCAATAAACAGTTAGGACAAGAAGTGTATTCGAGACTAAGTGCTACACATGAATGTTGATAATTAGATGAGTAAATTGAATAAAGAACAGGTTATAATGAACAAAATTGCAGAAAAAAGTAATTTGTGACACAACTTGACTAACAGAAGGGCTAATCTGATAGGATGCATCCAGAAATAGCAATGTGATGTCATTTTGGTAATGGAGGGAAGTAATGAGCAAACAAGTTGCAGAGGGAGACTAAGGCATGCACATAATAATCAGGTTGTGATGCATGTAAGTTGCAGGAATTATGCAGAGATGAAGAGGCTTGAACAGGATAGACTAGCATGGAGAGCTGCATCAAACCAGTCTTCGAACTGATAACCACCTCAACACACAACAAGACAAGAGAATGGGTACAACAAACTTTTTGGCAAAATCACAGAGAAACACTCCAACAACCTCCTATCATTTGCATCAGTCTAAGAAATGCAGATACAAAAATAATTACAGCTATGATCATAGTAGTGAACAAGCATTGTATCAGTATAAACGTATACTGTACATGTAGACAAAAAATTCAGTCCAGCAAATAACACACTGCAATAATCAACAACAACTAAAGTTGGTTTAACATTGTTTCACATGGACATGAATCACATGTCACACCATAGAAAATGGTGCTTTGTTCACCATGCCACACAGTACTAAATAGTGCACATCTGGGAAGGCTGTCCATCTTACAAAAAATACGGAACATAATATATACATCAAGGAACTGGCAACATATTGATAATTAATAGATTTACACAGTGGCAGATATCACAGCAGAGATGGTGGCTGCTGCCTCCTCTATTCACGGATGGATTGCTTGTTTCAGAGTGCCTTTGCAGTTGAATTGAATTGAATTGAGTGTAGTTTGGGATGGACAGTTTGACCCTTGTCTGTTCAAGGCTTTTGCTGCACTGTTGGCCACAGAGAGGATTAGAACTACAGAATATGGAATGATTTCATCATGTGAAGGCATCATAACATTTGTTACAATTCACAGCACTGGAAGGAAACACTACCCATCATTCTGCTGGGCATCCAAACACCTATACAGAAGGATCTGGGAGCAATGGTAGCTGAACTGGTATACAGACAACTAATCTGACTACTGGGCATATTCTTCGACAGCACTCCAACTGACATTATTGAACCATCGGCCTTCGTTACTAAGCTGCGGTTGCACGTACGGCAACTGCTTCCAGTAGCAATGGGCACACATCAATCTCACTATGTAAAATATTTTTTCACCTTCTGTCATGCACCACACAGTGGTCTGCATAGTATAGAGGTAGATGTAGAGAGGAAAGGGTCACAACAAGGATTAAAAATCAGGGTGAAAGGATATCAACAGCAAGATTTGCAAATGACATTGCAACACTCAGTGAAAGAGAGTAAGAAGTACAAGAACTGTTGAATGGAATGAACAATATGAGTACAGAGTAAACTGAAGAAAGACAAAAGTAATGAGAAGTAGCAGAAATGAGATCAGTCGTACTCTTAATTTAAAATGGAGACCAAGAAGTCAATGAAGTGAAGGATTTCTGCTACTTCAACACCAAAATAATACCAGAGGGATGAAGCAAGGTGGACAAAAGGCAGACTACCACAGGTGAAGAGAGCACTCCTGATCAAAAGAAGTCTATTAGTACCAAACATTGGCCTTAATCTGTGTAAGGAATTTCTGAAGATACAGGTCTGTAGCACAGGACTTTATGTATATGAATCATGGACTGTGGGAAAATTAGAAAAGAAGAAAACTGAAGCATATGGGATGTGGTGCTACAAAAGAATGTAAAAAATTAGGTGGACTGGTAAGATAACAAATTTGGAGATTCTCTGCAGTATCAGTAAGGAGAGGAGCATACACACTTACATCTACTTGATTTCAACAAATAAACCTATTACCTTTATTCCACGTTAAAAGTTCAAAGAAAGTTTTATTATCATAGCCAAATATATTTTTTATGATGAGACCAGCAAGCTGCTGAGAAACATGAGGGGGTAATACTTCAAGCAGAGATGAAGGAAACAATGAAAGACAATGCGCCACATCTTCAAACTACACTGAAGCAACTTTCCATGTCAGAAGGAAATGTCAAGTGTTGTCAAATGTTGTGCTCAAGGCAGTCTGTCTTCCATGTACAAATACAGACACCAGGCAACAGCTTTGATACTACAATCAATTGCTGATGGACTGGTGAAATAATCTCTCAGAAGGGAATTCTGAAATTATAACACTGCCTTTTTTTTTTTTTTTTTGTAAAACTTTCAACAGTGCATGGTCTCAGAGCTGTTGCTGTATTTTGTCCAACTGATTAGATAACATAGCCAGGTTATGGCAGCCAGGCTTCACGTCTGGGTGACTTTTATGGGGGCACAGTTACATGATAAGTGGTGGGGGAATAGAAAGGAAAAAGATGAAAGGGGGAGATGATAAAAGGAGAACTAAAAGTAGAAGGAGAAACTAAACAATTGGAGTGTACTGTAAAGGGAAGAGGCTAAAGATGTAAGGAAAGAAATGGTAATTATCTTCAGAATAAATGTGCCAAGCAATAGTTCTAGAAGATATACCTTTTTGTGTTGTGTATTTTGCTGTACTCTTCATTGGTCTTTTTAATCATTTTTGCACAGCAAATACATTACAATATTGAACAACTAAATCTCTATGACATACCATAAACATTCAAAAGTGATCATATATACTTACTACATAACATTTTCATCAGCGCAGACAACAGTAATAATGCTGTTAGTAAATCAGTTCTATTTACACAGTCTGCAAGAAATTCTACCATTTTACAATTTAAAATGTCCTGACAAATTTTCTACTGTCATTGTATGCTGAGGTGATAACAGTCATGAGATACCTCTTAATATCCTGTCGGACCTCCTTTTTCCCAGCATAATGGAGCAACTCGACGTGGCATGGACTCAACAAGCCGTTGGATGTCCCCTGCAGAAATACAGAGCTATTGTGCCTCCATGGCCATCCATAATTGCATAAGTGTTGCCATTGCTGGATTTTGTACACAAACTAACCTCTCAATTATATACCTTAAATGTTTGATGGGATTCATGTCAGGGATCATTGGTGGTCAACTCATTTGCTTGAGTTGTCCAGAATGTTCTTCAAACCAACTGCACACAATTGTGGCATGGTGTAGTGTCATCCATAAAAATTCCATTACTGAATGGCCTCCAAGTAGCCAAACATAACTGTTTCCAGTCAGTGATTGGTTCACTTGGACGAGAGCACCCAGCCCATTTCTTGTAAACACAGCCCATATCATTATGGAGCCACCACCAGCTTGCAGAGTGCCTTGTTGATAATCTGGGTCCATGGCTTCATGCACTCTGCACCACACTCAAACCCTACCATCATCACTTACCATCTGAAATGGGACCCATCTGACTAGGCCACAGTCTGCCAGTCATTTAGGATCAAACCAATACGGCCACAAGCCCAGAAGAAGCGCTGCAGGTCATTTCATGCTGTTAGTAAAGGGACTGGCATAAGTCATTTGCTGCAATAGCCCATTAACACCAAATTTCCCCACACTGTCCAAATAGATACATTTGTTGTATGTCCCACACTGTCTTCTATGGTTATTTCACACAGTGCTGCTTCTCTGTCAGCACTGATAAGTCTATGCACAAGCTGCTGCTGTCAGTCATTAAGTGCAGGCCATCAGCCAATGCATTGTCCATGGTGAGAGGCAAAGATTGAAATTTCATATTCTCGGCATACTCTTGACACTGTCGCTCTCTGACTATTGAATTCCCTAACAATTTCCAAAATGAAATGTCCCATGCATCTAGCTCCAACTACCATTCCATATTCAAAGTCACCTAATTCTCACTTTGCTGCCATAATCATGTCAGAAACATTTTCACAAGTGTCACCCGTAATGTAATCGACTGTCAGAGATATGGTTTATCTGAAGCAAAATGTACAATGCCCACAGTAAAGAGTTAGGTAATTTCATTATAGTATTATGTTGCCAGAAAACGTGTTTCGTTTATTTAATTATCAATATGTCCTTTTATGATAAATAATGAACTTGTTTAAGATGTTAAAGGAGTTTATCAGGTCAGTAGACCAAAGAAGATAGGAAATGGGAATGTCTGCAATTTCCAGGCACATGTTGGCTTGCCTGCCACTTCTTTTTCAGTCTTGATGGTAGACGGACGTGTCTGTGACAAGTGTAGTATAATGGATTTAGATAATTAATGTTGATAGTGAAAATGTACAAATAAATATTATTTTTAGCTGAAAGTATTTCAGATCCAGTGCTTGATATTGGAAAGATTATTTTGCAGACAAAACTACGAAAACCCCTAGACACACAAGTTCAGCAGTGTGTAATCTTTCAGCAGCTACTAAAAAAAAAAATAATTCTTGCTGAAATTGTGCTGGAGCTGGTCGTATTATTCCTATTCAGAAACACGTGGTGAGAGTGTTGTCCTACCACAATATACCGTGTAATATTCCACAAACAATTATTCAGTTTTCTAAGTAACGAGTAAGATACCAACCAGTACAATATGGTGGCGACATCCAGGATTATTGAAAAAGTTATTTAAATAAATTACAACTGAGACTGCAAAGAAAAACAGAATTCGTACATCCTGGATGAAAATGTTCAAGAAAGTCGTATGCTGATACCTTCAAGACAACGGAGTGCAGTTACTGGAGCAATAATAACGGCACAATAAGTCAAGAAAGAAGAAAAAAGTGTAAAGTATTGTGCAACAAAAAAGCAATATTCATATAAGTGTAGTGTTTCAGTGTTGTGAATTCCATCAGGCACCAATCAACAAAGAAGATATTATAAGATAAGAAAACCAGTAAACTGTGAGTAAGAAAATTTAGTATCCTTTAGCAAAGATAAATTTATTGTGTTTGTTTATTCCTGTGTAAAAAGATGACAATTGTAAAAGAGGAAAGCATTGGTGATGGTATCACCAACGCTAGTACCGCTGTAAATTTATCATACGAAAGTGAATGCAACATGAATGGTCTGGATCCTGTATAGAAAGTTGAAACTCATACTGAAAGACAGGATGAAGTTAAAGACATGTTATCAACAATAATGAATTATATACAGGGAAAATTTAAGGCAACTGATGACACTAACAGACAAAATAGAGAATGTTTAGGAAATATTAAAGGCAGACTCGGTGCTAATGAGATACATTTGGAACAAATGGAGAAAAATAATGAGATTCATTTTAATCAAATCGGGCAGCTCAGTTAGACCAGAATATTAAGGACATCAGTGATAGATTTGAAAAACAGTTCAAAGAATATGAAAAGAAAAATGACGATCACTTTCAAAAAGTACAAGCAAAAATTTCCAGTTTGGGTCATAATATGGTTAAGATCACAGGTAAGATCAATTATGTCAGAAGAAAGGTTAAAAATGTAGATGCAAAAGTAAAAAATCAGGTAGAGAGAAAATCCATAATGCGTTTAAAGTTGTGCATGCAGATATCAAACATATAGAAGATACAGTATCTGATCGTGTTTCTATTGCAGACGATAAAATTGTTCAAGTAGAAGGCAAATTTCAACAAAAGATAGGAATCATTAATGAAAAAAATAGATGTAAATAAGCAAAGACGAAGTCAAGAGTTTAGAAAATAGTATTAGTGACAGACATCACTAAGGAACTTGAAAGTGTTAGCAGCAATATGGTCACCAATAGTTTGGCGAACAATATTGACACTATGTGGTGCAACATTCCAGTAAAAAAACTTTTCAGATGAGAGCAGTATGCATCTGGTAGATTTCCTGCAACATTGCAAAGATAACTTTTTTTCAAATATGAATGACAATTTGAAAATTAAATTTGTGACAAGATTTCTAGAAGGTGAAGCATTGTCATGGATTAATCATGATTGTATTGAGGGAATAGCTTTTGCACAGTTTGAGGAGAGGTTCTTAAGTACATTCTGGTCAGAGACAGAACAAGCTAGAATAAAAAGTGAATTCTTAAATGAACCTGGTTATAAACATGAGTTTGGTAGCATGAAGAAACTTTGCAAAAATCAGTTAAGAGAACTCTCTCACCTAAACAAGCCATTTGATGAACTCACTCAAATCAATGCACTAAAAAGAAGGCTACCATATGAATTACAATGGAAGCTAGCTTATAGACCTGATGACACAATAGATCAGTTTTTCAAGTATGTAGACAAACTAGACAGAATTATTGAGAAAACAGGTAAACCACCACACCATAGTCAAAACCATTTCCAAAAGACAGGACATATAAATTGGGGAAACACACAGCATGATAAAAAGGAACCACACAATTCTGGAAGTAATGATTCTCATCAGAGAAATCACCAGTACAGCTTCAAGGGATCACAAGGAAACAATTTCCATTACAAGGGTCAATATGGATATAATCATAATAAATTTGGTAACAGACACTCTGGAAACAACCCAAAGGAGTGGCATAATCATAATGGTATGTGGAGAACTGAACAGGCAACTATACAGGAGTTAGTAAACTGAATACGGCTTCATTGGCTGTCCACAAGGTAGGAGCTACTTATACACAAATGGAAAGGGCCAACCCAAACTGTCAAACTAAACAGAAAAATACCAGTGGCATAATGAGTAATTATTTTAAAGAGAAGTGTTATCCCATTAGTGTGGTATCTGTTAGAAATAATATGTGTCATACAAATAAACCAGAAACAAAAAGTTATTTAAAGACACTAATTTCTTAGAGAACTGTGAAGAAGAATTAAACTTAGATTTATTCTATGAGTGGAATGAGAAGGACACCTTGCTGGAAAATAGTTATTCAAATGATCTGAGTGTGTTAGGAATTAGAGACCTTATGGAAGAGACTGGTGGGCTAGGAATGAAAATTGCACCTAGTAAAGATGATTTAAATGTGTATCTGCATACTGAAGGTAAGGGTGCAGAGGATGTTGACTGGGAAGAAAATGAGATTGAGGATAGTAGTGAAGAAAGATGTTTTATTGGTGCAAATGAGGAGTTGGAAGCTTTAGGAAGTTAGCAAGGTACACAGGAACACAGTTGACAATTTGAATGATAAGGATGCCAGAATTTTAGCTAATGAGCTATTTGATCTTAATACATGTAAAAAAACCAATGAGAGACAATTGACAGCAGATAATCTTAACAGCATTAGGGGAGAATATAATGAAATGTCAGATAATGAGCAATTTTTGTTTAACTTGCGAATTTTAACACTAGTGCCATTAAGGATGATGAAAATTTCAGAAAGGTAACACTTGATATATATGAAACTTTGCATCCAGAATGGTGGCATAGAATTAAGTGCCAAATTGCACAAATATAAAGGAGAGACACACAATAGCACAAATGAATGTAGTTGGATTAATGAAATACTCAGGAATAGTAATCAGGCCAAAGACAATGCAATTGAGGTAATAACAGCATATAACTCTGGTAGTAATGATACAGGTAAGGACACTAGAAAGGGATATGGATTTAGTGAAATTGAAGAGGACTTATTACATGAGAATATTAATAAAAAAATTGACTTTGTTGTAACCAGTCTGTTTATTGATGTACAGTCAAGATCATGGACAGGAAAGTGTGTAGTGGACACAGAAAGTCAAGTATCTGGGATATCAGAATCATTAAGTAAAAAACTGAAAACTAATAAGGATTATGTAGAGTTACCTGTAGTAGGAATTAAAATAAGAGGTGTTACTGGGAGGCACAGTAAATCAGTAAGGAGTCAGGCTTTTATTACTTTTTAAATTGAAGGAGTATCATGGTCACATGGGTATCTCATTATTCCTGATCCCGCAGAGGATTTTATCCTTGGCATGTCTTGGATAACAAAAGTAAGTGTAGCATTTGATTGGGTAGGACAGAAATTTTAATGACTCTACCAAATGGTGAAGTAATTACTACGAAACTTTTTAAATCAAATGTGTGATGTATGAATAAGACTGTGAACAGTATTGAATTTAAAAAAGAAGGTAAGTACATTGGAAGCCATGTCTCAGATGTTGATACAGATGAGATAGAGTTTGAAAATTTGTTAAATGAAAAAGTAGCCGAAGCTACACAACTAACTGAGAACCAAAAACAAGATTTTAAATTATTTTTGTGGGAATGTAGTGATGTATTCAGCAACATACCAGGTAAAGTACTTGGATACCAATGTACTTTGCAGTTGAAGCCCATGAACCTTTCTTTGCAAAACCGTACAGTATTCCAATCTCAAAAAGGGTAGCAGTGGAGAAAGAATTACAAAAGATGGAAGTGCGTGAAATCATTGAGAGGAGTATAAGCCATAATAATAATCCCTTGACCATTGTAAATAAACCTAATGGACAAGTCAGTTTAGTGCTAGGTTCCACACAGTTAAACAAATGTTTATACAGAAAAACTGGCCACCCAGAGAACATCAATAAGTTGTTATATAAATTTAAAAATATCCAAATTATGTCAAGCCTTGACCTAACTTCAGGTTTTCATCAAGTACCTCTTGCCATTAATTCTAGAAAGTACACTGCTTTCTTATACAATGGAAGATGTTACCAATATTGTGTAGTGCCTTTCAGATTAGACTCATCAGTCACAGAATTTATAAGAGCACTAGACTATGTACTTGG
Organism: Schistocerca piceifrons; assembly: GCF_021461385.2. Lineage (NCBI taxonomy): Eukaryota > Metazoa > Arthropoda > Insecta > Orthoptera > Acrididae > Schistocerca > Schistocerca piceifrons. Next base: position 138,267,080 of record NC_060146.1, read on the forward strand.
CCAAGAAATTGTGTCAGAAATAACCATTTATGTAGGTGATATATTACTGTCAAGTCAAAGTTGGGAGGATCATTTGAAGTTATTGAAAAAGGTGTGTGAAAAACTTAGAAGAGGGGGAATGACATTAAAACTAGAAAAATGTAAATTTGGTGTGTAAGAACTCAATTTTTTAGGTCATGTCATTACTAAGGAAGGAATAAGTGCAGACCCTGAGAAAATAAAATCTATAGTAAACTTTCTATCTCCTAGAAACTGAAAACAATTTAAATCTCTCTATGGAATCTGTGGATTCTATTGAAAATATATAAATGGACAATGCCTTAATGTAACATGTTTGAGCAACTTACTTAGAAAAAATGCTACATGGAATTGATCCAAAGAGTGTCAGAAAGCATTCGAGAAAATTAAGAATGAACTTTGTAAGAACAATCTTTTACACAGACCAGATTTTAGTTTGTCATTTTGTCTTCACACTGACAGTGATGATTATGGACTCGGAGCAGAACTACTTGAGGAGAAAGTTGTGAATGGAAAAAATATCTTCATTGTGCTATTGCATTTGCCAGTAAAATGTTACTTAAACATGAGAGAACTAACACAGCCACAGAAAAAGAATTACTCACAGTACACTGGGCATTTACAAAATTTAAAACATACCTGTTAAGACACTAGATAAAAGTGTATTCAGACCACAAAGCTTTAAGTTATTTACAGGAGTGCAGACTATATCATAATAGATTAACCAGGTGGGCAATGTTCATGCAACAGTTTGACTATGAAATTGAGTATATTAAGGGGTCAGAAAATGTAGTAGCTGATGCTTTATCCAGGTTACCAGTAGGAGGAAATGAGGAAATCTTTGGTCAAGAGGAAGAAAAAGAACTTCAAATAAGATACATGAAGGGAATCCAAAATGAAAAGCTCATAAGGACACTTTGCAATAACATCAGGAGGGGACAAAATAACGATCCTAATTGGAAATTAGTTAAGGACTGTTTAGGCAAAAGGGGGTATGATAAACTTAACAAATACTATAAGGTCTTTAAGGGAACACTCTTTAGAAGAAAAGATGTGGCCTCTGACAATTGGAAGCTATGTTGGCCTAAGTGTGAGGCAGCCAAGTTAATAAAGTACACCCATGAAAGTTATGGTCACTGTGGAATACAGAAATGTGTACAAAAGTTATGAGAATACATCTACTTTTATAACATGGTAAAGAAGGTGAGGAATGAAACATCAACATGCAACAAATGTCAAAGAGTAAAAGTAAGTAACAGAACCTGTCAGAGAGAAATGCAGAACATTATTCCGGATAAGCCATTAGATTTAGTAGCTGTAGACTTTTACAGTCCTTTTCCTAAAAGCAAAGGTGGTCATTGTTTTATATTCATCATGGTTGATGTATTTTCCAGATTAATTAAACTTTATCCTGTTCGAAAAGCCACAAGTAAAGATTGAGAGAGATTACTTCAAGAGCATAGGGAAACCTAAAGCCATACTATCTGATAATGGTTCACAATCTGTTTCAAAAACTGGAAAGCATTCATGGAAAAAACTAACACAAAACACATCTTGATACCCGTGTACAACCCATCTTCAAACCCAGCAGGAGGTACATGAGAGAAACAGGGAGACTTTGCAGGATATATTGTAGTCACAAACAACCTAGTTGGTCCAACCATGTAAACGACTTTAAGGACATCATGAACAGCTTGCAGCATAGCTCTAATGGATTTGCACCATATGAAACTATGTTTCATCTCAGACCAGCGAATCTTATTCCTGAATTAATAGACTTTCCACAATGTGCCTTAATATCAATGAAAGAACATGAAGAGATTGTAAAGAAAGCCATGAAGAAACTAGGTGAAGCTAGGAAAAACAGACATGATAGGAAAATAAAGGTTACCACATGCAGAGTAGGTGACCATGTCTTAGTGAAATCCCATGAACGATCAAAGTTACTAACAGCAGAACTCAAGAAGTTTTTTGATATTTACATTGGGCCATTTGAGATTAGTGAGAACTCCCACCCAAGTGCGTACAGATTAGTATATCCCACATCAAGAAAACTGTTTGGTCTTAGGAATGTTGTTTCTTTGAAGCCGTATATTGAGAAAAGGACGAATTGAGCCTACAAACGTGCCTTTATCTGGAAAGAATTTTACTGGAAAAATGAAATGCTTTGAGATATAGTCACAGGAACAAATTGCATTCACCATACTAAGCCATGTAACATATCTCACGCAAAATAGTGTTATATCTAGACTGACTGTCACTTAATTCTGTCATAAGACTAGATTTCATGATTCCAGTATGCTTGTTTAAGTAACTGTTTAATGAAATGCAAAATATGTAAACTTGATAACTGAGGGATGTTATTTTGATGATGCTGCCAGGAGACAATACATGTTCCCCAAATCTCATAATTTTTGAAATCTTACTCATTCACTTAAATAGATCATAATACATATAAAATATGTTCTATAGCTAATAGACTACACTTTCTTATATATACAAGTGTGCTTTTGTTTTACATCATGCTCGCCATGAATAACCATTTTTATTCGGCTGTGTTGATCACACAACACACATACTTTATGTTGGCTTATTTCACCCATTAATGTTGATATCCATCACATAATCTACAAGGTTCATGAGAGAATAGTATTGTTGAACAGAAATCTTTCAGAACATCAGTGATGATATAGGAGTTAGCACTATGTTTATTCTAATATGAGAAAATGTTTTAACTTTGGGATTATTTTATAGTAAGTTTCTGGGCAACAAACCAATATATGTGTTTATGTAATTTATGTTGTGAGACAAAGGAGGGAGTCAATGAGTAATGTAAGAATGAACAATTTACTAGAGTTCACAGTGATGCAATTTCTGTATCATACTGACAAGTGGACCAGGGTACAATTGTAAGTCCTGGTGGGCTACTGTAATCTAATCAACTGTTGGAGATATAGCTTACCTGAAATGAAAAGTATGATGCCCACAGTAAGGAGTTAGGTAATTTCATTATAGTATTATGTTGCCAGAAAACATGTTTCATTTATTTAATTATGAATATGTTCTTTTACAATAAACAATGAACTTGTTTAAGATGTTAAAGGAGTTTATAAGGTCAGTAGACCAAAGAAGCTAGGATGTGCGAATGTCTGCAACTTCTGGGTACATGTTGGCTTGCCTGCCACTTTTTTTTCAGTCTTGAAGGTAGATGGACATGTTTTTGTGTAGTAATAATGGATTTAAATTATCAATGTTGATATTGAAAATGGTGTAGTTCCTAACAAAAAGTACAAATAAATATTATTTTTAGCTGAAAGTGTTTCAGATCCAGTGGAGTTTATTTTAAACAGAAGAAAACCCCGGCCATGCTTGATATTGGAAAGATTATTTTGCAGACAAAACTATGAAAACCCCCCAAGACAAACTAGATCTGCACTGTGTAATCCTTCAGCAGCCACCAAAAAAATAATTCTTGCTGAAATTGTGCTGGAACTGGTTGTATTATTCCCATTCAAAAACACGTGGTGAGAGTGTTGTCCTACCAAAATATATTCCGTAAGATTCTACAAACAGTTTTTCAGTTATCTAAGAAATGAGTAAGATAACAACCAGAACACCCCCAAGGACAAATGACTGCTCTGCTGATGCACTGCCCTTTTACACCTTGTGTAAGAGATTATACTGCCATCCGCCATCTGTGTATGTGCACATCACTATGCCATGGCGTTTGCCACTTCAGCTTATGTTTATATAATAATAAACTCATCTAGACTTTAGTTTGCTAGGTATTCAGCTACTCCAGAATAACTCTTCTTAAGTAGCTAGGCATGAACAGATGTGTTAAATTCTGAAATATTAGGGGGTCTTTGGAAGAAAATGCTAACCCACAGAGATGCACTCTGAGTTATATTAGATTATAGGTGCTTTTGTCCCACGGATCCATAGTTTAGAGAGCCTCAATGATGTAGAGCATACCATAAGACATGAATACATAATAAGAACTTATATAAAAAAGATATGCTAATCTTTGTTCCACAGATCTCAGATGATATGGTCCTCAAGGATGCCGAATAAGTCATAAAATCTTAAATGTATTTTTATTTAAGATGTAATAACAAACTGAGTTTGCCACACATCTGGCAGACAGTTAACAGCACTTATTTTGATTAATCACACTAATACAATGAAGATGTGCAGAAGTCAGTTATTATGTAACACTGACATCATTTGATATTATTAATAAATATTTACATCAATCAGCTCTACTATGATACTCATCAATGGAGTAAAAAAAGTTCACCACACACAAATCCTTTAGTAGTTAATTTTTTATGACTATTGGAAACTAATTGAAAAGGTGTGTTCCTCAAAAAGGAATCAAATCAAGTCACCTTAGTTTTTTATAACACTTGGTTCAAGCATCATGAAAGGAGGTTGTATGCATGGAAGAGGCCTGGAGACACTGGAAGGTTTCAGATAGGTTATGTAATGGTAAGACAGAGGTTTAGGAACCAGGTTTTAAATTGTAAGACATTTCCAGGGGCAGATGTGGACTCTGACCACAATCTGTTGGTTATGAAATGTCACTTAAAGCTGAAGAAACTGCAAAAAGCTGGGAATTTAAGAAGATGGGATAAACTGACAGAACCAGAGGTTAGAGAGAGATTCAGGGAGAGCATTAGGGAATGATTGACGGGAGTGGGGGAAAGAAATACTGTAGAAGAAGAATGGGTAGCTTTGAGGGATGAAATAGTGAAGGTAGCAGAAGATCAAGTAGGTAAAAATACGAGGGCTAGTAGAAATCCTTGGATAACAGAAGATATATTGAATTTAGTTGATGAAAAGAGAAAATAGAAAAATGCAGTAAATGAGGCAGGCAAAAAGGAATACAAACATCTCAAAAATGAGATCGACAGAAAGTGCAAAATGGCTCAGCAGGGATGGCTAGAAGACAAATTGTAAGGATGCAGAGGCATCTCTCATTAATGGTAAGATAGATACTACCTACAAGAAAATTAAAGAGACCTTTGGAGAAAAGATAACCACTTGTATGAATGTCAAGAGCTCAGGTGGAAGCCCAGTCCTCTGCAAACAAGGGAAAGCAGAAAGGTGGAAGGAGTATATAGAGGTTCTATACAAGGGTGATTTACTTGAGGACAATATCATGGAATTGGAAGAGGATGTAGATGAAGATGAAATGGGAGATATGATACTGCATGAAGAGTCTGACAGAGCACTGAAAGACCTAAGCCAAAAAGAGGCCCCAGGAGTAGAGAACATCCCATTAGAACTACTGATAGCATCGGGAGAGCCAGCCCCGACAAAACTCTACCATCTGGCGAGCAAGATGTATGAGACAGGTGAAATACCCTCAGACTTCATGAAGAATATATAATTCCAATCCCAAAGAATGCAGGTGTTGACAGATGTGAAAATTACTGAACTATCAGCTTAATAAGTCACGGCTGCAAAATATTAACACAAATTCTTTACAGACAAATGGAAAACTGGTAGAAGCTGATCTCAGGGAAGATCAGTTTGAATTTCATAGAAATGTTGGAACACATGAGGCAATACTGACCCTATGACTTACTTTAGAAGATAGATTAAGGAAAGGCAAACCTGCATTTCTACATGTAGAGAAAGCTTTTGACAATGTTGACTGGAATACTCTCTTTCAAATTCTGAAGGTGGCAGCAGTAAAATACAGGGAGCAAAAGGCTATTTACAATTTGCACAGAAACCATATGGCAGTTATAAGAGTCGAGGGGCATGAAAGGGAAGCAGTAGCCTATTCCTGATGTTATTCAATCTGTATATTGACCAAGCAGTAAAGGAAACAAAAGAGAAATTTGCAGTAGGAATTAAAATCCATGGACAAGAAATAAAAACTCTGAGGTTCGCCGATGACATTGTAACTCTATCAGAGACAGTAAGAACCTGGAAGAGCAGTTAAACGGAATGGACAGTGTCTTGAAAGGAGGATGTAAGACGAACATCAACAAAAGGAAAATGAGGATAATGGAATGTAGTCTAATTAAATCAGGTGATGTTGAGATAATTAGATTAGGAAAGGAGACACTTGCAATAGCAGACAACTTTCGCTATTTGGGGAGCAAAATAACTGATAACATTCAAAGTAGAGAGGCTATAAAATGTTGACTGGCAATGGCACGGAAAGCGTTTTTGAAGAAAAGAAATTTGTTAACATTGAGTAAAGATTTAAGTGTAAGGCAGTCATTTCTGAAAGTATTTGTATGGAGTGTAGCCATGTATGGAAGTGAAACATGGACGACATATAGTTTGGACAAGAAGAGAATAGAAGCTTTCAAAATGTGGTGCTACAGAAGAATGCTGAAGATTAGATGGGTAGATCACATAACTAACAAGGAGGTATTGAATAGAATGGGGAAAAGAGAAATTTGTGGCACAACCTGACTAGAAGAAGGAATCTGTTGATAGGACATGTTCCGAGGCATCATGGAGGGTAAAAATTCTAGAGGGAGACCAAGACATGAATACAGTAAGCAGATTCAGAGGGATGTAGGTTGCATTATTTACTGGGAGATGAAGAAAGTGGCACAGGATAGAGTAGCATGGAGAGCTGCATCAAACCACTCTCTGGACTGAAGACAACATCAACAACACATATTCTTACTTCTAGTATTCATTCCCTGAAGTGATCTCTTGGTTTGAAAAAGCAGATATATATTATTTAGGGCAAATTTCGTTAAGGAATAAATATACTGGAAAGAAGTAGCTAGTATCCATAATTCTTTGAATATCTCTCTGCTGGATGTTTTTAAGTCCACATCACAATCAATTCATATTACATGCTTTTGGGATTGGAAAACATTAGTTTCACTCAATGGCTTATCCCAAGGTTATTACTATAGACAATAAAAAGTAATGGTTCTAAGCACTAAGTCATATCTGCTAAAAGAACATGGGGCATATCTCTTTAAACACCATACATATACTGACAGGAGAAGTATATGGCACTGGCTTGTGCATCTGTTTGCTACTAAAAGCCCCTTCCCTTCTTACCACATGCCTGAAGATGTCTTCTCAGGGCAACGCATGACATAGCAGCGTGTGCCAAGTAAAAATGGTGAAGCCTGTATGTGAGGGACGTTAATGAACAGGCAAACCGTTACCTGAATCTAGGCAACCACTGTGAAGAATGAAGTGCATTTGTGTTGGGTTGATTGTTTGGTTTAAAAGATGAGAGGAAGGGGCCAAACTCAAAGGTCAACAGTCCCTTGTTCCCAGTTAAATAATTACACAATGGAAAGAAGAAAAGAAAGGAGACATACAGCACAATAACAAGAGAAAGGAAGAACCAGAAGAATGACAGAAGGTCAACCAACATTACTATGGACAAAAACAGGAAAAGAAAACCATAGAGAGAAGCAAGAAACATTTCACCATCATGCAACATTTGCATGCAATAAGGTATGTGGACACCACGTGCTCTATGCCAAAATCTGAAAAATTAGTGGTTGGCCATATGTGAATCTCTGCTTGCTCGTCATCGATTGGCTCATGAATAACATTGACCATTCCTAACCTGTATCTTTACTGGTGACAAGAAATTGTGTCCTTCATCTTCATCTACACCTACAAATCACAGTGAGGTGCATGGCAGAGGGTACATCCCATTGTGCCAGTTATTATGGTTTCTGCCTGTTTGGTTCACATATGGAGCTTGGGGAGAGTGATTGTTTGAATCCCTCTGTGCATGCAGTAATTATTCTAATCTTACCCCCAGAATCCCTACATGAGCGATACATAGAGGATTGTAGTATATTCCTAGGGTCACCATTTAAAGACTGTACTTGAAACTTTGTTAATAGAATTTCTTGGAATAGTTTACATCTATCTTAAAGAGTCTGCCAGTTCAGTATCTCTGAGACACTCTCCTATGGATTAAAATAAAATTAAAAAAAAAACCTGTGACCATTCATGCTTCCCTTCTCTGTATACATCCAATATCCCGTATTAGTCCTATTAGGTTTGGGTCCCACTCACTTGAGCACTGTTCCACAACCAAGCTCTCCATCTATGGATGAGGTGGAGATTCTGGTGTCTGCTGAGGACCTTGATCTCACCGGACCCTCAGACAAAATTGATATAGACCGCTCAGGTAAAAAGTTGGTGGCAGAAGGTGACCCTGAGGCATAAACTGCCCCATTGAACGTTCCATGTCTTCCCAGTCTCACAATGACATCATCCTCCGGTGGAATTGCGGCAGTTTTTTCCACCACCTGGCTGAGCTAAGGCAACTGTTAAGCTTTACATCCGCTTTCTGCATTGCCCTCCAGGAAACCTGGTTCGCAGCAATGTGGACCCCTGCCCTCCGCAGCTATAAGGTATACTACAAGAACTGTGGCAACTGTAATAGGGTGTCAGGTGGCGTTTGCGTTTATGTCCTAAACTCATTATGTAGTGAACCTGTGCCCCTTCAAAACCCTCTTGAAGCTGTGGCTGTCAGAATAAGGATGACACAGGAAATAACTGTCTGCAATCTATATCTTCCTCCAGATGGTGCAGTACCCTTGAATGTATTAGCTGCACTGATTGATCAACTCCTTACACCTTTCCTACTTTTGGGAGATTTTAATGCCCATAACCTCTTGTGGGGTGGCACTGCACTTACTGGCCGAGGCAGAGATGACAAATCTTTACTGTCTCAGTCCGACCTCTGCCTCTTGAATATTGGGGCCGCCACACATTTCAGTGTGGCTCAAGGTAGTTACTCGGCTATTGATTTGTCAATTTGCAGCTCAGGACTACTCCTATCTATTCACTGGAGAGCACATGATGACCTGTATGGTAGTGACCACCTCCTCATCTTCCTGTCACTGCCTCGGTGTCAGGCTCACAGACGCCTGCCCAGATGGGCTTTAAACAAGACAGACTGAGAATCTTTCACCTCTGCTGTCACCGTTGAATCTCCTCCACACAGAAACATCAATGTGATGGTTGAGCAGGTGACTACAACAATCGTTTCTGTGGCAGAAAACATGATCCCTTGCTCTTTAGGGTGCCCCTGGCAAAAGGCATTCCCTTGGTGGTTGCCAAAAGTTGCTGAAGCAATTAAGGAGCGTCAGGGAGCTCTAGAGCGGCATAAGTGGCGACCTTCCCTGGAGCACCTCATTGCCTTTAAATGGCCCCATGCTCGCACTCGCCAGCTTATCAAATGACGGAAACAGGAGTGTTGGTCAAGATATGTCTTGACCATTGGGTGCCATACGTCACCTTCCCAAGTCTGGGCAAAGATCAAACATGTTTTCGGGTACCAGACACCAACAGGTGTTCCTGGTGTTGACATAAATGGTGTGTTATCGACCGACACAAACGCGATTGCTGAGAACTTTGCTGAGCACTATGCTCGAGCTTCTGTGGTGGAGAATTACCCCCCCTAGCCTCTTGCACTCTAAAACAGTGGCTGGAAGGGAAAGTCCTCTCATTTACTACACGCCACAGTGAATCCTATAACACCCCATTTACAGAGTGGGAGCTGCTCAGTGTGCTAGCACATTGCCCTGACACAGCTCCTGGATCAGATCAGATCCACAGACAGATGATTAAACATCTCTCCTCTGACTACAAGGGACATATCATCATCATCTTCCACCGGATCTGGTGCAATGGCATCTTTCCATCACAATGGCAGGAGAGCATCATCATTCTGGTGCTTAAACCCAGTAAAAACCCACTTGATGTGGATAGCTATTGGTCCATCAGCGTCACCAACATTCTTTGTAAGCTGCTGGAACATTTGACGTGTCGGTGGTTGGGTTGGGTCCTGGAGTCACGTGGCCTACTGGCTCCACATCAGGGCAGCTTCCGCCAGGGTCACTCTACCATCTGAACAGCCTTTTCCAGATGCCAACACCTGGTTGCCATCTTTTTTCATTTATGAAAAGCATATGACACAACCTGGCGACATCATGTCCTTGCCACATTATACGAGTGTGGTCTCAGAGGCTCACTTCAATTTTTATCCTGTCGCTTAATAGTTTTTGTGTCCAAGTTGGTGCCTCCCATAGTCCCCCCCCCCCTTTCATTATCCAGGAGAATGGGGTCCCACAGTGCTCTGTATTGAGTCTCTCTCTGTTTTTAGTGGCCATTAATGGTCTAGCAGCAGCTGTAGGTCCTCCCATCTCCACTCTGTTTGCAGATGACTTCTGCATTTCATACTGCTCCACCAGTACTGGTGCTGCTGAGCGGTGCCTACAGGAAGCCATCCACAAGGTGCAGTCATGGGCACTAGACCATGGTTTCCAGTTTTTGGCTGCAAAGTCATGTGTTATGCACTTTTGTCAGCGTCATACCGTTCATCGAGAACCAGAATGATAATCCACTCAATGTAGTGGAGACTTATCGATTCTTAGGACTGGTTTTCGGTGCTCGATTGACTTGGCTTCCCCATCTTTGTCAGCTTAAGCAGAAGTGCTGGCAGCACCTCAGTGCCATCCGCTGCACGAGCAACACCAACTGGGGTGCAGATTGCTGTACGCTGTTGCAGCTCTACAGAGACTATGTTCAATCCCGCCTTGACTATGAGAGTCTGTATTATGGTTTGGTGGCACCCTCAGCATTGCATTTACTCAACCCAGTGCACCACTGTGGCATTTGCCTAGTGACAGGAGCTTTTAGGATGAGTCCGGTGACCAGCATCCTTGTGGAAGCCCGAGTGCCTCCATTGCATGTTAGGCATGCACAACTGCTGGCCAGTTACGTAGCACACATTCATTCATAGTTCTCCTGTGCATCCGAATCACTGTCTCCTTTTCCCACCCACTGTAGTTCATCTCCCATATTGGTGACCCAAATCAGGGCTTCCAATCGCAATTCGTGTCTGATCCCTTCTTTCTGAACTGGAGTTCTTGCCTTTACCACCTATACTTGAGGTCCATTCACGTACACCTCCATGGTGTACACCTAGGCCACAACTTCGCATGAAACTTTCATATGGCCCTAAGGACTCAGTTAACCACATGGCTCTCTGCTGCCACTTCCTCTCAATTCTTGCAATGTACGAAGCGGTTTACACTGACGGTTCGATGGCTGATGCTCACGTTGGCTTTGCGTATGTCCATGGAGGACATATTGAACAGCATCCTTGCTCGATGGCTTCAGGGTTTTCACTGCTGAGCTGGTGGCTATATCTCGTGCTCTTGAGCACATCCATTGATGCACTGGGGAGATGTTTCTTCTGCGTACTGTCTCCTTGAGCAGCCTGCTGACAGGCTGGCCAAACATGCTACTTGGAAACCCCTTATGCAGATCGGCTTCTCTGCAACTGACCTGCGTTCAGTACTATGCTGCAAGGTTTTGCAGCTTTGGGAGGTGGAATGGCATAACCTCAGCCTGCACAACAAACTGCATGCCATTAAGGAGACTATGAATGTGTGGGAGTCCTCCATGTAGGCCTCTCACAGGGACTCTGTGGTTCTCTGCTGGCTCCACATTGGCCACGCTTGGTTGACACATGGCTACCTCCTGCACCGTGATGACCCACCTCAGTGTTGGTGCGGCAGCCGGGTGACAGTGGCCCATATCTTGGTGAACTGTCCATTGGCTGCCCTGTGATGGACTCTTCAGTTACTGGACTTGTTGCCATTAATTTTGGCTGACAACGCCTCATTGGCTAATTTAGTTTTACATTTTATATGCAGTGGTGGGTTTTATCATTCTATACAGGTTTTAGTGCATGTCCTTTGTCCCTTAGTGTTCTCCATTCCAATGCTTTTAGGGTGGATGTTTTCATGTGTCCCAGAGTGGCTGGCTTTTTTTTTTTTTCTTGTAGTTGACCAGCGACGGTCATCTGCTCTCTTGTTTTTACCACTTGATGGTAAAGTAACAGTAATCTACAGTAAAAAATGACAGTTGATAAATAAAGCCGCCACAACTGGAATATCAACATGTAACACTAGGAAATTGTGCAACAACCCAATACATGAGCAGTGGAAGCTGTGAGTATGGACCAGTGATGATAAGTCAAGAGATGATGCAAAAGCTAGATAGTGCTGAAGTGACCATGCCTGAAGTACAAAGACCAGACCACCAAACAGCCAGTTAATGTTACTGATTTTTCAATAGCACTTTATCAGTTAGGATGTTTCACGGCCCAGCCTACATACTTCAGGCATAGTCACATCTGCGCTATCTGGCTCTTGCAGTCATCTGTTGATTTTTCATCACTGGTCCACACTTGCCATTTCCAGTTCTCATCTGCACTGCCTTAACCCGCTAAACATTCAAATGTTGGATGTATCACTTTTTAATCTTCCAATTTAAATGGTTCTAGTAATTCAAATGATATCCGAACTTTGGGAGACCATGTATCTTTAATGACCCAACGTTACATTAATTATATGTATACACTTCAGGATGCAATTAAATCATTGTGTAACCAGTCATAAATGATCCTGTAATAAATGAAATGTTAACAGCTAATGCAGCTATCAGCAGTTTTTTTAGAACATTTTTACAGTTTTCAAAGTTTTTTAAAAAATTTATGTTATGTAACTAAGCTGTGGGTGCCCAAACCATAAAATCATATGTTCCATTTTTAACAACTATTGTGTTAATGAACTTTTTATTGCATTATTTATTTTATTTCAAGGTTCAGTAAACTGTAAATGCAGATTAACCCTTTATTACAATTTTAGAGAGAGAGAGGAGACATAATATGAGGGTTCCCCAGAAAGTAATGCACCGCATTTTTTTTTCTTCAAAAATTCTTTATTGAACATAATAAGAGTTACACACGACTCCATGCCACTCTATGGCCTTCCTCCAGTGCGAAACAAGAGACTGTATGCCCTGTTGGTACCAGTCCTTGTCCTGGTGGCAGAGCCAGTGCTTCACTGTGTGAATTACCTTCTCATCCCTGTGTGAATTACCTTCTCATCCTCAAAATGTTTTCAATAAATGACATACTTTAATGGCCCAAACAACTGAAAGTCTGAGGGCTAGGTTGGAGCTGTAGGGTGCATGGGGTAACACTGTCCAACCCCATTACATGATGCGTTCAGCAGTCTTCAGACTTGTGTGGGGCTGAGCATTAATGTGTTGCACCAAAACATCTCCTGGGTTGCTGTGGCACTGAAGTTGCCAGAAGGGTGCCTTGAGTTTTGTTAATGAGACATATGCATATGCTTCTGAATTAATGGTATCATCTCTTGGCATCACATCAATGAGAATCACACCTTCACAGTCCCAAAACACAGGGATAATGACATTACCAGCAGAAGCAGTTGTATGAATTTTTTTTCTGTGGGGATTGAAAATGGTGCCATTCCATTGACTGTCATTTTGTTATGGGCTCAAAATGGTGAACAACCCAGGTTTCATCACCTGTCACAATTTGGGGCAAAATCAAGACAAATGTTTTTCCTGTGTGATTTGTGATCAGCCAAAATTGGCACACTGTTGTAGATAGTGAAGGAGGATGTATTATTGATGACTAAAGTATCTGTTATGTGTAGCAGTAGTGTTTATTAAAGTTATGGAAAAATACTACAACTTGTGCACCAACCTAATACATTGTCTGCACCTGCCGCCCATTGGAATTTTAGATGTTTCATTTCTTAACCATCCAATTTCAATTGGTTCTGACAATTTGAACATAATCTGAATGTTGGGTGAACATGTGTGTTTAATGCCCCAGAGTTAAATTAGTCATATGAAACAATTAAATCATCACAAAACTGGTCATGTATGATCCAGTAACAAAAAAACTATTTACAGCTACTGTGGCTACCAGAAGTTTTTTTAGATGATTTTAACATTTTTTTAAAAAATAAAATATTTCTATTTCATTAAGAATGATCCCTAAATCTGCAACACACAGAAAGAATACTAACTGTTTGGGATCTCTTTCTTAGAGACCTTGCGCGAATGCACTGTCATGCATCCTGACACACTGAGTGTGTGTAGGGAAATCATCTTACAGGAGAACATGACTCACCTCCCCACTGTCCTTGCTCATTGCCTTCTCCTCTTCTTCCTCATCCTCTGTTTTCTCAATATTTAATGTGCTAGATGTGGGAAAATCTTCTGAAGGTGAATTTTCCTGAAAAAAGTTAATGGAGAATGCCACATAAGCCACAAAATATGCTACAACAAACTTTCAAGTACAATCACAGAAGTAATTCCGCACTTTCATTGCTTTCCATCCACCTAACAAATGCCATTGGGGAAGTGACTACAGCTATTTACATGGAACTGTACAAGCATTATATGGCAAATTTATAGGGTATATTTGGATAAAGAACCGTCATACTAGTGTTTGGGGATGTAGTTCAGAGGCACCCTAGTCCTGTACACTTTGCGAAAATCCAGGCTGTGAAGTAAGTAATCAACCATTGTAAAAAAAGTCTTAAAAGTCCAGTAAAAGTGCTAGGTTATTGTACAACATGCAACCCAGGCAAAGGTGGCTCATGCAAAGCAGTAAGTCAACAAGATGAGATAACATCCTTAAAGGTGTTGCATTTTAGTGCACATTATCTCAAAAACACACTCCACCTACTAAAGTATCATAAAGGAACACTTCCCATGTAATGTAGCATATTAGTACAGTATTAAATGAAAAGTATGATTCCACACATAGTGATGATTGAGTACTATCATGCAATATTTACATGAAGTTATATGTGTGTGTGCAGAAGGCTGAATTGTAACATCTCTTGCCAACTGTATTAATGAAAATTAGTTGATTTAATACAAATAAAATAGTATTCTGCACCAGCCACTTTTTTATTTTGCCACTATGCATTTCGATGGTTCAAACATTCATCTCCAGGTGAAGAACTGTTTATTTAAATAGTGTTAAATACAGATGTATTTGTTCAGCAGCATACAAAGGGCATTGTAGGTTATGCTGCATCTTTTGAGGGGTGTTAGAGCTATAAAAGTCTGATTACTGCTGCCTGCTGTACATCTTTTCCAATGTAAATTATGTTCATGCTTGACAATTGAATGGTGTAAACATAATGTACAGTGGATAGGACATACAACATAACATAATATAACCTACACTGGCCTAGGCCTGCTATCGCAAAAAGAAGTGTGTACTTTGCACTAACACCGGCTATGTAAATGAACATTTCTTCACCTGAAGATGATGGTGTGAACCATTGAAATGCGTAGTAGCAGAATAAACAAGTAATTGATGCAGAACACTGTTTTATTTGTATTTGTCAAGAGTCGCAGACCTCATAATGCTGTCCTTTATGGACAAAATATTCATTAGTTGACTTAGGATGAAATTAAACCAATTCTGAAAAGTTAAAGAAGGTATTGTGCTACAACTCAAAAGTACATCGAACATATTGTAAACATAATTCCAGCTTATCCTTTGTGGAGTTAAAATGCAGAAAAGTAACAGTAATTGCCATGGAGCCAGTTGTAAGGGTACAGGATTCATGTTAGAAACTAAATTTATACTACAATTGTAAAGCAATAATAATGAAGACTATGTTACTGATGTACATTTAATTAAATTTTGGTATGAAAACTGATATTTCAGTATACTACCTGCATTAGAGACATTGTAATGATCTGTCAAGTTAAATTTCATAATCAGTTTTGTGAAACGATACAAATTTCAATTGTAAAATCAATTACGTTCTATTTAAGTGTTCTATTTAAGTAATGCATAATGTGACTTTGTAATTACTGGAACTTACATAACCAGCAATAACAGTAACCAAATTGAGTTAGTATTGCCACAGTTTTAGCACCAGTCTTACACCACTTTCTAGGCATTATCTATGTTGTGATGCAATAAGCATATCTTAAAAGTATTCTGTGCATTTCAACTATGTTAATTTTTGGTGAACTTGTCATATGGGCTGACATTCCATAAACCTAACCCACATTATATAAAATGGAGGAACTGCAATAAACCTAAGTTACACAACTCAATCGTATCATCGACAATCAGCAAGTTAAGCCACAACAGGTGGTTAAGTTTTAACGACATGTTTGATAATGACTGAACACAGACCAAAATCCAGTGAAATAATATATTCCAGATTAGAAGATTACTTATTAGCAAATGTTTGTTGCAGGCAATGCCATAAAGGTAGTGATGTGGCAATTTGTTGGTATACACACTACAGCAAAAAGGAATTTCTCTTCTTGAACACCACACCACAGAAGTATCAATCAGAATGATGAGTGTTGTGCTCCTCAGTGATGCGATAGTCATCCACTGGAAATACAACAGCTCTATATGAAATGCAAAGTGTATCAAAACACAGGCATAAAATCTGTTTGCACTTTTTCATCATATGAGTGCCACCATTTTTACTTTTATTTATTAATATCTTTTTGAAGTGCACTAAATGATAACTCTGCATCCCAGATTAGAGCATGAGGGCTTGGTTGATGATAGAAATGTTAGCACAAGAATGTGTCTGTGACCACAAAACTAGATGAAAAGAAAAAAAATAGATAAATAAAATAAAACAAAACAAAGTGTAGCTATGGAATGGTTATTTCCAAAACAAATATTGTGATTTAAGTGCATAGAGTTTGTGAAGATCCTATTTTGTCACATGTCAAGATATTTGCTGTTATCTACAATATTTGAGAGTAAGTATACGGAACTGCTTAATCACAATGACTACATTGCAGCTACCTATGGTTTTGCTGAGGTAGAATTTCAGATTAATCCTTGCCTGCTGACAATGTTTTGAATAGTCTGACCATTGTGTTGTGTGCGATTACTTAGTGTAGCAGTTGAATGGAGCGAGTCAAGTCCTAAAAGTTCAGCCCGAACATCTGAACTGGGTGGTCAGGTCGAGATTACCTGTGAGCAGGAACTGTTCAGTTGATGTTGCTAAGCCATTTGTAATACAATTATTTGCAAGGTGTTTGTTCATTTTAGAGTTTCAGTTTGAGAAGATCAATGTCATATAATGGCATGTGAAGTCTTAATTAACAGTGAACATTAAAAGTGTTTGCTCAGAATCATATTTTTGACGAAAAATCATACTGTTCATGATCCGCTAACAATAACTGCTCTTCACCATACCCATCATGGTCCATTTCCTTAATTTATCAATCTCTGGAATATCTGTATCTTTAATTAATTGAGTTGTGGGAGGCAGCGGTATCATCAGAGTGTAGCACTCACCCAAAGGTCATGCTGTAAGGTCACCTCTGACTCTTTGAGATGTGTTTTGGGAGACTGCTGCTAGGCTGTATAACTGTTTGTACAATCGCAACTTTAAATAATGTTTCAGCTGTGGTGTTTAATCTGAAGCCTACTTGATGCCACTCTTCCCTTAGCGTATTCTCTGCAAACTGCTACAATTTACATCCACTTCACATGTCTGCTGTTGTCTCCATCTAAAATTTTCACTCCTCGCAGTCCCCTCTAGCATCAAACTGATGACTCATTGATGCCTCAGGATATGTCCTATCAACTAATCACTTCCTTTAATCTGGTTGTGCCATTAAGCTCTTTTCTCCCCATATACATTTAGTACCACTTCTTTATCCCATAGAGCTACACAATCTTCAGCATTCTTCTGTAGCACTAAATTTCAGAGGCTTCTATTCTCTTTCAATCTGAACTATTCACTGACCATGTTTCATTTCCATATAACACAACATTCTGCGCTAACACTCTCAAAAAAGACTTCTCTGCATCTTATAGGCCTTGTCTTCCTCCAGCATTAGTTATCTTCTTCACCAAATGGAAAAACTGTTCCACAACTCTTTAGTGTATAATTTCTTGAACTAACTTGGTCAACATCATCTCCATTACCCTAGCTTCACTATTGTTGATGATCATCTTACAGTCTCTTTTCAAAATACTTCATCTCATCTAATCTTCCAAGCTATCTCATTTTCGCATTTTTCACTGCTTAGTACTGCAATCCAGATTCTGTACAGTTTGTCAATGACTTTTTGTTCCTCAGATTTTACCCTCAGCAACTTCAGAGTTTCACAATGCATTTAAATCTACATTGTCAAAAATGTTTTTCTAAACCTACAAATGTTGTAACAGTAAGATAGCTCACAAAACAATCTTATTCAGCTGGGAATCCTACAGCTGTTAACACATTCTCTGCCATTATGTTGTGGACAAACAGATTTTCTTGATAAATGTAATATTTTGTCCTGATTTGTGGGGAACTTCTTCAGGGATAGTGCAAAACATGATCACCTCAGTTCAATGTACACAGTACGTTTATCAAGAAATCCACGTGACCAGGGCATATTAGTATCGAAAATTCTAATAATTCACTTGATAGCTATTTTGTATACTTCCACTAACACCTACTGCAACAATTAAGAAACCCTTGAATCAGTAGATTAAACTTTAACTGTGCTTTAAAGCTTTACATAATGGAGTACCAAAAAACAAATACTGAACAATGGAAACTACAGGCTAGAGTATCGACAATGTAAGAAAAGATAGACTGCTGCTCACTGAAAAGTTGACATGTTCAGATGCAGAGAGGCACAACGAAAAGACACTTACATATTAGCATTCAGCCAAAGGCTTCCTCAGAAAAGAAAACACACACAAGCAAGCACACCTCATGTACACATCATGACTGCCATCTGGAGATGGCAGCCATGTGCGCATGAGTTGTGCTTGAACTTTGGTGTGCCCGTTTGTGTGTGTGTGTGTGTGTGTGTGTGTGTGTGTGTGTGTGTGTGTGTGAGTGTGTGTGTGTTTTTCTTTTCTGACAAATGCCTTGACTGAAATTTAATGTGTAAATGGTTTTACCATTGCATCTGTCTGCAACTCAACCTGTCATCTTTACAGTGAGTAGCAATCTATCATTTCCTTACATTGTTGATGAAAGAGCATAAGCTTTCATTTTTGTTTCCATCTTTCAGGAAGCAAACTACAGCAATAGGATATGTTAATTACCAATTTTTTTCTATGAAGACAAGCTGATTAGTAGCATGTATTAGCACTGAATTGTGTATTTGTCAGTTTTTCATTACCTATTATGCTCCTTCTTAATTACCAATACTGAATGTAAACCCTGTGTACTGTAAAGCGCACACCTGGAAACAAAAAGGTTTTGAGACTGAATCAATGTTGGATCACGGCTTTTCTCATCTGCCTTTAACTAGTAATCATCTCTCAATGACGTACAGATTTGCCAGAAATGACATGTGGTTCATTCTCTTTCCCCAGTTGGATTATTGGGCTAGGTTAGGGGAACACAAGCTGCTAAAGTGGTGTCCAATTGAAATACTTATGTTTGGTCACTGAGCCACACGAAGTTATAAGTTACATTGCAGTGAGCAACAATGAAACTGTACTAAATCAAAACAACACGAACATAAGATTTGTACTAGGTGCATGGACACACATCTTAACCATTAACCATTACAGTGAGTGAGTGCCCCCTCCCCCAACTTGGCCCCTGCCCTCACACACACACACACACACACACACACACACACACACACACACACACACACAAGTAATTTCCAATTAAATAGGAAACTGCTAACATTCATGATATATAGGACCCAGAAGGGTGAAAGCTTACAAGGTGCATCAGACCAGCCTCTGAACTGGAGATACCAATGACACATCTGGCCAGTTAACAAGGAGATTATAGCCCTCAATGTTTGATCCATTTTTTGCAATTTTTAAAAACTAAAAACTAATGCTATCTCCACGTCAAACATCTTGCAGGAAGTAACTCATTTGAAGTTCATAATTACAGTAAGTAGTAAATTTGCTTAACCCTCCTAATACCATGGGGTCTATAATGACCCCAGGCCATAATTTTCTGTAAAATATACCTTATTTCCTATTCCTAAAAATTATGAAAAATTTGGACTTTTCCTGAATTAAGTAATGGGTTCATTATGTTGTTGTTGTTGTTGTGGTCTTCAGTCCTGAGACTGGTTTGATGCAGCTCTCCATGCTACTCTATCCTGTGCAAGCTTTTTCATCTCCCAGTACCTACTGCAACCTACATCCTTCTGAATCTGCTTAGTGTATTCATCTCTTGGTCTCCCTCTACGATTTTTACCCTCCACGCTGCCCTCCAATACTAAATTGGTGATCCCTTGCTGCCTCAGAACATGTCCTACCAACCGATCCCTTCTTCTGGTCAAGTTGTGCCACAAACTTCTCTTCTCCCCAATCCTATTCAATACTTCCTCATTAGTTATGTGATCTAACCATCTAATCTTTAGCATTCTTCTGTAGCACCACATTTCAAAAGCTTCTATTCTCTTCCTGTCCAAACTATTTATCGTCCATGTTTCACTTCCATACATGGCTACACTCCATACGAATACTTTCAGAAATGACTTCCTGACACTTAAATCAATACTGGATGTTAACAAATTTCTCTTCTTCAGAAACGCTTTCCTTGCCATTGCCAGCCTACATTTTATATCCTCTCTACTTCGACCATCATCAGTTATTTTGCTCCCCAAATAGCAAAACTCCTTTACTACTTTAAGTGCCTCATTTCCTAATCTAATTCCCTCAGCATCACCCGACTTAATTAGACTACATTCCATTATCCTTGTTTTGCTTTTGCTGATGTTCATCTTATATCCTCCTTTCAAGACACTGTCCATTCCATTCAACTGCTCTTCCAAGTCCATTGCTGTCTCTGACAGAATTACAATGTCATCGGCGAACCTCAAAGTTTTTATTTCTTCTCCATGAATTTTAATACCTACTCCGAATTTTTCTTTTGTTTCCTTTACTGCTTGCTCAATATACAGATTGAACAACATCGAGGAGAGGCTACAACCCTGTCTTACTCCCTTCCCAACCACTGCTTCCCTTTCATGTCCCTCGACTCTTATAACTGCCATCTGGTTTCTGTACAAATTGTAAATAGCCTTTCGCTCCCTGTATTTTACCCCTGCCACCTTTAGAATTTGAAAGAGAGTATTCCAGTCAACATTGTCAAAAGCTTTCTCTAAGTCTACAAATGCTAGAAATGTAGGTTTGCCTTTCCTTAATCTTTCTTCTAAGATAAGTCGTAAGGTCAGTATTGCCTCACGTGTTCCAGTGTTTCTACGGAATCCAAACTGATCTTCCCCGAGGTTGGCTTCTACTTGTTTTTCCATTCGTCTGTAAAGAATTCGTGTTAGTATTTTGCAGCTGTGACTTATTAAGCTGATAGTTCGGTAATTTTCACATCTGTCAACACCTGCTTTCTTTGGGATTGGAATTATTATATTCTTCTTGAAGTCTGAGGGTATTTCGCCTGTTTCATACATCTTGCTCACCAGATGGTAGAGTTTTGTCAGGACTGGCTCTCCCACGGCCGTCAGTAGTTCCAATGGAATATTGTCTACTCCGGGGGCCTTGTTTCGACTCAGGTCTTTCAGTGCTCTGTCAAACTCTTCACGCAGTATCATATCTACCATTTCATCTTCATCTACATCCTCTTCCATTTCCATAATATTGTCCTCAAGTACATCGCCCTTGTATAGACCCTCTATATACTCCTTCCACCTTTCTGCTTTCCCTTCTTTGCTTAGAACTGGGTTTCCATCTGAGCTCTTGATATTCATACAAGTCGTTCTCTTATCCCCAAAGGTCTCTTTAATTTTCCTGTAGGCAGTATCTATCTTACCCCTAGTGAGATAGGCCTCTACATCCTTACATTTGTCCTCTAGCCATCCCTGCTTAGCCATTTTGCACTTCCCGTCGATCTCATTTTTGAGACGTTTGTATTCCTTTTTGCCTGTTTCACTTACTGCATTTTTATATTTTCTCCTTTCATCAATTAAATTCAATATTTCTTCTGTTACCCAAGGATTTCTACTAGCCCTCGTCTTTTTACCTACTTGATCCTCTGCTGCCTTCACTACTTCATCCCTCAAAGCTACCCATTCTTCTTCTACTGTATTTATTTCCCCCATTCCTGTCAATTGCTCCCTTATGCTCTCCCTGAATCTCTGTACAACCTCTGGTTCTTTTAGTTTATCCAGGTCCCATCTCCTTAAATTCCCACCTTTTTGCAGTTTCTTCAGTTTTAATCTACAGGTCATAACCAATAGATTGTGGTCAGAGTCCACATCTGCCCCTGGAAATGTCTTACAATTTATAACCTGGTTCCTACATCTCTGTCTTACCATTATATAATCTATCTGATACCTTTTAGTATCTCCAGGGTTCTTCCATGTATACAACCTTCTTTCATGATTCTTAAACCAAGTGTTAGTTATGATTATGTTGTGCTCTGTGCAAAATTCGACCAGGCGGCTTCCTCTTTCATTTCTGTCCCCCAATCCATATTCACCTACTATGTTTCCTTCTCTCCCTTTTCCTACACTCGAATTCCAGTCACCCATGACTATTAAATTTTCGTCTCCCTTCACAATCTGAATAATTTCTTTTATTTCATCATACATTTCTTCAATTTCTTCGTCATCTGCAGAGCTAGTTGGCATATAAACTTGTACTACTGTAGTAGGCGTGGGCTTCGTATCTATCTTGGCCACAATAATGCGTTCACTATGCTGTTTGTAGTAGCTTACCCGCATTCCTATTTTCCTATTCATTATTAAACCTACTTCTGCATTACCCCTATTTGATTTTGTGTTTATAACCCTGTAGTCACCTGACCAGAAGTCTTGTTCCTCCTGCCACCGAACTTCACTAATTCCCACTATATCTAACTTCAACCTATCCATTTCCCTTTTTAAATTTTCTAACCTACCTGCCCGATTAAGGGATCTGACATTCCACGCTCCGATCCGTAGAACGCCAGTTTTCTTTCTCCTGATAACGACATCCTCTTGAGTAGTCCCCGCCCGGAGATCCGAATGGGGGACTATTTTACCTCCGGAATATTTTACCCAACAGGACGCCATCATCATGTAATCATACAGTAAAGCTGCATGCCCTCGGGAAAAATTACGGCTGTAGTTTCCCCTTGCTTTCAGCCGTTCGCAGTACCAGCACAGCAAGGCCGTTTTGGTTATTGTTACAAGGCCAGATCAGTCAATCATCCAGACTGTTGCCCTTGCAACTACTGAAAAGGCTGCTGCCCCTCTTCAGGAACCACACGTTTGTCTGGCCTCTCAACAGATACCCCTCCGTTGTGGTTGCACATACGGTACGGCTATCTGTATCGCTGAGGCACGCAAGCCTCCCCACCAACGGCAAGGTCCATGGTTCATGGGGGGGGGGGTTCATTATATATTAATATAACTTTTTGAAAATATTTAGTTTTGCAGAAAATCGAGAAAGAACCACTGAATACCATTAGGGTTAAATGCGACCCCATTTCTCTCTTGCAGTATTATTACCCAATAATTCTGCATTGAATCCATAACTGTTGCTGTATTTCCTTTATTTTATTCTTTTAAATATTGTTGTAACGTGTGATTGTTGCCAATACTTTACAAGCCGACAGTTATTTGTTCCATACAAGTGGAGACTACTATTTTGTGTGTTGCATTTAGTGGAAAAGTCTCGTCACCTTTCCTCCGAAGATGAAGTGCTTGAAATATTACTGCAGGACAATCCTCTATCTGGAGAATCAAGTAGTGATATCAGCGATATAGTTTCTGATGTCTCATGCAGTGATGGAGAAATTGACGCTTAGAAGAGAATAGACCTCAATCAGACGGAAATTCAGAAGAAGATTTGGTCAGCATGTATGTCCAGCCTGAGCAGGAAGTAACACATACTTCTGACTGTTATATGTAAGTACACATTGTATTTTTGTAAATGGGCATTAGGGTCTAGCGCCAAGATATACCCTTTGTATTTTTTATTTTTTTTATTTTATGTAGGTCTAAAAACAAAGAAGAATTGTGGCACAAACACGAGTTGAGAAGAGCTTGTGGAAGAGAAAAGAGATGGAACATTATGCGAGTAAAGCCAGGTCCAACAAAATTTGCAGTGAAAAATGTAAACTCCGTAGTACCAGCATTTCAGTTGTTTCTTAGGAGAAACATTGTTGATGTAATTCTAAAGTGGACTAACAAAGAGGGTAGTCTTGTTTACGGTAGTAAATGGAAACCAGTAGATGCCACTGAACTGAAGTGCTTTATCGGTGTCTTGATCCTAGCAGGTGCTTACAAGGCCCATAATGAAGCAGTTACACATCTGTGGAACAAAGAGGATGATAGACCCATTTTTAGTGAAGCAATGGCTAGAAATCGCTTTACGCAAATTTCAAGGTGCATCTGATTTGATGATGCAGATGTGAGATGTCATAACCATGCTCCTGACAAGCTGGCTCCCATTACAGAAATATTTGAAATGTGGGTACACACATTTCAAAAAGTATATGTTCCTCACAGCAACGTAACAATTGATGAACAACTTGTGGCATTTCGTGGTAGATGTCCATTTTGGCAATATATTCCTTCAAAACCAGGAAAATATGGGTTGAAATTATGGGCTGTATGTGATAGTGCAACATCTTACGTTCTCAATCTCCAAGTCTACACTGGTCGACAAGAAAATGAATCTCGTGAAGTTGGTCAAGGCAAGAGAGTTGCTTTAATATGGTGAAAGGTTTAGAAAACAGTGGCAGAAATGTAACAACAGAATGCAAGCCAGTTATGATTCTGGATTATAATAAAACAAAATCAGGAATAGATACCATGGAAAAGCTGGTTAGAATGTACACTACAAAGAGGATGAGCAAAAGGTGGCCAGTGGTGGTATTTTACAACATGATTGATATCAGCACACTGAATGCATTTATCATATGGCTACATCTTACACCAGACTGGGCAGGAAGGACCAACTACAAGAGATGGACATTTCTCATAGAATTAGGAAAGCAGCTCGTCGGAAGAAAACCAGACAAAATTATTTCCCCAGTACCTCCATCAACAGTACAGACAAAAAAAAAAGAGGAAGGTGTCCATTTTGTAAAAGGTCTGAGGATAGAAAATTCACCATTAATTGTTCAAAATGTGGATGTTCTGTGTGTAAAAACCACTCTGCAATTTATTGCTGTAAGTGTAATGCATCATAAATGTCAATTTGGAATTTAATCAAAAATGTTTGTAGTTTCATGAGAATCTTTTGTAAATTTTATGGAAAGAAATAAATTTAAAAAAATACACATTTTAATTTAATGTAATGTCACTGACATCATGTTTTAGATTGTGGAAAAAATAAGGAATGTGATTTTATTATACCATTATTAAAACTATCCTTAATAAAAAATAAATTCCGTTGGGGTCACTAAAGACCCTGATGGTGCTCAGTGTAACAAAAAACACTTGGTATTAGAACAACAGAAAGAGCTCAATACTACAAGATTATAGGAGCCACAGTGAACATCTTCGGAGTGTCACATTGTTCATCAAATACCTAGGTGTAATACTACTGACCAAGGAATCACAGATTGTTGATAGTTTCAAAGGGAGCATTAGGCAACTATTGATGGACACAGAAACAGAATAAAATACAAGACAAATCTGTAGCTCAGAGATGAAATAGTGAAGGCAGAAGTTACAATACACAAAAAGGCAAGGCCCAGTAAAACTTCTTGGATAACACATGAGATACTGAATTTTATTGATGCACAAGAAAATATAGAAATTAAAAAAATGAAACAAGCTGGATAGAAAACAAGGTACAAAAAATGAGATGACAAGATGTGGAAAATAGCAGAGGAGGGATGACTTGAGGACAAGCAGATATGTTTGTGGGAGAGACATACCACCTGTTGGAAAATTAAAGAAACCTTTCAAGAAAAGAGAAGCAGCCATATGAATATCAACACTTCAGATGGCAAATGAGTGCTATGCAAAGAAGAAGGGGCTGCAAGTTCTAAGGAATATGCCGCATGGAGAAAAACAGCATGATGTGTGTAGTAGGTGTAGTAGACTGCAGTAGACTGTGACACCAAATTTAATAAAATTTTCCAAATAATGAGAAGTAGGAAAGACACTGCTATGAAGGTGCAGTTATTGAATGACAGTCAACCACCAACAAGTTGGGGGGTGGCTCTGTGGCTCTTATGTTAAAGAGTGTAATTACTAATAAAATTTGCTGATTTCAACTGATAAAATTTAAATTCCTGTCAATGCTGATTACATCAGATGAGAATATTCTTTTATGTTCACTGGATAAAGCTGGACAATTAAGGTATCTCCACATGATGTCTCTTTCTTCATGTGCAATCACGAACAAAGCAAATTAAAAACATATGCCCAAAAATTTGTGGAAGGAACGTGTATACGCATGGATGTTATGTTGCCACTGTTTGTTTTCCCTTCTTGGCTTGGGAGTTTGTGCTGTGTTTATTGTGGCGATACAGTGATGGGAAAAGAAACATGAAGATGCCTGTGCATAAAAAAAAAGCATCTAAATAAGAGAGTTACGAGAAATGCAATGTGATAACAATTTCACAAATTTCAGAATGTGGTCACAGAGAGGTTTTAGATTTTCTTCTTTGGAAACTGCAGTGATAATAGGCAGTCAATAACATTTCATTAGCTGGTAACTGGTGATATATAGGCGTACCAGTTAGAACTATTTATTTCTTAGTTCATAACAAATAATTTCATGGGTTATTCCTGAAACTGAGAAATACTTAAGGGAGATTCTCAGTGAAACTTCCTGGCAGATTAAAACTGTGTGCCTGACCAAGAATTGAACTGAAGACCTTTGCCTTTCGCGGGCAAGTGCTCTAGTATCTGAGCTACCAAAGCACAACTCACACCCGGTCCTCACAGCTTTACTTCTGCCAGTATCTCATCTCCTACCTTCCAAACTTTACAGAAGCTCTCCTGCGAACCTGCAGAACTAGCAGGAAGGTAGGAGATGAGATACTGGCAGAAGTAAAGCTGTGAGGACCAGGAGTGAGTCGTGCTTCGGTAGCTCAGATGGTAGAGCACTTGCCCGTGAAAGGCAAAGGTCCCGAGCTCGAGTCTTGGTCGGGCACACAGTTTTAATCTGCCAGGAAGTTTCATATCAGTGCACACTCTGCTGCAGAGTGAAAATCTCATTCTGGAGATTCTTAGTCATTATGTGAAGGTTAATTAGCTTTCAATGTATCATTTGCATTTCATTTTGTAAATAAGTTGTTTACAGATCTTTAATCATGAAAGCTTATATGTAGATTAACAACCTCTGTCTTGAAAAATTAATGTCATCCATGCCAGAATATGCTAAGATGGAGGTTATGTTCTCCTATTTTGTAGTTTTTTCATAATCAGTGTGACCTTCATTTCAGTTCCTCGGAATTTGCAAAGGAGCTACACATAACCCATCTTTTTTTTTTTTCCAGACATCTGGCTCCCCAGTTATGCTATTGTGTTACCACAGCATGAACATTTCACCACGGTTTTCATATAGACCTTCCACTGATTTTTAGGCTTCTTTTTATTATTCTTGTCCGTTTTCCTGCTTCAAGCCTTACATTGTTTTAAGTCTTTACATGAATATAATCAGACTTTAACTAATACTTGACATTCATGGCATCATTTTTGTTCAAAAAAGTTTAGAAATGGCATTCCATACAACTTCCCCTTGTCTGTACTTGTCTTGTAGATTTCAGTGTGCTTTCTTTCAAGCCAACAGATAATATTGCACATAAATGGCCTTTACAGCATAGCCTCAATAAACCGCACAATAAAACTCACATGGACTCCAGCTGCCTGTTGGCTTCTAAATAGTGCACTGATTCCAAGAAGCAATGTGCTTTTCTGCATGGGCTCCCTTTTATATGGAATTCTTTATGCACAAATGTGCATGCATGGATGCACTATTGGAAACTTAAGTGCATGCACGAAGTTGAACAGAGAGAAGGCCGCATTTTGTGGGTGCACCTTTAAATCAACTATGTAAGAAGTATCCTAATGCAATTAACTTGCTGAGATAATAAACAAGCTCTTGGTGCAGGAAAGAAGCAAATAGATTCATTTCAATTGGATTACGCTACTGTGAGAGTTTTGGCACCACCAGTGCTAATGCTGACAACTTCTGCAATAGCATTACATAATTACTAACTGACGGAAGTCATCTACAGGCTATACAAGGTCATCCAGATTCAGATTCAGATTCTTTATTGGTCATTCAGCATTATAACATGCAATAGACTTCGTCAGTTCACTTAACCTATTAATTTTACAAAATAAATTTTTACATATTTAAGTTGATATTGGGCATTTCTAAAAATTCTTCTAATGAATAGAATGGATTAGTTAACAAGAAGTTATCAACATTGTCTTTAAATAATTTGTCAGGCTTGATTGACCCATTTTTAGACAATTTGTTATATATTTTAATTGCCATATACTTATGACTATTGTTAGTTTTAGCTAATCTGTTTTGTGGCAACAGCAGAGAAGTACACGTTCTTGTATAGTAGTCATGCCTTTCATTTGTTACACTTAAATTAGGTAGTTCAGCAAGTATGTAGTTAACACTGTCAAGAATATATAAATTAATAACTGTTAAAATTTTATATTTAATGAACAATGGTTTACAATGTGTTCTATTATCTACCTTAGCCATTACTCTGATTGCTTTCTTCTGGATCACCATAATTTCATTTATTTTTCTGCTGTTTCCCCAGAGTATTAACCCATACCTTAAAACAGATTGAAAAAAGGCAAAGTACGCTGTCCTTACGTACTCAAATGTCACACAACACATCAGTCTCTTCAACAAATATATAACTCTTGACAACCTAAGCACTATGTGATCAACATGAGAGTTCCATTTTAGACTGTTGTCAAGTACAATACCTAAAAACATTGCCTTTTGTTTTCTATTTTTGTAGTCTTTGATAGACTGAACCACATATTCTGGGTCTTTTCCTCATTTAATAGCAGACCATTGGCATTAAACCATGATGTTGCATTTTCCTTTGCCAATTTCATATCACTTACAAGGTTATCAAGTACATGGTTTACAGATAGAAAAGTTGTGTCATCTGCATACATATATGTCTTTAGATCTATATTTCCTGGTAAGTCATTTATGTGTACAAGGAAAAGAAGTGGTCCCAATTTAGATCCCTGTGGCACTCCGTGTTGAACCTCGAGTATGTTTGACAGATGACTTCCTGAACTCACCACCTGTTTCCTTTTCTTGAGGTATGATTTGATGAGTTTTAAACTTTTATCACATATTCCATAGTACTCAAGTTTAGAGAGCAAAAGTGAGTGGTCAACACAGTCAAAAGCTTTGCTCAGATCACATAAGGTTACCTGTGTGTGCGCATGGTCCTCAAATGCTGCTAGAATGTCTCTGACTAAGAGCTCTATGGCATGTATAGCTGACCTTCCTTTTCTGTAACCAAACTGTGATGCACTTAACATACCATTTAGTTCTAGGTACTCATACATCTGCTTATATATTATGCCTTCAAAGACTTTTCCTAGTACTGGAATTAGTGAAATTGGTCTGTAGTTTGCAGGATATGATTTGACACCCTTCTTAAAGACTGGAGTTACCTTGGATAGTTTGAGAGGATCAGGAAAAAACCCTTCTATGAGACACAGGTTTATAGAATATGTTAATGGAGCTGCAATGTAATGTATAATTTCTTTCAGTAGATTGTTTGACATATTAAAAATATCTGTACTGTATGAATTTTTCATTTCTTTGACTATTTTAAGAACTTCATGTTGGCATACCTATTTGAAGTGTTTCAATGATGATCTGGCCCTATTATGATTTAGGTTTGCTCTCTTAAGATAATCTATACATGTTACATTGGGTTTACTGATCAGCTTTTTGATATCATCAGCACAGCTTACAAAATATTTATTGAATGTATCTGCTGGTATTGGGACTGTCTTGTCAAAGATTCTGACTTCACCTTTAACAGTATTAATTACTGACCATGCTGTTTTGCATTGGTTTTTACTATTTTTTATGAAATTTGTGCTGTATCTTTGTTTTGCCAATTGCAACTCTTTCTTATACAGTTTCTTTGTGATTTTTTTTAGATCCTTAATTTCATTAGAATTGTTTACTTTAGCAAGGCGCTTCAACAGCAGTAGCTTATTTTTTAGATCCTCCAGTTCTTTGGTGTACCAAAATTTACCCTTTCTTGTTTTATGGTATATCTTTTGAACAAGATGGGCTTTTAAAATACCTGTTAAGTAATTGTGGAATGTTTCATAAACTGTTTGGGCACTGGAATCACAGTTTTGAAATAATCTGTCCCAGTTTGTTATGCTCAGCTGGTGTGTTAGTTTTATGAGATTGTGTTTTGTTAATATTAAGGTATTAGATTTTGTTAACTTTTGTGCAGCCTTGCTCTCATCCCCTTTTATAAAATGTCTTAACTCTACTGTTAACATGAAGTGGTCTGAGGAAACAAATTCCTTTACCTTGGTGGAGTACATACCACGTGCACTGTTGACAAAAGCATTATCCAAGCACACTTGTAGTCTTGTTGGTTCTGAATTTACATGATGGAAGTTGTGCTGCCTTAGCATATTCAGTAACTTATTTACACTGGGTTTGTTACACGTAACATCAAAGCTTGAATTAAAGTCTCCCCCAATTACAGTTACATACTGTTTCCATTTCGTTACGTAGCAGAGTACACTGTCTAAATTATCTAAAGAAGTTTTATCATCTGAGTCAGGAGAATGGTAGATACATACTATGATAAGTTTCATTACATCACATATGATCCCGGTAATTTCAAAGTGTTTCTCTACACATGCCCAACTAAGATCTAGTTCTCTACACTCTATTTCATTTGAAACATAGATAACAGTACCACTATTACGGTACTGAGATCTGCAAAAACTGTTTCCATGTTTATAACCTTCTGGTACATAGTACTGTATTTGTTCTGGTTTAAGCCAATGTTCTGATACACATAAGAAAGAATACTTATTCTGTGGCAATGACTCCTCCAGAATTTCAACTTTATTTTCAAGACCCTGAATGTTTAAAAATAGGATGTTGTTGTAACTTATCTGTGAGTTAGCAGGCTGGTTTTTCACATTTTTATTTCCTTCTAGGCTTGAAACCATAAAAAATTATCACTGAATGACACAGATGTATTTTTCCTTTGGCTCCTCCTTAAGCATTGCTGTGTTGCTGCTTCAGTCATTGGTTCTGCTACTGCTGCTGCTTCTGCTGATAATGATGGTGCTGCTGCTGTTTCACTTATTTCTGGTGTTTGTTGTTCCACAACTGCTGTGCCTTTCTGTGAATTATTAACATTTGGAGTGTTCACTTGCATTAATAAAATTTCACATTTGTCTTGGAGTGGTGTAGCTTCACTGACAGCAGATTTCACATTGGAGTCTACAGGTAACACATACTTCCTGTCCATGAGAGGTATGACTTTTCTATCATCACACTGCACATTTGAGAATTTATTTACAAGTTCTAAAATTTTTGTTACTATTACATTTTTTCCAAGTACATTTAGATGAGAACCATGTGTTGTGTGAAATATTTTCCTTAAATTGCTGATGTTCACAAACATTACATTTTCAAACAGCTTGCAAATATTTTGCATCTCTTTATTTGCAGTTTCAATTTCTTTATTTACACAGGACCATTCTATCAAGTTGGCACTGAAAAAACAATAACATTTGTTCCTCTCAGCTCATACAGTTTTCTTTTAGCAAGATTAAGAGATTTTTTTTTTTTGTTCCTAGCTATATCATTTGATTCCGCCAGGAAGATGGAAAAGTCCTTTTTGCTCAATGAGGAAATTTTTTCTTGACTCATTGACGTAGCCGCACTGAATTTTGCTCCTGGTTTTATTGTACAGTTAAAATTAAAATTCTGACTACTTGTTCACCAAAATTCAGTGGCTATATTTCGTCCTTGGCTGTCGGCATACAGTTCAATTTTACCAGTACTTGGTGTTCCGAGATTACCTGTTTTCTGCCTACCTTTGCAGTAAGCGAAGTCTTGTTTGGCACTACTTATTATGTCTTTTTTGCTAACACATGTCGATATTGTCTCAGTAGAGCAGCTTAGTGGTGGAAGATCTTTCGTGAGCACTTTCGCATATGATCTTTTATTTAACTGCTGCTGAAATATTCCATGTTTTACCTTATTCACAAAGGCATTTGGTTTTCCACATGGTACAATCGCACTGTTAACTTCACTTTCACAATCCGTAGTCGAAAGAGCTTGAAAGTGATTTTTGTTCACTACATTTATGTTTCTTTCACCGTTTTCTGTATCTTGTATTATCTGTTTGCGTCTTTTGTACTTCACTTCCATCCAATTCTCCGACATATTCATACTTTCATGGCACGAGTTTTTCATGTTCTGTTCACTTTTTTCTTCTTTAAGTTTCTTGATATCCATCTTCAAGGAACTGATAATAAATTGTAAACTAGACACCCGTTCGCTGAGCTTTGTAATTTCATCCTTACAACTGTCACAATTTTTCTTTTTCACGGCAAAATTCACACTTTTTCTCGGAGACGCACAACGAATTTTTACACTAGCTGCCATCTTACATCACTACAGCAGTTAAGACAGTCAGTTGCTTCTAAAAAAGATGATACAGATAATCTTCAAAAGCTCAAGGTTTTACCCTGAATTGAAGTGGCAAGAAGTCTGAGAATGATTTATACAATAGTGGCCTTGCAAAAGCCTTTGTTCTCATATATATTCTTGGTTCTGTTTAGGACCATGGTTCAAAATCCTCAACAGGAACAGAAATGCAAAAATTTATATTTTCCACAAATACCACTGTGAAGTCTTGTGACTATCTTCCCAGTGCTCTTTGAGCAAGTCATTACAAAACACCTGTCTAAGGCATTGATTATGTTTCTTTTATAAATTTTATAATCTGTACACAGTTGCTCAGCAAGTCTTACTGTCAACATTTGACTGTCTGTTTCAGGTAAACTGATAATTGTTAACTGTTATGCAAAGCATCCTACATAATGTCAGAATATTTACTTTACAGTCAATATAGATACCACAAAGTAATAAGCAAAAAAAGGTTGCCGCCTTAGTTCTCATATATATGTCTTTGTCAGTCTTCATTCTGTGGGTGTTTTAAATTATCATAATGTCCAAATATTTACTTTATAATTGAGATAGATACTGCAAATTAATAAACAATATGGTTTGTCAATCTCAGTTCTCCATATCTCTTCATCACTCTTCATTCTATGGGTGTTCATTTAAATGATCATTTTTACAGGAACAGACAGGGTTGTTAAACACACACTGCATGCATAAGGCAAAATTCTTGGGCCAAAATCTGCTCACACATCCAATTCCATTTGCCAGCAAGTATCAAATAAATTTTATCTTCAACTATTCAGTTATCCAACAAATACTTTAGGAGTAAAGGATACCACTCACCGAAAATTAGAAGCCTGGAGTTGTTGACAGGCATACACGAGAAAGTAAAAACTTGCTAGCTTTTGGACAATCTCTCTCTCTCACACACACACACGCATGTGCATGCACGCACGCACGCACACACACACACACACACACACACACACACACACACACACACACACACACACGCACACACACACAGGATGAACATTAACAACATTGACAAATTGCACGGACGGATTCCTGACTGGAAATGAAGGAAAAAGGTCCTATGAACATGTGTCAGGAAATGGTTTTGCCTCTCTACCATTTCCATCTGCTTGACCACACACAAACACCATCACTGCTTGTTCCCAACATGAATACCAGACCATTCTGCTGCCTACAGTATGCTCCGTCAATCTCACAGCCTGCAATAGACAAAGAACACATGACGTGGTCAGAGGGGCTGTCATTTGTCAGTGCCATCTACTGTGGCAAGAATGCATTTCCAGACCCATGTTCATACACCTTTTCCCCTCCATTTCCTCAGGAACCTCTCCCTATAGTTTGTCAGTTTTATTAATGTTCACACTGTATAAGCACATATGCCTACCTACACTGGTGCAAGCTGGGCGCACAATGTTAGTGCTGCATTTTAGCAGGTGGACTAGGTTTGGGTGGGGGTTGTGTTAGTTGGGATGGGTATGGGAGGGAGGGAGGGAGGGAGGGAGGGAGGGAGGGAGGGAGGGAGGGAGGGAGGGAGGGGGGGAGGGAGGGTGGGGGGAGGGAGGGTGGGGGGAGGGAGGGAGGGGGGAGAGAGAGAGAGAGAGAGAGAGAGAGAGAGAGAGAGAGAGAAGTGGCTCCGAGGATGCGCAGTTTGCCAGCCAGGAATGCAGGAAGGAAGGGTGGCAGGTGCACACGCTAGGCATGTGATGCACAGTTATCAGGTACAGTGGGGTGTGTCATAGGCTGAAGGTGATGTGGGGACTTGAATTGCGAGGGAGTGACAGGACGGAGGAAGGGGGAACTGTCAGATAGCAGGTGTGGGCACAGTGAGTCACCAGAGACTGAGGCCAGGAGAATTATGGGAGTGAAGGATGTGTTGTGAGGGTAACTCCCATCTATGTAGTTGAGAGAAGCTGATGGTGAAGAGGAGGATCCAGATGGTCCAGGTAAAGAAGCCACTGAAATTGAGCTGTTATCTCCAGCCGTGTGTTGTGCCACCATGTGGTTGACTTTGTTCCTGGCCAAAGTTTGGCAGTGGCTGTTGATCCTGGTGGACAACTAGTTGGTAGTCATACCAATATAAAAAGCTGTGCAATGACAGCACCAGAGATAATACATGAAATGGCTGTTTTCACAGGTGGCCCAGCCTCTGAGGGAATAGGATTAAGGCTATGATAAGACTGGAGAGGAAGTTCTGGGTGGGAGGATTGGACATGTCTTGCACCTAGGTCTTCCACAGGGATATGACCCATGTGGCATGGAGTTCAGAGCAGCACAGTTTGGACTAGGATGATGTGTAGGTACCCAGTCCATCCCTGTGCCACTCCCACTCCCTCTCCAAAATGCTTGCCACTAATGGATCATCTCACTGTGGAACACCAAGGCGCAAGACCTGCCAAATCCACTGACCCAGCACTACCTACTGAAGTCTGGTTGCAGGCTTATCCTATCCCATCAGAGGCCACACCACCTGTGACAGCAGCCATGTTATACCATCTCTACTGCAAATACTGCACAGTTTTTTTTATGTTGGTATGACTACCAAACAGCTGTTCTCCAACAAACTGTGGCCGAGGAAAAAACTGACCACCCAGTGGCACAACACACAGCTGAGCACATGCTCAATTTCAATGGCTGCTTAACAACCCTGGGTCCTTCCCTCCAAGACCAACTTCTCTGAGCAAGAAAGATGGGAGCTATCCTCACAACACATCCTTTGCTCCCGTAATCGTTCTAGTCTCAGTCTCCTGTAACCCACTGTCCCCACACCTTTCACCAAACAATTTCCCCTCCCTCCATCCAATGACATCTGCCCAATTCATGTCACCTTATCACCATCAGTGTGTGTCACTCCCCACTGGCTGTGACAACTGTGCACCATTTGACTAGCCGGTGCACCTGCCATCCCTCCCTCCTACAGTCCTAGCCGGCAAACCCCTCTCCCTCTGAGCTGCTAGCCACCCACTAGAAACCCCCCCCCCCCTTTCCTGCCATCCACCTGTCTCCATTTACTCCCCCAACTGGCACAGACCCCACCCCAACCTAATACACCTGCCAAAATGCAGCATTAACTGTTTTCGTTCAGCCACTGCCATGTAAGAGCATGAGCACATGTGTGTGAGCATGTCCACACTTGCATGTATACTCTAGTTAAAAAAGGATTACTCCAAAAGCTAACGAGTTTTCTTTCTTTTTTGTGAGTGCCTGTCGACGAATTGACTCTTCTGCTTTACAGTGCTTTGTCGCCTTTATACCTGAAGTGTTTACATTTAACAAGAACTTCTCCAGACAATTACTTAATAATTAATAATAATAATGATGCAGAAAAAACTGGGTGACCCAACTGCCTGTAAAATGGCTGTATGAATAGTTCCGGGCCTTGCACAGAGATCGCAGCACTACTCACGTGATATTGTGCCCTCATGTTGGTATGCATGCTAGTAGACTCCACATAAAATTGCAAGTCATTCGAGGTGGCAGCTGATTGTAGGTACATCATTTGAAACAGCTATGGTGAATGTAGTGTTAAAAAAAAGGGGGGCGGGGGGGAAATCAAGAATCGTGAAGTGACCAAATGCTTCATAAAAGAAAGTTTAACACTGACTGAAATTCATTTGTGGCTAGTAAATGTCTATGGTAGCTCTTCACCTTCAGTTTATACCATTGAGGAATGTGCAGCCACACTTAAATGTGGTCGTTAAAGTGTCCAAGATGGTTTATGCACAGGACATCAAAAACGTGCAAGCACACTGGAAATTATCAACAAAGTGCATGATATGATTTTGGAACATCAGCATATGAAGGTGCATGAAATTGTTAATGTGCTATGAATATCAAAGAAATGTACTGGTCACATCTTGCACCAGGAACTGAACATGAGAACGCTTTGCAAAAAGATGGTTGTCATGTGCTCAATGCACGTCACAAAAATATTCGCATGACACTTTCCGAAACACGCGTGGTGCATTTTAAGGAAACAGAAATGGCTTTTCGCAATGACGTGACTGTGGATGAAACACGGATTCACCACTACACACCCAAATCCAAACAGCAGTCTATCCAGTGGACAAAAGCTGCTTCTTCATCTCTAAAGAGGGCAAGGACATTGCCTGCAGGAAAGATCATGGTGTCAATGTTTTGGGATGTAAGAAGAATTTTGTTGCTTGATACCTTGAAAAAGGTAAAACCATAATAACTGGAGAATACTGCTCTCAACTTCTAACAAAACTGGATGCAATCAGTTAAGAAAATAGACCAGGTTTAAAGAAGGAAAAAAATCATCTTCCATCTTGCCCACAAATGCGTCTTGGCAATTGGGAAATTGAGGGATTTGGACTATTAAGTGCTGGAACTTCCACCCTATTTCCCAGCTTTGTCTTTCCTGGACTTCCATCTATTCTCAAAACTGAAGAAATTCCTTGCTGGACAGAGCTTTTCATTGAACCAAATAGCCACTGGGGTCTAGATGGGTACTTTGTAGCATTTCCACACGAACACTACAGAGCGAGGATAATGGCATTGGAACACCACTGGTTGAAATTTACTTATATTAGAGGAGATTATGTTGGAAAGTAAAACATCTTTGGAAGCATGAATTTTCGTTGCCACTATCAGGCCAAGAACTTTTCAGGTCATCCTCACATGTGGTGCAACATATTGACCTTTTATGCCAAACATTAGGAAACCAGTTAATACCATGAGAACAAATATCATAAGTTTTTAATTATGATCAAAAGTGAACAGCATATCTTGCACTAGTGCATCAGTAGCTGACACTTTTTTTTAACAAAAGATGAAAAGAAAAAAAGAAAAGGCGTTTTGATTCTGTGCAGTTCCTCTCATAATATGTAAAGGGATGTTCAAGAGTAAGAAAATACTGTAACTGCCACCAATATATAATACTAAAACTGTAAAACTGTAAAACTAATTTTAATGTAAATGTGGCTCACTAATTTAAAAAAAAGAATGAAAATATTTTTAACATTAGGAAAGACTGTGTCTATCACCTAGCATGGCATCATACTACTGGTGGAGGTGACATGGGCTCAAAATTTTTAACAAATTTCCAAAGTATCTATGAAGGGAAGCTGCTTTGAGGGGGTATCTTATTAATCAGTGTTTTATAGTACTAAAAAATACCTCTGAGAGGAGCAGAATACCTTTTATTTGTACCATATTATTTTTGAACCATATCACTCACAAGTGATCAAAAAATGGAAAATCCATGATGGAATGTAACAATATCATGAAAAGGAAAGTTGTGACTCACCATATGGTGGAGATACTGAGTTGCAGATAGGAACAACAAGAAGACTGTCACAAATAACACTTTCATCCAGTACAGCATTTGTCGAAAACAGAATTACACACACACACACACAAATGCAACTTTCTCTCTCTCTCTCTCTCTCTCTCTCTCTCTCTCTCTCTCTCTCACACACACACACACACACACACACACACACACACACACACACACACACACACAAATGCAGCCTCGGGCAACTGAAGCTGCACTATGGCTTATGGGCCAAAAGCTTTAGTTCTGATGGTCTTTTTGTTGTGCCTATCTGTGACTCAGCACCTCCGCTATATGGTAAGAGGCAACTTGCCTTTTCATAATATTGTTACTCATAAGTAATTGAGACAGAGTGTGTTCTTGTGGCCCTTTTCAAAAAGATATGACACAATCTGCAACATTTGTTCAAAATCCAAAACAAATCTCTTATTTTTATATGAGAATAAATAAATAGATAAATAAATCACTGTTCTATGCTATGCAATGTAATTATCCACAGCAACATAAGAAGAATAAAAAAGCAAAGGTGCACTCACCTTTTTATCGACGCTTAAAGGATCCCGCACACTATCGTGCCCATCTGGAACCTCCCAATCCCGCAGACACTGAAAAGAGGTATACTGAGTTATTCTCATGTGAGCTACAATGTATATATACATGCTTAACACTTTGTGGACCAAGCCCAAGCATATCTTGGGCCTCAACTCTGTGTTAAATGGATCACACCCAAGTCAGGTCAGTTTCATAGTTTTCTGCAATTTCACTACACGTTTGTTGAGTAAGAAATTTTGAAAGGCCAAGAGGAAGAAATTGCTCAACAACTCGACTTGCACTTTTTCTTGGGAGGATAACTATACTTTCTGTCATCAGTATTTTAAAATTTGTAATGTATCTAAGAACTAAAGTAAATATGAAAAATAAAGCTTGGAGCTAGCCCTGTTTGTGGTATGTGTTACCCTTGAAGATATACCAATTACAAATGTGATAGTAATGCTTTAAAAAATGGAATAAATGGCTCTTCTCCTAGGCCCATGCTAATTGACTGGTCTTGTAAATGTTAATTGATGTCATGACCACCATACAACTTTTCTTTTTTTTCCTTCTACAATGTGCAGCAAACAATGTAAACAGAGCCAGATCAATGTAATTTGATGACATTTGGAATTAAAAGTCTTTTTAGGTAAGAGTGGGGACTACCAAATGAATTTATTTATGTTAGGTTCATTATTGAACTCAATAAAACAACAAACTTGCAGTTCCGTATAAAGAAGGGAAACAACTTCCCATTACACTAAGCACTGATGATAAACCTGTAGACTCTGGAATAATCATACAGGATTCAGGGATGCATATTAACCGTTAACACAAAGATACTGGCAAAAAGAATGTCATCAGTATGTTATGCTCTCAGGGTTCTGTCAACAGTTTGTAACAGCCAATGTTTTGTGTTGACATACTACTCCTACTTACAATCAATTTGTAGCTATGGGATTCTTTTCTGGGAAACATAGGCACAAAACCTGGAGAAAATTTTCAAACTGCAGAAAAGAATAATAACTAAAATTAGTAGTCACGCTCACTGTCAAGAACTATTTAAAAAATTGAATATGCTTGCTGCACCACATTATGACATAACAAACTATTGCGCATCTCAGACAAAACATTAATAATTATTCTGCAAATAGTTCTATGCATAATCATGGAACAAGTCCCAGTTTGGACTTGCACTCACAAAGGCAAAACAAACAAACAACTCAAAATAGAATATTCTATCAAGCAACACAGAAGAAAAATATCATGGAAACAAAAGGCAACTAAACCATACTTCATAAGTAATGCATACTGCACAGTTAAATACTATTTAAAGTACCCATAATTTGGTTAATAACAAAAGGGACAACTACAACACCATGTCACATAAAATATGTTCATAGTGCAATGATTTTACAAGAAAATCATAAGTGAAAATCCATAGCTCATAACAGTAATATATCATTCTCCTGGGCTCAACATCTCATGCATGCTCGCTCTGTTTTATAGATAGACTGAAGGGAAGATACAGAGATGTGCATGGGTCAGAAAAGAACTTGTACAAGCCAGGAGTCAAATTTCCAGACAAATAGAAGGCAGGGCAAGGGACATGACACCATGTTCATGGTCCTAGAACCAGTAATGGGTGTCTGTATTGTGTGCAGCAATGCAGCGCAAGGCTATGTTTCATATTATAAGTTTCCTTGTGAAAACTGAGTGTGATCATAATAGCATTGTACAGTAGAGATCAACTGAATGAGGCAGTCCAGTTCCATATTTGGAAGAATGGAGTTTGCTCTGTCCAGCCATCCTCAGTTTGGTTTTCTGTGATGTTCCCAAATTGTTTCAGGCAAATACCAGGATGATTCCTTTAACAAGGCCACAGACAACCATCTGTCCTATCCTTGTAAAAACATACTTATATAATACAAAGTTGTGGGGTGACAACTTGAAAAAAGATAGTTCACCATTGCTCACAAACATGCTGTAAGAACAATATGTGGTGTTGATCCATGAGAATCTTTAAGACATCTATTCAACAAGTTGGAATCTCAACCATGTAGGAAAAGATAGATTGTTACTTACTGTAAAGATGACTCATTAAGTTGCAGACAGGCACAATTAAATGACACTTACACACAAGTTTTTGGTAAAAGCCTTCATCAGAACAAAAAAGAGAAATGCTCATCGTTCATTCACACAAGCAAGCACACCACACACATACAACTGCCAGAGCTCGTGGTCATGTGTGTATGAGGTGCGGTTGCTTGTGTGAATGAAAGGTGTGTGTTTCTCTTTCTTTTTCTGACGAAGGCTTTGGCCAAAAGCCTATCTCTTAATTGCACCTCTCTGCAACTTAACATGTCATCTTATAGGTGAGAAGCAATCTATCCTTTCCTGCACTGTTAATTTTGAAGAAAATCTTCAGACCGCAGGAAGCAGAACTCAGTAATCTGCAGTGTACATCCAAGAACATATCATTGTGGCCTTTTCAGACAGTTGATACTGTGACCACAACTTCTCAAAACATGTATTTTCTTATGTGTTTTGTTTTAAATATTTCATCTATGAGATAAATAGTGTATATCATGACCCAAGAGCAGACAAAAACCAATATATCCGCTGTGAGCTAATGTACTAGCCAGAAGCACTAAACAGGGTGAAGTGTGAAAGCATGAAAATTCTTAGTTTTCTCTAAAGCAATACTGAATGCATGGAAGGGAACACTTTTCATTAAAATGTAACTTGAGAAAGTAACTTCTAGATGTGCCACTCTTCTCTTTGGATAAATTCTTTGCAAAAAGAAAATAAAGTATAAAACTTCTGTTCATGTCTGTGCAAAAGTGATAAAAAATTATTATGTAATTATTAAATGATCCAGTGTTCAGAATTTTAATTTTTTGTATCTTTCCTTGTACCATTTCACTCATTCTGCGTAGAATTTACCATTTCATAGTAATTTCCCTCCGCAATAATAGTGAAGCTGACAAAGGGAACAACTCAAGTAACATGTTAACAGCATCTTCCATCAGTTCTTAGGTAGAACAACATTATAATAATTGAAAAGCACCAGTTAGCTTTTGAAGTTGAGGATGGACACCACACATTATTCCTACAGAACTCAGGCCAATGAATACATGGTGTCTGTATTGAATAATCTCAGAAAATTATTCCACATGACATCAACAATTGAAAGTATGCAGAGCTAACATTCTAATGATTTCATCGCCAAAATCAGCAATTACACATAAAGAAATATTGCTGCCCTCAAGCATTTGAGAACATCTATTACATGTCATTTCCGGTTCAGGTTCTGATCAACATGTGCACTCAGGAATTTTGAACAACCCGTTTTACATATTTCGTTTCCCCTGTACTCTATTCTTACTGACAGATTTGTGCTGCTGAGCACAGAATTAAATGAACTGTGGTTTTTCTAAGTTTTATATGCCATTCATCAGGAACAAACCAATACCATTTTTGTATACTTTTTCCTTGCTCCTCCTGCTTCAACATGCTGGATAAAAGGAAATGATGAGATCACAAGAAGGAACACTCC
The DNA here is from genome assembly GCF_021461385.2 of Schistocerca piceifrons. Classification (NCBI taxonomy): domain Eukaryota; kingdom Metazoa; phylum Arthropoda; class Insecta; order Orthoptera; family Acrididae; genus Schistocerca; species Schistocerca piceifrons. Next base: position 138,308,951 of record NC_060146.1, read on the forward strand.
TGAAAGTTGGCCTAAACAGTTTCAGAGAAACTGCAGAAAAACTAAAAATAAGTGGCTAAACAGAAATTTGAACTGCTGTCCTTACAAAAAAAATGTGTGCAGGGGCTACTCATGTTTCCTAGTCAGATCTATGCAGTATTTCTTGACTTCTGAAAAGCATTGACTCAGTACCTTACCCACACTTATTATCAGTAGTAAAGTCATACAGGACTTTGCATGACATATGTGATGGTATTTAGGATTTCTCTATAGGGACAATACAGCAAGGCATCTTGGATTAAGAGTCATCGACAGTTGTTCAAGTAACTTCAGGTGTGCTAAGGGAGGTGTTTTGGGACACTTGCTGTTGATGCTACACATTAATGACCTTACAGACAATATTAACAGAGTAACCTCAGAGTTTTTGCAGATGACCGAGTTACTTATAATGAAGTACTGCCTAAAAAAAGCTACACAAATATTCAATTTCATCTTTCTAAGACTTCAAAGTGGCATACCCCTACATATCCATAAATGTAAAATTTTGCACTTCACAAAAGGAAAATATTTATTATCCAATGACTACAGTTTAACTGTGTCACAGATGGAATGGGTCATCTCATACAAATACCTGGGTGTAACACTCTGTAGGGATATCAAAGGGAACAATCACTTGTGCTCAGAAAGAGGTAAAACAGGTAGCACATATTGGTGGGGTAGTACAGAAATGCAGTCAGTCTACAAAGGAGGCTGCTCGCTAAACATCCGTACATCCTACCATTGAATTTTACTAAAGTGTTGGGACCTGTACCAATTTAGACTAATGGGGGATATTTAAAGTATACAAAAATGACCAAGGATGTTCAGTGGGTTTATTTCACCCATGGGAGTCATGGAGGTGCTGATGAAACTAAACTGGAAGCAAGGCAGGTGCAAACTACCTTGTGACAGCCTGCTTGCGAAGTATCAAGAACCAACTTCAAGAGATGAATCTGGGGATATAAAACAACCCCTAGGTGTCACTCCCATAACAAATGCAAAGACAACATTAGATTAATTAAAGCATGCACAGAGCCATTTAAGCAATCATTCTTCCTGTTCTTCAAATTTGAAGCCCTAATATCTGGTACAAGAGAAATGGCCTCTTCCTTGCACTGCATAGTGTTTGAATGGATGTACATGTAGATGTAAAAGAGTGTTTAACAGCCATTTGACACACGTTGCCTCATGCTGTGCACAGTGGCTTGCACAGAATATATTTTTATGTAAAAGGAGATGAATTTTAGCACTTACCGGGGTTTCTTCTTTAACAGATATGTACTCTATCTCTTGCTTAGGAGCTTCCACCTGCATAAAAAAATAACTAGTTAAGTACAGGTGAAACATTACAAAAAGCAGAGATGAAACCAGACTACACAATATAAATGATTATTTCACAACTTAAGATCTCTGACAGACGGGCACTCGAATCAAAATTTGCTGTTTACTCTGAAAACCGTAGCTTACCCTGAGACTAGGGACACACACAAAATGAATTAAATGCACTGAAATTAAATAAGTTGACCAAATAGGATGAAATCAATCCACCACAATGCAGGTTGGTGGCATTCTATATATTTTTCCCTGGTCTCAATCTGTGTCTATATCACTGAAGACATACCTGCAACCTGCCACACTTTCTGAATTAATGACTTACTTCAATGCAATAGTTTTGGAACTCTGTCCTTCAGCAGATGGCAGTGAGGATTTCTTGTACAAATTTCATATTTTTGTAGTTTGTTGGCTTAGAGATGTGGTGGTGTTCTTCATGTTCACTTTGGCATATTTTGAAATCATTTTTGCTGTTAGAAATTTGATTTTCTTTTTTTAAATACTACTGAAAGTCACACTTTTGAAAGCCAACAATGACATTATTTCATCCATTATGGTTTCAGAACACTGCAACTGTTTTCGTATCACTGCCAAAAAAAAACGTAAATATGAGATTTGTATGACATCCTCCTCCCACACCCTCCCCTCCTTAATAGATTAGGTGAGCACTACATGCAGGAAACAGCTACTAGGATTTCAGAATAAATGAGGTGTGCACACATGTGCATTTTAGGATACAGCAAATCCTTCCACAAGCCACAACTCATCTCACTTGTACACGATGACAATGCCCACATAGTACTAGGGACAGAGAGCTGGCTGAAACCAGATGTTAATGGCAATAAAATTCTAAATTCTATTTGGAACGTATATTGAAAAGATAGGTTAAGCACTGGTGGTAGAGGAGAGTTTATAGATGTAAAAAATATGATAAAATTTAGTGATGTTAGTACAGATATCAAATGTGAAATAATTTGGATGAAGATAAGTGTTCAAAGTGTATCAAACATCGTTATCAGATGCTTTTACATACCCCTGCTTCTGCAGCAGCAGTGGTGGAACATTTGGAAGGAAATTTTGAGAACAGTTAAATTTCTGGGTCATGTTATAGTATTAAAATGAAGATTTCAACTTGCCAGCAATAGACTGGTGAACTAAACTGGTTAAGACAGTTAGTAGGGACAGGGAATCTTGTAAATTTGTTCTAAATGCCTTACCCAAAAATAATCTCGAGCAGCTAATCAGACAACTGACTCTTGGTAACAATATATCAGATCTGCTGGTCACCAACAGGCCTGAAATTTTCAGCTCAACTCACCTAGAACAGGAAGTCAATGTTCATAATGCCTTTACAGCATCACTGAATATGGCTGCACATATGAATATTAAGAAGGGTAAGAAAATATTTCTGCTCAGTGATAGTGACAAGAAACAGGTTTCAGATTACCTGAGCAGTCAAGATGAAAGTTTCACCTCCAGCACTGATACTGTTGAGCATCACTGGACAGTGTTCAAGAGTATTGCAGAATTTGCTTTAGACAGGAATATCGAAAGCAAAGGTGTGATGGATGAGACAGACCTGGCGTGGCTTGACAGCCATGTGTCTGTGGTGCACACCAGAGCATTTTAGATTAGGCAGCACTCCAACCAGTCCAGATAATGATAACTGCAGGGAACCAAGAAGTATCAGTGTAAGATCCAGACAAATGCTTCCCACAGGTGAGATTATTAAAATCCTAGTGGTTAACTTCCAAAACATTTGCAACAAAGTATCACAGTTTGGAGCACTCCTAAAAAGCACACTAGGAACAGAAAGCTGATTAAAACCTGAAGTTGGCAGTAGCAAGATCTTTGGGGAAAGTTTAAATGTGTACCAAAAAGCTAGGAAAATGAGAAATGGAGTCCACTGAGATAGAAACAAAAGCTGCATGGGAGACTGTTTGGGCAAAACTCAGAACCAAGGGTGAACATAAAATTATAATAGGTTCCCATTGACCACCATACTCCCCTCCTAATGTAGCTGCAAACTTTAGAGAAAACCTCATTTCACTTGTACATAAGTTCCCTAAACATAATGTAATCACTGGAGGAAACTGTAATCATCCAACATCAATTGAGATACTTTTATTTTTGTCAGTGCTGGGTGTGACAACTCGTACGAAATTTTAGTAAATGCCTTAAATCAAAGAAGGTGTCAGTGTTCACAATGCAGTTATAGCAACAATAAATGCGAAAACAATGCACAGTGCAACTAAAACAAGCAGAAAGATAAGCTTATTTTTAGTAACCCTGAGAGAGCAGCAGTGCCCAAGTAACATTGAAAGATGTTTCACTAAACATAAAGAAATTCTAGTTGTATGTAAAGGCTGTTAGTAGCACCAAAGTTAGTGAGTGACCAGTCACTCATGGACAAGGTTCAAACTGAAATTAAGATCAGCAAAGAAAAAGCAGAAATGCTTAACTCTGTTTTCAAATGTGCCTTTACGAAGAAAAATGTAGGAATATTGCCCAAATTTAATTCTTATACCACTGAAAAGATGGGGAAATAGATATTAGAGGTAGTGGCATTGAGAAAAAGCTGAAATTGTTAAATTCAACAAAGACACAGAGCCCGATGGAATCTGTATCAGACTCTGTTCCCAATGTGTGGCTGAGTTAGCCTCTTTGTCAACTATAATCTATCACAGATCCTTCAAACAAAAAACTGTATCCAGTAGCTGAAAGAAAGCACAGGTCACACCTGTCTACAAGGATAGCAGATCTGATCCACAAAACTATCAACCCATAACCTTGACATTGATTTGTTATAAAATATTATAACATATTCTGAGCTCAAATATAATGAGTTTTCTCAAAGAGAATGATGTCTTAAATGCCAATCTGCACAAATTTTGTAAACACAGATCATGTGAAACCCAACTCGCACTTTTCTCAAGGGGTATTCTGAAAGCCAGGATTGAGGAAGTCAGATTGATGCAGTATTTCTCGACTTTCAAAAAGCATATGACTAAGTACCACATCTATGCTTAGTATCTAAAGTATGATCGTATGGGGTATCAGAGGAAATTTGCGACTGGATCGAGAATTTCTTGGTAGGGTAGACATAGCATGTTACCTGGGATGGAGAGTCACTGACAGATTTACAAGTAATTTTGAGTGTACCCCAGGGAACTGTCCCTTGCTGTTATGTTTCATATTCATAACCTTAAGGACAACATTAATTGTAACCTCCATCTGTTCACAGATGATGCAGTTATGTAAAATGAAAGACAGTCTGAACAAAGCTGTACAAATGTTCTACAATGGAATATCCAGGATGGAATGTAACAATATTATGAAATGGAAAGTTGCCACTCGCCATACAGCGGAGAACCTGAGTCACAGATAGGCATAACAAGACTGCAGTCTCAGGCAACTTCAGCCACAATGCGAGCAGCAGCACCAGTGCATTATAGGAATAGGGTGGAGTGGGGAAGGAGACTGCCAGTAAGGTATGCATGGGGGACAGTGCAGTGCTGTTGGGAACACACAGGGAAGAGGTGGAGAGAGGCTAGGGCAGCTATGTGCAGTGGGTGGTGGGGGAGTGGTGGGGGGATTGGTGGGCGGTTGATGGGGAAGGAGGTGTGGGTGTGGGTAGGGGTGGGGGATTTTCCACTACCCCTCTCCAGCCCCACCTCTCTCTCCCCTGTCCTCTGTCTAACCTCCCGACCGCATATAACTGCCCTACCCTCTCTCCACCTCGTCCTTGCACACTCCCCAGCAGCACTGCTCTGTCCACCACCCCCACCCTACTATCCTTGCCCCTCCTCACCCCAGCCTCCTCCTTACCCTCTCCCACTCACCACTCCCATCATGCAACAGTGCTGCTGCTTGCAGTGTGGTTACAGTTGCCTGAGACTGCAGTTTTGTGTGTTTGTGTGTGTGTGTGTGTGATCTATTATTGATGAAGGCCTTAAGGGCAGAAAGCTTTATTTGTGACAGTCTCTTTGTTGTGCCTATCTCTGACTGTGTACAAATATTCTGTCAGACCTCGATAAGATATCAAAGTGGTGCAAGGGTTAGCAACTTGCTTTAAATGTCTAGAAATGTAAAATTGCACATTTCATAAAATGAACACAGTATCCTATGAATATAATATCAATGTATCACAGCTGGACTCTTTATACTCGCACAAATATCTGGGTGTAAAACTTAGTAGGGATTAGTTAAGTTGCTCATACTGTGTAGCAAGGGGGCTATATTTGTAAATATTAACACACATGCTCTATTTGGGCTGTAAATGTACTCCACATCTTAATTAGCTGGACAGTTGGTGTAAGATGCATTGGCAGCCAAAGTTAAAACCAGTATGTACAATATGTTCAAAGTCAAAACCAACATTTATAAAATGTTTCACCAAGAGCATCCATCCCATATTACAGACTACAGTTAGAGGCACTCTCGCATCAGTGATGTACATCTGTAATGTACAACGGATGCATTTGGCACAGCATTCTGTAAATACTGGTTTTACCGAAACCGGTCATCAAAAATACAGGTTTTACAAATGGATCTTGGTTGAGAAGTTGTCGTTCTTCAAGTTGACTTAGTAGGGACATGAAATGGAGCAATAACATAGGCTCAGTCATGGGTAAAAGAGGTAGAAGACTTTGGTTTCTTGGTAGAATACTGGGGAAATGGATCAGTCTACTAAGGAGATTGCTTACAAATCACTAGTGTGACTTACCCAAGAATATTGCTCAAGTGTGTGGGCGATGTATCAAATAGGACTAGCTGAGAATATTGAATGTATACAGAGATGGGCAGTATGAATGGTCACAGGTTTGTCTGACCTGTGGGAGAGCGTCATGGAAATGTTGAAAGAACTGAACTGGCAGACTCTAAGACAGGTGGGAACTATCTCGAGAATGTCTACTAACAAAGTTCCAAGAACCAGCTTTAAATAACGACTCTAGGAGTATATTACAAACCCCTACATATCGCTCCCATTGACATTTTGAGGACAAGATTGCATTAATTATAGCACACAGACATATTTAAACAATCATTCTTGCCGCACTCCATACGTGAATGGTAACTGAAAAAAGCCATAACAACTGAGACTGATGTACCCTCTGTCATGCACTTCAGTGGTTTGCAGAGTATAAATATAGATGTAGATCTAGATAAACTTGTTAGGAAAGCAAAGAGAGGCTCTTTGCTGCAAATTTAAATGTAGCCACATCCTAACAGGAATACAAAAACTGAATGAAGCCAAATTCATTGCAAGGAGAGCTGTGTGTGAAGAGCTCAACAAATTTAAAAGTAAAATTCTATCTTCCAACTGCACAGAAAACCTTAAGAAGTTTCGGCCTATTGTTAACTCTGTAAACTGATCAAATTCATCTATCCTGACAGAATGACATCAAAACAGACAATGATACAGAGAAGAGCACAATATTAAATGCATTTTTTCCTAAACTGCTTCAGTGAGGAAGGTCACACTGTAGTTACTCTTGTACATCATTGCACTAACATCAAAATGACATATTGAAACAAGTCACCATGAGATAGAAAAGCAACTGGAATCCCTCAAAGGAAAGACCACTGGACCTGATTGGATACCAACACAATTCTACACAGAGTATGCGAAAGAACTTGCTCCTCTTCTGGCAGCAGTAAACCTCAGGTAACTGCAGAAGCAAACTGTTGCTAACAGTTGAGAAAAGGCACAGGTCATTCTGATTTTCAAGAAGGCTTTTACAGCAAGTGCACAAAAATATTGGTCATCATCTGTAATGCTGATCTGTTTTAGAATTTCACATAGCACAACATTTCTGGAGAACAAGAAATCTCCCATGTAGCAGCCAACACGGGTTCTGAAAACAATGACCATGTGAAATCCAGTCCATTTTGTTTGTCCACGAGACACAGATAGCATCAGATGCCACATTCTTCAACTTCTGGAAGGTGTCCGATGCTGTTCCACAGTGCCACCCAATGAACAAAATATGAGAGAGTGGAATACCAGACCAGCTGTCTGACTGGACCGAGGGGTTTATAGCAAACAGGAGACATGATGTCATTCCCAATGGAGAGAATTCTTCAGATGCAAAATTAACTTCGGGTGTACTCCAAGGGAATGTTATTGGACCATTACCTTTCACAGCATTTATAAATAATCTCTTGGATAACTGCAGAAATTCCATGAGGCCTTTTGCAGATGACACTGCACAGACAGAGAACTAGTGACACTAGAAAAATGCACCAAAATGCATGAAAATGTACAGAGGATCAACACTTGGTGCAGCCTGGCTACTGATCTTCAACAGATTAGATTAGATTAGATTAGATTAATACTAGTTCCATGGATCATGAATACGATATTTCGTAATGATGTGGAACGAGTCAAATTTTCCAATACATTACATAATTAAGTTAATTTAACAACATACTTAAGTTAATATAACAACTTTTTCATTTTTTGTGTTTTTTTATTTTTTTTTATTTTTTTATTTTTTTATTAATATTTTTTTAAAGTTTATATCTAAAAATTCCTCTATGGAGTAGAAGGAGTTGTCATTCAGAAATTCTTTTAATTTCTTCTTAAATACTTGTTGGTTATCTGTCAGACTTTTGATACTATTTGGTAAGTGACCAAAGACTTTAGTGCCAGTATAATTCACCCCTTTCTGTGCCAAAGTTAGATTTAATCTTGAATAGTGAAGATCATCCTTTCTCCTAGTATTGTAGTTATGCACACTGCTATTACTTTTGAATTGGGTTTGGTTGTTAACAACAAATTTCATAAGAGAGTATATATACTGAGAAGCTACTGTGAATATCCCTAGATCCTTAAATAAATGTCTGCAGGATGATCTTGGGTGTACTCCAGCTATTATTCTGATTACACGCTTTTGTGCAATAAATACTTTATTCCTCAGTGATGAATTACCCCAAAATATGATGCCATATGAAAGCAACGAGTGAAAATAGGCACAGTAAGCTAATTTACTAAGATTTTTATCACCAAAATTTGCAATGACCCTTATTGCATAAGTAGCTGAAATCAAACGTTTCAGCAGATCATCAATGTGTTTCTTCCAATTTAATCTCTCATCAATGGACACACCTAAAAATTTGGAATATTCTACCTTAGCTATATGCTTCTGATTAAGGTCTATATTTATTAATGACGTCATACCATTCACTGTACGGAACTGTATGTACTGTGTCTTATCAAAATTCAGTGAGAGTCCGTTTACAAGGAACCACTTAGTAATTTTCTGAAAGACAGTATTGACAATTTCATCAGTTAAGTCTTGTGTGTCTGGTGTGATTACTATACTTGTATCATCAGCAAAGAGAACTAACTTTGCCTCTTCATGAATATAGAATGGCAAGTCATTAATATATAACTTTTCTTAATATAACACAGTAGTTTTTATAATGTTTGATAGTTTCTGGGTCACTACTCTTTCTTGCTGTCAGATACATTTCCCTTTTCCGGTTACAAGATATTTTTATACCCTTGGTAAGCCATGGTTTGTTACAAGGTTTCTTACGAGAATATTTAACTATTTTCTTGGGGAAGCAGTTTTCAAATGCATTTACAAAAATGTCCTGAAATAAATTATATTTTAAATTGGCATCAGGTTCACGGTACACCTCATCCCAGTCTAACTGCTGTAGGCTTTCCCTGAAATTTGCAATTGTTAAATCGTTGACTGAACGTACTACTTTGGAGGACTGTTTAGTATTGCTGAATGGAGCTATGTCATATATTGTAACTAGCTGTGCACCATGATCAGAAAGACCATTCTCAACAGGCTGAGCATTTATCTGGTTAAACTTATCTTGGTCTATAAAGAAATTATCTATACTACACATAAATAGGCACAAATACCCATTGTTATATGATAACATAATGGCAGAACAAGCACCAGAAGCAGTCATATTGGTAAAATGTCTAAGAGTGTGCATACAGAGAGAGTTAAAGTAGATCAGCAACATGTAACCAATCAAAGTTAAGACAGATGCCAGACAGAGATCAATCTGAAGAATCCTCAGGAAGTGTAGTCCACCCACAAAAGAGGTAGCTCACAAAACACTCATTTGGGCAGTAGCTGAATATCACTCATCAGTCTAGAATCAGTACCAGATAGGATTGATAGAGGAAATAGATAAAAAAATCAACACATTTCATTACAGGTTCATTTAATAAGCTCAAAAGCATCACAGAGATGATCAACCAAATCCAGTAGCAGACACAGCAAGAGTGTCATTCTGCATTGCGGTGTGCTTTACTATTAGAAGTTTATAGAGTGTACATTCCTAGAAGCATCAACTAATACATTACTTCCTCCTCTGTATATCTTGCAGAGAGATCTGAGCTCACACTGTGGCTTACCAGGAATCGCTCTTCCTGTGAACCATTCACGACTGAAATAGAGAAAGGGGATAGAGACAGTGGAGCACAAAATACCCTCCATCACACACCTTAAGATGCCTTGCAGAGTATATACAGTGTTTCACAGTTCTTGTTACACATTTCTGGGGATTGTAGGGGGGATTTAGTCGATCAAGTTTTACACAGCAACCTATGTCCAGGATCATCATCCAATGGCGCTACACAGTATCGAAGTTATAGACATGGGCACCTGTATGTGTATGTATATACAGTATGAGTCTGAGATAATGTCACAACCTTTCAAGGATGATGGAGAAGAATAAATGTATCAATTTGATGTGAGGGTACCTGTACTGAAAATGGGTGAGTCAAAATTATAAGTGAAAAATATTCTGATACCTCTGACAGCAGAATACATATACTAATATTATTATTGTTAAGAATGTAGTGTATGCATCTTTCAGAGGTGGTAGTATGGACCAAAACAAGAACAAAATGCCTAGCAAACATGGGCTCTAAAATGCATACCTTAAGAGCTATGAACACTTGTCCACTAGAGGAGATGTGTTTCATGCTGGTGAAAATGAACAAAAACTCATAGCTCTTAAGGTACGCATTTTAGAGCCCACGTTTACTAGACTTTTTTTCTTGTCTTGATCCATACTATCACCTCTGAAAGTTACATACCCTACAGTTTTAACAACACCAGTTCCTGTACATGCATTCCACTGTCAGAGATATAAGAACAGTTTTTGCTTACAACTTTCGACTCTTGTTTCTGATACAGGCACAGTTACCTCAAATTGACATATTTAGCAGAATCACCCTGTATATAAATACATTTAACTTAGATGTAGATGAAGATTTACAGGCACCAGAACCTAGCAATTTGATGTCCTGTGGCAGCACTGGGTGACATTTCCAGACCTGAGTTTCTACATAAAACTTGATCAACTAAGGCCCCTCTACAACCTCCAGAAGTGTGCAATATGAATTGTGACACACCTTGCAGATGTAAAAGTAGCTGTAGTCATACATTTTTAATTTATTTTCTATTTCTCCTTAACTAGCTATTTCACTGAACAAAAAGTGTCCAGCAGAAAAAGTGATTCCAAAATATGTCAAAGTGGAAACAAGAACAGCTGTGCAGCAAACACAGGAAAAAAATGTGAAAAGTGTACAGGAAATACTCACTGACATCTGATGATGATCCTAGGATGGAAACTAGTTACTGTGAAATAAATCCCTCATTCAAAAATTGTTGCAGGTGTTGTCATATCATGTCATTGCACCTTTGTCAATTTCATCATCATCTATCCACTCATTCATTTGCCTGTACTTAAATCATTTCACCTACTGTAAAATGAGAATTGGATTACTCAGTATCCTGTTTGCAGCCTGCAGGGAGAGTCAGGTTACAGAGTTATTGCACTGCATTCACAGAGGCACCACAGAACACAATGCTGCCTGTCACATCTCAGTACATTTTAATGTCTCTGGAATAGGCAATACATTTTATTTGCAGTATATTACAAACATATTGTCCTCAGCAGTCTTTACGAAGACAGTGATTTAAATTTTTACTCTCTGTGGACTTTCAGTGTCTTCCTGTGTGTGGGGATGCAAATAATATCAGAGATTAGTTATGGTTCAGTAGTCAAATAGACTTCTTTGTAAAGCTCCAATTTAAATATTCGGCAGCCATATTAAGAAGGTACAATCTAACAAATAATTACTGTGATGTGTGAATTTTAAACATATTCATATTCCTTTGTACCAAGTGCATGTCGGAAATTTAACATCTGCAGTGCTTAAAAATAATAAAAAGCAGATTTGCAGTTCTGTCTTTCATCATTTATCAAATCACTGCTGATTCTTTAGAAATTTATTTTTGGAAAGCTTGGTGTTGAACAGTGACAGAAAGTAAGAAAGAAAGTAATTGTTCTTGTGTCTCATATTTTGTGTCCAAAAAGAAATAACCATACTCAGAAATATATTTCCCTGGATTCAACATGTGAATTGAGCAACATTTTTCTTTCTTTCCTAAATTCACATTACGAAATTCTGTGCCAAATAATATATGCAGATATCCTCTTCAAGCTACTTTAACATGTAAAGATAATTGTAGAGTGCAGACTGTCAGCCTCAGCAGTAAACTGCACCTTTTCTGTGATTTTAAGTATGCTATTTACAGCACATATCATACACTTAGCATTGTTGCCTTTAACGCAATGAAATAGTTTCGTCCAATTCTTTTTTTAAATTTTATCAACATCTAGGGCCAGCCCTGTTGCATTTAGGCCACTCAATTACTTTAAATAATGGAGAGTAATTGTTTTCAATGATTTTGTGGCCTAACAAATATTTCAATTTCTACAACAGATTTACATAATTGCTCTGCGTCTAGGCCAGATGGTGTGAGTTCACAAGCTTCCAAACCTGAAGCTATGCCAGAAAACAACTGTAAGTACTACCGAACAGAAAATGACTAATATTCTAGTAAAATTAGAGTCCATATTAGGTGTCTTAATCTATAAGAGTGAGAAAAGATGAATACAACTGACTGCATAGCAGAGAGAGTCAATGTGATAGATTCTATTGCAGAGAAGCAAGCCCGCATTGCAAAGAAAGTTAATTTAATCAATTCTATTGCCAAAGAACAGACTCACATTCCAACAAAAGTTAGCTCAGCAGATTCTATAGTCCAGAAGGTCCGCACGATAGAATCAAAAATGGAAAAAATTGATCACAGCATATGCGCTTAGGTAATGGGCAGACTAAAATCAGGTCAACTGTTGAAGCTTTATCTAACCAAATTGACAATATTTCCATCAAGACAGACCAATATATTGAAGGAAAGCTTGGTGAGCAGGTTTCTTCAATGCAGAAGCATATGTCCAATTGGACAGCTCACAAACATAAACAGATGTAAGAAACCATCGAGGAAAAATTTTCAACACTGGAGCATGATCAAAAATATCATATTGTGCTATAGACCGCACAACAGGGCAAATAGAGCAATACCAAAGTCACAACAACACTTCAAAAGCAATTACAGAAAACAGACATGTGTTTTTCCCATTTTTAGAAAATTGATTTCAGGAGCTTAATGTTGGTCATGATGATCGCCTGGAGAGTTTAAATAAGGAAATGCAATCCATAAATCATGAGATCATAGGCAGAAAAAAGAACTTGAAGCTGTAGGAAGCCGGTACATCCATGTTCAATGCAGACGATGCAGCTAGCATAGTCACATTACACATAATGACAATTACAGAGTGTGCGCTTCTATCAGATATGTCAAGTAGGATCAAACACTGTACCCCATGTTGTTGGGGCTGTGTCATGTCTCCCTACGCATTTTATGAAGCAAAACATGCTCTGACAGAGTCAATTTTTCACCTTTTTCACCAGGTCACCACAATACACATTCAGTTGTGTCCATAAAATAATTTATAATAGACATCACATTTCACAGCTGGAATGACATGCAATCAAAACCAAATTCTTGGAAGACTTTATGCACGGAGATTCTGCCTTGCAGGCAACTGAAGTGACAGACAAATATTTGAAGTACTAAGACTTTGTGAAAGCATTTTTTACTAAATATTGGTCAAGCAGGCCATCGAGAATGATTGAGAAAAAGTGTTTCACCCTACCACATACCATAGTAATAAAGACACTGTGCACAATTATTTTGAGAAGTACTTAAACAAAACAAAGTACTGGGATCAGTAAATGGTGCCCAAAGATATTTTTAAAAATCTAATGGGCAAACTATCACGGAAAAGCAAGTGACCATTCCAAATCACAATGCTATGAATTTCTACCTTCAATCCATATGATTGATTTGCTGGAAGAAGATCAGTGCAGCACCAAAAACAGGGGATGGAGTAAGACGGCAGATTGTCTCCTAGTCTTTTATTTGTGATCATTGGCATGACACCACTCGGTGTGCAATAACTATCACAGGCGCACAAATCAACATAACAGTAGGCACTTGCCTGGTAATTCACAAGATCACTGAACACAATTGCAGCAAGAAAACTTGGCACAATGAGTGGTGTCATGGCAATGATCACAAATACAAGACCAGGAGACAAATTGCTGTCTTACTCAATCCCCTGGCAGAAACGACCTGCCATCTCCTAAAATGTTAAACCAGACATTATATTGGGGAACTAAAAACTCAGTTTATGCCCTACCAGGATATGAAACCTTTCCACAAATAAACACATTAAATACTAGCCACTTCTTATATATCTACAGTTTTTCTAATATGAAGTTATACGACTTATTGTATAGTTTAGTTTACTGTACTGTTGTGTGTATTAGCAAGTAAGATGTTCTGATTTTTCTTCACAGTAAGATAAGAGTGTTTCATCACTGTAGTGAGGGACACCACTTGTTATCTAGCTGGACTATGCATCTCGTAGTTAACTTGTACTGTGGAACAGGGTGCAAAATTAATGGCAGCTAGCCCACCATTGGTGACCAAAAATTGGCAACTGGTGATCCAGGCTTACATTTAAATTTTATTTTATGTTCTAATCACATTGGGGATAGGTTCATAATTGTACAGACAGCACAAACTCATGCAAAGCCTGCATACTATAATAGTGTATACATTCCACACCAAGTGTTGGCAGCAACAAGAAAGTCCTGGTTCATGAAACAAGAGAGCAGTCTCACCTGTTAAAAAAGGTAATTCCTTAAAACACTTTAATGCTTTGTTGATACAGCAGTGTCCTCTGGTATTCAACTTTCATGGTTACTTACACTGTGTCATCACTAAACATATATTATTTCCATTTTGTGACAAATTACTTATTACCATGGGAAAGAGGCAAACAAACATACAGTACAAAAATGTGAAGGACAATGTGAACATTCCCCGTGTGCAAGAAAAACAAATTGTGATTTTCGAGACAGAATCAGCCAGTAGTAATAGTGTTCAGCTTGTATCATCTTCCTGCTCTGATAGAAGGAAAGATGATAGTGCCACACAACCATTCCCAACTAAAAAGAAATTTAATAAACACCAGTTAACCCATTTTGATTGGCTATTGTACAACAACACAACAAAGCTTACATCTTGCAAAATCTGTGAATAGGTGCAAGCCAACAATATTGATCAAAACTGAGAGAAAGGGTTTTTTGCACCTCTGAAAAAAAAGTCCCTTGCTCTGCATATTCAGGGTAAAGTGCACTGTGAAAATATTGCTTGTGTAAAGGCAAAGGAACAGCCCACAGAAACATCACTGGCTGGATGCATTAAAAATGGACAGTCAAATGTTTTCCCAGCTTATAAATTCGTTTAATGTAGTGTACTAAAAAGCTAAGCAACGGAAGTCATTTAAAGCCTCTGTGCACCTGCTGTGTTTGACAGAAAAATCAAATGTGACTGTGTTATCATAGTATGACATTAAAAGCAGTGCACACAATTTATTCATTTTGTAGTGGATACACTGAAGCAGGATCTCACACATAATTTAAAAAATTGAAAGTAACATCAGTCTTCTAACTAATGGCTCCACTGATCAATTTGCAATTGATTATCCAAATGTGTAAGTTAGTTAAACAGATGCAAATGATGGCCACATCAAGGAGGATATTTAGGTGTAACAGAACTACCAGACTACTACTCTTCTGGTTAATTCTCAGCTTTAATTGATTACTTAGACAAGACTAGAGGCCCAAGTGAATACAGAGAAAAATATTACACTATAGTTTTAGGTAGTGATGGTACTGCAAATATGTTTGGTCACAAATCAGGATCAGCTGTGCAAATTAAAGCTATTTGTACAAAACTGATATTCATTCATTGCCTAGCACACCATTTGCAGTTATCTGTGTTAGATGCCTGTAGGGAATCTGAACACTTCAAAACATTTGACTCAATTATTTGGAATATTTTTAAATACTGCTACAGATAAATAAAATGTAAAGGTGTATATCACAGAAAAGTTGCAACAATCTACATCTACATCAGTATCTACATCTATACTCTACAAAGCACTGTGAGGTGCATGGCAAAGGGTCTGTCATCAGATGTTAATACCACTCTGCATGTTTATGACACCTTGGGCTGGCCTCACAAAGGTAAAATGCCTCACCAAGGTAAAATTCTTCAATTGGAAATGAAGAAATAAAATAGCTGTTTATGTATTTGAATCCCACTGTCTTTGATGAGAAAGTCGATTTTATTTTAGTAGAGTGGGCAGAGTACAAACTTTTGTTTCCACTCTGACATTGAGTCAGACACTTCAGAAGATTTACAGTGAAATTTTTCCACAAGATTCCACAGCCTGCTTCATGCTCTCACATGTTATGCTGTTCTACTAGTGAGCACAACTTCACATAAGAGAGGTTTCAGCTATTACAACAGACTAAAAACTGCAAACACGATTTGGCTGAAGACAGACACACACTGGAGGATTTATTGATGATATCTGTAAATGAACCTTCCCTGTCTGAGTCTGGCCCAAGATTTGCTATGCCATTCTTATGTGATACTTCTCTGTAGAAACACAATGTTACACCAACACTAAGTGCTAGACCATTAGACTATGATACTGGTATGTATTTATGTTTTAAATAGTTATGTTGAACCATAGTCCTCTATTACAAAATTTAATATGGTGTTATGTACAAATATATTGTTTGACCAGTTTGTCTATCAAACAAACACCATAAAGAGAGACAGACAAGATGTATTTCTTCTTATTTAGATTAACAGATTGTGGTGACCAAAGTTGTATGACTTGCTACTGTCTTCAGAATTGAAATTCTGCACCCTGCTGCACAGGTAGGGTACAGGGGAAGGAGAGGGAGATGAAGATAGTTTCTTTATTCCTTATTCTTATTTGTGTTCAACACTGGTCAACTGCAGCTGTTGTCTATTTGGAAATGGTATGCTATCTTGTCCCAATTGGATGTCACAGTGCTCTGTATTTCTTCTCCAATTTTCAAGAATAAACTCAGTGCAGAGTTTGTCTGTGAAGGACCGACAGCACAGCCACTACAAAAGTCCTGACTGTCTGAATTCAACTTGTGCACATGTAACAAGACAGTTACTGAGGGTCTGCCTGTTCACTGAGAACGAGCTACAATTTGGTTCAGTTTGATTTGCTCTGTTCAAGCTTTGTTATGTAAGTGTGCAACTCACTATGTTTGCATTAGGGCTGGAATGTTTCTATTGACAAACGTGTGTCAGGGTTGTGATGTTTGCCTTCACAAGTACTTATTGCATCTCTCATCACGTGGATGTGCATACACTAATTGTACTGCCAGTGTAAGCTGTATAAAGTTTATCTTATTGGACAACATGGTTCGCCATTTGAGGTTTGTGGATTGAAAATTCTCTGGAAGTACACTCTTGGCTATGAAATTGTGAACCTTTTCAAATGTGATGTGTTAAATCATGAGCCATGTAGCTTATATGCATGACTATGTCCCACACGTATGGTTAAACTTTAACAATGTGTGTAGAAGTGCAGTGGATTGGCTAGTTCTGCGAATTGGATACAGCGTGTTTATCCAGTCATTCTTGACATTAGGTATGAAATGACTGTGAGAGGTGAACTGTTGACTCACATCCCAATGCTCTCAACTGTCTGTATTCTTGGTGGCAGTCAAACCTCCATTAATATTAATGTTCCAGGTGCATGCTACAGATCCAGTTGTAATGATCCAAAGATACACTGTCACAAACTTACCCACCATCTACTGACATTAGCAGTATGACTTGCATATCTTTCAACTAATCAAGTTTTTGTACAATTAATATTCTTTATTTGTGCTGCCACCTCTTCTGCTTATGTTTTCTGTGTAACTATGGTAGACCAGTGACTGTGTGTCCAGTAGAACTTCCTAACACCAACAGATTCTTTTATGATTGAAATACTAGTGATTTCTTGCACAATGTGTTACATGTATGAAACAATGAGCCACATCTGGTAAAGCAAAGGCACTGTCCTGCCGACAATGCCACTTACCACTCTGTGTTGCTGTTGCAGAGTTATGCTGCCTATCTCACATCAAACTATACCAACCACCATGTACCCTGATGATACCTCAATGCCAGATTTTGCACCATTGGGGGTTTCTGGAGAGGATTTCCCCACAACTATCATGCTAATGCCAAGCCGAAGAAGATTCTGTCTCACCACATGAAAGTTAACTGAGCACTCAAATACATAGCATCATCAAGAAACCATGAATCAATATTGTAAACCTTCTGTAAAAAAGGAAACAAAGACTGAGAATTTTGTGAAGCAAACTTCAAATCATAATGATAAAAGAAAATGTAAATAACTATGCACAACTAAACTTCCAACAACAAAACTGAACAAAATTATAATTGAATGTCTTTCCAAATAAACATATGCTCTAGGGAAAATATACATATATATGTGTATTATCTTTATGTATACTTGTGTAATGTGTATCTTATTTTATGTACAATTCTGAAAACTTCACAACTTGTGAATTCAGTGTTACACCAATATTATAAATGTGTATAAGTTTACTCAAAGACAATTACTGCATAACAATATTTCAAAATCTTGAAGTCTTTGATCAAAGATACCAAAAAATGATTATTGTTGAGTTAAAAACTTTGAAATTGTTAACAGTAAGTCATGCAGTTTACAAACAAAAAGCATAATTTCTATTACTTGATGAAATGTGTCATTTCAGCTTAGCAGTTAACTATATCTGCAGAGCAAAATGAATAATGTTAACTAATGAAACTTTTACATGAATGTGAGTCAAATCAATACTATCACTATATATGTCGTGCCCATTCTTTCAGACATGTCCAAAGGAACAGACATGATTTTGATCCTGCAGCCACTATGAATCAAGACACAAAGGGATTAATGACATTAGCTGCCAGTGGGCACTGATTTAAATCAATGGGGAAAGTTGAAAATTTGTGCCTCACCGGGTCTGCTGCTGCTGATGCACTGACCGCTGTGCCATCTAGATATAGTGGTCATTGCAACTGCATGGACTGTGCTAGCATTCTTCCCATCAGACCCAGATTCTCAGCTTATCCACAAATTACCCAGAGCATTTCACTGACGGGTGCCGCAAGTTGGTTCAAATGGCTCTGAGCACTATGGGACTTAACATCTGAGGTCATCAGTGCCCTTGAACTTAGAACTACTTAAACCTAACTAACCTAAGGACATCACACACATCCATGCCCGAGGCAGGATTTGAACCTGTGACCATACTGGCTGCATGGTGCTGCAAGTAATAAGGATGATGGGCAAGGAGCACTACATACATAGTGTGTGGATAAGTTAAGAATCTGAGTCTGAAAGGAGGCATACTCTGAGGGTAGTCCATGCAGTTGCAATGATCACCATATATACATGGCACAGTGGTCAGTGCATCTGTCTAGCAAGCAGCAGACCCAGGTTGAAATCCCCATCAGGCACGAATTTTCAACTTTCCCCATTGACTTGAATCAATGTCCACTGCCAGCTAATGCCATTAATGCCTTTGTGTCACTATCGGTATAATTTCACCCTACACTGGAGGCACTGTAACATCTCAGTTTCATTTTATCACCTCTGGCACTCCTTACAATATATTTCAAATAAATTGCCGTCTGTGATCTTCATCAAGACAGCAATTTACATTCATGTTAGTTAAGGTACAATGACGATACTTAGCTGCTATGGTGTTCTTTATGGGTGGGCTAAATAAATCACAACAGGTATTACATTAACAGGAGAGTTTTCCCATATATCTCCGGAACAGTGCCTCTCAAGAATCTAAATAGGAAAAAAATTTGGACAGTAAAAACAGGTGACTCAGGCAGCCAAGTGATTTCTCAAACATGAGAGATGACTCTACCAAACATTGCAAAAACAATAAATATGCTGTTTCGCAAGGTGTGGGCTGTTCCACCATCTTCCTATAGAAGGCCTTCAGAGGTCAATGCCCAGTTGTCGTACGCAAGGTTGAGCAGAGTTTTCCAACATAGTGATATAATATTGTGAATGGACAGTCATTGTTCCTCTAACTTCATTTTAAAAAGAATATGGATCTATATCTCAGAAACATTGGATCCACACCAATTGTCATGTGGTGTTGAGACGTCACATAGACCACACAAATTACAATCTTTGGAACATTAACTGCTCTGACGAGCTGCCATGTTTCATTCAGTCTGCCTCTGAACTTCATGCAGTGTTCATGTGTATCAGTCTTTATGGTAAAATATATGTGTACATAGAAAACTTGGGAACTGTTTATTACGTATATTATGATCCATATCCAGAATCGCATATTGGTGACCCCGGACAAAAAGGTCTACGTCTTCCACGACTTCCGTGCCGTTCATATACAATCAACATGTTTCACATCCGATGCCATGGCTACATCACTGAACGTTCTTTACGAAGATTTGGAGGCCCAGCTCTTACAACCAGGCCAACACAGCCCTCTGCCGTCGGTTATTTCGCAGTTAACGGACAATGATCTACGATCTTCAATGAGGATAACATCTACTTTAGCAACTCCACAACGACCGAGTGTTACGCAGTTACCTCAGACAATGGACTCAGGCTTTGTTTCACCAGATTATGCACAGCAATAAGTGAAATGTGAAGTGGACAATCTACTAAATAGTGTTGCGATTGATCACTCACACGAAGTTCAAAGGGACCGAAATTCGTACATGTGCTTTGATCCTCTATGCACCTCGACGTCGGTTACAGTAGTGCCATGTGCAATGCCGCCATTTGTGCAAAACGCACATGCAGCCAACTATTACCAAGCTATGCAAGTCTCACCTTCAACACAAATTAGTAACAGACATTTTTTCATCCAGTTCACCAGAGCAAACCACCAGATCGGCGGCCCAGTTTCGTGACCACATGGGTACAAGTCCACCCAAAATTGCCTCTTCACCCAGCAATGTTGTACTACGACAGTGCGACTGCCAACAGGTTTCACCAGTGTTTTATGGTGAAACCACAAAGGGTGCATGGCCAGTGTGCGCGAAAAACTCTCGTTGCTGCCACTTTAAGCTCCAGGCCACATTAACTGCTCTGACGAGCCGCCATGTTTCATTCAATCTGCCTTTGTACTTCATGCAAAGTTCATGTGTATTTAGCCTTTATGGTAAAATATATGTGTATATAGATAACTTGGGAACTGTTTATTACATATATTACGATCCGTATCCAGAATCCCATATTTTTTGAAAGAATGCAACAGCTTTTCATGCACCTCCTTGGGGTCCAGTGGAGACCAGTACCACACGTTTTGTTTGTCGCCACAGCTTGAAAGGGCTTTGTTGGACAATGAGGTTGGTTGGTTCATTCAGGGGATGGGATCAAACGGCAAGGCCACTGGTCCTGTAGGCTTAGGGAAGGGTGGGGAAGAAAGGGCATGATGACCTTTCAAAGGAATCATCCCAGCATTTTCCTGAAGCATTGTTGTACACTAACTAATTATTCAATATATCAGGGTTTTCACGTGGGAAATTGACAGTGGCAGTGCAGAAAGGAATTCATGCTTCCTTGTCTCTGGGGTTAAGTTTCAGAGCAATCTGCAATCTGCTGATCTCCATAAGCACTCAGCATGAATTACTAATTACTTCAATTGACTCCTAAAATGTGAGACTGCTGGCATGCCAAGGGTCAAGGACAAAGCTGTTCAAGTTTTTAGGCATGCAGATTGCTCTTGCAGACTGTCACCCCTCCATTCCCCCCCCCCCCCCCCTCCCCAAAAATTTGCACTTCTGTCACAGACTAAGTTTCGTAACAACAGTGACCTGAAGTAACAGGATGTTTTGCACTTCATTGCTACTGGCATGTGAAATAGGTTTCTCTGGTTTATCTTTCATCATTTCTCTGCTTCCCATTACAAGCTATTGTGCATGTGCAGCATTCAAAGTCATATGGTGTCAGTAGGATCCATGCCATCCTGTGTAAGGCATGTTAGAACCATCCAACAAGTCTATGAGGTACAGTATTTCTCAACTTCTGAACAGTATTCGACTCATTACCACAACCATACTACTTATTGAAAGTATGGTCAAATGGGACATCAGACAATATTTGTGACTGGATTGAGGATTACTCTGTAAAAAGAATGTAGCATGTTATCTAGGATGGAGAGTCACTGAAAAATTTACAAGTAACTTCAGGCATGCCCCAGGGACTTGTGTTCGGACACTTGCTTTTCATGTTGTATAATAATGACCTTGCAAACAATATTAATAGTAACCTCGGGGTTTTTTACAGATGACACAGATATTTATAATGAAGTACTGTCTGAAAAAAAGCTGAAAAATATTCAGTCTCATCTTTCCAAGATTTCAAAGGGCTGTACCTCTAAATATTCAGAAACATAAAATTTTGCACTTCACTTCACAAAAGGAAAATATTTATTATCCAATGACTAAAGTTTCATCATGTCACAGCTGGAATGGGTCAACTCATAGAAGAAATACTTGGGTGTAACATTTTGTAGGGATATAAAAGCATACTGGCAAGATAGTATGGAAATGAAATCAGTCTACAAAGGAGACAGCTCACTAAACACTCGTGCATCTCACCACAGAATACTGCTAAAGTGTTGGGACCTGTACCAAATAAGACTAACAGGGGATATTGAAAACATATTAAAAAAAAAGACAGGAAGGATGTTCAGTGGGTTTTCTGCACCTTTGGAAGTGCTGAAGAAACTAAACTGGAAGGTGTTTGGAAATAGACACAAACTACCACACAAAAGCCTGCTTATAAAGTATCAAGAACCAACTTTAAGAGATGAATCTAGGGGTATACAACCACCCTCTATGCATCACTTCCACAGAAAATGGAGAGACAAGGTTAGATTAATTAAACAATGCACAGAGGCATTTATGCAATCATGCCTTCTGCTCTCCACATTTGAATCGAATAAGAAATACCCTCCTCCATGCACTTCTCAGTGGTTTGCAGAGAATGGATAGACAAGTAGATGTAAAGGAATATTTAACAGCCATATGAAGCACTCTTCCTCATGCTGTGCACAGAGCTTGCTCAGAATATATTTGAATGTAAAGACAGATGAATTTTAATACTTACCAGAGTCTCCTCTTTAACAGATATGTACTCAATCTCTTGCTTAGGAGATGTGTGTGGTTCAGCTTCCACCTGAAGTAAAGAAAACTAGTTAAGTACAGGTGAAACACACATTACAAGAAGCACAGATGAAACCTGTCTACAGAATATGAATGATTACTTCAAGACAATTGATAATCTTGGTCAGACTGGTACTTTAATCTAAATTTCCTGTTTACTACAAGAACCGTAGCGTACCCTGACACTAGGGATGAACACAAAATGAATTCAATGCACTGATACTACTGGGTGGTTATAATTAAACTTTCCCTTTTTAACACATTATAACATGGCAAATAATTACTGTACAAGTACCTAACTCGGTAGCATTAATGTCAAGGACATGGGGAAGAGAAATAATGCAGAACCAATTCAACTGAAATACTTTTAATGGGCTCCTGCAGTACATCATACCATTACATATCATTACCATTACTGCTACAAAAGGGGCTCACTATAGCACTCATCAGTGTCCAGAAGAATCTGAAAATGCAGGATTGTATTCTGTACAGTAGAACGAAACATATCCATAGGCATGCTGGCTACCTCTCTTGATATGTGTATGGGTGAATTCCTAAGGGACCAAACTGCTGAAGTCATTGGTCCCTAGACTTACACACTACTTAAACTAACTTATGCTAAGAACAAACACACACACACACACACACACACACACACACACACACACACATTCCAGATGGAGGACTCAAACCTCCAGCGGGTCTCTTGATATGCTACGCTTCAGATTAGCACATGTGTGAATGTTCCCTGGTAAACCCTGTCCTTCAAGTAGTCCCACAACCAGAAATCATGGGGAGTGGGATCAGGTGTTAATCCTGGCTAAGCATTTGGAAATGATCAGCTGATAATGAAATTGTTTCCAACTAAGTAAAAGCGAAGCAGATGAACTTCACGAGTGATGTGCAGTGGCACACCATCTTGCACGAAAATTGTTGAGTTCAACACGTCTATCTCCTGTAGGCTGGATATGACATGCTGGTGAAGCATTTCATAGTAATGCTGGCCAATCCCACTGCACAGTTTTGGTCATTCAGTGCCAACCTGTTCAAAGAGGAATGGGCCAATGATGAACATAGCCATGAAGCCACACCATACAATAACATGCTCACCATACAGAGCAACTTCATGCAGCGTGACTGGAAGTGAAGATTTCCACACTCAACAATTCTATGTGTTCACCTCACCCATCAGAGAAAAATGAGCTTTGTCTGTCCATAGGATGGTGCAGGGCCAGCCCTCGTCAACTTCAATCCACGTGAGAAAGTGAAAAGCGAAGTCAACACATTGTTGGGCATCCTGTGGTGCAAGATGCTGTACAATATGGATCTTGTGTGTTCAACTGTAATGACACAGCATGCGCACTGCCCGATGATCATGAATTGCGTTCGGCATTGCCTGCCATAGCAGCAACGATTTCATCAACCAGCTGTGGTGCAACCAGTCATTGGCCTCTTCCCGGAGCGACACCCAATTTTCCAGCTGATCTGAACTACTACTTCATGCTCCACACAGCAGGTGGAGAAAGAGGACCCTTCTGTAATACTTTCAGGTGGCAATATTCTTTGAGTGCAGCTGCAGCATTACTGTTGTTTTCGTAATGTAGCTTCACCAATAATGCCCTGCTCCTTTTGTCCTGACTGCTATTGGTCAGGTGTGTGCGACTATGAATCACGATGACTGATCACGGCACGTGGTGACCACAGTTGGAACTGGATAGTGGCACTGTGATGCCTGGAAATTGTGCACCTCTTACTCTGTGCATTAATGTCACAAAGTTTGGTACTCATACGGTAATTAGTTTCCATGTTATAATGTGTTAAATAGGGAAAGTTTAATTATAGTAAGCTGCTACATAAATCAAAGGGGATGAAACCAACCTTTACATTGCAGATTCGGCAGCATTCTATGTAGTTTTCTCTGCTCTCAGTTTGTTTCTATATCAGTGAAGATACATCTGCAGCTTGCCACAATTTCTGAATGAATGACACTTCAATGTAATAGTTTTGGGCCTGTGCACTTCAGCAGCTGGCAGTGAGGATTCATTGCACAAATTTCACATTATTGTCCTTTGTAGGCTGTGCAGCTGTAGTGTTGCTCTTCATGTTCACTTTGATACATTTTGGAATCACTTTTACTGCTACATAGTTTTTGTTAAATACAATTGGAAGTGACTCTTTTTAAAAAAAAAAATCTCTCTACCTGGTGAGGTACCAACAACATTATTTCAACCATTATGGTTTCAGAACACTGTAACTATAAGAACTGAAGAGCCCCCTCCCTCCCATTAATAGATCAGATGGGCACTACCGAAACAGCTACTACAGGGTTGCAGAGTATATGGAGCATGCATGTGACCTTTTTTTAGGCTAATGAAAGCCCTCCACAGGACCAATTAGATAAAATCTGATTTCAGATGGGGAATAATATATCCACATTTATTAAAGATAGTAACATTTGTTGTGGTACATTGAACAAAGAAAACATTAATGTAGTGTTATTTAACTGCAGGACCATCTATTGATAGGTCCCAGAACTCATCTTACAATACCCACATAGTACTAGTGATGGAAAGCTGGCAGAAACCAAATGTCAATAGCAACAAAATTTTAAATTTCAATTGGAACGTATATTGCAAACACAGGTTGAACACCAGTGGGAGAGGAGTGTTTATATATGTAAAAAAAAAATTATAATAACTATTCAGGTTGGTACAGATTCTGAATTCAAAATAATTTGGGTGGAGATAAGTGTTAAAGGTGGATCAGACATGGTTATTGATTACTTTTACAGACTCACCTGCTTTAGGAACATTTGAGTGGACACTTTGAGAACAGCTGATGTAAATTCCTGGGTCAGTTTATAGTATTTGGTGGATATTTCAAGTTACCAGATATAGACTGGGAGACTCAAGAGATTAAGGCAGGTAGTAGGGACAGGGAATCATATGAAATTGTTCTAAATGCCTTACCCAAAAATCATCTTGAGCGGCTAATCAGGCGATTGACTCTTGGCGGCAACATATTAGATCTCCTAGTCACCAACAATCCCAAACTTGTCAACTCACTTTGCCTAGAACAGGGAATCTGTGTTTATAAGGCCTCATTGAATATGGCTGTAAATAGTAATATCAAGAAAGGTGAGAAAATATTTCCATGCAGCAGGAGTGGCAAACAAAGTTGTGGCAGATGGGGAAAGAGCTGCTGTTGCTTGACAGCTATGTTAGAAAGCTCCTACTAAAGCAAAGAGAGTGTTGTGACAGTGCCATGACATTTAACGGTGCCACCATGACAGTACGCACAAACGGCGATAGAGGCGCTCCGCAACTCGGCTAAGCGCGGGAGCGCCACCTAGCTACGAACGGCGCCGGCCGCATGTCACGGCATGGCAGTTGAATAAGAGATACTGAGTTGTTATCATGTAACCAGCTATTGTTTCTAAGTGAGTGTGTTTGAATATCCACGCAATTATTGGTGATTAAAGGTTATAACAGAGAGTTTCACTGCAAAGTTAAGTGTACCAAAAGTCTCACAGACAAACAAAAACAGAATGAAGCCAAAATTAGTGTAAGAAGAATCATGGATGAAGTGTTCAACAAATTCGAAAGTAGAATTCTTTCTATCAATGAGACAGAAAATCCTAAAAAGTTTTAATCTGTAAACAGATTGAAGCCATCTGTCCAGACTCTCCATAGAATACTAAATGCTTTTCTCCAAACTGCTTCACTGAGAAAGATCACACTGTAGTTCCTCCTCCATGTTGTTGCACTCACATCAAAATGACAGATATTGAAATATGTCACTGTGTACTGAGGTCATTTTATGCAACCCCACAT
Organism: Schistocerca piceifrons; assembly: GCF_021461385.2. Lineage (NCBI taxonomy): Eukaryota > Metazoa > Arthropoda > Insecta > Orthoptera > Acrididae > Schistocerca > Schistocerca piceifrons. Next base: position 138,335,673 of record NC_060146.1, read on the forward strand.
GACAGAGCAACACTGTTTGCCAGTTCACTCTGGAGATGTGTAGCACATTGTCAAAATGTTGGAGACTAACTGCTAATGTATATGACGACATCTTAGATCTATTATACAAATTTTTATCTGACTAATTTATCACACTAATGCATCAAGTAATGTAATTTTCATTGTGTTACATACTGGAAAGTTGTTATTTCCACACTTCCCATTTTGATATCTGCTGTTAATTTAGTCATTTCTGATGGTGAAACATAGTTCACAAAACAAAGTTTCTGGACCATTTACGAAAGAGCAAGCACTAAAACAGAATAAACTTACAGAAACATCCAAAATCTGTATGACACCACAGCAAATTACACCAAGAAAGATTGGATACAGATGGATAAGTATAGCAGAAGTAAGGTGTATCTTGGTCCAAAAATACTGTGTAACTCACGGCCAATCCTCATGTGTATTTTTTACAGTATCACTCCATCTGCTAACAGTCTCCCAAACCTCAGAGAGGGAACTTAAATTGATTATGTAGCTGTCACCTGTTTGGATATCATTCCTGGTAAAGAAATAGTGCTGGTTGCATAAAATGACACTGGTAAGGGCAGCTGTTATCACCCTGTGTAATGATCAACTTCGGATCTGGGTGTTCACTGTCGGTAAGTGGTTCAAATCTTTGACATAAAAGTAATCAGCAAGAAATTACAAAATAAATATTACCTAGCACACCAGCATAAAACCCTCAATAACCTTTTTTGCTGGTATTACTAATAATATAATATAACTGGACAGACAAAAACAAAACAAAAAATCTTCTGAGCAGGTGGTGCCAGGAGAAAACACATGAAAGTTAAGGAAATGTGCCTGGCAGAAGGGCTGAAGAGGCAGGAAGAGGGATTGAGAATAAGGACTGACAAGTCACTCAGAACCCTAGGTCAGGAAAGACTTGCCAGACAGGATGAGAAGGAAAGACTGATGCTGGGAACTGCACCGAATGGAGTCTGAAAACCTGAGAGCTTAAAAGTGAAAGAGAGGATAGTAAGCAAGACAGAGATTACTTTTATTAACTCTTGCATGATGATTTGTTAGTAATCAGTCTTTCCTTCTCATCCTGTTTGGTAAGTCTTCCCTGATCCTTCCTGAAATCTCCTGAACCTCATCAGTCCTTTTCTTTCATTCCTCTTTCTTCATCTTTAACCATTCTGCCAGAAGAAGGAGCTACTGGCTCCATAGGCTTGCACATTTTCTTCAATTTTACATCTATTTTCTCCTGCCCCTTGGTGATTAGATTTTTTTATCTATCCAATTATATTACATTTTCAAAAATTGGTTATTTTCATTGGTAATATGTTATGTATGAATAAAAATGATTATCAAAGTTTTTATGTTGGTATGTTAGAATTTCTTCTATTCACTCCTGGCTGATCACGTTTGCATAAAAGCTTTTGATCACTTGCCAGTTATGAACACTGATATCATTATAAATGATCAAAAGCAGCCACCATTCATTTATGTCATGTTTCTGAGACTGTAAGTGTAAATTGTTTCTATAACAAATTGTATTAAGCATTGAAACCTGAAATTAAACACATTCTCTTGAAGGGGAATCACTTTCAAATCAACTTGTGAATTTTCTGTGGTTTAGGGTTCAAAGTGTCAGAGTCCTCAATTCTCATCAAAGATTTTTCTCAAAGGTACCTTATTCTTAGTTTCTTGTAACACCTGAGGATAGTGAAGTAATAGTTCTTGCATGTTTGAATTTCTGCATTCTTCACATTCAGTAATATGTAAAGATTTAAAATGTCCATTCGAAGATGTAGTCATACCATCTGCTTCTAATAGCTTCTCTCACAAATTTTATATTTTCTGGTATTCATGCTCACAGAAGTAACTCCATATCACATTTCTATTTGGGTTCATTAAGATTAGCTTTCAAATTCAGGAGCAGCACTTAAATTCAGACTGTCTCACACACAGTATAAGAGAGGAGCACATGAATTACTACACTTTAAGACTGCTTTTGTAGACCATCTGGGCCTCTGTCAGATGAAAGCCCCTTGTGGGGTATCTGTTACAGAAGGCTCTCAGAAAATTCCACTAATCCTCCCCACAGTGAACACAACTCTTGAGGGTTCTGAATTCAACTGCATTAAATTTGGGAGTTTTCTCATAATCATTAGAGATGTGAAATTTTCTGCATCCTCATCATCTACAAACAACCAGTTGTGTGTGCAGCTAATTTTATTATAGTTTTAATAATGATGCAGCACTTTCAAAATCTATGGTATCAAATGTCAGAGCCTCTTACAACCCATCTTTCAGGGAAGTGTTCACAAGAAACCACCTCAAAATATGAAACTAAAGATGTATTAAACAAAATAAACAGTTATAAAGTCCTAAGAGAAGAATCACTCAATGTAGAGCTGTTTAATTAGGCAAGGAAGTCATTTACAGACAGATTCCTAAACTACTTAAGTATGACCTGGTGAGGAGATGATATACCTGTGGGCTAGACTATATCAGTTCTCATTCTTGTCTTCAAAAAAGGAGACCTAAAGAACTGTGATAACTACTAAGGGATAAGCTTGTTGAAATTGGCATACAAAATTTTTGCAATCATCACCAAAATGAAATTAAATGATCATATGGCATTATTGGCTGGGAGAATCCATCTGGAGTTGTTCAGGTCCCTATTGTGGTCTTTTTATTTGATGCCACTTTGGTGATATGTGCACTGATGATAATGACATGATGAGGAAAACATGTTACCCCATCCTTGAGCAGATAAAATCTCTGACCCAGCCAGAAATTGATCCCAGGACCCCATGATCTAGAGGCAGTAACTCCTACTACTGGACCAAGAGCTGTGGTCCAAAATAAATTTTGCACAGATTATGAATACATCATGGGTGAAAAACAAAATGGCTTTTAAAAAGGAAGATTGTGCTGCAATGGCTATTTTTCACTGAATTTGCTAATACAAAAAATGGAGAATTCTAGACACACACATTATCTTTGTAAACTTTAAAAAAGCTTTTGATAAAGTAACACAAACAAATTATTACATATTCTAGCAGGTTATCGTATTGCCCAACAAGTTCTTTATCAGAGTACGGCAGAATACTTGTGGGACTACAACAGGGATGCAGCCTTTTACTACTGACCAAGAGAGGAGACAAATTCCACTTGAATTCATTCAAATCAACATGAACGCAAAGCTAGATGTTTTACTTTTTGCAGATGATTTGGCTCTTGTAGCACCTGAAGAAGATGATCTGCAGTGTTATGTACACAATTTTCATATTGTATCTGAATAATACAGCATGGGACACTGACACTGGGAAAAAAATCTATGGCCTCCTATGGAAAATGTCCAGAAGCACACCAGAATCCAACTTTATAAGACCTTAGCAAGACCTTTGCTATGCTATGGCAGTGAAGCCTGGACAGTAAAAGAAAAGATGTGAAAAGGCTGACAGTGTGTGAAATTAAATTACTGAGACAAACATCCAGTTGCACCAAATGGGATCACAAAAGCAACAAAGGCAGAGTGAAGGAACTTAAAATGGAACCCATGACACATTATATTCAGAACTACCAAAACAACTGGCGGAAACACCTACAAGGAAAAATCTCAGAGTGGATTACAAAATTCATGCTACACTACCATCCCAGAAATGTAAGATCATTAGGCTGATCATATAAAATATGTCAGAACTTCTCAATGAGGCTGTAACAGATCAAGAAGCTTAATACTTGGAAGGAAACTGACAATGATGATGATGATGATAATTATGGTGATTAAATAAGACAAAACTACTCCAAAAATTTGTTATTTATATGTAGATGATATTCAATATACCAAGGATGGCCAAGAAATTGGCACACAGGCAGTGCTCTTGCTTGCCTACTATAGTTCTCTCACCTGGCTGCACACTTCCCCACTGCCATGCCGTGGTAAAGAAACCTCTAAAGAAACAGAGATTATTGCATAATAGGTGTAAAACAGAGGGCTATAGATAGAGAGACACTGAATGAAATGTGTTTAGTTGTCAAGAGATTAATGTGTGAAGCCTTCAAAGACTACTGTAGCAGAATATTGTCTAATGATCATTCAAAAATCCAAAGAAATTCTGGTCATTAATAATGGATGTTAGTGGCACCAGAGTTAGTGTACAGACCTAGCGAATGAGGCGGGAACTGAAATCGAGGATAGCAAAGCAAAAGCTGAAATGTTTAACCCCACTTTCAAATGTTCCTTTATGAAGGAAACATCAGGAGAACTGCCAAATTAAACCTCATCCCATTGAAAAGATGAGCAAAATCAGTATAAGTATAAGTGGTGTTGATAAATTTCTGATATCATTAAAATTGAACAAAGCTCCAGGTCCCGATGAAATCCCTGTCATATTCCATACAGAATTTGCAGCTGTGTTAGCTCCTCTTCTATCTTAGATCCCTTGAAAAACAAAATCATTCTCAGTTCTTTGGAAAGCACAGGTCACACCCATCAATAAGAAGGTAGTAGAAGTGGTGCATAAAACTGCCATCCAATATCCCTGACATTGACTTGTTGTCAAATCTTGCAACATATTCTGAGCTAAAACTGATGCCCACGAGAAAGACAGGCCATGGTGCATACGTCATGAAGGTGGGCCTGAACTCACCCGCTCAGCTCAGCAGACAAAATGCATTCCTGAAACTGTTAACTCACAACTGGACAGTAAGACTCCATGTACTAATGAGAATTGCATTTTATAATGGAATCTGCTATTATGAAGTTTTACTGATTAGCAATACTACAAGAAACAGTACTTGATGTAAATGATATAACAGCTTGTTTGTAGAATTTAGTCTCTTCTGCTTAACAGTCCTCATTTCATACAAGAAGTAGGCCGTATGCAGGTGATAATCATTTTGGCAAGACGTTAATTTTATTGTACACTGGTACAGACGAAAGAAATTATAAGTAGGTCTATGGACTTACGATCAGTGTAGGACTAATAACAATAAGACTCCACAACCATGAATCCCAGTGGAAGATGCAATTATTGTTTGTACGTACACACCTTGTTATGAGTTAACAGGTGTAGAAGTGTAGTTTGTCTGCTGAGTTGACCGAGTGAGTACAGGCCGACCTTCATGATGTATGCATCACGGCCTGTCTTTCTCAGAAGCCTCGACTAAATCACAATGAGGTATCTTGAACACAATGAACTCCTCAGTCACAGTAAGCTCAGATTCTGAAAACACCGACTGTGTGAAACCCAACTCGGACTTTTCTGATATGATGTACTGGATGCTTTGGATCATGACAGGCAGGTAGATCCCATATTTCCAAAAAACATTTTAGTCAGTACCACACCTGTGCTTCTTGTCAAAAGTATGTTATATGAGGTATCAACAGAAGTTTGTGACTGGACTGACAACTTTTTGGAAGGAAGGACACAGCATGTTATCTTGGATGGAGAGTCATCACCAGATATAGAAATAATTTTGGGACCCCTGCTGTACATGTTGTACATCAATAACCTTGCAGACAATATTAATGGTAAGCTCAGACTTTTTTCAGATCATGGAGTTATCTATGATGGAGAAATGTCTCAAAGAAGATAAATAAAAATCCAGTCAGATCTTGATAGGATTTCAAAGTGGAGCAAAGACAGCTTTAAATGTTCAGAAATGTAAAATTGTACACACAAACAGAAAAAGAACACATAGTATCTAATGACTATAATATCAATGAATCGCTACTGGGATCAGCCAACTCATACAAGTACCTTAACACTTTGTAGGAATATGAAATGGAATGATCACATAGGCTCAGTTGTGGGTAAAGCAGGTTTATTGGTAGAATACTGGGAAAATGCAATCTATGAAATGGAATGATCACATAGGCTCAGTTGTGGGTAAAGCAGGTTTATTGGTAGAATACTGGGGAAATGCAATCTGTCTACAAAGAAGATTGCTTACGAATCACTCATACAACTGGTTCTAGAATACTGCACAAGAGTTTAGGACCCATACCAAATAGGACTAACATGAGATATTGAATGTATAAAGAGATGAGCAGCACAAATGGTCATAGGTTTGTTTGATCTGCGGGAGTGTGTCACAGAGATACTGAAGGAACTGAACTGGAAGACTCTAAGATAAATGTAAACTATCCCAAGAAGATCTATTAACAAAGTTTCAAGAACCAGATTTAAATGATGAAACTAGGTATATGTTTCAACTGCCCATGTATTGCTCACATAGGGATCATGGGGATAAGATTAGAATAATTGCAGCACCCATAGAGGCATTCAAACAATCATTCTTCTGCACTTCATACATAAATGAAATGTAAAAAAAAAGGACCCTAATAACTGGTACAATGGGATGTACCCTCTGCCAAGAACCTCATGGTGATTTACAGAGTATAGATGTAGATATGTAGACTGAAATATTTTATAACATTTGCAATTTCACTATGGAGCTGTGGAAACTGTTCACAAGGAAAACATGGTTGGTTGGTTGGTTTGTTTAAAAGAGGGAGAGATGACCAAACTGCTAGGTCATCAGTCCCTCCTTCTGATCAATATAATTCCACAAAGGTGGAAGTAAAATAATCGAGACATACAAAACACAGCTGGAAGAAAGGATAAAACCACAAGAATGACAGAAAGCCAATAAACACTAAAATGGATAAAATCAGACAAGTGAACCAGAGAGAGATGCAAGAAACATGTAAAAGAGATCAAAACAAGAGAGCAGATTACCATGGCTGTCTAACCATGAGAATAAAAAGGAGAAGCCAGCCTCTCTGGAACACATTAAAACCTCCACCCTAAAAGCACTAGGGCAAAGGACACAGACAGACAAAGGACATGCGCTAAAACTAAGATAAAATGATAAAACTCAACCTCACGAATAAAATGGGAAACTAAAGCTGCTGTTGAGGCATTGTCACCCAACATCGAAGGTAGGTTGCTGGGAAAGTTAAAAGTCAGCCGCAGAGTGGCTAAAAGTGGGCAGTCCAGCAAGAGGTGGTCAACTGTCATTTGTGAGCCACAGTGACAATGAGTTGAGTCCTCACGACGGAGGAGGTAACCATGTGTCAGCTGTGTATGGCCAATGCGGAGCCAGCAGAAGACAACTGATTCCCTGCGAGAGGACCGCATGGAAGACTTCCACACATTTGTAGTCTCCTTAATGACACACAGTTCGTTGTGCATACTGTTATGCCATCCCGTCTCCCAAAGCTGAAAAACCATGGTGCATAAGACAGAATGTAGGTCAGTTTCAGAGATGCCCATCTCCAGAAGCGGTTCCCATGTAGCCTGTCGGCAAGTTTGTTGCTTGGGATTCAGAGGTTCTGGGGTCCACACAAACACCACTGAATGACAGGGCATACCATGGCATAGATGGACTCCTGAATAGATGGTGAGGATAGCACTGGTCAATAGCTTGTAGGCTGCTCAAGGAGTCAGTACACAAGAGAAATGATTCAGCAGGGCATGAGCAGACGTGCTCAAGAGCACAAGATATGGCCACCAGCTCTGCAGTAAAAACACTGAAGCCATCTGGCAAGGAGTGTTATTCAATATGGCCTACATGAACATATGCAAAGCCTACATGACCATAAGCCATCGAGCCCTCTGTGTAAATGACTTCACGGCCCTGGTACATGTCGAGAATCTAGAGGAAGTGATGCGGAGAGCCTCGGGATTAACAGAGTCCTTACGACTATGTGAAAGGTCTAGAGCAATCTGTGGCCTAGGTGTACACCATGGAGGTGTACATGAATGGACCTCGATGAGAGGTGGTATCAGGAAGGATTCCACTTCAGACAGAAGGGACCAGAAGTGAACTGCAATCATAAGCCCTGACCTGGGCCGCCAATGCGGGAGATAAACTGCTGCGGTTGGGAAAAGGAGACAGTAATTCGGATGCACAGAAGAACTATGAATGTGTGCAACATAAGTGGCAAGTAGTTGGGCATGCCTAACCTTCAATGGAGGGACTCAAGGATCCTCCAGGACACTGGTCACCAGACTCGTTCTAAAAGTTCCTGTCACTGGGCGAACGCCACAGTGGTGCACTGGGTTGAGTAAATGCAACACTGAGGGCACTGCCAAACCATAAACCAGACTCCCATAGTTAAGGCAGGATTGAGCAAGGGCTCTGTAGAGCTGCAGCAACATAGAGAAATCTGCACCCCAGTTGGTGTTGCTCAGACGGCGGAGGACATTGAAGTGCTGCCAGCAGTTCTGCTTAAGCTTATGAAAGTGTGGTAGCCAAGTCAATCAGGTGTCAAAAATCATTCCTAAGAATCAACATGTCTACACCTCAGTGAGTGGATCATCATTCAGGTAAAGTTCTGGTTCAGTACGAATGGTGCGACACCGACAGAAAGGCATGACACACGACTGTGAGGCTGAAAACTGGAAGCCATAGGCTAGAGCCCATGACTGCACCTTGTCAATGGCTCCCTATAGGCACTGCTCAGTGACACCAGTACTGGAGGAGCAGTATGAAATGCAGAAGTCATCTGCATACAGAGAAGGTAAGAGAGACGGGCCTACAGCTACTGCTAGACCATTAACAGCCACGAAAAATAGAGAGACACTCAATATGGAGCCCTGCAGAATGCCATTCTCCTGAATATGGGGGGTGGGTGGTGAGAGGGGGGGACTCATGGTAGGCACTGACTTGGACACAGGAAGTATGGAGCAACAGGAAGCTTTGGATAAAAATCGGTAGCGGGCCCCGGAAACCTTATTCTTACAATGTGGCAATGATATAATGTCACCAAGTCATGTCGTATGCTTTACATAAGTCAAAAACGACAGCAACCAGATGTTGGCATCTGGAAAAGGCTGTTTGGATGGCAGACTCCAGGGACACGAGATTATCAGTGGTAGAGCAACCCTGGTGGAAGCTGCCCTGACATGGAGCCAATGAGCCACGTGACTCCAGGACCCAACCCAACCGCCAAGACACCATAACAGCAGTTTACAAAGAATGTTGGCGAGGCTGATGGGCTGATACTATCCACATCAAGCGGGTTTTGACTGGGTTTGAACACCAGAATGATGGTGCTCTCCAGCCATTGCAATGGAAAGACGACATCACACCAGATCCAGTTAAAGATGATGATGAGATGTTGCTTGTAGTCAGATGACAGATGTTTAGTCATCTGACTGTGGATCTGATCTGGCCCAGGAGCTATGTCAGGGCAATGTGCAAGGGCATTGAGGAGCTCCCTCTCTGTAAATGGGGCATTATAGGGTTCACTATGGCATATAGTGAACGAGAGGACTTTCCTTTGCAGCCACTGTTTGAGGGTGCAAAAGGCTGGGTGGTAGTCCTCTGACGCAGAGGCTTGAGCATAGTGCTCAGCAAAGTGCTCAGAAATCGTGTTTGCATCAGTAGATAACACGCCATTAATGTTAATGCCAGGGATACCTGTTGGAGACTGGTACCCAAAAAGACGTCTGATCTTCATCCAGACTTGGGAAGGTGATGTACGGCACCCAATGGTCAACACGTACCTCTCCCAATACTCCTGTTTCCATCGTTTTATAAGCTGGCAAATGTGGGCATGGAGCTGCTCTTAGGCTATTAGGTGCTCTAGCGAAGCGTGCCACTTATGTCGCTGACCTGCTCAATGACAACATCGACTGCACCATGTGGGGGAGATTCAGTGGTAACAGCAGAGGTGAAGGCTTCCCAGCCTGCCTCGTTTAAAGCCGATCTGGGTAGGTGTCCATGGGCACAATGCCGGGGAGTGACAGGAAGATGGGGAAGTGGTCACTACCACACAGGTCATCCCGTGCTCTCCAGTTGACTGATGGGAGAAGGCCAGGGCTGCAAACTGAGAGATCAATGGCCGAATATATGCCATGTGCCATACTGAAATGTGTGGGGACACCCGTTTTTAAGAGGCAGAGGTCAAGCTGTGGCAGTAAATTTTCGACCTTCCTACCTTGGCCACTAAGCATGGCACCACCCCACAAGGGATTAGGCACATTAAAATCTCCCACAAGTAGGAAAGGTTTAGGGGTACAGCACCATCTGGAGGAAGATCTACATTGCAGACAGTTATTTCCTCTGTCATCCTTATCCTAACAGCCACAGCTTCAAGAGGGGTTTGAAGGGGCATAGGTTCACTACATACTGAGTTCAGGGCATAGACGCAAACCCCTCCTGACACTATTACAGTCGCTACAGTTCCTGTAGTATCTCATAGCCGCAGAGGGCCGGGGTCCACATTGCCGGAAACCAGGTTTTGTAAAGCTTAACAGCTGCCATAGCTCAGTCAGGTGGTGGAAAAAATCTGCTGCAATTCCACTGGAGGATTACGTGATCATGTGAAGGCATGAAACACTCAATGAGGCAGACTACGCTTCAGGGTCACCTGCTGTCACCAGATGAGTACTTGTGCGATCGACATTCATTGTGTCTGAGGGCCCAGTGAGACCTAGGTCCTCAGTGGACACCAGAATCTCCACTTCATCCTCGGACACAGAGATTGTAGGTAGTGGTGGTGTGGGTGCCACAGCAGTACCTTGGTTCTTGGGGGTCTTTTCCTTTTTAGGTTTCTCTCGCTGCTCCTTAGGTTTGTCCAGCTGGAAGGGCTGCACTGAGTCAGTCTCAGAGACTGAGGAGGACCGTGAAGCTCTACAACCAGCTACCTGTGGATGCTTCAGCCACTAGCAGGTGTCAACTTTACCACTGGTAGGAACCTGGGAAGGGAGGGACCCAAGAGATCCCTTCCTGGTGAGAGGAGCCAAAGAAGACTTACTCTTCTCTGTCTGAGAAGTGGGGACTGACATCACCAATGGTTTTGGGGGGGGGGGGGGGGGCGGCGGTTGCTCCTGAAGTAGGTTGCGCAGGAGCAACAGGAAGGGAAGTGCCACCACCACCACCACCAAGGGGACAGGTGGAGTCTGACAGCTCTGAGAGACAACTGTATGTGGTGGAACGGGAGATGGTAGAACTGTTGTCGTAGCGGTGGCATAGGTTGACGTCATATGCACTGGATGAAGCCTCATATTTTCTCTTAGCCTAAGAGTAGGTTAGTTGGTCCACAATCTTGTATTCCATTATCTTTCTTTCTTTCTGGAGAATCCTGCAGTCTGGCGAGCAAGGCTCTCTGCAGTTGACACAGACAGGAGGTAGGGCACAGGGAGTATTGGAATGCAAAGAACGTCCACAATTCCGAAAGGGGATGTTGGAAGTACAGTGGGAAGAGTATGGCTGAACTTCCAGCACTTAAAGCACCACATCGGGGGAGGGATATATGGCTTTATGTCTGTACGGTAGACCATTACCTTGACCTTCTCAGGTAATGTGTCACCCTGGAAGGCCAAGATGAAGGCACCGGTGACAACCTGATCATCCCTCGGACCCTGGTGGATGCGCCGGATGAAATGGACACTTTGCCACTCTAAACTGGTGCGCAGCTCATCGTCGGACTGCAAAAGAAGGTCCCTGTGAAATTTGATACCCTGGACCATATTTACGGTCTTATGGGGCATGATGAAACAGAAACATCCACCAGCTTGTCACAGGCGCGTAGTGCCCGTGACTGGGCAGAGGACACTGTTTTGATCAAGACCAACATTGACCGCATTTTGAACACACCCGCGACCTCCCCAAACTTGTCCTCTAAATGCTCCACAAAAAACTGAGGTTTCATTGACAAGAAAGATTCCCCATCAACTCTCATACATTCGAGGTACCTGGGTGAATAAGCTTCACTGCCATCCTTAACCAGGCATTCCTACCATGGTGTGGCCAGGGGAGGGAATGATTTGGGGTTGTATTTCTTAGCATTGAAGTTAGACCTTGATTGCTTAGAGAGTGCTGGTGTTTGACCACCAGCAAGAGATGACATACTATGCTTCATGGCGTGTCATCCACTCTGATGCCACCAACTCTGACCAGGTGCCCTCCCCATGGGCACCACCCAGCTGCAGCAAAGGCCACGTGGCAGGATGGCCATTGCCGGGAGTCCTGATGCCCCACGGTGACTGGCATCTACTCCTTGGCATACATGGGGAGTTAAATGGGCAGGCATCAGCAGAGGAATCCCTGTGTGGTCAGGGGGTTACAATCAACAGGGTACATGGCGGCCCCACCACAACGGACTGGCTACTGTGATGGATATCAGGTGATAACGAGCTAATAAGTCCATTATTGTCAACAGCACAGAAAGCGATACTGCACAGAGGATGGAGGAAAATGCATCCAGGAGGGTGACTTCGTTCAACAGCTGGGGAATGAGCAGAAGTGCAGATCCACGTTGACGAAGAATGTGAAAGGTCTCAGCTCATGATGGACACCATGCATCATGTAAGGCCCCTTCCCCAGTTAGCTCACTCTTTGGGAAAATTTTGAAAATGGAGGTCAAACCCTACAGGGGACCCTCAGATAAAGGCTAAAACATGTGAGACTCCTTTTAATTGCCTCTTATGACAGGCAGGAATACCTCAGGCCTATTCTAACCCACGGACCCACACAAGCAGCAAGGAAAACATAGACCTGGACAGTTTTAATGTAAAGGAATGTTTTGTAAATGGGAATTAGACTGGAGATAAATGAGTTCCATCTGTATGTGCACAGGGGAGCTTTCAATTGAAATGGCAAATGGTCTCAAAACAGAGTAAGATTAGCAGTGTCCTCAAAAAGTTTAGAAAATTATTGTACTTCTTTCAAGGGTGCAAGTAATTTTTCAAACCTTCCATTTTGTTTAATGCAATATCCTAGGAGAATGTATGCTGTATTTCTCAGAATTTGTCCAATCCACAATGTGATCTTTTTCCAAATGCATCAGCATCAAATCAGAAATTAGTTGTTTCACACATTGCAATGCCTTACTGCATGCCGTGTGCAGTTAAGTGCACTTAAAATGCAACCTCTACAGTCCATTCAGGACGTTCTAATTTTCATTTCTACTCTCGTTTTTTTTCATAAATTCAGCAACAGTGGGTTTTAAATAAAAAAAAAATCATACCAAGCATCCCCCTTGGCTAGATCAATTTACTTTGCAGTAATATGTAAAGTCTCCACACTCTTTGTTCAATTTCATCAAAAGCAGTCACAACTGACAGTGGAATATTGCATGTAACTTCAGAAAAGTTACTATTCCTACGACTAATTTGTGTTCCATGCCAGCAAATTCTAGATGAACAGAACAATGAATCCCATTTGACAATAACTGTATTTTTTGGCTCTTTCACTATTAACTAAATCTTTAAATTGTTTCTGTCTGGATTGTGTTATCATGACGTTCCATTGCAAATCTGTGGTACCCATCAATTATGTGACATTATGCGATATTGAAAATTCTTATCCTTCACTTCTGTCATTCCAGTTCATTTTTAAAGGCTTGGGAGGATAAATCACCAGACTGCCTCTTTTTTGTGCACACTGCGACTGGACCTGTGAGCTTCCTTTGTACCACGAAGATCAAAAAGGTTAATTAGGAGAAAAACATCATGTAGTTGCAAGTGTTTGTATAGAACTAGGAGGGAGCATCCTCAACAACATACTAAAAACCCTGACAGGTGGGTGTGTGTGTTTGGGGAGGGGTGGGTTTAAAGGTCACTTTTTTATGTTTTTATCAAATAAGTCAAAATTTGTGGCTTCCAGTGAAAATGTTTTCCAGTACAAAATTAAATTAAGTTACATTAAATTTCTGACAAAAAGGATTTATTCATTTCTTCTGTAGCACTAATAGTTATTGCTGTCAGGGGAATGAAAAATCATGTATTATAAAAAATACAAGGTGAGTGAAAATGGACTTTACAACCTTGGAATTATAAAGAAATTTATTGAGATCACTTACAGAATCAGTATACGTGTCATTTTGTAGCAAACAACCTCAAGTTTGATTTACATAGTGTATCAGTACCCCATTCCACCACAAGGAGCACCAGCATAGTTTGCACAATTAAATTGAATTAAATTGGCCACTTTCACTGGTGTAGAGTGTGCTTGCTGTGTGTGCGGGTTGGTTTCACAAAGAGACCTTTGCAACAACTGTCCAGTGTAAATTTTGCACCAAATTCAATAAAGAATCTCCAAATAGGCCTACAATTTACTCTTGGCACAAGAACTTTGTTGAGATGGGTTGTTCACAGTGACATGATAAATTATGAGGTTGCCTGTGTATTGATAATTATGTTGAACAATTTAATGAGAGCCCCACTCACATTCCACAAAAATCAACACGAGATGCATCTTGCAAGACTGACATCCACGAAAGACTGTTTGGTGAGGAATAATACATGGATGTTTACACTTTAAACTGTACAGAATCACAATGGCTCAGCATATTAGCGATGCAGATAAAGTTGCTCGAGGGGAATTCTGTGTGGAAATGTTACATCAGCAGAGGATGATGAAACACAGATGAACACAATAATCTTCAACGATGAGTCAATATTTTATATCAGTGGCATGGTGAACACCCACAACAGCAGAATACGGAGGCAGCAAAAATCCAAATGTAATCCTGGAACATATTTGTGACAGCCCCAAATGTGTTTTGTGCCCTTAGTAAATTGAAAGTGTATGACCCTTTCTTCCTCAAGGAGAAAACTGTTACTGGTATTGTATGTGTGAATATACTTGGAAACTTTTTAATTCCTCAGAGCAATAAATATGACCGAGTTTGGATGGTTTACTACCAGGAAGATGGTACACCACCTCATTCCCTCACAGAAGTTTGAGATTTCCTCGATAATTGCTTCCCAGTTCAGTGGAATGGCCATGAAGGGCCATTCGCATGGCAACCTTGGTCCCCAGACATCACTGGATTTCTTTCTCTGGGGTTTCATTAAAGGCCATGTGTGTGTTCCTCTCCCACCAAACAATGTAGCCAACCTGAAAAATCGAATCTACGCTGCCACTGCATAAGTTACACCCAGTTTATTACAACAGACATGGTAAGAAATTGATTATCGGTGGGATGTTTGCCGCATCACAAGAGGCAGTCACATCAAACCAAAATGACACTTCACACTTATGTGAAACTAGAGGTAGTTTGCTGCAAAATGACACGTCTACTGATTCTGTAAGTTATCTCAATGAATTTATATATGATTCCAAAGTTGTAAAGTCCTTTCTGAGTCACCTGTATTAATCTGATGGTATAAAATTAATGTAAATCTTTAAAAGTCCTTTCTGAGTCACCTGTATTAATCTGATGGTATAAAATTAATGTAAATCTTTAAAAGAACTGGGCTAAAAACAAATATTAAATGTGTGTATGACATCTAAATGCATTAGAGGTGTATTAAGGAATAAATTGTGTCCCTGGAGTGTAACAAGATGGAGGAGGGAGATGTGTGCAATAAATGCGCAAGGAAAGCTCATTTGCCAAATTACATTCATGCACTTCTTCCTTCATAGGCCTGCGAACTGGAGGTCGAGCAGATGCATCCGAAGCATCATTAGGTGGAAGGTACAAAGAACGCAATGAGATCGTAAAGGGTGCGAGAACTTTCACGGCAATTGCTTGTATGGTCATGGTAAGATGGACAGGACTGGAGTGGCATCTGTCATCAATGAAAACAGCCACTCCACCTTTAGCCCTGTCTCCAGTAGCATCATCCTTCCTGTATAAGTGGTAACTCTGTAATGCAGGTGTATTAGTGACTATGATGCATTTCTTGCAAGCAAATGCAGAATGGGTTCTCCTGAACCAGGCGCTGTAATTCTTCCACATGTGAGCGATATCTATTTAAATTCATTATTCTACATTAACTATTTCTTGGTCTTGGGAATTTTTTTCCATTAGCGCATAATACTGACTATTCTCCAATACCACACTATGGCAACTGAGATATCTGTCTTAATTACGTATCCACTTTGCTATACCCTCTGCCAGTTTGTCAAGTTGTCTATGCACTGTTCCCTACATCCTGCTATCTACATTGAAATTGCTGCCAACTGCTTCATTATGTAATCTTGAAGTTAACACTGCCATACACACTAATATCCCCATGTGTCAATATATATTTTAATTTACATCACTAAATGAAAAATAATGGTGAATACGACAATCATTGTACAGTTTATTATTGCCATTCCACTGTTATCATTGTATGGTATCTGCACACTGATATTTACAGGCAATTACAAAAGTGTCAGGTATATTGAGAAGTGCTACTGCTCTTCAAAACACAGAAAACAATACCAGTCAACATAGGTCTGATAAAAGCACTCTTTCTGAGATATGAACACATGTTCATACGAGTGCTGAAAGATGGTTGGTTGTGGATAGAGCACAGTCATTGCTTGGTCCTCCTTCCATAGCAGCAACCGAGTTTTTTTAATGCCTTTCTTTAGCATAGTTCTACAGAGACGCCTTATTCTGAGCATTAAGCAGTCTGCAGTCAGTTGAATGGCCCATGTTGAGTTACACAGATTAC
Source organism: Schistocerca piceifrons (assembly GCF_021461385.2). Classification (NCBI taxonomy): domain Eukaryota; kingdom Metazoa; phylum Arthropoda; class Insecta; order Orthoptera; family Acrididae; genus Schistocerca; species Schistocerca piceifrons. The sequence goes on from NC_060146.1 coordinate 138,352,085, forward strand.
TTCACTCCAGTGCTCACTGCTGTTGTGTTGCTTGTGCCTACAAATGTAAATGGTTCCATACATTTTACTTATCTGTCTTCCGCCATGTGTAATCAATGGAAGTCTACTACTGCACAGGTAATAAGTTTGGACTATGCACTGAGAAGTCAGCAATCTGCAGTCAGGCAAACATTTGTTGAAATAAGTGGGGTATTTATGGTTGGCAATTTCTGTGCACTCTGCAGTGTTGGGAATGGCAACGGCATCATGTGTCCTGGTTTTCCCTCATTGTCATTTCTCCTACTAGCCTCAGACTTTTGCAACTTCACCTTCCAGAGGTTCTTTCCTGCTGATTTGGCACCTGGATACGTAATGTTGTGCAGTACCTAGGCCTTCCTGCTTTACCCCTAATATGACGGTGTCTCAGCTACCACGATGACATTATGCTTCACTTTCAGACTTGGGGCACCCGGCTGTTCCCTGGTGCTGCAATAGCTTCTACATTTGCCCCAATTTGCTCTGCATTTCACCCCAGCTGGCAGTCCACTGGTCATTGACATATGCAGTGTGGCTCCCAGGAGTTGCCAAAGTATAACTTGGGCAAATTTTTAATGTCCACTGCAGATATTATCCTTGGGCATAACAGGGCCATGCGTGCTACCACCGAGATTAAATGAGGCTTATATTCTCAGTGACATACTCTCCTACAAAGCTCGAGTATGTGCTATCTTGACAAAGACTACAGATAATATATATGTGGTGCCTGTTCTTTCAGACATGACAGAAAGAACACATTATGAATGTGGTGCCCCTTGCCCATCATCTCACCATTATTGGCAGCATTTTTCTAATTCCTATAAGGTAACGCCGTGAGTAATAAGGATAATCTGTGAGGGGCACTACATTCATACTGCATGGACAAACTGAGAATCTGGGTCAACAGGAGGCACACTAGGGTAGCCCATGCAGCTGCGATGGTCACTGTGTCCTGATGGTTTAGTGGTCAGAGCAACTGCCTAGTAAGCAGGAGACCCAGGCTTCAATCACAGTCTGGCACAAATTTTCAACATTTCCCACTGATTTGTATCAGTGCCTACTCCCACCCAATTTCTGTAATTAATTTGTGTCTTATCACAGATAATGTTTACACACGATGACACACCGGCACATTTTCGCATCAGTGTGTGTGAACGTCTGGGGCACACATTTAGGAGTACTGTAATGGTCACAGAGGCCCCACATACTGCCCTCCTCATTACCCAGACCACAATCCCCCAGGCTTCTGATTATTAAAGAAATTGGTCTACATTGCTCCGTTCAACATTATGCATACACCACAGGATACTGTCTTCATTGTATGCCAGCACGTACAATGAAAGGGTCAACTTCAAAGGGAGTGTGATTCCCAGTTCCGAAGGGCAAGGGATGCATTGTCATGAATGGCCATCACACTGAGCCCCTCTTAAGAACAAATTTTCTGATCTCATGAAGTATTTGAGAGGAATTCTGGTTTCTGTAACTACAAAAATAAACTAAAAACTTGTTATTTGAACCAAAAGAAATAAAAACAGCATAGCTTAAAAGAACTATGACAAGCTGTAGACTGCATAGCAGACTTAAAGCTACTAGCATAAACATGCAGTAGCTCCATGTGAGAAAGAAAACAAACAAACTCACTGAAGATCGCACAAAAATTACTGAAACATGTCTGGGTGGAAACAAAGCTACAAATGTGTTTTTCATAAGGCAGAATTCCTCTCAAATTTTCTTAGCAAACACAGAAAAAAGAGGAAATGCAGCAGTCACAAGATGATTAGCTTAGTAATCAAGTTTTTCTGAACCCACATTTACTGAACTCATTTTCTTGTTTCACTCAATATACTACAACTGAAATTATTTGATACTTTTTTTACATCCTGTATATTGTACGTACTGGCTTGTTCAAGCTACAAGTAACTTATGCACCTATCTACAGAAGATGTATACTACAAATAAAAGATAATTAGTACATTAATGCTATCAAACTGTAAAAACAGAGTGCTCCAACACTACCATTTTTTAAAGATTTCTGGAGTGTGAAATTACGAAGAAACTTGTTGAGTGAGGAAATCAATTGGTGGATTAACCAAAAAAATTAATAATAATTAAGTTTGCTGTTGCAAACTGACAAAACAAGATAGTAGTGAAGTTTTAGAACATGAAGTGAAAATGGCCTCTAAGCAACACACCAATCAAGCAAACTGGTGAACGGCATGTTATGCTGACAGGCCATATAATGTAAATCATGCCACTTTGTTGGGTCCAAATCTGAAGGAGCGTGGATATGCATTTTGTAACTTTTGGATCTAAAATAATAATGAAGAAAATCACTCACACTTGTACCACATTTTCAAAAAATTAGTGACTCACTTACGACAGCTAATAGGTGCCAAAACAAGTCTGAGTAACATAAGACTGAAGATGGTTGATGACAGTGCCAATCAATAATTTATATCTGAAATACTGTGATGTGTCTGTGCTGGATAATAATCCATTTTAATGAGACTTACTCTTTTTACTTTCTTGATGAAACTGTTGCCACTTTTATTTTTTTACTAGCTGCCTGAATGTTAATAAACATAACTGCTCACATTAATATTACTTACTGGCTCTTGTTTGATGAATGTTGTATCACAGAAAAAACTTTCATGTCTTGCCGGTGCCGTCATCTGAAAAAAGAAAAACCTGTAAGTGAAGACAAATTACAAAGAACAACCTGAGGCTAAATTGTGCACCATAAAAAGAAAGAGTATAAAATGATAACTTCAGAGACTTTACTGGTCTCATACAGACACGATTTTATGTTTGTTTGTGTGACCATCTTCTGCAGCAGCTGTTAAAATCTATTACTATTGGTTATCAATCTTGAGCTGACTGCAATTCAACTAAAAAGAATTACACCAGACGCATTTCGCTTTTATTTATAAAGTATCTTCCATGATTATTCTGTAAATTGGATACATATGTTTGCACATATTTGGTTCTTTTAGGTTAAAAACAGTGTTTTATTCATAACATTGGTGTGCAAGTTACTTACAATGTTCCTTTATATATTCTGCTCCTTCCCTCCTTGCTAGCAGTGGCAGACATCAATTCACATTTGCACTTAGCAGTTTTTGCCATTCTGCAGTATTTATTGCACTGTGTTATTTACACTTCACTTTTGAAAACCGTTTCTCATTCCGCACAGTGTTTACGTCTGTACGTCTGTTTTTGTTCATGCTGCAGGTGCTGCCAACCAGTGAAGCTACATTTGTGTGTGTGTGTGTGTGTGTGTGTGTGTGTGTGTGTGTGTGTGTGTGTGTGTGTAAATTTGTGTAATTGTCTTGCATGTTGGGTAGAGACTTGAGAAGACTGGAGTTAGGTTGATATTTTCCTTTTTCTTTTTCTTTTTTGGGATGGTGGAGGTGGAGGGGTGGGGGGGGGGGGGGGGGGGCATGTAGTGGGGATGTACCTGGATGGTGATTATAGGACAGAATCTGGGAGGAGATGGTAGTGATAAATGGAGCAAATGGTTATATGTGTTATTTAATGTTCTATTAAGTAGTCAGTCAGTTTAAAGAGCATGTGGTTTGCCAAGTTGGTGTGATCATTTATCAGTTGTTTCTTTTCTGTTATAGTTTTTTCAATGTGGTAGTTTTCTTGTAAGGTGAGTAGGTGTTCCCCCCCCCCCCCCCCCCCTCATGATTTACACATCTGTGTGTCTGGCTGTAATTTTATGTTGGTGTAAGTGTTCAGCAAAAGTTGAATAATTTGTGCTATACTTCTGTGCTATTACATGTTGTTTGTATCTTGAGTCCAATGTCTTCCTGGTTTGGCCTAAGTATTTTCCATCACACGTTTTGGATTTCAGTTGGTATACCCCTGATTTCTGATAGAGATCAGCTTTTCCTATTGTTTTTTGGATGTGTTTCTGAACTGAGTTGTTTGTTTGGTGGGCTATTTTTATGCCTTGTTTTTTTTTTTTTTAAATATTAGATATTCTGGGTGTGTATTTGTGGTTATATGTTATGATGTACCATCTTTTACTTTCCGTTTGTTTCACAGTTTGTGTTGTTCTTATTCTTTTATTTTGTGTCTTTATTTGTGTAGGATTTTGTCCTTGTGCTGATGACAGCTGGATCTTTGTTCTTTCCTGTTTCTTTATTTTCTTGTTCAGATTTGTCAATATTTTCTGTTTGCATCCACCGTTTTTGGTTATTTGTATTATGGTAGTCATTTCATTTTTGTAATTGTCTGTAGCTGATGGTACTGTGTTAAGTATGTGGAACATGTACTTAAGTGCTGCCTGCTTTTGAGAACTGGGGTGTTGTGATGTCTCATGGATAATTGTGTCTGTTGTCAGTTTTCAGTACATGTCAAATGTGTGTTGGTTGTTTTGAATCTTTAAGGGGATCTCAAGGAACTTAACTGTCTATTTTAATTTTTCTGTACTGTAAAATGTATCTTATCATGAACAGAATTCATGTCTGTGAGTAACTGGTCAACTTTATTGCTTGGTTTATCTATCAGGCACAAGATGTCAACCATATATCTAATCCAGTATTGGCGTCGTACCAATCTGGCACTATTTTGTTAAATAAAATCTGTTCTACATGGTTCATAAATATGTTTGCTATGGTTCCAGACACTGGGGATCCCATTAGTAATCCCTCACTTAGTAAATAGAATTCATTATTGAACTGAAAATAGTTCTGTTCCTGTTATTATAATGAATTCCATTCTATTCTATTCTATTCACAAAGAGAAGCATTACCAATGGGACCCCCAGTGTCTAGAACCATAGCAGCTATATTTATGTATCATGCAGAACACATTATACAGTGCCAAATACTGTAGGTACTATATCCTATACCGGATTAGATGAAAACTGACAAAAACAGACACAACTATACAGGAGACATCACAACACGCCAGTTCTCAAAAGCAGGCAGCACTAAAATACATGCTCCACAGTCTAATCACAGTACCATTAGATACAGAAAATTACAAGAAAATGAACACCATGATACAAATAACCATAAACAGAGGATACAAACAGAAATTAGTAACAAAGCTGAACAAGAAAATCAAGAAACAGGAAAGAAAAAACACCCAGCTGTCATCACACACAAATAAATACAAAAATACAAGAACAGTAACAACACAAACTGTGAAACAAACAGAAAGTAAAAGACGGTACACAATAAAATATAACCACAAGTACACATCGAGAATATCTAATATTTTCAAAAAAAAAACAAGGCATAAAAATAGCCCAGCAAACAAACAACTCAGTTCAGGAACGCATCCAAAAAACAATAGGCAAAGCTGATCTCTATCAGAAATCAGGGATATATCAAAACATGTGATGGAAAATACTTAGGCCAAACCAGGAAGACATTGGACTCAAGATACAAACAACATGTAACAGCACAGAAGTATAGCACAAATTATTCAACTTTTACTGAACACTTACACCAACATAAAATTACAGCCAGACACACAGATGTGTAAATCATGAAAGGGGGGGGGGGGGGGGGACACCTACTCACCTTACAAGAAAACTACCACATCGAAAAAACCATAACAGAAAAGAAACAACTGATAAATGATCACACCAACTTGGCAAACCACATGCTCTTTAAACTGACTGACTACTTAATAGAACATTAAATTTGCTCCATTTATCACTACCATCTCCTCCCAGATTCTGTCCTATAATCACCATCCAGGTATCCAGGTACATCCCCAATAGACGCTCGCTCGCCGCCCCCCCCCCCCCCCCCCCCCCACACGCACACACATGCCCCACCCATGAAAAGTAAATGTCAACCCGACCTCAGTCCTCTCACATCTCTAACATACAAGAACATTTCAGAACTTTTCACTAACTTGCGCACATATGCACACATACAAAGTAGTTTCTTTGGTTGGCAACACAAAACAATGTGAACGAAAATAAACATACACGAGTAAACACTGTTACGGTGGATTGAGAAACAGTTTACAAAAGTGAAGTGTAAATAATGCAGCGCAAAAAATATGGCAGAATGGCAAAAACTGCCAAGTGCAAATGCAAATCGAAATCTTTTGATATCAACCGCTGCTATCAAGGAGGGAAGGAGCAGAATATGTACAGAAACACCATAAGTGACTTGCGCCCCATGAACCATGGACCATACCGCTGGTGGGAAAGCTTGCGTGCCTCAGCGATACAGATAGCCGTACCATAGGTGCAACCACAATGGAGGGGTATCTGTTGAGAGGGCAGACAAATGTGTCGTTCCTGAAGAGGGGCAGCAGCCTTTCCAGTAGTTGCAGGGGCAACAGTATGGATGATTGACTGATCTGGCCTCTTAACATTAACCAAAACTGTCTTGCTGTGTTGGTACTGTGAACGGCTGAAAGCAAGGGGAAACTACAGATGTAATTGCTCCTGATTGCGTGCAGCTTTATTGTGTGGTTACATGATGGCATCCTCTTGGGTAAAATATTCCAGAGGTAAAATAGTCCCCCATTTGGATCTCTGTGTGGGGACTACTCAGGAGGATGTCATTATCAGGAGAAACAAAATTGGCTTTCTATGGATCAGTGCATGGAATGTCAGATCCCTTAATTGGGTAGGAAGTTTAGAAAATTTAAAAAGGGAAATGTTTAAAATTAGATGTAGTGGGTTTATGGGTGCGAGGAGAAGGCGGGAGGTTGGTTGGTTGGTTTGTTTGTTTGTTTTAGGGTGCAAAAACAACTGGAGTCATACACACCCAAGTCAAAACTATAGAACACAAAGAGGGAGAGGAGTTACAAAATGACTATATGTCAGTCCCAACTGACATAATAGAAGACACCTAAAAACAGCTATGAGCGAAAAGGGCTAAAAATGACACCATACAGAAACGGAGGTCCAAAACTAAAAATTAAATGGCCTTCGCCATAAGACACGGTCAACAGCCCGCACATCATTTGCTGAAATGGCCGATAATGCAGATGGCGAACCCAAACGGGAAAGTAAATGGTTAAAAATTGGGCATTCCATCAGGAAGTGGCAGACAGTTATGGCTAAAAAAGCAGTGCCCAATATGCAACCGAGTTAAAATAACCTCCTCCCAGCAGGAGGGCCAAGAGGAGGTTGACCAAGCCACTGGAAGAGGTTTAATAAGCCAGAGCTTATTCCTGTGAAGGGAGGGCCATTGGCAATGCCAAAGGAAAACCACCTCCTGACTACCGGCAACACAGATCATTGGAGGGAACATAGGTGCTCACCGGCTGACGTACGAGGACTGCAACTTTGACAGCAGCGTCAGCAGCCTCATTTCCTGGCAGACCGACATGACCAGGGACCCACAGAAACATCACACTGCCTCCACCAAGAGTGAGCAGTTGACAGTTTTCCTGGACTTGCTGCACTAAGGCATGGGCAGTGTACAGCGCACGTAGACTTTGAAGGGTACTGAGTGAATCTGAGCAGAAGACGCAATTGAAAAGGCTGTGTCGCCAGATGTACTTTGTAGCCTGATACAGGGTGAAAAGCTCAGGTGTAAATATTGAGTGGCGTGCCAGAAGTCAATATTGAAAGACACAGGTGCCAATGATGAAGACACACCCGACCACCATGGTCAGTCCGAGAGCCATCAGTGTAGACAAAGGTATTATCAAGAAGATCCATGGAAAGGTCGTGAAACTGAAGGTGATAGACCAAGGCTGGAGTAGTGTCCTTAAGAAGTGAATGAAGGCCATGGTTAGCATGAGCTGCTTCATGAAGCCAAGGTTGTGAAGGATTCACACCCACCGGGTAAGGTTCAGGTAGTGTGAAGTTAAACCGCCATAGCAAGTGCTGAAAGTGGACTTCAGGAGGTAACAGAAGAAGAAGGATGACCCCCATACTGACAAAGAAATCATCAAAGAAGGAGGCATAGGATGGGTGGCCATGCATGGCAAACAAACGGCATGCATACCTGCTGAGGAAAAAGTCACAATGGTAGGACAGGAGTAGTTCATCAGCTTTGGCATACAGACACTCATCTGAGCACCCATGGCCGAATGGATGCCACGATAGTGGATAGTGTTGAGACAGCATAAGTGGGATGGGTGTGAAGATGCATAAACAAAGCACCCATAGTCTAGTTTCGAATTGACAAGGAACTGGTAGACACTGAGGAGCATGGTTCGATCGGCACCCCAGGAGGCACCATTGACAACACGTAGGACATTGAGGAGCCACATACTGTCAGGTAAGATACATGGGAAGACCAAGAGAGTTTCCTATCGAGCATGAGTCCCAGGAATTTCATAGTTTAAATGAACAGAAGGGCAACAGGCCCAACGTGCAAAGATGGTAGGAGAAACCACTTGTGTCATCAGAAATTCATACAGATAGTTCTGTCAGTGGAAAAGGGAAAATCATTGTCAATGCTGCAGAAGTAAAGATGATCAAGACACTGCTGAAAATGTCGCTCAGTGAAACAGGTCCATGGAGAACTGCAATAGTGGCAAAATAGTCAACATATAGAAATGGGAAATGATTGTGAGCAAGACACAAAGTATTTTTTCAATCTCCTCAGAATGTTCAATCTATATTGTAGCAATGGAAATGTCACACATGATGGAGCATGTATAGATAACATCATTGTTAACTTTGATAGGGATTTGTACACTGTCAGTATTGTAGGTGGGGGATTTGCAGACCATGATCCAATACTCCTCACACTCAACCAAAACAAAACTGAAGGACTCCCCTCCAACACAGGTGCCAATGCTAAGGAAAAGGTAATGTGGGTTAGAGGGCAGAAGGAAGAATTAGTAAACCAGTTCATTTAGAAACTCTGAGATATTAAGTGGGACTGTATATATAACTGTCAAGTGGGAATAAATAAAACTGAAACTGCTTTCGAGAACTTCATTAAAATTTATTTAGATTTGTGGTATTCTTGTTCTCCTCTTATAAAAATCAATCATAAAAGCCAGCCTATAAAGAAAAACATTAAGTGGTACACAGATGAACTTACCAATATGAAGGAAAATATGTTATCATTGTACCACGTGTATAAAAATTCTCTTAAATATGGAACGGAGCAGAAAGATGAACTGTACACAGCGTATCTTGAATGTAAGAGAACCTACAAAACTAAGCTTAGAATGGCAAAAAGAACAGCATACAAAAGATACATTGAAGGGGCTTCTACTAAGTGCAAAGCTGCATGGAATGTTGTTGCACAAGAGCATTGCAGGAATGATGAACATAGCATAGCTCTTGACCCGGATAAAGTTAATTGTTTTTTCATGGACTCTGTAAGTGATATTAGGAACAAAATTGAAACAACAACCACTAATGCAAGTGATCTACTTAAGCAACAACAATCTGCAAAAAATACCTTTAAATGGAGGACAATCACACCCACTGAGATTACAAAGGTAAATTACATAATTAAAAAAACAGTGCATATAATTAGTGAACCATTGGCCTTTCTGTTTAATAGGTGTCTAGAGTTTGGAGTCTATCCTACAACTCTAAAAATATCGAAAGTTATCCCAGTGTATAAAAAAGGGGACAAAAATGGTCTCAAAAATTACCAGCCAGTTTCAATAGTTCCCATTTTCTCGAAAATATTTGAATTTCTTATTTATAACCAACTAAACTACTACTTTGAGTCACATAACTTACTCTCTAATAGTCAATTTGGCTTCCGCAAGGAAAGAAATACCACCACTGCTGTTCTTTCAATTGTGAATGAAGTAAGAACAGCCTTCGAGAATAAGAATAAAGCCTCACTTCTTTTATGTGATTTAAGTAAGGCATTTGACTGCAATTCTCATGATATCTTACTTACTAAACTCGAATTCTATGGCATACAAGACTCTGCATTGGCAGTAATTGAATCATACCTAAACAATAGGAAGCAGTTTGCCTCTGTCAGAAACAGAGACTCACAATTACTAGAAGTTAAGACGGGAGTCCCACAAGGTTCTGTCCTTGGGCCCTTCTTTTTTATAATTGCAGTCAATGATTTACCCCATTGTATCCCCAACACTGCTATTTGTTATGCTGATGAGACAACTTTGCTTGCTCAGCATGAGAACATATCAGTCACGAGAAAATATCAGTTCCACAAGATACGGTGCAAGATGGCCTGGAAGCAGCACTAAATTGGTTCTCATCAAATACACTGCTTTGCAATCCCGATAAAAACCACAGATTATACTAGGATTGTCAAAAGAGGTAGAGGTGAAAGCAGTTAAAATTCTAGGAATTCATGTAAACTAAGTTAACATGGGAAACACACATCAACCACACCTGCGCAAAATTGTCTCGAGTTATGTATTTAATGTAGAAACTGAGGAGCCTGGTGACAAAAGAATATTTAAGAGTTATTTATTTTGGACTCTTTCAGTCACATATAGAGTATGGATTGCTGATATGGAGACACTCTCTTCACATCACTGAAGGTCTAAAAATTCAGAAGAAAGTGATAAGGGCAATGAGCAACTCTGGTAGATCAGAGCACTGCCGGCCACTGTTCATTCAGCTGAAAATATTAACAGTTATTAATCTTAATATATACGCCTCAGCATTGTATGCAAAAACAATATAGCAGATTTTGAAATGAGGGAAAACATACACCACCATAATACCAGAGGCAAAACAAAATGAGACATATCTAGGTGCTGGCTGACAAGAACAGGGAATTTCCATCTAATCAAAAGTCTAAAAATATTTAATAAACTTCCATTTTCTTCTCGGTCAGCTCACATAAGTAGCTTCAGGAGCAAGCTACTAAACTGGTTACTAATCAATCCTTTTTACAATATAACATAATTTATGAATATAAAATCAATCGACATTAATTTTCAAGGATTTCATTATGTGATGTCACTGAATGTATTTATCTTATGTTATGGTGTATGTTATCATCTATGGGCACTATTTGCAATGCTCATTTAGCTTTAAGGTACTATTCAAGGAAAATGTTATATGATATCCATGTAAATTTCCTATTCCCCCTCAGGTGGTCAATGGTGAATAAAGAATCTGAATCTGAACAAAAATGGAGCTGGAGATGCCCGGTGGGAGACAGGCTGTGATAGGGTTAATGATGATAGCAAAGAGGAAGGCACTCAGGACAGGCACATTGTTTTCCTGGATGCAGGTGTCAGACAAGGCAGAACCCACGTGAACCTTGAAAACTTGATCTTGTAAAAATGCCTGAAGGAAACAGGGTGGGCAACCACAGAAGCCCCACGAACAAAGAGTACAGAGGATACCAGTTCTCCAGCAGGTGTCACAGGCATTCTCCAAATCGAAAAACATGGCCACAGTCTGGGATTTCTGCAAAAAACAATTCATGATGGGTAGACAAAGTAACAAGATGGTCAACTGCAGAATGCTGTGCTCAAAATCCACAATGTGCATTCGTCAGTAAATTGCGAGACTCAATCCACCATACCAGCCAGGCATGAATCAAACATTCCATCACTTTGCAAATGCAGCTGATAAGAGAGATTGGGCAGGAACTAGAAGGACGGTTTTTGTTCTTACTGGGCTTAGGTATGGGTATGACGGTGGCTTCGTGCCAGCATCCGGGAAATGTGCCCTCTGCCCAGATGTGGTTCTGTGTCTTAAGCAGAAAGTGCTTGCCCGCAAAAGAAAGGTGCTGTAACATCTGAAAGTGGATGGCGTCCGGCCCTGGGGCAGAGAAACAGGATGAACTGAGAGCATGATTGAGCTCCCTCATAGTAAAGGCGGCATTGTAGCACTCACAATTCGGACAAGAGAAAGGTATCGCCCGAGCCGCCTCCGCTCATTTCCAATGGAGGGTGATAGTGGGAAGAGCTCGAAACTTCTGCAAAATGGTGGCACAAGGTGTTGGAGACAGCAATAAGGTCCACAATAACATTGTCTGCTATTGTGAGGCTGGAAATTGGGGAATGGATCTTGATCCCAGAGAGTTGTCGGAGGTTGGCCCACACAAAAGAGGAAGGGGTGGGACTGTTAAAAGAAGTAGTGAATGAGATCCAGCTAGCTCATTTGCTATCCCTAAGAACGTGATGAAACTTAGAATGCATCTGTTTATAATTAACGCAGTTTGCCATAATAGGATAATGGTTAAAAACGCGGAGAGCACATCTCCGTGCACGAATTGCATCGTGCCATTCCTCCGTACACCATGGGACTATGACATGACGTGGTAAAGAGGAAGTGCGAGGAATGGAATGTTCTGCAGCAGTAAGGATAACATTGATGAGATAGTCCAGCTAGTCATCACAATTGGGGAAATCTTGTTCTTCGAAGGTCACCAAGGAGGAGTAAAACTGCCAGTCAGCCTTAGCAAGCTGCCATTTGGGCGTGCACGTGGATGGTGTAGGAGTCAGCAAACTCAGAGCACGCAGGAAATGATCACTTGAGTAAGTGTCAGAAAGAACGGACCACGCTACACGTTGGGCAAGTTGGGCAGTGCAAAAGGATAGGTCCAAACGGGAATAGGTGTGCAAGGAGTCGTAAAGGAAAGTGGGTGCTCCAGTGTTAAGGCAGAAGAGGTTAAGTTGGTTAAGAAGGTCAGCCAAGAGGGCACCTCTCTGACAGGTCCTGGAAGAATCCCAAAGGGGATGATGTGTATTAAAGTCACTGAGTAGCAAAAATGGGGGACATAGCTGCCCAATAAGCTGAAGACAGTCTGCCCTGGTGACATCAAATGACGGAGGTACATAAATGGTACAGAGAGAAAAAGTCAGGCAGGGAAGGGAAAAACGAACTGCAGCAGCTTGAAGATGGGTAGTCAGGGAGATGGGCTGACTATGAATGTCATCCTGTATGAGCAGCATGACGCTTCCATGAGATGGAATGCGGACCTCAGGGGGAAGGTCAAAACCAACAGGTATGAAATGTGAAAGTCCAAAGCAGTTGTGAGGGCGCAATTTCGTTTCCTGAAGGCAGAGTGATGCTAAAAGCAGCCATAAATCCTCTTTGTAGGACCAAAGGCCATAAACATTCCATTGGAGGACAGTCATGAGGAGAAAGAGATGTGGGGGTGTCAATTCGGTGGCCACAGAGCGACAGCCGGTGTAGAGTCGCTGCTACAGGGCACAGGAGCAGGTGGATGCTGGGGGTCCACAGAAGCATCAGCTTGCTTATGTGGTCGGTCCATTGAGTCCAACACTGAAAAACAGCCGGGTTAAGGTACCACTTGGTGACACCATTGATCAGGATCTTCAAGTTGGTGAAGGACAAGACTGTTTGCCTTTGGCGGACTTCTTTGAGTGTTTCCGGTTAGAGAAAGACTCGGGTGTTGTTTGGCTGGAGGGAGGGAGGAAGTCTTCATGGGAGTACTCCTTTCCTGCTCACTGGTTGTGTAGCTGGTGGCTTCATCCCTTGAGGCGAGAGTTTGATGGTTTGTTGCACAGCGGCATGGGGGGATGGCAATGCTACCTTGGCAATGGGCGATTTGTCACATCCTCGGAGCTGAATTTGAGGTCGCATGTCTGCGTGGCCATGTCCTTCATGGAGCGAGGAGTAACAAGAACAGAACTATAGGTGTCACACAGGAGAACACAGGGTTTGCGACTAGCCAGTAACTTCCGAGCTACTGGGTAAAGCACTTTTTCCTTTACCCAGATCTCTTTGACAGCCCACTCATCAAGATACACAGGACAATCCAGGAGGTGGCGGCATGGCCGCCATTGCAGCTGATACAGCGGGGAGGAGGAGGTGAACAATCACTCTCGTGTGCATCCCTAACACAGGTTACACATTTGGCTGGATGTCGACAAGATGTTCTAGTGTGGTTGAAATGATGACACTGGTAGCAGCGCATTGGGTTCAGAATGTACGACCGGACTGTGATAATTTCATAGCCTGCTTTGATCTCAGATGGCAGTACCACTCTATCAAAGGTGAGGAAAAGAGTGCGGGTGGGCACCACAGAGGAATCTACCTTTTTCATTACATGACAGACAGTAATGACACCCTGATCAGAGAGGTAACATTGGATTTCAGCCTCAGTTAGACCATCGAGCAGCCTGGTGTAAATTACACCACGGGAAGAATTCAAAGTTCTATGAGCCTCGACACAAAAAGGGTAGCCATGGAGAAGCAAGGCAGCAAGCGGTAGTTGTGCTTGAGAATCAGAGGCAGTCTCCAAAAGCATTCCGTAAACAAGAGCAGGATTTCACAGGGCCAGCAACTCCATCAGTACCTTTCTGAATAATAAACAGATTTACTGTGGCGAAGGACTGACCATCTTCAGTACGCGAGACCATGAGGAACTGTGGTGCAGTGGGAAGGCTCTTAAAATCAGTACCCTCATTACGTTTACATTCCGTAGGTGTTGACTGGGAAGATGATTGAGTCTGCGAGAAAATCCCACAAGATTACCCATGTCTCTGATTGCGCGCTCCTTCCAATTGGGGGCTCCCTTCACAAGGGGGCACACACACCTTAGGTGGTTGTTCACACATTAAGTCACACCTCCCAAACATCTGACAGAGGGACCAATCAGCAATTTGGGAAGGTTGCAACTCGTCGCTTCTCCCTGGGGCTGTCCTGTACCAGGAGTACGTGGGAACCCTACCCATCAACCTTGGGCTGGGAATTATGCATTACCCAGTCACCTGTTACATGCCAGACATGTGGGCCAGCCTTCAAGAGCACACAGGGAGGAAGAAGAAAAAGAGAAACCTCAAATGCTGAAGTGGAGGAACAAGAGGAGAATGGAAACAAAGAAAGGAAAAAGGGCGTGAAAACAAAAGTGGGACTGTTCTTATGTCAACGACAGACAGTGCAGAATATTCCCAATATCATCCTAGACATGTTCCCCAATGGAGGGGAAAAAGAATAGCAAGAGGACAGATATGAAGCATGGAATGGAAAATACACTGCAAAGGCTGGGGCCCCATGGTAGCCAAGCACAAACTCGCCAAAGAGTGGTGAGCCCCCTGGAGGGAGGGAATTTGATTTATTGGTATATATTAGGAACGTGTGATTCATCTGTAAAGGAGCATGCATATGGAACACTAGTGTGACCCATTCTTGAGCTCAGGAGTTTTGGATATGCACCAGGGTGGATTGAAGTAAGAGATCAAAGCAATTCAGAGGCAGGCTGCTGGATTTGTTACCAGTAGGTTCAAACAAACATGAGTATTGTGGAAATACTTCATGAACTCATCCTAGATGTAGGTTATATCCAATCTTTGACAACTGTAATTTAAGTTTTGTTTAGACCATATGTGTTTTGATTTATTCCAATGCATCTTAATTGGTCACTGTAGCAATGTGACTTTTCTTAGGCCGGTATTACACTATCAAATTTCTTTGTCAAAGATTTGGTCAAAGATGTGATCCAATATTCCGTCCAATATATTTGACAAAGATCTTTGACGTAGCGCTAGAAGGGGTATACACTGTCATCAAATTTTTCGTCAAAGTTCAAGATGGCTGACAGCAACTTGTTATTAACCGCAGCAGTTGTACGTACTCCAATTGCATTATGTGCACATGCGGGAAAGAAGTGGGGGAAAAAATGGAACCATACATACGAGGTTGACAGTCTTAAAAGTCCTGGGATTACAACTTGATAATAAATTCAGTTGGGAGGAGCACACCACAGAACTGCAGAAAGGCCTTAACAAATCTGTATTTGCAATTCTAGTGTTAGCAGACATAGGCAACATAAAAATGAAAAAGCTTGCATACTTTGCCTACTTTCATTACATAATGTTATATGGGATAATATTTTGGGGTAAATCTTGAAGTCAAACAAAAGTTTTCAGAGTCCAAAAGCGTGTAATACGTATTATTTGTGGAGTAAATTCACGGACGTCCTGCAGAAACCTCTTCAAAGAACTGGGTATACTAACTACTGCCTCTCAGTATATTTACTTCTTAATGAAAATTGTCGTAAATAATATATCTCTTTTTCCAACAAACAACTCAGTTCATACATACAATACCAGGAACAAAAATGATCCGCACAAGGACTTAAAAGCACTTACTTTAGTTCAAAAAGGGGTCCACTACTCAGGAACACTCATCTTCAATAATTTGCCAGGAAACATAAAAAATTTAGTTTGAAATAAAGATCAGTTTAAAAGGAGCCCGAAAGGCTTACTACTGGCCAACTCCTTCTACTCCATTGGTGAAATTTTTAATAGAAACAAATGATGTATTGTATTTATTCATACTATTAGTATTGTTATTTCAGCTTAAAAAAAATCGACATGTTCCACATCCACGAGGATCTCCTCAGCACGGATGTATGGAACGAAAAACTAATCTAATCTGGGTGAAACCGTGGGTTTTACGACGACACGATAAAAGCATTCAACAAAACTTGTTACGTGAGCTTACAGTGGAAGACGTCAAGTCATACATCAATTACTTAAGAATGGATGAGCATACATTTCTGTATGTGCTTAATGAAGTGTATCCTCATATCACAAAGCACAATATCCACTTAAGAACTGCTACATCTTCAGAAGACAGGCTCACTGTAACACTCCGATTCCTTGCTACAGGAGAGGGTTATGTTAGGTTAGGTTACGTCTCCAACCTTCTTAATCTATTTTTGTATTCACGGTGCCTCACGTTGTAAAGCGTCTCATCAGCTTCAGACATCTCTATTAATTTTTTAGTTGTCAGCACACACCAATTGTATTTACCAGCAATGGTTATAAAAACACTACAGACGACAGAACGCTGCAGCGATTCTAGCGCTCCATGTGGTAACATGTCACATTGCAGTGAACAGAAGACAAGCGGTTTCTTTGATCAAATATACAGCGAGGCCCCAGATTTGATCAAATATTGGACGACATTTGACAAAGTCCCTATTACACTATCAAATATCTTTGACAAAGATATTGGACAGAGAAATTTGATAGTGTAATACCGGCCTTCCAAATATTTTTGCCAAGATCACACATAGTTCCCATGTGCTGGATTACTGTTATTAAACAGTATTAAATTACTATTATTACTCATGGACTTCTTTTTAGTTCATATCTAACTTTCTTCTACATATAACTTTTCAATTTTAGTACACTGCATTTCACTGACACGGAACATATTTTCATTTTCATGTCTCAAAACTTTAATGTCTCTGGTTTATAAAATATTCAAATATATTACGGGAATGCAGCTGGGTGACATCTTTGACAAGAGACAAAATTTCAAGAGGTGCACAACCACACAATCATGGATGACAAAGATTAAATGTTATCCAGAGTGAATATTAACAATCAATGAATGAGATAACATTAACTCCTCCTGTCTGTCTGTCTGTCAGTGAAGGGGAAAGCAGGATTCCAAGCAGAATTTAAGCTAAAACTTCCATACTCAATCATTTAACCTCATTTGGTTCCTCAATAACACTATCCCAATAGCTGGAGGTGCATGCCAGAATCTCCAGGCAACAGCAGATTTGCTTGACAGTTTTAAATGTGTGCGATGCTTAGGCTCAGTACAATGACCTCCACAGTCCTAATATAATCTGACCGTGACATATAACATGCCACAGCTCCAAGGGATATGATAAATAGCCACATTACGCAAACCGAGATCATCCTTTATAGAACCTAGAAGAGCCTTTATCTTAGAGGTGATCGAGAAACACATCTCACATCATGCTTCCATAGACTAAGACCAGACCCTCCAAGGTATACAGACACTGTATAATAAGTACAAAACAAAGCATTGGGCTAAAGATAGAGAGATGCTATATGAAACTCATTTACCTGTCCAGATCTTTCACAAAACCCAAAGAAATTCTGCTTGAATGTAAAGCCTGTTAGTAGCCGCACAATACCAAAATTAGTGCCACCACCAAAATTTTGAGAGGCAATGAGAGACCACTGTGGAAGGAAATATGAAAACTCAATATGCAGAGTGTTAGTGGCATCAAGAAACATCTGAAATCATTAAAATTGAACAAAGCGCCACAGCCCAAATGGAATCCGTATCAGATTCTATACCCAATTTGCAGCTGAGTCAGCCCCCTAGGTTAACTACAATCATGGACAAAACAGGAACTGAAATTGAGAGTAGCAAAGCAAAAGCTGAAAAAGTTAACTTTAAAACATTCCTTTACAAGTTAACCATTATTCCACTGAAAGTGGAGTGAAATAGATATTAGTGTCAGTGGCACTGACATCATTAAAACTGAACAAAGCCCCAGGGCCCGATGGAATCCCTATCAGATTCTATACCATATTTGCAACTAGGTTAGCCCCTAGGTTAACTATAACCTATCATAGATCCCTCAAACAAAAACCCAGTCTGAAATGTGTAAGTTTGCTGCTAGTGACTTTTGAACAACACCAGTGACGGTTTGTTAGATCCTTTCCATTAGATTACGAGTGATGATAGTTTCACCTTTCTGGTTGTGAGAGTTCACAGAACATAAGGTACTGGGCAACACAGAACCCAAACATTGTTTATCAGCAACCACTCCATGGTGAAAAAATTAATTGGTTTGGTGCAGTGTAACAGAAATGTGCATCATTGGACTGTTTTTTTTTTTTTATGGTAACACGGTTACATACATGGAAATTTTTGATACATTTTGTGTTCAACAAATCGAATATAAAAGACAATATTGCTTCTTCCAGCAAGATGGGGTATCATGCCAGAGGTCTAAGTTATCCTTGGAAACAGTCCACGATGTCTTCACTGAGAAACGAACTGTCAGCAAAGATTTACGGCCACAAAGTTCACTGGATCTAAAAACATGTGACTTTTTCCTGTGGGGACACTTGAAGAGCAAGCCCTATGAAACAAAGTCACAGAAAGTACAGGAACTGAAAGATAACATCAGCCATGAAGTTGGCATTATCAAGAGCCAAACTTTACACTGGTTGTATCTGACTATGCTTAGAAGTGCACAACAGTGTATTGATTTTGCAGAGGGGTCACTTTCAGCATCACCTATAAATGTATTTTTCACTTTACTTTTCATTTTAAATAAATGTTAAACCTATCTCAGCTCTTCATTTCTGTAATTTTGCTGCATTTCCTTTATGTTTACATGGGCTACTTTCATCTGGGACATCCTGTATAATTTGAAACAAAATTTGTATACACAACAATGTGCTGGGTTTTGTTTTCTTTTCTTCTTCACAGTTGATTTTAAGAGAAAACAAGGGAATTATGTCTATGGCTAAATTTTTAATCCCACCATTCACAGATTAAAACTACGCAAAATACTGCCACTGAAAGTACTATCCTCACAGATCCAGTGGATCTCTTTCATACCCCATATATTAGTGATCCAAACTGATTTATCCATTCATTTTATGTGACTTCAATCGCCAGTCAAGGTTTTTCCTTGCACTAACAAACAAGGCTCAAGGTCCGTGGGCAGGAGGAGGAGGGGGGGGGGGGGAGGGTTAAGGGATGGACAGAGGGGGCAGGGGGAGAGGGGGTAAAGGAAATTGGCATAGAAATGGGGAAGCACGACAGAGAGAGGGGGGATGAGGAACTGGATGGAGAGAGAGAGAGAGAGAGAGAGAGAGAAGAGAGAGAGAGAGAGAGAGAGAGAGTGTGTGTGTGTGTGTGTGTGTGTGTGTGTGTGTGTGTGTGTAAGATGATGAGATGGGCAGAGAGGCAGGAGAAGGCAATTAGGCTGTATACCTGATTCCCATACATGCTTATCAATTGCGAAGTTTGCTAGTGAATGTATAGAAGAGCTATACAGGGAAAATCAACTTGAAGGTGACATTATTGAAAAGAGAAAGCAAACAGATGATGGTGTGATGGAAAATGTGACACTGCAAGAAGAATTTGATAGAGCACTGCAAGACCTAAGTTGAAACAAAGCCCCCGAAGTGGACAACATTCCCCCAGAGTTAATGAGATCCTTGGGAGCACCAACAGCTGCAAAAGCTTTCCACCTGCTGTGCAAGATCTATGAGACGGGGGAAATATCATCAGGCTCCAACAAGAAAGTAACAATCCCGATTACCAAGAAGGTGTGTGTGTCAACAGGTGTGAGTATTAAGGAAACATCAGTTTAATAAGTCATGGTTGTAAAATACTGACACTAACTACAGAAGAATGAAGCACCTGACAGTAGCTGACCTAGAGAAAAATCAGGTTGGATTCCACAGAAATCTAGTAACTTGCAAGGCAACACTGCCATTACAACTTATCTTTGAAAATATGGTATAAAAGGCAAACCCATATTGATAGTCTTTGTTGACTTAGAATGAGAGTTTGACAGTGTTGAAGTTTCAGGGAAAAAAATAAAGATATCAAAATGTTATCAACAATTTGTACAGAAAGTAGTCCTAGGAGATGAAGGATGTGAAATGGAGGCAACAATTTGTAGGAAATAAGACAGGATAGTAGCTTGTGTGAGTATTCAAGATTATTCAATCTGTACACTGGGCAAACAGTAACAAAAGCCAAGGAGAAATTTTGGAAATGAAAAAATTTTTAGGAAGGAGAAATGAAAACCT
This sequence comes from Schistocerca piceifrons, assembly GCF_021461385.2. Lineage (NCBI taxonomy): Eukaryota > Metazoa > Arthropoda > Insecta > Orthoptera > Acrididae > Schistocerca > Schistocerca piceifrons. Next base: position 138,372,524 of record NC_060146.1, read on the forward strand.
TTAAGGTTTTCCACTGACACTGTAATTCTGTCACAGATGGAAAAGATCAGTAGAATGGAAAATCAGGAGAATGCAATTAATTAATTAATTAATTTATTTATCTATGCAGAGATTGAGCTGTGCATGGCTCGTGTTCCCGCCATCATGTATTTTACACCCTGTTTTTAACGTACTTCCACCTCACTATGTTAACTTAAATTACTACTGTCACTGAGTTGTTGCTTTGCCTGACCATGAGCGGTGCTAGCAGCATGTATCAATATATCCCCTCTCGTAGTATCCTTGTTCGACTGCTATGACTTCCCGGTGGTTGTCTGTCATAAATGAGTTCGGGCTGCCAGTCAGTTGGAATGCGTCTGGAGCGCAGTCCGGACCTGCCAGTCAGGGAGTTGCACTGCGGCACTAGTGTAGTCAGGTTGGAGCAGCAATGAGGTCCACATCAACATGACTTGCCTGATCATTGCCACCACACTTCACTTAGCCAGGCCACGGTATTGGTGGATCGTCGGTCGGTCGTCCTACCGGACGATGCGTTTTGGCTCACCGGTGCGTGCTTAGTTACTGCATGGTATCGTTCAGGTCTCCGTGAAAGTGTTTGTCAGGTTGTGTGTGTAGTTGGCATTATTTCCACTGACGACTATTTTACATGTTGTCGGCATTCTGAGAGGAGTCGGTCAGTTGGTGTGGACCAATATCTCCATGCGGTGCAGTCGGCTGGGTCTGCTGGCGGTCGCCGCGCAGTGTTGGAACGTGTGTGGAGCTGTCCGATTGCTATGAGCTGCATTGCTCACCGACCCAGGACATCAAAGTTGAATGGTGTTTTAAGTACCCTAGCCACCTCCATTCATGTTGTGTGGTTTGTTTCGGTGGTTCGCTGTTGGGGAGGTTTTCCTGTGAGCAACACTGAGTGTTAGCATTGCTGAAATTTAGCCGCCATGTGGTTGAATTAACTATACTGATTGATTACAATTCAAGTGCACCAGCAGAATTTTCTGCCTTATGGCCATTAGTGTTCTGGTTACCTGACCTGGCCAGTAACGTAATTTCAGGCAGTGTCCTCTCCTCACCTGTTGTCGCTGTCCAACATGGTGTGTAGTTTTGACAGCTTAATTCATGTACATATCTGATTGTGAATAATTACATCCATAACATTTTGTGTTTGAGTTCTCATGTTCTGATTGGTGGCAAACAAGTCATTTTGTCGGTCAGTCCATGACTGTCCCTTGGCTGGGTTCAGTCGGATCAAATGTAGTTGGGCTCAACACCCGTCTCAACTAAGTGAACAAGGGCAAACCAACCCCCTGGAGGCTTCTGAGTGCCATTGTCTTTATTGTCTTTCTCACTGGTGTTTAATTGTTTGTTATAATCTATCACAGCCAATGATTTAAAAAATTCTTGGTTTTACTGTGTTTTATGTAAATTAAAGGCCTTCAGCCATGTATAAGTAAGTTTGAATTCTGGCAAGTGGATATTTGCTCAAAGGTTATTGTGTTTTCTTCTTTCAGTGCAGTTTCAGCCACTTAAAACTTAAGGCTTATGGTTATAGTTAACTTAAAAATTTTGGAAAGTTAATTGTGGGCCTTCAGCCACTTGGAACCTTAGTCTTAAAATTACCTTTCATGCTTAAACATTGTGGCCTTCTGCCCTTAAAGGTTTATGGTATTTTTGAATTTTGGAAAATCAATTGTGGGCCTTCAGCCACTTAAAAACTTATTCTTAAAATTACCCTTTAAGAAATATTTACATTGTTGATTTTTAAAATGTCTTGTTTGGAGGCCTTCAGCCGTGACAGAATTGGAATTTGAAACTAGTAGTTGTAAAAGTTTGGCTATGTGCCACTTTGGTTGTAAATGTGTTATTAAATTACAATTTTGAGTGAAACAGACCGACACATTATTCGGCCGTTTCCACAATCCTAATCAGCTGTTCTGCCCAGCAGGTTTAGCAGGGGTTTTCAGAGATCACAGGAAAATTATATAAGGTTTGCCACTGTCAAACAACAAAAATAATAATTAAAAATATACACACACAATATATATAAATATAGAGGATATGATAGGTTGATGGTCATGGCCTTTAAGAAGGAACCATCTTGGCATCTGCCAGTTAGTAGATAGTGTCTTGAGAAGAGGTTATTAGCTGGAAACCAGTAACAGTGAAACAATGGTGCTGAAGTGCAGCCAAATTAAATCTGGTCATACTGAGATATTTACATTAGGAAATGAGACACAAAAACAAGTTTTGCTATCTGGATTACAAAATAATTGGCAATGGCAGGAGTACAGAGGATTGTAAATGCAGGTTGCTGATAGCTTGAAAAGGTTTATTTTCTGGAAAAAAAAAAAAAAAGAAAGAAAAAAAAAACAGAAAGCAGTAGAGAACTTTTAAACTACTGTAATTTTCTACGAGAATTTGCAGTGTAGTCTTGTATGGAAGGGAAACATAGATAATAAACAGTATCAGCAAGAAGAGCATAGAGGCTTCTGAAATATCATGTTATGCGTACCAAAGAACCCTTATGACAATATTATGGAAAGTTTAGATTGCTGCTCACTGTATGGAGGGCATGTTTTGTTACAGGCAATCACAAGAAAAAGACAGCTCCATGTTGTAAGCCAGTCAATAGGTCCTCTCATACAAATGTGACCACCATCTCCGGCTGCTAAGGCCTCCACAGTCAGAGACAGTCATCATGTGTGTATGACTGTGTCTTCTACTCCAGATGAAGGGCATTTGACCAAAAGCTTAAATGTACAGAAGTTTTTTCATTGTGACTGTCTGTGACTCAACATCTCCACATGGAGAGTAGCAATCAATCCTTTCATAATATTGTGACTACTGGCAAAACCGAAAGTTGCAAACCTAAGTTTGACCTATGGCATCATCAAGATGGCAGACATTGCTGTTTCATTGGTGATCATGACACCACTCACAGCAACCATGAACAAAACATATACAATATGCAAAACATTTAACTCCAGCAATAAAATGACACTAAAGTGACAACAAGGGGAAGTAGGCATTTTTCAGCAGGGACAAACTAAATATACAACAATACAAATAAAGACAATTTCAAAACAAATATTAATTTGATGATCAAGCACAGAAAATTTTTAACATTCAGCACCCCCAAAACATGCAAAAATGAAAACCACATGACCTATGTAGTTCGTACGAATCCACCAATATCATGAACCCACACACAATTCCAATCCTGATACTGCAAACTTTGCTTGATTTAAGCGACAGCTACAAGCAAGCCCACAGTACCAAAAACAAAATCAAATTACAAATCCATTAACCAAACTTTCACTTAACCTGTCTATTCCAATGTCTGCAGTACAACAGATCAAAACTCATTCACATAACTAATATCAAAAACATAACCTAACCAACTATGGTGAACCAATATCCACAATATCTACCAACCACAAACCAAAACAACAACAAAACAGGAAACAAATTATTATATAAAACACACACACACACACACACACACACACACACACACACACACACACACACACAATAAAAAAGAAACAACCAAACTCAAGCACGAGTCCATCATCCACGCTACACAAAATCAAAGCAACCCACTAGCAGACCAGTACAAATTCTTCCAATGACAATTTCACACACCCAGATAACAATGTCAAATTACTCAGATACTTACCAAAAAACTTTGAAACACAAATATACAACAGAAGAGAATGCCACCAGATATTACAACACGTCATCTACAAACAAGACCGGACTCAAAGACACCATGCCACCACGACATAATAAAACACAACACACTTACGCCACAGATCAAAGCAAGCGGACTGGTGGAATCACAACTTTCACTTGCACAAATTAGATGGGTACAATGGATAACTAATGAAGAAGTGCTGAGTTAATACGAGGAGAAAAGAGCTTGCGTTACAACTTGATTAAAAGAAAGGCTTGGTTGATAAGACACGTTCTGAGGCACCATGGAATAATGTATTTGGTAATGGAGGGAAATGGATCCTCCACACTAAAGCAATATTCTAAAATTGAACACACAAGTGTTTTCTTAAGCAATTTTCTTTGCGGGCAGATTGCCTTTTCCCTCTATCCAGCAAAAGTACAGTTGTGGTGTGCCTGTCTCTTTCACTGTGTGCTGCAGTTGGTGATTGCACAATGGATTATGTGAAGTGCACACAACAAATGGTGAGCAGAATTCAGGTCAGTCTGTCATGACACCTAGTTTTCTTCTCTCTCTCCATATTGAAAATAATTGCAATCACTCACTTCCCATCAATCATCATGCACAGTTACCAACTGCAGTCACAACAGAGGAGCTGCATATACCCTTTAGCCCAGTGTTCTACCAATGACCCAAAGTCTGCCATGTGCTTTATGACTGCCCCTGTCATTGTTCCACTTCATATCCCATAAACTGTTAAACCCAAATATTTGTATTTGTTGACTGATCCCAACTGTGAATCACTGATGCTTTAGACATAGGATACGATCTTTCTGCATCTTGTTAAGTGCAAAATTTTACATTTCTGAATAATTAAAATAAGTTGCCAAGCTTTCCATCACTTTGTAATCTTATCAAGATCTTGCTGAACATTTGTGCAGCTTTTTCCAGATGATGCTTATTTATAAATATCTGCATAATGTGCATAAAACCTAAGGTAGCCTGCCAAGTCTTTAATGAAGATCATGGACAATCATTTTCCTTGTTGAACTCCTACAAGGACTAATTTTCTCCACCTTCTCTGCCAGTCACTGGAATGACTGAAGTACGACCTCTGAGCCCTGATAACAAGTACTGTTTGTTGCAACATGAGCCAAATCTGCAACTGGCTGCACTCTGTTGTTCCAGTAGGTGTTGGAACAGTCTTTTCTAAATGCTGAATGAGGCCTCTGGGCACACACATGAATGTACTATATGATTTTTTCCCATCCTTTGCTGCTACTCCCCCATGCAGTAGCACTGTTCATGGTACATTTGAACTGCCAATGATTAAAAGAATTTTGTCTCATTGCACATGCTTCCCCTTGACACACAGGCTTCCCAATGGATGAAGGTTGTCACAGAGGCTCAGTTTCAGTGGGAAACAGCACTTCAGACTTGTTTTAAGTGGCATAGTAACCTGAAATTTTAGTGGTACCTGTACAGGCTATATGAGTAACTCAAAGACTTCTTAAGTAATAGAACCTCTGGCGAGAGTTTGTCAGAGATGAGGGTGTCATCAAGACTGCCCCAGGGAGGTGCAATAGGACCAATCTGGTTCCCTAATCCCATAAATCTCAGTTTACACGACGTTGCATGCAATGGGGTTACCTGACCACTGCGCATGCATGGATTGCGTTTGCACAACTAGATTGTGAAACTAAGCAGTTTCAGCTCGCTCCAACTTTGATGGCACTAGTTGCACATGATTTGAGGTTAGGTGTGTCAGTACAGTGTAAACAAACAGAAATATGAAGTGGGGAATGGAAGAAATTCTTCACTTTTTGGACATCTACACTATGCATAAGTGATTGTGGGATTTTAATCATGCTGACTACAAAAACAAGCAGCGACGTGTTGCTGCACTACGAGAGCTAAACATTGAAAGACTGATGACGTCTGAGCTGCAGAGAAAAATACATTCAATTTGGAGCACATATACCAATTAACTAAGAAAAATGCAGGCAAGCAAAACATCTGGCTGTGGAAAAGCCCACATCTACAAGACGAAAATCCCATGGTTTGAGATGGCTGATTCATTTTTAAGGAAAATTGTGTACAAGAGAAAGGGATACACAAATCCGGCAAGTCGAATTATTTACTCAATATTAATTTATTTAAAAAGTCATCAATGCTTAACATTCACAGTTTGTAGTACTGCTACATATTTTCATACTCTTAAATTTGGCCATGGTACGGCACCATCTGTAACAAACTAGTCTGCAAACCATGCTCTTCTTAATGCAGCCTGTTTTGAATAATTATTGCTGCCGGCTTGTAGCTTTGTGTTTATCAGCCCCCCCCCCCCCCCCAGCATTTATACTCCTCCATGTCCCTGGCTGATAAATTCCACTTTTCACAGTCTCCTGATCAATCTACTCGGGCTGTAAATATTGTTGGGGAGCTGTTTTTCTCTGCCAGTTGTGGATAACACAAGTAGCCCTGACAATTTTGTCCACTATTTGTAGGCAGAGTGGTATCGGTTTTTCAAAAAGGCGAAATTTTGACATGAGAAGCCCGAATGCATTTTCTACAACACGTTGAGCTCTCAAAAGTCTGTAATTGAATATTTTTTCTTTTACACTGAGTGGACCATGTTTCGAGAAAGGCTTCATCAAATATGAGAGTTCTGCATTCTATTGCCGATTTTAATGTGCAGCTTGCAAAAATGCCACCATCAGATGCCCTCCCTGCTTCGCCTAAATCAACATAAGTAAAACAGTAGTTACTGTCTACAACAGCAAAAAGAACAATGCTGAAAGTTCCCTTATAATTCTGGAATTGAAAAACAGTTTTTGGTGGACATTTAATCATTACATGTTTCCCATCTACTGCACCAAAGCATGGGAAATTCCACGTAACCTCAAAGTTTTTCATTGTGTCCCTCCATTCATTTTCAGTTTGGGGTACCTGTAAAAAAGTAAAGTACTGCAGTTCATAAGAATGATACTAAATTATGATCAGGTGTATCACAAGTCTGGTTATAACAGTCTCATTCTCTCCCGTCCAGGATGCTAATACATAAAATGAAGAAGATGAAAATCTGTATGCATTGGAGGACACACTAATAAATGAACCACAATCTCCATCCATATCAAGCATGGACGAAGTCAATGACCATGTGAGTGTTCAACCTTGCAACAGTAGCTTCCAGTCAGCATCAAAAGACAGCACAAAGAAAAGACATGTAGAAGATACTTTCCAGCATCTCGAAAATGCTGTCAATGTACTAAGGTCAATTACAAACCAGCCTGATGATGAAGATGAAATTGTCAGATTTTGCAAGAGCATTATGAAGCAAATGCATAAATTGCCAGAAGAATATAACATAGAACTGATTAAGGGAATCCAGTCCCTAATTACCTATAAGCGGAAGCTTTTCTTGGCCCAACGGCAAAAGAAAGAACAGGTCCATTCGGAACAGTTAGTTGCTCCTGAGGAAATACTAGTTATGGAAGAAGGGCTGTCACAGTTAGAAACCATCCACTTATATTATGATGTCACAATGAATTAAGTTAAATTGTAATGGTGTGGTCTTCCTGCAAATGTATTTTTTTGATCTTTAATAATAATATTTAAAAAATAATTAAACAGTGTTATGCTTCAACTTCATGTATTCTGCAAGTCCCATTACATGGCATCACAAATATTTGGAACAAATTTGGCAATTGTGGACTTAGGAACACAATACAGGTGTTGTAGTGAATAATATGAATCTCCACTTGCCAGGAAATGCAATGTAATTTGTAACTTTAGCTCTGGCGACAATGCTTCAAGCATTACAGTATCTTTTTTCCTTATTGCATTGCTCACTGTTTTTAAAAGATAAATGAACTGGTCTGGTGTCATTCGGAGGTGGTTAAAATAACTTCTTGGGTCTTCCACTACAATTTCTTTTAGCAATGTCACAGAGCAACCAAGCTAATGTCTTTTCTTAATCCACCTGCAAACCCAAACATATTTCTTAATTTTTTTATCTTTCTTCTTATGCAGCGATTTCACACAGAGCAGCATTAACTCCACCAAAACTCGTGCAGCTGCCAAAACTTTCATTTTAGACAAGAATATATGGCACTCACAAACAACAAAACTGAAGTGTACACAGATGGCAATGTATCTACAGACATATACGAAACCATTTGCATGCAACTCGTTTCACACAATGAGTGTTGCAAGTCAGTGTTGTCACATAAACTAGGCTTAAATGATCTACAAGACATGGTGAGCAGCAATTTGCAGGTGTTAGTTGATGATACTGGTGCATGAAAAGGTGGTGTTGTGAAGCGACTATATGAGGATGGGAGATGACTTAGACAAAATTTCTATCTGGTTTCATGAATGGCAGTTTGCTGTAAATACAGAAAAATGTAAATTTATGCAGATGAATACAGCACTAGTTGTGTGTTGCTTGACACAGTCACGTCAATGAAATATGTAAATGTAATGTTGCAAAGGGATGTGAAACTGAACGAGCATGTAAAGACAGTAGAGGGGAATGCAAACGCTTCATATCAGTTTATTGGCAGAATTTCAGGAAAGTGTAGCTTATCTATACAGGAGACCTCATACAGAACACTAGTGCGACCCATTCTTGAGTACTGCTAGAGTGCTTTGGACCCCCACCAAGTCAAATTTCAGGAAGACACTGAAACAAATCAGAGGCAAGCTGCTAAATGTGTTAACGGTAGGTTCAATAAACACGTAAGTACTACAGAGATGCTACATGGTTTCAAATGGGAATCTCTCTTGAGAAGATGATGCTCTTTCCACAAAGCAGTGTTGAGAAAATTCCAAGAACCAGCATTTGAAGTTGAATGCAGAATCATTCTGCTGCTGACAATATACATTTCACATAAAGACCTACAAGATAAGAGAAATTAGGACTCGTGCAGAGATATTTAGACAGTATTTCTTTCACTCTGTTTTTGAGTGGAACAGGAAAGGAAATGACTAGTAGTGGTACAAGGTACCATCTGTGATGCACGAGTAGACGTTGGTTGCTGTCTCCCATGTGTAGGGTCCGAACCTGCCAGTGACTCCCCACACAGTCTAGCCAACATGTAGTGATGGGTAATGTATCTCCTGGAAATGAGACAGCACTTAAGGGAGAAAATTGTACATCAGGTACTTATGGTACCTTCTTGGTAGTTTGTCCAGCAAACCCACTCACAGCAGTTAGCAATCAGGACAACTTCAGCTGCTTATGAACAGCAACTAACTTTACCTGTCACTGAGAGCAACATTCACAAAAAGACTGTTTTGTTTACCCCAGTAGTTACTCATTATCATACGTACTATTTTGTTGAATGAAGATAACAGTGACAGCCTGAGTTGTACCCTACCCTCAGGTCTTGATGAGATTGAGAAGTAATATGACTAAGTTGATGCAGCCAATAAATGTGGTATTCCTGATTGCATAATAAAGTAATGTATTACAAACATTTCACTGCCTCTTGCAGATATAGTAAATTCATCTTCCCTGACTAGAACATTTCGAAACTGTTTAAAAAATTGCTAAAGTGGTCCCTATTCATAAGAAAGGAGACTAGTCAAGTACAGAAAACTTGAGACCCGCTGCCTTATTATCAGGCTTTAGTGGAATCATAGAAAAACTAATGTGTAACAGTTTAATGAAATTTTTTGAGAAAAACAAAATTCTCGCTGATACTCAGCACAGATTCAGGAAAAATAATTCAGCAACTACTGCCACCTATTATCTTATACACAATGCCCTCCAAATAATGGACAAAAACTGTGACACTGGCATTTTTTTAGACTTACATAAAGTTTTTGACATACTGGATCACAACATACTGTTAGACTCAAAATATATGGCATCAGAGGAGCTGCACTAAAATGATTCACACTATACTTGAGGAACAGGAAACAGAAAATACAAATAAAACATGAACTAAAAAAAAAAAAACATTTCTCAGATGCAGAAATTAAAAAATCAATACAAACAGGGAGTCCCTTGCATATATATTCTTGCGCAAATCCTCTTTCTCCGGCATATAAACAAGCTGCAAATGAAACAACAGCATAGCTAAATAAATGGTTTGAGGGGAATATACAACTGACAAACACCAAAAAAACAACATTCCTAAATTTCTGTTTAAAACATGATGCATGCAACACACGTGTGACAACAAATTCTAACAAAATTTTATCTTCTCTGTAAACAAAGTTTTTAAGCATATGGCTTCAAAATAGCTTCAACTGCAATGCACATATAAACAAAATAAACGCAACACTAATCAAAATATATTATAGTCTACAATTATTCTCAGTGAAAGTAAGTTTTAGTACTATCCAAACTGCCTTCTTTGCTCAATTCCATGGCTTCCTGCTGTACAGGATTATATTCTGGGATAAGACACTGCCTACTTCACTCATTTTCCGAACCCAGAAAAGAACAGTAAGAGCAATGCAATGTGCCCGACAAACAGATTCCACGTAGCAATCTTTGAAAAGACATCAATCCTTCCACTTCCCTGCAAGTGCATACTACAAATCTAAGTAAATTAGAAAGAATTTAGAAGACACAAATGAAAATTTTAATATCCATGAGCATGATACAAGGCAAAAGAAAAAGCTTCGTATCCAGTCACTACCAACATCAGCGTACAAGACTTCCACACTAAACCCTGGTATACAAATTTACAATAAGCTTCCACATAAGTTAAAAATCATATCATCATTCACATCCTTTTGTCAAACCCTAAGGGCATTCTCATTAGATCACTGCTTCTATTGAGCAGCATAATTTTTGAAACATTTGTCATAAAAGAGACGTGAAACAAGAAAGTGCATCTGCTGCACGTACTGAAAGATCTTTTGTGGGTAAAGCTAAAATTTACATATCTTCTGAAATAACACAGCATTTTTACTGTGTTGTGTTACTTTTTGTCTTGAGTTTGTTCTGTATCCCACAATCGGGAAAGATTTTTTGGATGGATCAATGAAGTAGTAAACAAACGAAAACAACTAATCTACTCCACTAAAGGAAGTTTACACATTCCTTTAGCTGATTTTTCTTTATAAAAGCTCACTATCAGCATCCCTGTTTACTTTAGCAATAAGTGTGTTTTGGAGATTCTGCCTTAAGCAATACAAGTTCTTGTTTTCTCTCTCTAATACCTTAATCAGTGAATAAGTGCATGTTCCCAGCATAGTTCAAAGAGTTTTGACATCATGAAACTCCAAGCATCAACAAACATTACAGATAACAAAACATATTCAAATTACAACTATACAGCAGGTGACAGTAATATGCACAACTGTATGTGCTGCGAATGAAATAAATGAAATGGTGGTGGTGGTGTAACACAACCTAAACATGTATCAATGAAGATAAAATAAACAAGAAATTATGCTTTAATAGGCATTGATCGATCTTCCTAACATATTCAAAGTTTACAGAATTATGGTAAAACAAGGTATGTTATTTTAGTTAGCTTTTAAAGCTCCACTTCTGTAATGTAGGCTACTCAGACCACTGTACAGGCTGGTGTAGTGCTGATATGTTGTTAAATGATTTCCCCTCCCCCCACCCCCCTAGCAAATTACGTTAAATTTTGGATGCATTACATTTTATATAGCATCATATACCACACTAGGAAAAGTGAAAGCGAGGAAAATTACTGCCTGATTAAGTGCATGCTATGCATAAACAGAGGTTCACTTAAGACAAGATGTGATATGCTGGGGTAATTCTCCAATTGCCCTTTGCAATTCTAGAATGCAGGAAAGTGCCACAAGGATAATTAATTGAAACAAACTAAGAGACTTCTGCTAAAACCACTTTCAGAACTTTAGATTCTAACACTGCGTTGCTTAATATATCCTGGAGACTGTAAAGACTTGAATTACATGCAAATCTACAATTATTTCAAAAGGGAGCATACCACACTGGCCTTCAGCTCTTCAATAAGCTCTCCACAAGTGCGATATAATGTCTATTGAAGACAATTTTTAATTTTGTAAAGGCGTGAAGTCTTATTTGCTGTGTCACCATTTTTATTCTATAAAAGCATACCTATTACAGTAAATGTCCTGGTTATGATTAATTGCAACACATGAACTAATCAGTGAGACAAATATTATATGCAGCTGTTGGAGTGTACTACAAACCATAACATATTGAGTGTAAATTTTAGCACATTTTGTCCGAAGTCTGTAGCACACTACGTAACATGAGGGCGCATGGGGCAACGAAATAAATGAGATATTCAACATCTTTCGTCACGATAAAACTAACCATTTCCAGAGTGACTGTTCGGAGGATCAATTCAGGATATTTCTTTCGACATGCCACTTATTTTTCACAAATGTTACGGCAAAACTAGTTACAGTTACACCCCCGCCTCATAGTAAGTCTGCCTCACTACAAGCCATAAAGTTATTATACTGCTGTACTTGCACATGTCAACTAATTTAATTAAGCGTCTCCCCCCACTATGAACGTCATAAGACGCACCTATAGGCTACTCGATGTTGGCCCTGATGCAGCGCGCCTTTTGAATCAGTGGCGAAGAAGTTCGTAGACACGCCCATGAGTGGCTACCTTCCACTAACTGCGTCGACACTATACAGAATACAGAAAGTAGTAAATAGTATGCGTAGACACGCCCATATGTGGCTATTTTCCGGTAACTGCGTCAAACACTATACAGAATACAGAAACTAGTAAATAAAGGAGCGCTGTGGTCCAGTGGTTAGCGTGAGCAGCTGCGGAACGAGAGGTCCTTCGTTCAAGTCTTCCCTCCAGTGAGAAGTTTAATTATCGTGTTCGGTCAGAGGGTTAGCTGCCCTCTGTAATAAAAAAAAAATTAGTTAATCGATCAACAACGAACTTGGACGGATGTCTTACGACGTCCGCCCCGAACAGATGCAACGAACAAAATGAGATTGAAAAGAAAAGATGGTAGAGCACTTGCCCTCGAAAGGCAAAGGTCCTGAGCTCGAGTCTCGGTCCGTCACACATTTTTAATCTGCCAGAAAGTTTCAGAAGTTATTATATTACGGAGCTAATAAATACACCAAAAGCATTATATCGCAGCTGTACTTATAGCAAGAATATAGTTGCAAATGGAAGATAACTAAGTTTCGTTCTCCTTATTAAGCAATGCTCACAAAAAAGTTCATCATTTTAAAACTAAACGATACGGTCAAGAAAGAAGACGTACATCATCATGGCTATAAAAAGAAGTCGGAAGAATTTGGCTCATGCGCGGAAGTAAAATCATTGCGCAAGAGCTTGATGAGAAAACACTCCGATTCCAAAAGTCACTCAGGGATCAATTTTAACAATTTTTTTTAACATCCGTCTATCTTTCCAAGGTCAGCCATGCCGTTGTATATTGATAATAGACATTCACAGTAGCTTCTAATCGCTTGTCAGTATTCAGGGTGACCAGCTGTTTATGAATTGCAACTATATCATCCTCTGCCTGAAAACAGTAAACACAGTGAGTCTGCAATACGACAGGTGCAATGCTTTACAGAAAAAAAAGTGCTTGGTGCAATAACATACAGAATAGTAAATAAATAATTTTACACTAAGCTTGCTAATTCTCTTTGAGTTTTTGATTCCGATACTATACAGGCATTAGTTACCAACAGCCTTTTGGAACTAAAGCGATTTACTGGCAAAAACGAGATATCTGTTGCGATAACAGTAAACTTGGTACAAGTCAAAGGAAAGTTTAAACTCCTGTTACAGGAGAGACACGACACGTTACGTAATTACAGTAACTGTAAATCACAAACACCGAATTATTATGAAATATAACATGCAAAATACCAGTAATTTACGAAAATCTATGCAAGCGTCCGAAACTTCCGAAAAATAGTTCCTTTTTCACATAAAAAATAAGAAAAATCTAGACATGTAAAAACGCTTATCCCTTCAACAACCACAAAGTGTGAGCAGTAGTAAACTAAAACAACAAATCATTCACGTCTGTTACTCATTCACCGCAAGAAGAATGATAATACTAAACATAGAGATCGCAATGACATTAGCTCATTCCTTGCTGCAGTGAGTGAACACAGTCAAAATGGCTTAACAAGGAAATATGAATACGGTGTGCTCATTATTTATTGATGCGAACCACTTCATACCCTTTAGTTCTTGTTTAAACCCAGCCCTTTCTTACTGTTTGTTATTTTGCCACCTCCGCTCATTTTGAACGTCGTGACAAGTTGAGCTGTCTATTGTTTCAGTGGCAGCAATACCAACACACTATGTTGTCGAAGTGATGCGCATCATGAGAAATTTCCTCAGGAACACTTACAAAACAATGCAAATACTTACAAAACAATGTATTCTTATGCAATATACGTTGCTTCATTTAGCTTCTGTCTATCGTTTGAACTGCCGAAATTAACAGCAAGTGCACGTAAGATTCCAAACATTTGTTTCGCTACTGTCATATCTTTGCATGCTGTCTAAATCGTAAACAAGTAACATCACAGCCTTAGTTCTGAACCCAAATGAAATAAAGCAAAGTACTGTTGGTGTGCGCTGTGTCGCAATCAGTGTTTAGTGTGTGTGCTTCGTTTTGTGTTTCGTGCAGTTTCAACTCAACTGTTCACATGTGCCGTCGCCGTTCTCCGTGTTTTGTGCGCCGTGTCACCAAGTGTTAGTGTTTTTATCGTCCAACGTGAACGGCTTCTTGTTTTTTGTTTTTTGTAACTACTTTCTCTGCCCGCCATTTTTTGTATTGTCTATGTCACCTATATCATATTATTGTACCCCATAAGGCTGGAGAACAGCGGATTAAGCTGCTGCCAACCCGCCTGTATCAGGTGATGAAAATTACAATAAAGGAAGAAAAAAGTGTGCGCTGTGAGACGGATTGCGATTCAGTTTTTGCGTAAAATTTGGAAACTATATGTGGAAAGATATAACTTAACTAATCAAAACATTCACGATGGAAGTTCTACCTTACCGATAGATGTACATTTTCACTTGCCGGCAGTACTTTCCCTGACATTTACTTTATGTTGGAAGTGTTGTATGCTAAATCAGTTGCATGTAAAATTTAACGTAGTTTGGTACTAGATAAAAATTAGTGAACAATGTTTCAGTTCCCGAGCTGTGTGGGTGTACCAAAGTGGGTCGCAAAAATGGATTTTTAAAAACAAAAATCTGCATTAGCCGGGTTGTGTAAACGTCAGATACGGTAGGAAGGTACCGCCTTGAGCAAAACTTCATTTGTTTATTTTCTCTTCACGAATACATGTTGCGGTGTTTAAACTGTCTTCAGAGATGTTTCCATTTATTTTACTTAGCAGAACATACTGCTGCTTATGCCGGTGACTGTCTCTGCAGTATTGCTGAGATTTTAATATGGTGTGTTGTCAACATTTTCTTTTTGTTGGTTGGTTGGGGTTTCTACAACTGCAAAACGCCATGGACTGGCATAGGCAACACGCTCCGTTTTTGCTGAATGCAAAACAAGAAATTGCTTTGCACAAGGGATAATCATTGAAACATATTTGTCACTAAACCAAACACGGGTTCTAATAGTGTGGTTTTATAAAGAGAAACCACCTCAAGATGCATATGTAAGCTTGGCATTGTGGCATAGGTTAGTTGTGTTCGTATAACATCACATTTATTCGCTTATTGAGGAAACCACAGCTAACTAGTTCATTTGTTCCCCAATCATATTGTCATAACTGGAGGAGACTTTAATCATTCAACATCAGATTGGGATGATTACAGTTTCGTATGTGATGGATGTGAGGTGATGTCCTGCGAAATTTTACCAAGAGGTCACTCTGATAACTACCTACCTACAAAGTTAGAACACTGATGATGGAAACGTGTTAGGTAGAACTAATGGTAAAAAACGATTTTGCTGCTTTGCTGATGTCCACCTTAGAACTGGCACCACTGAGCATGGAAAAATTAACATGTTCAATAAACTAAATAAAGAGACAGTAGTATCAGGGTCAGGGAGCCACTTGAAACATTTAACTCTGGACAGTATGATTTAGATTAACTGTGACACTGAAAGAACAGTTGAGCAAATGTAGGTTTTAGGCATATATGGACCTAATAGAACAGTTTATGAGAAAGGCCACCTGTGGTATACAGTCACTGTAAAGAATCTTATGACGAAAGAGTGACTATTGCATGTGTGTGTGAAACAAAGCATAAGGCTATGAATAGAGGGGATCTCGGTGAAATACAATTGGCTCTCAGAAAAGTAATGCATTAGGCCTAAGTCATAAATACTACCATTGCAGAAATATCTCAAACAAGGCCCCATAAAACCTAAATAAATTCTGGTCATCTATATAGGAAAGCCCATGAGTACAACCCCTTCTTGATTCTGTTACCATGGCAAAGATTATTAAAATTTAGTGTCAGCAGAATTCAGAAACAGCTGAAACTGGAAAAAAAGGAACAAAATCCAGGGTACCCTATCAGATTCTAGGCCTACATAGAATTTGATTGAGCACCTCCTACTTCCACACCTTTTAATCCACTTTATCATTGAGGAATGTTGATTTCTTGTTATATAGACCTACACACTTATTGAGGCAGTACGCTGTCTCCATCTTATTCGTTCTGACTTTATTGGCTTCTTTCCCCAAAATGTTTCATTCAGTTACTTCTCGTAGATACTTGAACTTGCTAGTTCCTTCAGTTGTTCCGTATTTAGCTCTCATCATCTTGAGGGCTGCTTTAATGTTTGTCATTTGTTTTATTTTCTCAAAGGAGATTTGTAATCCTGCTCTTTCAGCTGCTCTATCTGTGTACTGGCTGTTTCCATCGAGTCTGCAAAAATAGTTATGTTGTCTGTAAACACTAGACAGTCAATTTGTGGGTTGTCCCGTTTGTAACCTAATCTAAGTCCCTCCTTGATTCGGCTTTCTCCTTGTTGCATACTTCATTCCCTTACAACTTTTTCTAAAACATGGAGAAAAGCAGGAGGAGACCATTTCCTTGTCCAACTCCAGTGTTGATCTCAAAACTACCAGAAATTTCACCTCTGTTTTCATTTGAGCTTTGAACAGGTATTTGTTAAAGTTTGCTTAATTAGATCTGTGGTTTTACTGTCCAGTCCCAGTTCATTGAGAATTTCAGTGATTTTCTATTGTCTGATTTATAGGTTTTCCTGAACTGATTATAAAATTTTTCGATCTTTTTCAGATTCATTATAATTGACTTTAAATTGAAGATCTGCTATGAACATGATCTATTCTTGCTAAAACCACAATGATACTCACCAGTTTCAGGGTAGAATTTTTGTTCTGTCTTTTCTAATAGTGCTTTTAATAATAAGAGAAATTTCCCATAGTTGTTCACATCAGTTTTATCACCTCTGCTAAGTGCAGTGGATGGACCAAGGCTGTCTTCCACTCTCCAGGAATCTCTTCTGTTAACCAAATATTTTATACAATTTTTGGTTATCTTATCCAAAACTGTATTACTATTTGTATAATTCCAAAGTTCTGCTGTTATGGAATCCTCCCCACATTGTTTTTGAGGGATCTGATGATGTCTTTGGTTTACCATTTCATTGAGAGATGAGTGTCCCTGTATTGATTCTTTTCTTGGGAAAAGCCAAATTTTGAGTCATGACACTCAGAATTTGGTGAATTTTCAAGATACCGTATTAAAATCTTGCAGTTTTCTTGATTATTATTTGCTATTTTCCCATTTTGTTCTTTGAAGCTGAAGTTTCTTTTAAAAGTCTTGTAACTTCTATTACTGTTCATTTTGAAGTCATGGTGTGTTCATTTTAATTGGTTTTTATTATAATTTCCCTTGGTATTGATGACCACTTTGGCCATTTATTATCTTGTAGCAAGGGAACTTCAGTTTTCTGCATTCTTGGCTTCATTCAATTTTTGCCATGTGTTTTGTTTTTGTGACTGCTTCATCTCATTCCAAATGCCTTTTTCATCTCATCCCATATGCCCTTTTTATTTTGGTCAAGAGAATTATTTCTTTTACTGTTTGAATGAGAGACTTTCAATTGGCTGTGATTTACTAGGTTACCAGTTTTACACTAAGACTTCTTCTTTGTTTGAGTTTTTCAGTGTCGTATCTCAGAGTTCTTGGTTTGGCTTGTCCCTTGGTATTTCTTCATCAGACTTTAATTTTGGTTTTTGATACATAGTGGTCAGAAACCATATCTGCATATCTTAAGACCTTACCATTCTGTATTTCTTGGAAGGATTCTCTGGATATTGCAACATGATCTTTTTGACATTCACCAAAATTGGGTATTGGATAGCTCCATGATTTCTATTTTGTGGAGAGATGTATAAAGGCAGTGGATTTCAGTACTAGATTGGTTACTCTGCAGAGTTCTAGTAGTCTTTTGACATTCTTGTTTGTCCTTTTGTGAGCTGCGTAATTGCTGACAAAATTTTTTCTCTCATCCTAGTTGTGCATTAAAATCCCCCAGTAGTGTTAGGCTTTAGTGTATTTCTTTGGAATTTTCTTAAAGTTCTTCCCAAGATTTATCTGTTTCTTTTCTGTTTGCTTTACTGGCCCGACTGACTGGTGCGTGGGTGTTAACTGCTGCATATACCTAATCATTGCGTGTGAAGGACAGCATGGACATACTGCTTTATGCAACTGGGATCTATTATGGCATCTAAAATGTTGCATCTGGCAACGACAGCTGTTCTTAACTGTGGGACGTTCTTGATAACCCTTTTTCCTACTTTTCCTTTGATAATTCTGAAGCACTCTGATTCAAAGGTATGCTCATACATAAATCTTGTTTCTTGTACTTCAGCAAGAAGTATTGTGTGTTTAAGAAGAATATCTGTTATCTGTTTAATTTTCCCACTTTTCAGAACTAAAATTGTGCCAACAGTTGCAGCATTGTTGACAGAACCCACTGTGGACCTTTGGTGCAGAGCCGGGTGGAGGGTCTGAATCAGAGGCTCAGACGGTTTTGCAACCGTGTTGGCTGCAGATTCCTTGACTTGCGCCATAGGGTAGTGGGGTTTCGGGTTCCGCTGAACAGATCAGGAGTTCACTACACCCAGCTGGCAGCTACACGGGTAGCGCAGGCTGTGTGGCGTGGACTGGGCGGTTTTTTAGGTTAGAAGGCCTCGGGAAAGTACAGGGTGGGGTGCAATCTCAAAGGGTGCATGGCAAACACAGGACATACTTGGATCAAGGAACAGTCGGAATTGTAGTTGTAAATTGTTGTAGTTGTGCTGGGAAAGTCCCTGAGCTTCAAGCACTAATAGAAAGCACAGAAGCTGAAATCGTTATAGGTACAAAACGCTGGCTAAAGCCTGAAATAAGTTCTGCAGAAATTTTTACGAAGTCTCAGACAGTGTTCAGGAAAGATAGATTAAGCAGAATTGGTGTTGGAGTGTTTATGTCTGTCAGTAGTGGTTTATCTTGTAGTGAAGTTGAAGTAGATACTCCGTGTGAATTGGTATGGGTGGAGGTTATACTTAACAGCCGAACTAAGTTAATAATTGGCGCCTTCTACCGACCCCCAGACTCCGATGATATAGTTGCTGAACAGTTCAGAGAAAATTTGAGTCTCGGAACAAATAAATACCCCACTCATACGGATATAGTTGGTGGGGACTTCAACCTTCCCTCGATATGTTGGAAAAATACTTGTTGAAAACCAGTGGTAGGCAGAAAACACTTTCCGAGATTGTCCTAAATGCTTTCTCCAAAAATTATTTTGAGCAGTTACACCACGAACCCACGCGAATTGTAAATGGTTGCGAAAACACACTTGACCTCTTAGCCACAAACAATCCAGAGCTAATAGAGAGCATCATGACTGATACAGGGATTAGTGATCACAAGGTCGTTGTAGCTAGGCTCAATACCGTTTCTTCCAAATCCACCAGAAACAAACGCAAAATAATTTTATTTAAAAAAAGCGCATAAAGTGTCACTAGAAGCCTTCCTAAGAGACACTCTCCATTCTTTCCGAACTGACTATGCAAATGTAGACGAGATGTGGCTCAAATTCGAAGATATAGTAGCAACAGCAATTGAGAGATTCATACCTCATAAATTGGTAAGAGATGGAACTGATCCTCCATGGTACACAAAACAGGTCCAAACGCTGTTGCAAAGGCAACGGAAAAAGCAAGCGAAAATCTAGAAGAACGCGAAATCCCGAAGACTGGCTAAAATTTACAGACGCGCGAAGTTTGGCGTGGACTTCAATGCGAGATGCCTTTAATAGGTTCCACAATGAAACATTGTCTCGAAATTTGGTAGAAAATCTGAAGAAATTCTGGTTGTCTGTAAAGTACACAAGCGGCAAGACGCAGTCGATACCTTCGCTGCACAGTGCCAATGGTACTGTTACCAACGACTGTGCCGCTAAAGCGGAGTTATTGAATGCAGTTTTCCGAAATTCCTTCACCAGGGAAGACAAATGGAATATTCCAGAATTTGAAACGTGAACAGCTGCTAGCATGAGTTTCTTAGAAGTAGATACCTTAGGGGTTGCGAAGCAACTCAAATCGCTTGATACGGGCAAGTCTTCAGGTCCAGATTGTATACCGATTAGGTTCCTTTCAGACTACGCTGATACAATAGCTCCCTACTTAGCAATCATATACAACCGCTCGCTCACCGATAGATCTGTACCTACAGATTGGAAAATAGCGCAGGTCGCACCAGTGTTTTAGAAGGGTAGTAGGAGTAATCCATCGAACTACAGACGTATATCATTGACGTCGGTTTGCAGTAGGGTTTTGGAGCATATACTGTATTCAAACATTATGAATCACCTCGAATGGAACGATCTATTGATATGTAATCAGCATGGTTTCAGAAACATCGTTCTTGTGCAATGCAGCTAGCTCTTTATTTGCACGAAGTAATGGCCGCTATCGACAGGGGATCTCAAGTTGATTCCGTATTTCTAGATTTCCGGAAAGCTTTTGACACCGTTCCCCACAGGCGACTTCTAATCAAGCTGTGGGCCTATGGGGTATCGTCTCAGTTGTGTGACTGGATTCATGATTTCCTGTCAGGAAGGTCGCAGTTCATAGTAATAGACGGCAAATCATCAAGTAAAACTGAAGTGATATCAGGTGTTCCCCTGGGAAGTGTCCTGGGTCCTCTGCTGTTCCTGATCTATATAAATGACCTGGGTGACAATCTGAGCAGTTCTCTTAGGTTGTTCGCAGATGATGCTGTAATTTACCGTCTAGTAAGGTCATCCGAAGACCAGTATCAGTTGCAAAGCGATTTAGAAAAGATTGCTGTATGGTGTGGCAGGTGGCAGTTGACGCTAAATAACGAAAAGTGTGAGGTGATCCCCATGAGTTCCAAAAGAAATCTGTTGGAATTCGATTACTCGATAAATAGTACAATTCTCAAGGCTGTCGATTCAACTAAGTACCTAGGTGTTAAAATTACGAACAACTTCAGTTGGAAAGACCACATAGATAATATTGTGGGAAAGGCGAGCCAAAGGTTGCGTTTCATTGGCAGGACACTTAGAAGATGCAACACTACACTCGTTCGTCCTCTGTTAGAATATTGCTGCGCGGTGTGAGATCCTTACCAGGTGGGGTTGACGGGGAACATCGAAAGGGTGCAAAAAAGGGTAGTTCGTTTTGTATTATCACGTAATAGGGGGGAGAGTGTGGCAGATATGATACGCAAGTTGGGATGGAAGTCATTAAAGCAAAGATGTTTTTCATCGCGGCGAGATCAATTTATGAAATTTCAGTCACCAACTTTCTCTTCCAAATGC
This sequence comes from Schistocerca piceifrons, assembly GCF_021461385.2. Taxonomy (NCBI): domain Eukaryota; kingdom Metazoa; phylum Arthropoda; class Insecta; order Orthoptera; family Acrididae; genus Schistocerca; species Schistocerca piceifrons. Next base: position 138,393,965 of record NC_060146.1, read on the forward strand.
GAAAATATTTTGTTGAGCCCAACCTACATAGGTAGGAATGATCATCAAAATAAAATAAGAGAAATCGGAGCTCGAACAGAAAAATTTAGGTGTTCGTTTTTCCTGCGCGCTGTTCGGGAGTGGAATGGTAGAGAGACAGTATGATTGTGGTTCGATGAACCCTCTGCCAAGCACTTAAATCTGAATTGCAGAGTAGCCATGTAGATGTAGATGAAAGAAATTCTTCTGCTTGTACTCTATTTGATTCTGCCAGTTTCCAAAAAGCTCCAACTCTTTCAACATGTTGCTGCAAGTTCTCCAGACTCCATTGACTTGCATGCACTGCCCATGGTAATAATGTAATGGATACCATCTTTGACTTTCGATCATGCCTTTCAGGGTTTTGTCATGAAGTTAGCAGTATTGCAGCTAACCCTAAATAATTTCAAGGCTTGTAATCCTGGAAATCTCTACCATTGGCCTTTGTTCTCACATCCTCCTTTAGGGATAATTTCTCATACGAAGAGCAAGAGGGTATCATACGCCTCTACATGCTTATCTATCATGAAAGGCACTTGGTAGAGGATGTCTCCTTATATCGGAATTCAATCGGTGTCCACCCAAGTTGGCCACCAGTGTTGGAGTTGTGGGTTGATTTTGCCCAACTGTGAGACATTTCTCTTCAGTACTTATGGAGAGCTCCCTGAACATTCATTCATTTCCAAAATTTCGCCTTGATTACTGTAGCTGCTTACCAATGTACAGCTCAAATAACATGGGTTTATCCTCTCTCACTTCCGTCTCATTTACTGCCTTCTTTTAAAATCCTTCAACTAAGGACAGCTTTCTCCACAAACTGTAGATAAACCCGGAAACTTCAGAATTTCATACAACATGTTCTACTTACTATTGTTACAGTCTTTGAAATCTTCAAATACTGTAAATGTGGATTTGTATTTCTTCAGCATATCTTCAAAGATAAGTCATAGGGTCAGTTTTTCTTGTAGTGTCTGTACAGCTCTCCAGAACTCAGACAGATCATCTCTCTGATCAGTTATTACCAGTTGCTTAACCCTTCTGTGCACAAGTTGTATTAGTACTTAACAATCACAAGTTATTAAACTGATGTTTCAATAGTACAGCTGTCAATACCTGTCTTAGAATATTTCATTGTGTCATACATCCTTCATACTTCTTCATATTGGTTGCAACAGAGTTTTCATTGTTGGTTCTCCATAGGATCTTAATAATTCTGACAGAATATTGTCTGCCTGTAGCATCTTAATAATTTTTTTTAAAAATATGAAGTTTTATGAAAGAGAATAAATAATTTCTGGTGTGCACTTGAAATACTGGAGATGCAGTACAGTTAATCTGAATCTGTTATAATTTTATTTATTGATTCTAACTGTGGAAGGGGTCAAAAATTATTTTTCACTTGTCCTTCAGGCATGGTCATGAAAAAAATGTTGCTATGAGCATACAAGACACCATTATTTTGTATAACAAGATTAACAAGAATAAATGTTGATGTATTGAGGTGAATGTTACTCCAATTACTGACTTCTCATTTACTATTCTTTGACATTACTGTTAATGGCAATTTGTCTGGTAGATGAGCTGCTCCACGTTCCTTGTTTTGACTCAGGTCTTCCATTGCTCTGTCAATTTCTTCTCACAGTGTCATATCTCCCAGCTCATCTTCATCTGCTTCCTCTTCCCTTCCTATAATATCGCATTCAAGTTGTTTGCCATGTAAATGCTATCTATTTGTACCACCTTGGGCATTCCCTGGGTTTCCATCAGAGGTCTTGATATTTGTGAAGTCACTTCTCAGTTTCCAAAAGTTTATTTCATTTTCTGTGCACAGTATCTGACTCCCTCCACACTTTTACAGCTCTGCATTTCTAATCTAGCACTCAATGGTTTTCCATTTTGAAGTTCCTGTGAATTTCATTGTTTAGGTGCCTGTACTCCATTTTGCCTGATTATTTGGTAGCATTTTTAAGTCTTTTCCTTTGATCAATCAACTTTAATATCTCTTGTATATTTAAAGAATCTCTTCTGATCATGATGATGAGCCTATTTGATTCTCTGATACCCTCACTATTTCATATCTCAAAGCTACGCATTCCTTCTTCATTGTGTTCCTTTCCCCCCACTTCCTTTACTCGTCACCTAATTCCCTCTTTTTACAGTCTAACAATATCAAATTCTTTCAAATTGCTCAACTCCTATCACATTGATTTCATACCCTTCTTCAATTTTCCTTTGTTCTACAATATTACTTTTATTGTGTTAACCAGTTTTTGGCTTTCAAGGCCATCTTCAGACATTTAAAGAAAACTGTATAGACTACACAGCCCATCCCAAAAGATCCAAGATTGATTTTACTCATGGCTTATAAGCAATATCAGCCGAGTAACTACTGTGGCAGCTTGAAGTAACAACTGTAAGCCGCAATTATGCATTTGACCAATCAGGTGTAAGCAGGCAGTATTAAGTAGTGGACATGCTGCTGTAGTGTGTCAACATTGTGTCGCAAATCACTATTGAACAATGTCTCTAAATCAAGCATTCAATACACTCTCCAGAATGTTTTGAAGAAGCGAAGAGGTTGTGCAAAGCTGACATGCACACCTCGAATCTTGAACAAAAGTGATGACATATCGACACCAGCCATGAAATGATTGAAATGCAAAATGTTGACAATTATTTCCTGGAGAAAGTAATCTCAGGTGATGAGACTTGGTGTTGTCAGTACAGACCTACCACAAAATCGTGGAGTGAACCTTGAAGGTTCAGTGTGTTGATGATATAACTGACATTCGAGCCAGTGTGATGTGCAAGTTGGACAGTGTCCCAAAGGAGGATGAAGTAGAGGAGATAGAAAATGCAGAGTGGCAACAGAAAGGAAACCATTTCTACAAAAGAGTGATTTGTTACCATCTAACAGACACGGTCCAGTCACATTAATGTGACCATCAGCTTTGTTCAGTGTCAGCATTCAGTAGCGGCTCACAGATGGTTGGTGGCCGCCCAAGTGTTACTGGGATGTTGAAAACAGCAGCCATTGTTGTAATGTGGAAATGGAGCAATTTACCTGAGGTCTGAAAGAGCGTGATCATTGATTTTTGAGTCATGGGTTGAAGCATCTGTGACACGGCTAAATTTGTAAATGGTTTGTGTGCCACTGTGTTAAAGTATACTGTGCATGGCTTAACGGTGCTATATGAAACTGGCACAGAGGCAGCTGTGGTTCATCTTGGGACATAGATGATGGAAGTGAACAACATCTGTGGAGATGCGAATGGCTGAATAGGCATGCAGCTATTGAGTGACACTGACCACCCAGATGAACCAATGGGGCTACCAGCAGTGTCTCCTCAACACCTGTTCAGTGAATGTTGCTGCGTATGGACCTCCGTAGCAGGCACCTGGTTCATGCACTGTGCTGACTGCCGTTCATTGGCAATGAAGGCTGGAATTTTTGCACACCAGTACCATAACAGGATGCCCACTGAGTGGTGACAGATGAATTCTGGAAGGCACAGTGGATCAATACACGTAAGCATTATCCTTGAGGACTATGTCCATGCCAACATGCAGTTTGTTTTTCCTTTGCACTGTGGCATCTACCTGCAGGACTTTGCAATGTCACACATGTGGCAGTTATGTGTGTGGTTCGAGGAGCATCAGGATGAGTTTACCATACGCCCCTGGCCACCAATAGCATAGGGCACTGCATCAAATCAATCTTTGGAAAGAAAAGAACAACAACAATAACGGCAACAACATATCCATATATTTGGACAAACTGCTTGTGTATGCAATACATCAATGCTTACTATGCAGGTGGTGTTAAAAAGATATTTTTAGAGATGGTAGTTAGTACCCATCCAAACCAGAAAACAGGTGTAATGCACTTTGGTCTGGAAATGTATACTTTCTGAGATAAAGTGCATCAGGTGTAGTCAGATAATGAAAGGGAATAACTAGATAAGATGAGGAGGGAGAAGAGGGCTGGGGAATTGGAAGTGGGAGTTGGTAAGAAGACCAGTAGCTAGGATAAGGATGCATTGAGATAGTTTCACATGGTGTATCAGGAATAGATTTTACCAACTGTCAGAATTTACCAGTGACGAGTCTCTTGTATCTGTAGGTGTAGGAAACATGCACCAGACCCTGAACAGTTAAGAAACTGAAGTCAGTTGTAAATTCAAATAGGAAGAAGGAGGTTCTATTATTAGGTATAAGGGTATGCTAAAAAGTGATACCTCTGAATTTAACATCAGTTGAGGCATTAAATGTCAAGCATAGCACTCAGTTGAATTTCCTGCTTCACTAATGGAAGTTGTAAGCCACTGCTGCTAGAGGGCTCCACACTGTAGTGTGTAATATGGCTGTGTGTAACGTGACTATGTGAGTGCTTGAATTTCTAACTGCAGAAAACGACATTCCAATTGAAATCAATAGAAGAATGAAAGCTGTGTAGGGTGATGCCTGTATTGACATCAGTAATGTGCGACATTGGGTTGTTCGTTATAACAGTGAAGGAAACAGTGGTGTTAACCGCAACCTGTGTGACAGAGCTCAGAGTGGGTAGCTGCATAAGGCAAATGACAAGACTCATCAGAACTGAGCTATTGAGTTCAACAGAGAGAATCATCTGATAACAAAGACACAGCTCTCAGCAAAGTGTGACATTATAAGTGCATTTACAGGCCACCATTGCAGAACTGCAGTACAGAAAACTGTGTGCAATGGGTTCCCCGAATGCTCACTCCAGTTACACAACAGAGGACATTATCATCTTTTCCTTTGTGAGTGTGATGAGTTCGTTAACAACATTGTGACAGGTGATGAAAGCTGGATACACCATTTTGTTCCTGAAAACAAAAGAGCATCAATTGAGTTCGGCCACAAAGGATCACTGAAGCCAAAAATGTTTGAGATTGTGCCGTCAGCTGGCCAAGTTGTGCTCACACTGTTCTGGGATGCTCAAGATGTGTTGCATTTGGAATTCAACCCTAAAGGCGCTGCCATAAACTCTGTGAGGTACTGTGAGATGCCGAGAAAATTGAAATCACAAATTCAAAGAGTTCATCCTCATGTGGAGCACCGTCTCCTTCGTCATGACAATGCCAGACCACACACAAGTGCTGTGACAATCCGAAATCTCGGGTTCACTGTCATCGATCATCCTCGATACAATTCCGACTTAGCCCCATACAATTTGCATCAGTTTCCAAAACTTAAAGAACAACTTTGTGAACTTCATTTTGATAATGATGAAGCTATGCAAGTAGAGTTAAGGTTGTGGCTCCATCAACACAGTCGAACATTTGACAGTGATGATGTCAACAAACTTGTCTCTCATTGAGAGAAATTTGTTCATCAGCAGGGTGACTGTGATGAGAAATAAATTTGTAGACACAAAGAACAAAGATATAGAATGCTAATAAAATTTGTTTTGCTTAATGAATTGTAAGAGTTTTCGCATTAAAAATTTGGAGGCATTGTTTTTGAGCACACCTTGTTAGATCTGATAGCAGAGGTGTAGACCAACATTTGCAGGAAGTGTTGGAGAGTGAATGCCAAGTCACCAGCATTGTGCAGCCTAGTACAGATTTGGCTTGGGTGACTCAGAGAGTTATGAAGGTGGTTTGATAAGTCTGGTAAAACAGCAAGAAAAAAATTTTTTTTTCACGAGCAATTCACCTTACTTCTCAACATAGTCTCCTTTGAGAGATAAACACTTGGTCCAGTGATCCTTCAGCTTTTCCGCCCCATAAGAAAAATAGGTTCCATCAACTCTGCAAACTACTCATTGTCTGCGACTATCACTTCCTTGTGTGATGAAAATTTCTTCTCAGCAAGTGAAAGTTTCAAGTTAGGAAACAGGAAGAAGTCACTTGGGGCTAAGTATGGTGAATAGAGTCATTGAGAAACTAATTCAAAACCTAGTTCATGTGCCTTTGCCTCTGTTATCACTGATTTGTGAGATAGTGAATTATCCTGGTGGAAGTGCACCTTTTTGTGTGGCAACTTGCCCTTTTTTCCTCCAGTGCAAGCTTCAATTGATTCAACAATGAAGCATAACAGGGTCCAGCTATTTTTCTGCCCTTTTCCAAGTAATCTATGAGGATTATTCCTTGGGAGTCCCAAAGATCGGTGACCATCTGCTTACCAGCTGATAAAAATTGTCTTTGTCTTCTTTGGTGTACTTTCATCAGCCTCTGTCCATTGTTTTCACTGCCATTTTGACCCTGGTGTGTAATGATGCATCCAGGTTTCATCAACAATCACAAAACGATGAAAAAAATTTTGCAGACTGTGATGAAACATCACCAGACATAGTGTTGAAATCTTTTGCTGGATGCACTTTTCGTCGACTGTGGGTAGGTGTGAAACCTACCTAATACCCTGCTTTGGAGTGACTTCGGTTAGATGGCCAGAGTGCTCTTTGTCTTTGATACCTGTCCGACCATGTTTAAATTCATTAATCCAAAAGTAAATGGTCTTCAGTGACAGTGCTAAGTCCATGTGGACTTCAACCACTTCTGCTTTGACTTTTTGCAGCAGTCCTACCCTTCAAATTAAAATGTTTAATAACAGCATAAAGTTTGATTTTCTCTATTGTCATTTGCAGTTGAAACATGACAAATTCAGATGACTATCAACAATGAACTGTATGCTGCACATTGTTTGAATTCTGTATATAATCCTTGGAATAGTCAAGCTTACTAATCATGAAGGCACAACAAAAATGTTCCATTGTTTCATGGAAATTTACCAGACTAATAAGACCACTTTCATATATAGCAGTTTTATGAAAGAAGAATCTGAGAATAGTTTTGACAGGGACACAAAGTATAATATAGGTGGTGAACTGGAAGAGAGAGCCACCAAACTGGTGGCACAAATCTGCACATGGTGCAGTTGCTTCAATGTCATTATCAGCCTCACCTTAATTCAACTGTTAGGCATATTAATGGAGGTTCGAGAAGGCACTGGTGGTGGAGGGTATGGCTCAGATTGCAGTAGTGCCAGTTTGTATTGATAGCTCCGGCTTCACTGGGCGTGGCCTGCATGGTATAGGTGGGGGGGGGGGGGGGGGGGGGCAAAGCCTATATGTGACAGTATAATGAGCATGGAGGGATAACTCATGGGAAAATTCTATAAGTAATCTGTTTTGGAGCTGCACCTTCTTTAGACTGAATGCAGCTGATATGTGTGTCTGCTTTAGGGAAGTCTAACAAAATGGTCAGGTGTCTGTGTAATTAATGAATTAGCATTTCATCAAAATATAAGGGATTTTAGAGGGAAAGTTCATGAACTACTTATTGAAGTTGATTCTGACATTATTGGCAGACCAGAGCACCACACTGTGGCAGTTCAGAGGCTTCCTATGCCAGGATACAGATTAGCTGACTATTTTTCTGGGAGCTCTTTGAGGAATAAGGAAGTGGCCATGTACTTGGAAAACAGTATTACATTTGAATCTGTTGATATATCAGAGCACTGCACTGAACAGGTAATTGAAAGTCATTCGGGAGCAGTTGAATTTAGTGAAACTACGCTTTTAATTAAAGTTATCTATAGGTCCCCTAACCCTTATTTCAGGACCTTTCTGTTCAAGCTAGTGAGAGTTCTTTCTTCACTTTACAGAAAGTACCAAAAATTAGTTGTATGATGTGACTTTAATATTAATTAATTAAAGTGACTGTCCAAGGAACAGAATGTAGGAAGATCCTCTAAATTCATATCATCTTGTGCAATTCCCCCCCCCCCCCCCTCCCGCCATGAACCATGGACCTTGCCGTTGACGGGGAGGGTTGCGTGCTTCAGCGATACAGGTAGCCATACCGTAGATGCAACCACAGTGGAGAGGTACCTGTTCAGAGGCCAGACAAAAGTATGGTTCCTGAAGAGGGGCAGCAGCCTTTTCAGTAGTTGCAGGGGCAACAATCTGGATGATTGACTCATCTGGCGTTGTAACACTAACCAAAACTGCCTTGCTGTGCTGGTACTCCAAACGGCCAAAAGCAAGGGGAAACTGCAGCCGTAATTTTTCCCGAGAGCATGCAGCTTAACTGTATGGTTAAATGATGATGGCATCCTCTTGTGTAAAATATTCTGGAGGTAAAATAGTCCCCCATTCGGATCTCCAGGCGGGGACTACTTAGGAGGATGTTGTTACCAGGAGAAAGAAAACTGGCATTCTACGGGTCGGAGCGTGGAATGTCAGATCCCTTAATCAGGCAGGTAGGTTAGAAAATTTCAAAAGGGAAATGGATAGGTTAAAATTAGATATAATGGGAATACATAAAAGTTTGGTGGCAGGAAGAACAAGACTTCTGGTCAGGTGAATACAGGGTTATAAATAAAAAATCAAATAGGGGTAATGCAGGAGTAGGTTTAAAAATGAATTTTAAAAAAAAAATAGGAATGCGGGTAAGCTACTACAAACAGCATACTGAATGCATTATTGTGGCCAAGATAGATACGAAGCCCATACCTACCACAGTAGTACAAGTTTATATGCCAACTAGCACCGCAGATAACGAAGTGATTGATGAAATGTATGATGAGATAAAAGAAATTATTCAGATAGTGAAGGGAGATGAAAATTTTATTGTCATGGGTGACTGGAATTCGATAGTAGGAAAAGGAAATGTAGTAGGTGAACATGGAATGGGGGTAACGGATGAAAGAGGAAGCCGCCTGGTACAATTTTGCACAGAGCATAACTTAATCCTAGCTAAAGCTTGGTTCGAGAATCATAAAAGAAGGTTGTATACATGGAAGAGGCCTGAAGATACTGAAAGATTTCAAATAGGCTATATAATGGTAAGACAGAGATTTAGGAACCAGGTTTTAAATTGTAAGACATTTCCAGGGGCAGATGTGGACTCTGAGCACAGTCTATTGGTTATGAACTGTAGACTAAAACTGAAGAAACTGCAAAAGACTGGGAACTTAAGGAGATGGGACCTGGATAAACTGACAGAACCAGAGGTCGTACAGTGTTTCAGGGAAAGCATTAGGGAATGACTGACAAGAATGGGGAAAAGAAATACAGTAGAAGAATAATGGGTAGCTTTGAGGGATGAAATAGTGAAGGCAGCAGATGATCGAGTAGGTAAAAAGATGAGGGCTAATAGAAATCCTTGGGTAACAGAAGAGATATGGAATTTAATTGATGAAAGGAGAAAATACAAAAATGCATTAAATGAAGGAGGAAAAAAGGAATACAAATGTATCAAAAATGAAATCGACAGGAAGTGCAAAATGGCTACGCAGGGATGGCTAGAGGACAAATGAAAGGATGTAGAGGCGTATATCACTACGGGTAAGAGAGATATTTCCTGCAGGAAAATTAGAGAGACCTTTGGAGAAAAGAGACCCACTTACATGAATACAAGAGCTCAGATGGAAACTCAGTTCTAAGCAAAGAAGGGAAAGTCTATGGTCTATACAAGGGTGATGTTCTTGAGGACAATATTATGGAAATGGAAGAGGATGTAGATGAAGATGAAGATGAAATGGGAGGTATGATAATACATGAAGAGTTTGGCAGAGCACTGAAAGACCCAAGTCAAAACAAGGCCCCGGGAGTAGACAACATTCCATTAGAACTACTGATAGCCTTGAGAGAGTGAGCCCTGACAAGACTCTACCATCTGGTGAGCAAGATGTATGAGACAGGTGAAATACCCACAGACTTCAAGAAGAATATAATAATTCCAAACCCGAAGAGCGCAGGTGTTGACAGATGTGAAAATTACCGAACTATCAGTTTAATAAGTCACTGCTGCAGAATACTAACATGAATTCTTTACAGACGAATGGAAAAACTGGTAGAAGCTTGTAATGCTGTTGTAAATATAATACTGGCATTAATCTGTGTATTTTAAAGTTTTTTGTTCTGTAATAATTTTGAAAAATTAAGCAAATACTATAACAAGAGTAAGCTTTTGTTAAATGTAGTTTATCTGTTTAAAATAACCTCTTTGATGTAGGTGGAATAAATGTATTAAAACATATTTTGTAAATAATTATGTAATATTTCAAGTGCAACTGTGATTAATTTTGTCAATTTTGTATGTATATGCTGTCGTGCAATTGTAGATGGTTTATACTTAAGGTTTTTGTAAGCAGAAGTGTAAATTGAAAAGGTGTAGGGATCATAGGTAGAATGGAACTCCGTTCCATGGTGGAATGGAGAAGGTGGTGGGGCGTGTGAGTGAGAACTGGCACGCAAGTGGAGCAGTCAGTTGGTAGCTGCCCTGCAAGTGGTGAACACACATTATGTTGGACAAGCAGTAGAGGCCCCGAATTTACTTGCAAGACTGGGTTTTGGCCTCAGACGTGTTCTACATGATTGGCACAGTACTGCAATAAATTAATAGCTCAGAAATTTGCAATTTTATTGTCGCCACCAAGAGGAAGACAGAGCTATGTACATCAAGAGCCGTACCTGCGCAGTGTTACTACGCAGCACCGCCTCACGCCACCTTCGACATCAGTAGCAGGCAAAGTACTTTATTTAGGAGTGTATCACAGTAGGAACCATCCATCTTCAGTCAGTGAAATATAAGTGTTAAATGTACCTTTGTGTTTAACCATAATTTTCCTATTTCATTTACCTCAGTAGGGTCCTTACCTAAACGACTTTATTCCAAGTATCCTGATGTTTATTCAAGCTTGAATAATAGTAAATTACTGGCAATAGTACTGTTTTGGTAGTAAATTCTGAAAATCATTATTAAATACTAAAGTTTGCACGTATCAGTTTAAGGGCCACCGCTTTGCGTGACCATGAGGATAAGTTTTCAATAGCATTTCTGAAAGTAAAGTAACATAATTGTTTAACTGCAACAGTCTTAACAGTAATTGTTGGTGTTGCTTCTCCATATCAAAGAAAGCCAGACAAATATTGGTGTTAGTAAAACATTAACAAATAACAGTCCTAAAGAAATGAAATTTAGTCATGCTAAATAAAAGTTTTGGTCATATGAATGATAGCTAAATAATTACTGAAGTGTAGTGATAAATTCCATAAGTAACAGAAAGTGGGATTGATAGTACTTACTGCCAAGTGACCATAGTAAATGGAAATTAAGTGGTTGTGTTTAAATTAGTAGTAAGTGAAAGTAGTTATTTATTCAGTGTTGAAAATTGACTTCATCTTTTTGTGTAGACACTGTACCTGATTTGGGCTGGTGGCCATTTTATTAAGTGAAACAGTTTATTGCTATAACAGGCTTTGTCTGATAAAAGGTCTCCAAAAGTAATTATTCTCACTGCTTTTACCACAAACTGTATGATTCGGAGAAAAATAGTTCGATACTTTACCATTAGGTTGAACATGGTTAAAATCTCTCTCTGAGAGTCGATGGTTTGGAGTGTTAGTGCTACATAATTTTGTGGTGGTGTTCCTGCTGCTACTTACTACACAGTTCTGACATTCCAAATCGTGGATCTTCCATCTTTATAGTGGTAGACCTTAAACGTTCTGGTACCGTATTGACGAGAACGCGAAAGTACCATTGCAAGCTGACCTCAAGGAAGATCAGTTTCGATTCAATAGAAATGAAACACATGAGACAATACTGACCGTACGACTTATCTTAGAAAATAGATTAAGGAAAGGCAAACCTACATTTCTAGCATTTGTAAACTTAGAGAAATCTTTTGACAATGTTGACTGGAATACTCTCTCAAATTCTGAATGTGGCAGGGGTAAAATACAGGGAGCGAAAAGCTATTTACAATTTGTACAGAAACCAGATGGCAATTATAAGAGTTAGAGGGGTATGAAAGGGAAGCAGTGGTTGGGAAGGGAGTGATACAGGGCTGTGGCCTATCCCTGATGTTATTCAATATGTATATTGAGCAAGCGCTAAAGGAAACAAAAGAAAAATTCAGAATAGGAATTAAAATGCATGGAGAGGAAATAAAAACTTTGAGGTTCACTGTTGACATTGTAATTCTGTCAGAGACAGCAAAAGACCTGGAAGAGCAACTGATTGGAATGAACAGTGTCTTGAAAGGAGGATATAAGATGAACATCAACAAAAGCAAAACGACGATAATGGAATGTAGTCGAATTAAATCGGTCAGTGCTGAGGGAATTAGATTAGGAAATGAGACGCTTAAAGTAGTAAATGAGTTTTGCTATTTGGAGATCAAACTAACTGACGATGGTCAAAGTAGAGAGGATATAAAGTGTAGACTGGAAAGCATTTCTGAAGAAGAAACTTGTTAACATCGAGTATAGATTTAAGTGTCAGGAAGTTGTTTCTGAAAGTATTTGTATGGAGTGTAGCCATGTATGGAAGTGAAACATGGACGATAAATAGTTTAGACAAGAAGAGAATAGAAGCTTTCAAAATGTGATGCTACAGAAGAATGCTGTAGATTAGATGGGTAGATCACATAACTAATGAGGAGGTATTGAATAGGATTGGGGAGAAGAGAAGTTTGTGGCCCAACTTGACTAGAAGAAGCGATCGATTGGTAGGACATGTTCTTAGGCATCAAGGGATCACCAATTTAGTATTGGAGGGCAGTGTTGAGGGTAAAAATCGTAGAGGGAGACCAAGAGATGAATACACCAAGCAGATTCAGGAGGATGTAGGTTGCAGTAGGTACTGGGAGATGAAGAAGCTTTCACAGGGTAGAGTAGTATGGAGAGTTGCATCAAACCAGTCTCTGGACAGAAGACCGCAACGACAACTGATGCAGTCTGTGTTCTTTCCAGCTAGAGCACATGGGTACAGTAGCATAATTATAGACAACATGTTTGTTCATTCTTCGTTACTAGTAGGGCATTCTATTAGTAAAAGGGAAAATTGTTTATAGTGCATATAACATAGATGATAAATATAATGCTTTCCTTGACACTTTTATTATGCTCTTTGAAAGCTGCTTTCCATTATAATGTTTGAAACAGGGTATTAGCATTAACACTCAACCTTGATGGCTGGTTAATTGGATAAGGATATCATGTAGATCAAAGTGGAAGAATACCAGAACATTAGGAATAGTAACAACTGGGCTACAGTAGTTCCTTGCAGACATTATTATAAGTGCTTAAAAATGGTTCAAATGGCTCTGAGCACTATGGGACTTAACATCTGAGGTCATCAGTCCCCTAGAACTTAGAACTACTTAAACCTAACTAACATAAGGACATCTCATACATCCATGACCGAGGCAGGATTTGAACATGCAACCATAGCGGTCACGCGGTTCCAGACTGAAGTGCCTAGAACCAATCGGCCACACCGACCGGCTAAGTGCTTAAAAATGTCATTAGGAAGGCAAAAGGCATGTGATATGCAAATAGAATAACTAATCCTCAGGATGAAATTAAAACTGTGTGGTCATTCATGGAGGAAATGTCTGGCTTACAACACAAGTGTATAAAGGGTATAAAGTCAGTATATGGTAAAATGTTTTTGTTACTGATAAATCAGATGCATGTACAGTATTAAATAATCACTTTTGAAACATAGCAGCTGAATTAAATAACAACTTAGTTTCTAAAGGGAATGATACAACTCGCTCAGAAAACGGCTTTCCAAGACTGCTGACTGAAAATCTGAAGTACACCACTGTAATATTGAGAAGATGGAGATTGTGTAAATAATTTGTTTGCTGAAGACTAAGATCTCTTGAGGAATTGTTGGAAATGTTAGCCCAATTGGTAATATTTTTAATTTTTCTTGTGGTGATGGTCAGTTTCCTGATTGCTTTAACTAGTCAGTAGTGAAACTGCCTAAAAAAATAGGAGAAATGAATAATGTAGGCAATTTTTGGGTCTGTTCCTATACCATCAGTGCCTACAAAAGTTATTAAAAAGGCTGTATATGTAAGGGTAATTGATAATTTCACTTCACATAAGCTGCTGTCAAATGTATTGTCTCAGAAGAGGTTAACAATTGAAAACTTTATATTTTCTCTTCTCTTTGTTGCATTGCATGGATTAAACAAAAAGGTAACTAGCTGTCTTCTTTGATTTGACTAAGGCACCTGATTTTGTTGATCACAAAATATTACTGCATAAGTTGGACCACTATGGAATATGAGCAGTAGCTAACAGTTGGTTGCTCTCACACCTTAAGAACAGACAACAAAAGGCCTTTCTTCAAAGTAACAAGAATGGCTATGAAGAGGTGTCTGATTTGGGCATGGTTAAATGGGGAGTACCTCAGGCATCGACACTGGAACTACTACTATTTCTTATTTAAGGGGCAAAACTCCAGAATCAGTATGCTAATCAGACAAAACCAATGTGAACATTGAAGTATTCATGCCACTGATGCATCAGGTTGATGATACCGATTTCACATCCTCATCCAACAAGAATCCTTGACTTCTTCAGTCCTTTTTTAAGGGACTAAATGCATGATAATAACATGGGGAAAGATAACAGCTGTAGGTAGGGTGTTAGAGCTTCTGCCCACTTGAGTGGGCATAACTTCTGCATTATGACATTTTGACATGGAGACCAGCATGGAACTTGGTGCACCATTCCACAGTGGTGGTTTTTGACAGACATGCTGCCCCATACACACACTTTATTCTCCTGTGGATGTCTACCAGTTTTTGTTTTTTAGTAGCCCAGAGATGAATAACAGAATGTTGGTCCTGTTTGGGTGGATTTGGTAATAAATTCGTAATAGTTCACATTTCCATACTTAAAACACTGCCTGAACAGGCCTTGAAAGCTGAACGGTACTGACTAGCCACCATGTCATCCTTGGCCCTTAGACGTTACTGAATGCAGAAATGGAGGGGCATGTGATCAGCACACTGCTCTCCCTGACCTTATCAGTTTTTGTGACTGGTGCCACTACTTCTAGGGGAACCAGGGTTGCCACTAAGGCAAGGCCATTGGCACATTTCCACATTTGCTGCATGTAAATCAGATACATACAAACGCCACACTAATCTGTTTCCTAAATGTCGGTCGTTATATACTTTGATCTCTCCTTATCTACCTATAAATGATATGGCTTCTAATATGACATATGATTCAAAAATATTTCTGTTTGCTGATGATACTAGCTTGATTGTGAAAGATGATGAGTGCAAACTGGGCAGTGTATCAAATAGTACAGTTCAGAACATAAGTTCATGGCTCATAGAAAATAACTTAATGCCAAATCACAGTAACCCTCGGTTCTTACTTTTTCTAATGCACAATTCAAGTGAAACTGATATTTTGATTACACAGAATGGCCATATGATTTGTGGGCCTGAACAGTTCAAATTACTAGAAAAATCAGGTGGTCAGCTGTCATGGAAGGGCATTTTCACAATCTCATTCAAAAACTGAATGTTGTTGTATTTACCAGGCTTTTTGCAGATGATGTGATTGTCTATAATGAAGTACTATGTGAGAAAAGTTGCATAAATATTCAGTCAGATCTTGATAATATTTCAATGTGGCCCAGAAACTGGGAACTTGCTCTAAATGTTCAGAAATGTAAAATTTTGCACTTCAAAAAAGAAAAAAATTTAATGTCCTATGACTATATCAGTGAATAACTATAGGAATCAGCCAACTCATACAAGTATCTGGGTGTAACACTTTATAGGGAGAGTTTCACTGAGATACTGAAGGAACTAAACTGGCAGACTCATGAAGCCAGATGTAAACTATCCTGAGAAAGTCTATTAAAAAAGTTTCAAGAATCAGCTTTAAATGCTTACTCTAGGGATGTACTACAACCCGCTGCGTATTGCTCACAAAAGGATTGCGAGGATAAGGTTAGAATAAATACTGCACACACACAGAGGCATTCAAACAATCATTCTTCCTGTGCTCCATATATAAATGGAACAGAAAGAAAGCCTAATAGCTGATACAATGGGACGTACCCTCTGCATTGCACCTCACAGTGTTTTTACAGTGTGTAGATGTAGAACAATATCTGCAATAACTGGTAGTCCAACACAAAAAGTAGTCTACTTTGCTTTTTTCATTTGCTTATGAGTTACAGCATTATAGTCCGGGGTAACTCTTTACATTCTCAGAAGGTATTTTTGGCTCAGAAATAGAAAGTTCGAGCAATATGTGGTGTAAGTTTGTGACCTCTTTGTTAACTCCTGTTCAGGAGTCTGGTGATTCCGATATGGCTTTCTCAATATGTATTTTATTTAATGTTGTTTACGAGCTTCCTCCAAAGACTAAGGAGCTCTTTTTTAACTGAGTTAATACAGTACTAGGCAGAAATCCTATCTGCATTTTACTCACTTCCTTGACTTTTGCACAGAAAGGTATGCAGTATTCTGTGCTTTCATTTTTGTCCTGCTACCACAAGAATTAAAAAATCTTAGCAGTGGTCCTCCCACTTTTGAGTCTAAACCAAAGAATTTCTACAAGGTTCACTATTTCTATTGTGTCGGGAAATTCATGGAAAAAATTAAACTAATTCCTTTGTTATACTGTTTATTATCTTTCTATATACTTACAACTTCTCATCTACAAAAGATTCTTGCACATTTTATTTTTTATCCGTTATTACTTTTCTGAAGTTAATTTCATGTACCAACTCATGGAGATTTTCTCTTCCCTGTGTTCTTGCAGAACTAGATGTGGAAAATAAAAATAAATAAATGCTTGTTCATTGGAGTCAACCTGTTTGTTGGAAAAGCTAGCATGTATTGAAGAAGTTATACTGTGGTGTATCCATAACTGAAAGTCTAGGGGCTGAGGTTTTGGAAAGAATGAGGCCAAAGTATGGGGCTTCCCTGACCAATCCAGTGGTCCTGGAATGTCAGTGCTGGGTGTTCATGCACACTGCTGCAAATATGTGCTGGTGTAGCATACATGTTATCAACATCTGTAGTCACTATTGGCAGGGCTCTGCTCCATTAAAATAGACCATATGTTAATGAGATAATCTTAATAATGACCCACATTAATTTTGGTGGTAGTACATATAGCCATGTTAATCTGTTGACAAAAATGCCTGTCTGTACATTGAATGAGACAGAGTACTGGTTCCTCTTTCTGCAATTGCTTTTGGATTTTCATCAACCCACATGTGATGACTATGAGCATCCACTGATACATTCATTTTGCCCATAATTGATGCTTCTGTTGCCTCAAGTAGAATCACACTTTTAACCATGACCAGTATTGATGGACTTGTAGCTATGTGTAGTACACAAGACAAATCACAAAACACACTGCTCTGTAGATAGGAAACATTTGTTGGTGGATCCACATTAATCCTCTGCACTGCAACACTTGTAAAATAAATCCAATAAGCTTTGTTGACCTCTCTTTGTCGTGCAAGACACAGTTAAATGTCTTATTATTATAAAGTCAATAATTAAAATCCCAGTAGCTTCTAACTGCTCTCAGAAAGATGCTGAGACATGGCTACTTAACTGGAATATGTACATAGTGAACAGTTCAATGTACCAGCTCCAACTGACTCCTCACAACATCCACCAGTAATTTTCACAACAATAAATAGGAATACAGTTCAGTATCACAAGGTCAAAAACACACACACATTTCCATGGAAAGAAATGAAATTTATTTCCTTGAGTTAAATCTCTCCCAGTCTGCTTGCTCAGGAAATTCTAGTGCCAGCCGGCTAATGCTTCCACACTCTGGTGTAAGGTGCCTTGTCTCTTCCTCCTGACTAGTTATGCTCTCACCAAGAGGCAAGAATCGCCTAGAATTACTGCAAAGAAGCTAAAAGAGAATTCCACATATCCACATGTTAAAGCACTTCTAACTCTACAAAATTGTTGTTGCACTAAGGTCATTCAGCCAATCAGAATTGAGAGTAGTAATATAGGCATTTTCATTGGCTATATCCTGTTCTCATTAACAGAAGTTCTGTACAAGGTGCTGCTTTCTTCCAGGACCTGCCAAAGCCCCTATCCAAAAGACGTCAGACCACACCAGCCATTATGGGAAACCACAAACTTGTAAACCAGCTTTGTATGCTTTGGCCACAAACCCTTTAGCAGGATTAGGTAGAGACCAGCTTACCACCAGCAGGCCGCAGAAAACCTCCTTCCCTTGCTAGTGGCTCTGGCACACAACAGAAAGGGGGGTCAGGTGGCAAAAAATGATACTTTACATGCCATCTCTTGTGAATGGCACATAGTCAATTAGTAAACTCTGAGATTTAAGCAGTGGATCTGCACCACACTTTTCAAAGAGCCTTTGACAGAACTACAGTCTGCCACAGTGGTCTTGTAGCCCTGTGCCTTGGAAGTGCATATGATGACACAGATACAGAAAGCACTGTTGAGACAAGGAAATTGCTCATTTGTTCCATTGTGCTAATTGTCACATGTTGATCCAGGATTTTCATCCACTAATTGTAGCGCACATTTATCTATCTCAGGTGTGCGAAATGAGCAGTGCCTTCCACTATTTAATTTTTGAAGTGACAGACAGCCTGTATGCATAAGACGTATTTTGGCTGCCTAACCCTATTTTTCAACATAATCTCCATGGCATTACACCACTTTTCTGGGAGGGTCTGTATGCTTGCATGGTAGCACTCTACTGTTTGATGTGAGAGTCAATTTCATGTACATCAGTAACCTCCCCATCATCCACATACTGCTTCCTGCAAAGTGCAATCTTCATTGGACCAACTAGTTGGTACTTGTTGCTCTTTATGATCTGTTTGACGACAAGGAACTCATTCAGCATATACATTTGAGTATCCCCAACTGGTGGATGACTGGTGTCAACACTACCCACAGAGGTTTCCAGTAGAGCAGTGAGGTGTTTGACTGGCAGTCATCTCGAATCAGTGTGTCCGCACATTCCAACATTGCAGAAGTCACAGCTGTGTGTGGGCAGCTGGCATGCAGGTCACCGTACAGGTTTGTGTGACTCAGTGCTTTTGTTCACTGCTAGGTCTTTGTAGACATTTCTCTGTAGACATTCTGCAAGTGTTTATGAATATCTCGATGCTCAAACTTTCCACCTGTGGAAACTCAATGACAGCTCTCTGCTGGGAATGCACCACCATTACAAATGCTGTTCTGAAGGCTGTGTATAGTGCTTCCACCTCTCAGAACTTTGAGAAACTGTAGGGGCTAAAGTGTGAGTATTCCACAATATCCTACACCATATTTCATACTTTTTCAACTAAAACTGGTGAAGAAAAAAAATGTGTTGACTTACTTATTAAACACACCTTGTAGAAACAAAAAGAAAGGAAAATGTACTGAACCATTTGTATATATATGTGCATCAATAATAGTAAACACAAAAATTAAGTCATCTGTATAAGTTGGAAGATAGCACAATACATACTTAAGAGTTGCGAGTAATTTGCTTTACAATAACTCTGACACGACTAGGACTACAACACAGTAGATCTCGAACCACATGACTGACTACAGACTGATGTGTACTTAGAGCACCATGACACAAAGGAATGTCAGAACACACTGTGGACACTATTGATAGAGCACCATGCACTGAGTATGTTCATATCCACAGCCAGAAATATTTCAGTACCTCTTTATGAATTTAGCTTCAGATCTCAGAGGGTGCATTTCCAGACTGATGTTATTGTACTTACTTTTCTTGTTTTGATGAACACTGACATTTCTACTTTTAAGATTTCCTGTGTGATTGAAGAATTTGTACTCGCCTTGTCTTTGGGCCTATTAGACACACTGCTGCAGTCATTATTTCATCTCACAAAGCCAATCACTCCTTTTCAGTTGTTGTTCTTTCATTTCAACTTATTGAACTCCCAACACACAGAATTCCTACCTTAAATCAATTTCTTAACATTATTATGCATTTCATAACCAAAATATTATGGTTTCAGTTCACATTTGCTTATGGAAATGTTCTGCAGTTTGAACTCTGGGTTTTAAAGTTTTTAAATTCGAGATCACATAGTGGTATGGCAATCTAAAACCTACCAGTATCTGTAGTTCTCTTCCATGTACTACCTTTTTCATTATTCTTTCCTCAATCATTTAATATGGTTAAAGTTAGCCCTGTACAAAATTCTAACAGGCTGCTTCCTCCATTGATCCTAGAGATCTTTTCTTATAATTTTTCATTCTTTTACCATTATATTATAGTCCCCCATCACAGTTCAATTTTATTCCCTTTTAATGTGCTAACTACTTTATTTTATCCAATCCTTTTATTTTTCAGTCTCTTCACAATCTGCACAGATAGCAGGATGCTGTGGTTGGCCATGGCTTTGTGTATATCTTGGTTATGGTAATTGGTACACTATGCTTTTTATAGTAGTTCCCCAATGTTTCAGTTTTCTTTCTCATAATTAAATTAACTTCTGCTGAACTCCAATGATGTTTCTTTTCACATACATCCTGTATCAATTTTTGTTTGTCTGAGGTTGACATTGTAAAATGTTAAAATGTTTTGATACACATCTATATCAGGAAAATTAGTACTGTGTTTTAAATTCTCATTTCCATTTGTTAGTGCTGCACAGTAATTACAGTGGTCTTTTTATGCTTAATGTTTCTTGACACTGCATTGACACAAAATTCTCTCCAGCTACAGTCAGTTTTGACTGGGAAAAGAAACCAAGGCATTGGTGTAATGAGAGATACTGAAGCATTTATGTGAAGTCACTTGGTTATTTTCATTGTAGCTTATGAATTACAGAAAGTAAAAAACTTTGTATTTTGATAAGTTTTGAAGTTCCAGTAGCAAAGTTCCAGAAATCTTGATGTTGTTGCCTCCTCTCGTCTTCAATTTAGATACAAAGTATAGACACACACATTTGTGCCCACTATTGTTCCACCAAGATTTGTTTTTAAGAGGTGATGGTGATTGCCATTCACAACTGGGATTCACTCAGCAAGAAAAGTAACCTTTCACTATTTGGAGAATCCAGTCAAATATTCCATTCTTATTCGTGAGCTGTCCTATCAACTTCTACTCTGTATAGTTTGTGTGCATTATAAAATAACGCTACTGACTGTTTGTTTGTATAAGTGGCTATCAACTGTGTTTATGAGAAAGGGAGCTCTGTTACTCTGGGTAAACTAGTAGCTAAAGAGAAGGTGGAAAATCACACACAACAGATGAGATGGGTCTGAGTGAAGTACTTCAAAAGGAAAACTGCATAGATTACTATGAGATTGAGCACCCTGAACATTAGAGAAAATAATTCTTCAGTGTGTTTTGTAGACAGTCATTAATCATTAGAATTGTCGGGGATGTAAGAAAGATAAAATATACATTCCAACAGTATGCTTCTTTGATGAACCTCATCTGTTGATCACATGACTAACTGTAATTAAAGATAGACAACTTTTATTATTATTTGGAGTTAGTTGCTACACCAGATTTATATTTTAAAGGAGCTGCAACCTACTATCTTTTATAGTTAACAGATTTCTTATTTTCAATGAACTGTAGCTTTTCTAAATAGATAATTTGGTTGCTATTCAGCTGCTGGATCCTTTATGGTTTATTGAGTATGCAAATTATTGTTCAAGAAATGGAATTATTTAATGTTATGTGATGATAGGTTATATCTGCTGATTTTAGTTTCCTACAATGCTAACAACTGTTTGCATACCGATACTCCTAGTGTTCTGATAATTTATAACATGAATGGCTAACAAGATATCCCCTTCATTTTGCTTTGAATTTCAGAAGGATTTGAATAGGCAGTGTATAAAAAAAGCATCTAAATGCAAACAGATAATAATAGAGTAAACTCAAATATCAGCCCTCTATTGACTGAATCTATGTATGTTCAGAACAGACTGGCTTAATTGTGAAGTTTCATCCAGTAATTAGAAACTTTTTGAAGCTTCAGGTAAATACAAAAAAAATGGACTTCCTGAAGTCCAGCCCACAGGTGTAGAACTTTTTACCTCCTTTCTATGTGGATACTTTATTCTTTATAGTTTGTCTTCAGTTACATTTTTCTTACAGGAGATGGCCCTTGAACAACAGACAAGTTCTGTCTGTGATGCAGTTATCATCAAAGAAGAGACAGTAAGTAATATTAATATGAATAAATTCATAGAAGAAAAACCACAGCAGATGTGTTTTGGCACCTTTGAGCTGACTTCACTGTGTCTCATTTTTTTGGTGTAATGGGTTATAAGTTTGATTGGTTTTTTTTGTTGTTATTTTAAGTCTAAAAGCTGTAGTGTGAGCACCTACCTTTGAAGGATTGTCTCTTTCAAGCACCTAACTCAAAACATGAATTCATCAAGGCTTCACTTTTGTTCAACACATGATGTTTTTCCCTTACCATGCTTGCTTTAGAAAATGTTTTGACCTCATTTTTTATGATTCCTCATTTTTTATGATTTTGATACTATCTTGTTTTGTCAGTCTGTAACAAATATATATAGGATGCATCCTGTCCCATGAACAAATTGTTAATTTGTCAACGGAAAGAAGTGTAGTGGGATAGAAATTGTAGAGGGAGACTAGGACAATAAGCAGGCTCAAATGGATGTTTATTGTGGCAGTTATGCAGAGATGAAGAGGCTTGGACAGGATTGAGTTGCATGGAGAGCTGCATCTAACCAGTCTTTGATCTGGAGACCACAATGAAACATTCTCAATGTTCATTTATAATTTTGCACCTTAGAAATGTGTCAAGAGCTGTCTGTATTTTTACTCTCAATCTTGTTCAAATTTTTGAGAATCTCAATTCACTGGAATTTATTTATTTATGTTATACACAATCCAGTCATACTAATTTGATTACCACCTTTGTTCAATGTCAGTGTGGAATAACCACTCACAGACAGTAGGTGGCAGCAATAGCAGTGAGCAGTGGAGGGTGTATAAAGTGTGTCCACCCTAAAGTGCGTTCCCCCCCCCCCCCCCTCCCTCAGCACAATAGCATCTACGAGTGGGAGAATGCAGTGTCCCACACAGTTTACAGTGTATTTTTATGATTCAAAGAGCACCAGTATGAGCTTACTGGTACTCCCCTGGACACCAAACTCCCTGGATTTAAACCCAGTCAAGAATCTGTGGGATCACCTCGATTGGCACTGGAGTTGGCACAGCTCCACACCCTGTTGGGCCTTCCAGAACCTCACTGACTTTCTTCCTTCACATCTTACAGTGACCCACACTGCAATAGTAGTTATTCAGGCTTTCAGCAGTGGTCACGTTAATTTGACTGGACAGTGTGCGTTACATAGATTCATGTGTGTAAGGAGTCTATATATACTGTGTGTAGGTTGTTAAAAAAAAAGGTCAGGTTACACACAAAATGTGAGATCAGGACATCTGTTCATAAGAGGGTTTCAATGTGATGACTATTCATTGTTCTGCCCTGTGGCATTATGAACACAATTTCCTTGAATTGGCCTGAGTGTCATTGCATATGCTGGTGTATATTGAAGATAGTGCTGGGTGAATCTGCTCGTGTGCCATGTGTATGAATGACATTTGTATTCTTTGTGGGCATGACACATACTCTAGTAGGGTAGGCAGTAAAATTAATGAGAAAATATTTATATTTGAACCCCATTTAATCTCTGTGGTGGCATATGCCTTTGTTAATCTTCTCACAAGGTTAGCTGATCAGCCTGTTCCTGATGATTCCTAGAATTTAGATCACAGGAAATGTTCTTTTTCCCCATTCTCGGAGCAGCTATGCCATCAAGTGGAATCACACTCGCAGCTATGGCCAGAATTGGTTCACTTTTAGCTGTGTGTCATGCACAAAACAAATGACATACATCTCTGTACTTGTAATAGGAAACATTTATTGATGGACCCATATTAATTCTTTGCAGTGCTACACTTGTGAAGTAAATCTAAAGTAGATTGCCAGCCTCGCATCAACCTGTGAGATGTGTTTAAATTTCTCATTACTACTAAGCTAATAGTTGAAATCAATATAACTATCAAATTACTCTCAGTAAGGTTCCGAGAAGTGACAATTGGACTGGAATATGCTCACTGTTAACACTTCAGTATACACCTCCAGCTGGCTCCTCAAAACTTCTGGCAAAATCTCCACAACATCAAAACAGGAATACAGTTTAACATCTCTGGGTCAAAAGGGACACACACACACACACACACACACACACACACACACAGAGAGAGAGAGAGAGAGAGAGAGAGAGAGAGAGAGAGAGAGAGAGAGATTTCCATGGAAACAAATAAAATGTATTTTCTCCAATTAGAACTAACCAAGTCCTCTTTGAGAATTCTAACGGTTCCATATTCCATCCACAAAGCATTCAAGACTATGCCACGACCGACCGACCACCTGCGTGCTAGAGAAAATGTCCTTCCCTGCGTAGATTGAAAGTGAAGAGGTGCAAAAACATTTATAAATTCTTGATATGGCTTTCATCATTAAATCTTGACTAATAAACGTTCTTCTATTTCTACTTTTCAGAATGATTGTTAATGACTATGTAAAACAATCAACATTTATTGTATGCTTGTGTAGGGATATGCATATTGAGTGGATGCTAGGCTCCCACTAACTTCAGATTTTACAAAATTTCCAACATAAGCATTATTGACATTATTGTCTCAAATTTTCATTGGTGACACTTGTAGTAGGGTATTCTGAGGCCATTCTTTGCAGCCGACATGGTGTCTGTAGCTCTGTACAGCACATGCCATGACATAGATATGTCTGCTGACAAACTCCAACTGCCATATGTTGACCAAGGAGTACCTGTGGCTAATAATAAAATACAAAACAAATATAAATTAATGCAGAACATCATAGATATAGAAATGACACATTTCTGTGGTGTTTGAGCATCATAACCTTTATAATAAACTTAATTGTAGACATACTCTGTCATTTATAGATGATCAGGCTACAGGAAAGTTCATACGTCTAACACTCATTGGAAAATTCACGCATACAGTACAGCTAAATTCTGTGCCCACACTATATGATAGTCAAGTGATGAGCGTGCAGGTGTAGTATGAAATAATGTGTTTTACAACACCTCTTGTAAACCACACACATCATCAGTTAGTAAAATCTTGGATGTAAGCAATGGATTTGGACCACACTTTAACAAGTCCTGTTGACAGAGGTGAGGGTTGCTATGGTGGTCTTGTGGCCCTGTGGCATAGAATTGTTGGAGATCATATGGGTACAGAAAGTACTGTTCAGACAGTGAAATTATTCATTTGTACCATTTCAGCTAATCATCTCACATAGGTTCAGGATATTTGTCAACTACAGTAAATGTAGCATACATTCATCCATTTCAGGTGTGCGAAATCGTGAAATGAATGATGCCTCCCACTGTTTAATGTTTGAAGTGACAGACAGCCTGCGTGTATTAGATACTGCTGAAGCTGCTCTAACAGCATACTGGTTAGTACTCTGAAACTCGGGTAGTTTTCAGCATAAAGGGCACAGGTTTGCAGGCTGGTTGCATTTGCAAAACCTTAGCAGAAGCCATATCTGCCATATCACTTGTGGCACGCTTCCTTTCCTGAAAAGTAGTGAAAAAGAGAATAATAAAGAAAATGTGCTGAACCATTTGGATGCATAATGTTCAGAGTGATGTGTACTTACAAAGAAAAGTCCCCAGGGATGGTATCAAAATCGAGCGAGGTGGCGCAGTGGTTAGCACACTGGACTCGCATTCGGGAGGACGACAGTTCAATCCCGCGTCCGGCCATCCCGATTCAGGTTTTCCATGATTTCCCTAAATTGCTCCAAGCAAATGCCGGGATGGTTCCTTTGAAAGGGCACGGCCGACTTCCTTCCCCGGCCTTCCCTAATCCGATGAGACTGATGACCTCACTGTTTGGTCTCCTGCCCCGACCAATCCAATCCAATCCAATGGGATCAAAGTTTTGAAACCATCTATACAATGATCTAGGTTGAAGTCCCAGGTATTTCACTTCACAACCACTCATCCTCATGGGCCCTTGTTTTTCAACTAATCAAAGTAAAAAAATCAGAATGTCACATGATATTCTAGAGCTTAAAAATGAGACACATACATAGAAATTGTTGTGCTGTAGTGATTACAGGTGTACATAAGATTTGTAGAATCAAATCTCATCAGGTGCTTTGAAATTTTTAATATTCAGATCATTATCAAAATGAGTTTGGACCATTATTTTTATTCAGTTAATTGGTTTACATGTAATTTTTTTAATTTCTAATCTTTGTCCCATCATTTTAATCATTGCATTTACAGTTTCACTTGCTCTTATTTTGTCCTGAAAAACAAGTGATTAGAATCTTTGTGCATGTGATTAGAATCTTTGTGCATGTGATTTTTAATTGATTATATTTATCTAGCGTAATGCACAAATGCATGAAAATACCAATCTATTGGTTAAAATAAATAAATAAATAAATAAATAAATAAATAATGAAGGATGAAGTAATCTACAGGATGTATATTGACTGTACAGTGGTGTACTTTTTTTTAAATCATCTTAGAATCATTTAATCTTTATATAGAAATTTAAAACATTAAGGCTTGTTACTCTGTGGAGAAAATAACAGAGCTGAAGATTTAAGTGAAAGAAGGGATTATTAATAAAACAAAATTCAAGCAACTTATGGATGAAAATATAATAAGTGAAATGGATGAAATTAAATCAAATTCAATACATAAAAATGTAAAATCACACGTACAAAAATTCCAAATGGAAAAAAAAATACTGGAAGACAAAATAAGAGCAAATGGACTAGCTAATATGATGATTAAAGTGAGATGACAAACGATTAGCAATTCAAAAATTCATTTAAACCAATTAGCTGAATAGCAATAATGATCCAGTAATTTTGATACAGATTTAAATATAAAACATTTCAGTGTACCTGATGAGATTCGAGCGCACATTCTTCTGTATGTCACGACCATACTTCGATCACTATGACACAACCTTGCTATGTTATTTCCATCACATTTAAGGCTCTAGAATACCATGCAATTGTTTCCCCCAATTACTTGCAAGCAAGGGATGGCCAAGGTAAACGGTTGCAGTTTGTGATAACAGGGACCCTAACCTACGTTTCTGTGTAGTTAATTTCAAAAAGTTAATCCCACCCCTGGGGACCTGTCCTGGTTAGCATACCGTGATACAGAAGGACATCCAAACACTTTGTTGACACTATTCATGGAGCACCAAGCACTGACTGTGCTCATGTTGACAACTGAACACCTTACAGCCTGTCCTGTGAATGAATGTTCACATCTCACATTGTGTGTCTTTTCCGACCCATGTTTGTTGGACTTAATTTCCATGTTCTGATAAGTACTAGTACATTTCATTATACTGGACACCTTGTTTAATAGTCTGTAAATATCAGTACATAGAATATAAATACTGTCAGTTTCAACAACAACAGTGATGAGCCCAAACATTGCAACCACTACCCACTACAAGCTTGAATGCTACGTGGAGGCCTTGCAGGCATGTGGCATGGTAAGGAAAGTATATACGCAGAGCAGAGATGAATAGGGAATTATTCTGGCACTGATATGATCCCTTGATTGACTTTGGCAAAGGGCATATAGCTATGGCCCAATACCTGGGGAAAAGCCTAACAGAAATGGTAAAGCTGGTCAGCTGCTCATGTGCTACTGTTGTGAGCATATCTGGAAAGTACAAGGGCATTCAATAAGTAAAGCAATAAATCTTTTTTTTCTGAAAGCAGGCTGGTTTTATTCAGGATTCCAATACACAATATTATTCCCCACAAAACCCTATTTTTTGGGCTCATAGTCCATAGACTTGTGTGAGATGTTGTGGTGTTGTGGGGAAGGAGAAGTTCGTTTGCATTTTTGTGGCAATGAACTCAGTGAAGTCGTTTCTTCAGTTTACTAAGGGTATCACAGTACACTTCAGAGTTGATTGTTGCACAGTGAGAGAGGACATCAAACAGAATAACCCTTTCAGAGTCCCAGAAGACCATCACCATGAATTTACCAGCTGAGGGTGTGGCTTTGAACTTTTTCTTTCCAAGAAAGGTGGTGTGGCATCATTCTGTGGACACCATTTTGCTCCCGCTTCAAAGAGATTAAACCATGCTTCATCACATGTGGTGGTGATCAACAAAAAATTTTCACAATCAGCCTCATAACATGTAAGCAATTCTGCACAGATGGTCCCTCATTGCTCATTATGGTCCTCTGTTAGGCTGTGAGGAACCCAGTGGGCACGCATTTTTGACTGCCCCTACTGGTGGACAAGTATCTGAGCTCTATCAACAGAGATGTCCAGTTCAGTAGTGATGTATTTGATTGTGATCTGTTGATCGCCTCAATCAGGTCTCCATAGACATTCTGCAAATTTCTATGAATGTCTGTGATGCTTTCATTTTCCACCTAAAGAAACTCAATGACAACTCTCTTTTTGGAACACATCTCCATTACAGATGCCATTTTGAAGGTTATGTATAGCACCACATTCTATTGGAACTTCATGAAGCTATAGGAGCTGAAGTGGGACTACTCCATGATGCCCTACAACAAATAACACATTTTTCAGCCAAAACTGGCTGACAAAAAGTGTGTTACATTAATTATTGATCATACCCCGTAGATGAATGACAGTGAGACCACAAGTAGGTGATGAGGTGATGTCCATATATCATTACAGTAAGTTGTCAGAGGCTTGTACACTCTATAAAGCTGATATGCGGTGATGCGTGGCAGATGTGATGGCTGTTCCAGGCATGAGTGTTTTGAAGCACTCCACTTGGTGCATGTTGGTGTATGTGGTACTCTGTGGCAGCTGACCTCTGACAGTAGCATCAGTTACAATTTCAGTGGTGCAGGACCTTTGAGATTAGGGTGTGGATCTGTGTAAATGTGTCACCTGTTTAGATGAATCACACTGTTGGGTGCAAGCTGTGCACCCACTAACCACTGGCCTGTGGTTTAAGGGAATTTGGTAACTTGCTTGTAAACACATAGTGCCACATACCTCTGGAAACCCACCAAGGAGTTTTCAAGAGCTTGCCATGTAGAATCACTAATGTATCACATTCTGAAGTTTGGATCAATATACAGTTAAGCAGTTATGAATTATGTTTTTGGTTCATCAGTGTAGTAGCAATAAACTTTGCAAGGAGTGGTGTGTGAGCAGTCCTGGTAGTAGTTCTGGACAAAAACTTAAGCATGCTCAGTTCTGTCATTGAAGGACTGTGGGCACAAACCCAGAGAAACATACATAAATTATGTATATATGTATATTTATTCAGCAGTAAATTACCAACAAATAACAATTTGAATGGTTTACAAAATTTTCAAACAACAGTGGCATTGACATACAGTGAATGGCATAGTGCCCAAACAAACAGCCCCTATTATCTTTCTAGCCGCTGCCCACAATATAATTGAACTTATGTTGGGCACATTTAAAATCTAAAACATAGATATATTAAAAATTCGAAGACATACACTGGCAAAAAACATTCAACATGATTAAAAGAAACTTGCTTGAAACTTATGTAGCAGGACTCGAGGTTAAAATTGAATAAAATTAGATGAGTTTAAGAAACAGTAATAAAACTTAATATTCAATAAAAGAGTTATAGTCAGGAGCAGGAAAAAACTCTTTTAACAAGAAATACACTTTATTTTAAGGTAGAATTTCAAGGTTTGCAACTTGTGTAAACTCAATTTTGCCTCAGTATGACCAGCTGACAGAGAGCAACAAGCCTTTACAAGCTGGCTGTAATCTTTCATAAGTGTATTTTAGCATCATTTAAATTCAAAAGAGCTACAGAAAATGTATGGTACTAAATATCTAGGCCTACACAATGAGAATTTGTAAAGGGTATTGTGTAAACAATCACACAATAAAATTTAAACAGTTTAACTTCTATTCTTAAAACAACCAATTTTTAAACCAACAAAAGCTTTAGTGCCAATAAAATTTAGCAGCTTCAAAGCCCAGACACAGACCCAAACATTCAGAGCACAAATGAGTCTCTCGTCCTAATAGACTCTGAAAAAACTATTTACATCCAAAGACTCTGTTCTCCATCAGCAAACATATCTCGGCAACCATCCACAGTGTGCAACTAATTTGGGAAGTGGCTGACAACTCCATCTGCACAATCCCTGCTGAATCTTTCCTCGAACCACAACAAGAACAGACTTGCCGGTGCAGACACTACTCATCTGGTGTCATGTAGAGCCCTGCTCATAAACGAGACCTAGAGATATTAGGCGGTTCGTGTGTGCTCCTTTATCTTGTAGAGCTGCAAATCTATTGCCTCCTACCCAGGTGGTGGGGTAGCGTGGCCTCGAGTGTGGTCCGAGATCTTTGACTATTGATCATGGACCAGCCATTGTCTCTTGTTAACTGTCTTAGCTTAAGTTATGTATTGTCACATAAGCGTATCTGTATAGGTGATATGGTATTACCTTAATACATTGAGGACTAGGCAGCTGGGGTAATGATCAACTGTCTGATACTGTGCTTTTTCATATTTTTTTCCGAATTTTGTGTAGCAGATTCTTCTGTACAGAATGTAAGTCAGTTTATTTCATTTAACAGAGGGATGTTTCTTCTGTGAAATACTGGATAGGAAAATAAACATTTTCCTTAGTATGAAATTTTCAAAGTATTTTAGAAAATGAAATACATCACATTCTTCACTGTAGAACTGAAATCTTTTCTTCTCGCTGTGCCATATCTTGCCTTGTTCTGTTCTACAGAACCCTTGCATCTTCTCTCAGACCATTTATACATTTCTGTAGCTGAAATAAATTTAGGAAAATGTATCCCACTGAGTCTGTTCACAACTGAATTATTTTGAGTGGAAGTTCATTCTGTGCCTCCTATGTCAAACCCTCTGCCAGTTCAGTAAGCCATTCTGCAAGATGTTTGCTAGTAGCCCCCCAGCTTTTATGTAAAACCTGGTAATTTACAATCGTCATTGCAAAAATGTGGAAAAAGCTTTTTTCCACCTCATTATTTGCACCTTTTCAAAAGAATGGTACGATTACCTGGTCTCTGTGGTCAACACTGGAAATAGTTTTATTATAATTCAAATTACAATAATGTTTCAATACAATATCATTCCTAATTTAATTCTAAAATTGACAGTGGATGCAATCATTTTGTGTTTTTTCATCAAGAGAAATACATTACCAGTGTCTTTCCATTTCACAAATAGGAAATGGTCTGGTCCATGGAACAAAAGTTCATTTTTTTGTTCATCTTCTGGGCAATTAGGTGTTTAGCTAGTCCCTTTCTATTTATCTGTACTGTATTGTACTTTGGTAACAAATATAAAGCACGTATCAGCAGAGGCAGTTCTAGAAGTCTGTCAAGGGGGGCTAATGGGGGGGGGGGGGGATGGATTATGCTTAACAGAACAGTTGAGGTCCTCCATGGACAAATTGGTAAAATTTGGTGTTGCATAAAGTAGTTAAAGTAGTTTTTGGTAACTGTTTTGGAGTTCAGAGTAAGAACTTGTCTACAGAATGTTTGTGCCCAGGAAAATAATATGATTTGACTCAGATGTCTCATGATTTCGAAGTTTTTGTGTGGGGTCAACAATTTAAGTGTTGGTAGACATACCTGCCATATTTAGCTTTCTTGATTATTGTAAGTTGTATTTGTACATTAATATACATCCAGTGTCTATTAATAAATAATAAGAATAGTGGGCCTGTCTGCAGAGAGCACAGGAGAGTAGTAAGCTGTTAAAACAGAAATCTCAGTTGCCATGGTGACAAGCCAAAAAAATCATTAGTACCTGTTATATGTATTAAAGAATGAAGATATAAGCCTCTAAAAGTAGAAGCCTACAAATTAGGAAAAAGTTTATGGAAGCATACTTTTGAATGGCTGTGAGGCCTGGACTATGGTAAATGCGGAAAGAAAAAGACTGAATTATTTTGCAGTTTTGTGTTACAAGTGCATCCCAGAAATCAGATGGACTGACAGGATTACCAATGACAAAGGTTTTAAAAGTGTTAGAGCGAAAAGGAATTTAATAAATACTATTGTAGAAATAAGATGTCAGATTGTCGACACATGTAGGGCTCCTAAAAACAATGAAATGAGGATCTATCAGCAGAGAAATGGTAGGAGGATGATGACAACTGAAGTATGCACATGAAATTATAAAAGATTTCAGCTTTAACTCCACACAGAAATGAATAAGGATGCAGAAAGATGTGAATACTGGAGATATGCTCCCAAAAAATCCCTTGATTGAGAGCTAAAAGAGGCTGTGCATGTAATTCCTATAGTACAGAAGGATTTAACTGCCTAACCAGTGTTTTTATGCAATCCACAGTGTTATGGCTGGCCTTCATAAAACACAAGTGAGGTTTTCACATTCTCTCACTTGCTACGTGCAAACCATTAGTTGTACAGAAAAAAATGAACAGGACCTCTTTGTAGGAAATGTTATGTAGTTAAATTGTGTACTGAAACATGTTTTTGCTAGAGGCTGTAGTTTTAGAGTCCTTAAAGACGGACATACAAAAGTGACCTTCAGATGCATCCACTATCCCAATTGCAGCATGCACTGGTCAGGATTTCTGTTATGCTGTTCATGGCACTTCTTCCTACCACTGAACCTTTAGCCCAAACACATACAGACTCATATTCACCTACTTTATGGTGATTATTAGTCCTTAAAACAAGAGGCATTGTAGAGATAAGATAGGACACTCCCATCTCTCTGTTAAACAGTTCAACTATATGATATGTACAATAGGCAATAATGTCTATCATTAAAAGACTCAAGTCCTTCAACCTTGGACACTTTGTCTCCTGGGTACTGTACAATTGATATGGCTACCCATCCATTGCCAGCTCTGTTCTGATTATTAGTTTGTAGAGTGAAATCAAAGTCTCCTTCACAAAAAACAGATGGACCATGCAAAAACACCTGCCCATTAACATTATGAACATTAATGTCAATTTTGTCGACAGCCTTATAAACTGTGTGGCGTGAACACCTGCTCCTCCTGTATTAAAGCGGCATCTCAGTGACCTTGAATGGGACTTAGCCGCTTAGCGCTGCTGCCGCGGCCACGGGCCCTAGTTTTACTAGGCCCGCAGTGCACTATAATTCACTTCCTGTTGCGCAAGCATCTACTGATATCAAACAACAGCAGGATGTTGTGGTTTTGATAACAGCAGCTGCATGAATAACGTTTGTCACAAGATGGCGTCAGTCATCGAGCAGCTGCATGAGCAGCAGCACGGAGCCACAGAGATTCCGCGTTAGTACAGAAGGGAACTAGTGTAACCTGAGAATTTTCTGAAACAGAGAAGAGTGTCCTGGAAGTGGAAACTGGAAACATTGCACTAGTGGCTGTCATGTGGCACTTAGAGGCCCAAACATTCTTCAGAGTCAGTCTTGAAGTGAAATCTTTCATATCTGCTCAGTTACATGAAACCTTAGATAAATGTGATATGGAATTACCCCAGTGAAGTCAACACAAATAGTGCAAAGTGTAGAATTTGTAAGAAATGTTATTCAAAAACAGATAGCGCAACTGCATCTTTAAAATGACATTTGAAATGATTACATACCGTCAGTTATGAAGAAAGCAGTAATTCAGGTATGAAAGAAGCATTACTTTATCATCCTTCAAGTGCTGCAGTAAATTAAGATAGTGATAACTTTAAAGAAAATCTTTGATGAAAAATAAAAAGTGTCACACTTTGAACCCTAAATCCAAAGAAAATGACAATTTGATGTGTGAAATGATTGATCTTCAAGATCTCCCAGTTAATTATATGCTTTAATGCTTGAAGCATTTGCTTACATCAAACTGTGGTCACCATTTCATTTTACTTCTATACTCATGTTGAAATTATATCTTGTAATTATTAATTACAAAAATAATTTAGGAGAAAACTAATTTTGTCAAATAAATGAATAAACTGAGGTTTCTTCACAAGTCAGTTGTTACTCAGAAATGATAATTAGATGGGTGTCACTATCAACTTTGGTTCCAAGAAAATCACGTCTAGTACATGTACAGTCCCTGGAAGATAAATGGAGGACATGAACTTGGTCATGGCAAATGAGTTACGTCTAAATATAACACCCCACTCAGTTTTATTTGCAGATGACACATCTGTATTAACCCTTTAACTGCTCTGGATTTGTTAACACTCACACCTTTGTACCTGTCCCTGTGTGCTCTGAACATGTTTACGTGCACCACCAGTCCTTCTACCTGGTACTCTGAATGTGTCCATTTCCAGTACTCCCTGATACAGCATCAACACTAAAATTAACTTGAAACCACGGAAGAAAATCGGTCCATTTAAAATGACACTTTGTTCAGTACCATTTGTGCCAAGTTTATTTTCGAGGCTTCTTATATGTCTGTAGAATGGCATTCTGTGGCAGCGATGACAATAGACATGTCGACGAGGCATAGTGCTTCCATGCTGTTGCAGATAGAGCTCACAGCGGAATGGTTCCACTGGCATGCAGTGCCCGCTTATATAAGCAGCGAACAACCTTGGTTACGTAACATGGCTGATAAGAGACTTAGACTCTGCAGACACCAGCAAGCAAGCATTATCCCGTACGCACACTGTAGGTGTCTTAGCAGCGCGCACCTGCTGGTGCGCCGTCCTAGCGTCGAGCCAAGCGGGTTGCGTAACCAGCTGGCTAGATGCCCAGCGGGCAGTGCGGCACTTGCATCCTTGAATCCCCGGTTTGCGATGTCAGGTCTTGTAAATGATGACATCTCAGTCAGCAATTGACTCCAGTCCAGGTAGAGAGGCATCTCAGATCGGACAATAGCTAGACTAAACTTTAGTAATGATGAAAAAATACATGTATGGATGAAAGGACTTGGTGTACTTGCTGAGAATGTAACTGTAACTGGTGATGTAACCCTGTACTATAATTATTAATAAAGTGTGATCTGTAGCGTCAGCCATTAACCAGGGAGCGTACATAGCGAACCGGGGGCTCAAGGATGCAACAGTTTGATAAAAGATTTAAAACATAGTGCCGCACTACCCACTGGGTGCCTAGACAGCTGGTTACACAACCCACTTGGCTCAGCGCTAGGCTGGCGCACCAGCAGGCGCACGCTGCTAAGACATCTACAGCACGCGTCTGGGATAACACCTGCTTGCTGGTGCCTGCAGAGTCCAAGTCCCTTATCAGCCGCCTTATGTAAGTAGACACATTCAGAGTACCAGGTAGAAGGATTGGTGGGATGCGTAAACATGTTCAGAGCACACAGGGGCAGGTATAAAGGTGCACATATTAACATGTTCAGAGCAGTTATAGAGTTAACTGAAAGTGAGACCACAGAACAAATTCCCCGAAGAGTCGTTGAGACCCTAAATAGTTTGGAACAGTGGTGTAATGCAAATGGATTAAAACTAAACATGAAATACACACTTTAAAACTAAACAATCTGAATAAAATGACTTCCAAATTCCCATAAATATCAGGAACTTATGGAAGCAAAATCTGTCAAATTCCTGGGGATATTTTTAGGAAAAAATTTATCCTAGTGTCTGCATAGAAGCTACTTGGCAAACAAGCTAAACAGTCGTGCATTCATGATGATATTCTTAAACGAGTGACTTTGATACTAGAAAAGCTGTTTACCACATCTATTTTGAAGTTATTGTAAGATATGAAATAATCTTTTGATGAAATGCAAGTAGTGTAAATAGAATATTATTAGTTCAAATAACTGTTGTTAGAAACATACACATTATCACAAAATGCCAAGAAAACTCGAAACTTGGATATCTTCAAATCTAAACCTAGGATAATTTCAACTGGATCACACAGCCATATCTAAATGGCATATTATGGAAATTATGAACGTTAAAGTAATCAGAAATGGGGAATTTAATTCAGATCATTAACTCTCTTAGAATAAAAACGATTTCTCGCATTTAAAACAAAAATGTCAACCACGAAAGTAATCATATACAGCTCCACTACAGCTAAAAATGTAGTGAGGTATTTGAAACAACAAAACAACGTGATTTAACATGAACTCCAAGTACAAACTGCTAAAGAACCAGAAAAAACTTTAGGACTGGCCAAGAATAAAAAGAAGACATAGTGGAATGAAGAGTGTGAAGAAGCATTAGAACAAAGAGCTAGAAAATGTAAATGTTCCAAAAAAGAACATTTCGAATAATTCAGACAAAAAAGAAAAGAAAAGTCAAAAATAATCCAAAAAATTGAAAGAACATTAAAAAAACCCTCAGCTTATGGAAATACAAGCAAATTTTACCAAAAATAATACTAGAAATTTTTACCTGGCTTTTAAACATGTACTTAAAGAGTATCAAGCAGCAAGTACTTGATTCAAAGATGAAAGTATCAAAATAGGATTAAAAAACAAAGAAAATTTTGAGACAGTAGCAAAATTTTTGACAGGCTCTTAAACTGTTCAGTTCCAACAGTTAAATTGGAATTTTCAGCAATACCACAAAATCTGGTGGAATATTTCCCACCAACAAAGCAAGAAATTCATGAAGCCATCAAATCACTCAAAAACAACAAAGCATGCGGTTCAAGATTCCATTACAGTAGAATTACTGAAATGGTCAGAAGTGAAGATTATAAATGATTTACAACTGATTCTTGAGAACATGTGGAAAACTGAAAAGATTCTAGAAAATAACATTAATCCATCTGCTACACAAAAAGGGAGACAAGCAAAATGTCAACAATTACAGGGTGTCACTTCTACCAGTGACACACACACAATATTATCAAAAATTCTCTGAAACTGTGAGACAACCAACTAGGAGAATATCAGAGGAAGATCCTGCACAGAACAGATTATTAACCTAGACTCAATAATTTGCCATAGAATGTTAACCAGCAAACCTGTAATAGTATCATTTATTGATTAAAAAAAAAAAAACCATTGGATTCAGTAGACAGACAGATAATAGGAAAATCATTAGAGAATTTGGTGTTAAAGAAAAATTAGCAAAACATAATTCATGAAACTCTAACTAAGAAAATATTTAAAGTTAAATTTATGGAAGAACTGTCTCAGCCATTTGAAATAAAACTAGTGTTAGACAAAGGAATGTTTAATCACCTTTACTGTTTAACTGCAGTCTTGAAAAAACTGTAATGATCAGGAATTTGGAGCCAAAGAATCACAAAATTGAACAAATAAATCTGGGAAGGAAAACAAATGCAACTAAGGTAAACTGCCTGGCTTTTGAAGACAATTTTGTGATACTTTCCGAAAATCTGACACACACAGTTATTCAAATATATCAGCTGTAAGAAATAGCAAATAGAACTGGTCACAGAATGTCAGCTGAAGAAACAAAATTCATGACAAATATAAAAAATGCACCAAAATTCATAGAAACACAATTACATAAAATATAGTGATTAAGTAAATTCAAATATTTTGGAGAAACTCTACTTCAGATCATCATCATAATCATCATCATCATTA
This sequence comes from Schistocerca piceifrons, assembly GCF_021461385.2. Taxonomy (NCBI): domain Eukaryota; kingdom Metazoa; phylum Arthropoda; class Insecta; order Orthoptera; family Acrididae; genus Schistocerca; species Schistocerca piceifrons. Next base: position 138,431,345 of record NC_060146.1, read on the forward strand.
TTATTTCTTTGTGCCTTTGTCCCACTCCAACACAGGGTCGGCCTCATTACTATTGATTTGCCATTGTTATTATTGATTTGGCATTGTTAGTGTGAGAGGGTGGCTGGATGCCTTTCCTATTGCCACCCCGTATTCCCCAGGATGGAATTAGTGTACCCCAGCTGTCTGCGTCTAGTGTAATTGAAAGCATAGCGCGAACATGTTCAGATGTCTGTGAGTCATGTAGCTGAAGTGGGATGTGGGGCCCAGTCCGGTATTCACCAAGATGGCCAGCACACTGGCCCTCTTTGGTAATCTGCCGGGTGGGTTGGATCTGGAGCTGGCGTGCCTACCCAAGTCCAGGAAGTAGCATGTTGGCACTCTCGGCTGACCTGGTGGGTAGAAACTCTACAGCAGAATGAACTACAAAAATTTGCAGTAGATGTAAGAGTTATAAAATGGAGAGAGCATGTGGATTGACAAAGAATATTTACAGCAAGAAAGGCTTATATAGAAAAACCACAGTAGTACAACCAGTATGTTTATATGCATGTGAATGCCTAACAACAAAATATAATATGAACATGATAGAGGTACTTGGAAGATGTATAGTTAGAAAAATAATGATTTCAATACAAATTACAGAAAATGAGAAGTAATGAGGAGATCTACATAAATATAGAGAAAATATCAGAATTGATGTCAATGAAAAGCGAAGCTAATTGCGTGATTGGATTCGAGATTGGATTGAAGAGTTTTGAGCAAACAGAACATAGTGTATCATTCTGAATGGAAAAAAGACTTTAGTAACTTTGGGCATGCCCCAAGGGAGTGTTATAGGACCATTACTTTTAACAATATATATAAATGACCTAGTAGATAACATCAAGGTTCTGTGAGGCTTTTTGTAGAGAAGCTGTTGTATACAGAGAAGTCACAGTACTAAAAAACTGTAGCAAAATCCAGAAAGATCTGCTTGGGATTGTTGCTTGATGCAAGGAGTGAAAATTGATCCTCGTCATTAACAAATGTAACATATTGTAAATACATACAGAAAGACCCTTTATTGTATGAATAATACAACTGAAAAACAATATCTACAAGCAGCAACTTTGCTAAAATTTCTATGAGTATGCACATGCAGCACTTTGAAAATTGTGGGTAAGGCAGATGCCAGACTGAGATTTTATCGAAGAATCCTCAGGAAGTTTAGTCCACCGACGAAACGAGTAGCTTACAAAACACTCATTTGACCATCACTTGAATAATGCTGATCAGTCTGAGGTTGTTACAGCAAGTGATTGATAGAGGAAATAGAGGAGCTCCAAAGGAGAGCAACATAATTTGTTACAGGCTTATTTAGCAAGTACGAAAGTGCCAGTTGCAAACACTGCAAGAGAGGCATTCAGCTTTACGGTATGGTCTGCTGTCAAACTTCCAAGTGCAAATGTTCCTAGGATAGTCAACCATCATATTTCCTCCTCCTCCTCCTCCTCCTCCTAAAAAGACCATGAAGATAAATTTAAATGGATGTGAGCACATATGGAGGCTTACCAGCACTCGTTCTTCCCATGAACTGTACTTGATTGGAACAGAAAAAAAGGAAAGTGACTCTAGTATACAAAGTACCTTCTGCCATATGTTATTAGGGGGATCGTGGACTATAGATGTAGATGTTGATGTAAACTTTCATCGATGCTGATGTTTCCTCGTATAACTTTACACACTGCTAAACGGGGTTCTCCGTCAGGATATGTAGGAACAGTAGGTCTAGAGGAGTGGTGTCATGGCAGTGTTGTAATATGTGACAAGGTATATCACTTACCCTGTGGGAGAGACTTTTGTAGTGGTGTTCAGAAATCTCAAGAGGAAACATCATCGATAATGAGAGTTTGAATCTGGTATCGAGGTGTATTCAGGTACCTCAATGATTAAGGCACTGCTGAGACAAGTTTTCAGTGCTCACTACACATTCTATGCAAAGAGAATTATCACTGGTACCCTGAAATTGTCACAATTTCATGGTTGCAGTCTTATCTAATATGACATCACCAGATCTTGGACATAAACAGGCAGTACCTTTGAGACTGCAGTAAGCTGTGCATCATATCTGTTTCCAGAACCTCTCCAACTACCAAAATTCATCTTCACCCTCCAAATATGAGGCTTCAGCCTATAAAATAAATCAATATAGGATCTGAACAGAGTCCAGCTCCAGTCAGTCTTACAGTTTCAGCACACATAAGTGAAAAGCAAAAAAACCCTTGTTCAAGTCTCACACTGGCACAAACTTTTGATTGTCATGATTTATTCATTTGTGATGCATTAACTGCTTTCATCTGTGATTCTTGTAGTCTGTTTTTCGTCATTACTTAACTCATTTCCTTTGATTTAGGTGGAGGCTGAGCCACAAGTGTCTCCTATGTGAGAGATTGAGTATGCATCTGTTAAAGAAGAACCTCTGGTAAGTACCAAAATTCATCTGTCTTTACATCCAAATGTATTCTCTACAAGCCACTGTGTGAAGTATGACTGATAAATAAAATCCTTAAATAGATTCTCTGGAAAGGATGGGTTTGATTTCCTTCCTTGTCCTTGTCCCAGTTTCCATTTGTAAGGATCCTGTCACTGATGGGATGTTTGACCATATTCTGCTGTCCTTCCTTCTCTTAAACTCCTTTTATCTCACATGATGAGGTAGGAGGGACAATAAATGAAATATTCAAAAATGTGATTCATTCTTTGTTGGTAAATGGTAAGAAACACAGGTCATTCATTTCTGTCCAAGACAACAAGATGTAATGCCTCCAACTTTTTATGGCATAACTCCTAAAGCTTTTTAAGTAAAACAAATCTTATTCATATGCTACATCTTTGATCTTCATGGCTACATATTTGCAGCACTGTACTACTTAATGGCTCTGAATTGTAATGTGTGACTAGGCAGCCTGTACCATTAACTGTGTTGCTATGTGAGAAACAGCGTGCTGTAACTGATTTTTGAATTCAAAGAGTTAGTCCACATGTGGAGCACCCTCTCTTTCAGCATGACAATTGCAGACCACACACACAAGTACTGCAACATCTCTAACAATCTGATGCCTCAGGTACACTGTCATCAATCTTCCTCTATACGGTCCCGACTTGGCCCAATCCAATCTTCATCTGTTTCCAAAACTGAAAGAACAGCCTTGAGGACTTCAATTTGATAGTGCTGATGTGGTGCAAGCAGAGGTGAAGTTGTGACTCTGTCATCAAAGTCAAACATTTTACAGTGACTGTATCACCAAACTAGTCTCTTGTGGGGCAAAATGTGTTCCTTGCTGGTGTGACTATGTTGAGAAATAAGTATGTAGACATGAACAATTAGGATGTAAAATGTTAATAAAGTTTGTTTTATTTAAAAAGCTTTAAGAGTTTTCACATAAAAAATTCAGAGACTTTACTTTTCAGTACATCTTTGTATATTATCAATGAGACTGAAGCATAAGGGAAGGAAACTTGTAAAACGGATTGTTGAAAATTCCTGGATGTGTATATTCATCAGTGCTTCAGTTGTTCATGGACATTGAACCAGAAATTGTTGTGGAAAGTGCATAGTATTTCAACAAGGCAGTTGCTGGTTATCTTCAAATGCTTACTGATGCGTTGCTGCGGTAGTTCACCAATATATGTGCTGGCTCTCTAGAGAAATGCAGGTGCCAACAGATGGGGCTATAGCATCAGCATAGATGGATCATAGAGGACGACAACATCCAGTGCCCCCTGCTGGAGGAATGAGCCACAGTCTTTACATGTGAGATGCAGGAAAAGTACGACAGACCCAGATTCGTTCGTCTATGACTTATGATGCCTTAGTACTGCCAGTGCCGGTTCACATGGCATACTAAGTTTAAAACTCATGTGTCTATTAATCAGGTTGTTACTTATATGTATTTCGACTGCTTTTTTAATGATGAGGTCCCGGTACATGGAGGCAGACAAAAGTATTTTTATTTGGTCAAATTTTGTGCTATGTCCTGGGTCAATACAGTGTTCAGCAACAGCAGACTTTTCTGGCTGATCCAAACTGGTGTGACATCTGCATTCAGTGCACCTATCTTTAACCGTGTCACATGCCTGGCCCATGTATGATTTCCCACACTGCCATGGAATTTTATATATCCCTGGTCATCTTACACCTAGATTGTCTTTAACAGAAACCAGCATCATTTGCACTCATGCCTACGGGCCACACCTCAGCACCTGTGCTTTTCTAGCAAACCAATACATCTATTGGTGAGCTACTGCAGCAACACTTCATTAAGCACCTGAAGATGATGAACAGCTGTCAGATTGAAAAACTGTGCAGCTTTAACATTATTTATCTGATGCAGCATCTGTACAGCACTGAAGCAGTTATTACATCAGGAAAGTCTCAAAACAGCATATATGGAGATCACTTGTTATAGGTCTTCTCAAACACAAGAGTTCAGCTATATGTGGTCAATGCATAATTCCTGATTTTGTTGGTGTAAGCATTAGAAAATTAGCTTACTTTGTATCCTTCCATTTGTTGACATCAAATGGAACATTTTATTGGGGAATTCCACCCATAGACACAAAATATTGCACTGAAATGTCCTGTAAGGTTAGTATCTGAATCTTGTGCAGGCAAGGGTTTAAAAAATTAAGCATATTAATATCAAGCTTACAATACATCTACTCTTTTGTGCAGTTACTTGTGAAGAAATAGGTACAATTTAAAAATAATAATAGCAACCATAAATACAACAACAGGAACAAAAACAATCTGCACTACCCACAACTTAGTATCACTCCTTCACAGAAAGGGGCATGGTAGGGGGGACTCATTGCTGCTTGACATATCCTTGTATTCCACAGGTGAATTTCTGAACAGATGTTACCTATTCAAGGTGTGTTCAAAAAGATACAGAACTTTTGCTGTCTCAGCTTTATTCCTTATTGCACAACATTTAAGCACTGTACCCTTCAAAATAATCCCCTCTGCTAGCAATAAACCATTCCCATTGTTTCTTTCAGTTTTAGAATGACTCCTGGAACCATTTTTTGGGATGGTGCGCAAGTTTCTCTTTCCATTGTTCTGTTTCTCCTTTACAGTTTGGAAACAACATCCTTTTAATGTGTCTTTCAGTTTGGAAACAGGAAAAAGTCTGCTGGAGCTAGGTCTGGAGAATGCGGTGGATGGTGCACTACAGGAATGTGGTGTTTTGCTGGATAGCTGCAGACAAGGAGTGATGCATGAGCTGGCACATTGTCATGATGCAACATCCAACTCTGGTTTCCCCACAATTCAGGCCTCTTCCTGCACACAGCATCACTCATGCACTCCAGGATTCCCTGGTAGACATCCTCATTTACCATCTGACCATGTGGCACAAATTCATGATGGATAATGCCTTTGTCGTCAAAAAACACATTGCTTTTATCTATGACTGAATGAATAGTAATGCTGTGAATTGATGATCTGTTGGGGAGGAACGTAATGTGTTAGGATAACACCATCACAGTCGTACATGAGAATCACCAATAACTTTAGACCGCTCCATTTGCACCATCAACAGAACAGGCTCTGCTAACAGTACACTACACCTTCCACATCGCTGGAAATGGATTCTACACAATGCTGGTGACTACTTTGAAGGACAGTTACAGGTGCAAACATGTAACTCTTTTGTATCAGTTGTGAATAAATAGTTGCCACTATTTAAGTTCCAACCCTTGTATATGCAGATATAAAAGATTTAATAAAATACCGGGTGATCAAAAAGTCAGTATAAATTTGAAAACTTAATGAAGCACGGAATAATGTAGATAGAGAGGTAAAAATTGACACACATGCTTGGAATAACATGGGGTTTTATTAGAACCAAAAAACAAAAACAAAGTTCACAAAATGTCCAACAGATAGCGGTGGACAGCAAAACATCAGTGACTGCTACCGTGACGGGTGAGAAGTACGCTGGTATGTTAGAGAATCGCATCTTCCCCAGCCTAGCTGATAAACACCTGCTGGAATGTACGATGTTTATGCAGGATGGCGTTCCACTCCATATTGCTAGACACATGAAAGATCTCTTGCGGGCGTCGTTTGGTGATGATCGTGTGCTCAGTCGCCACTTTCATCATGCTTGGCCTCCCAGGTCACCAGACCTCAGTCTGTGCGGTTATTGGCTTTGGGGTTACCTGAAGTTGCAAGTGTATCGTGATCGACTGACATCTCTAGGGATGCTGGAAGACAACATCCGACGCCAGTGTCTCACCATAACTCCGGACATGCTTTACAGTGCTGTTCACAACATTATTTCTCGACTACAGCTATTGTTGAGGAATGATGGTGGGCATATTGAGCATTTACTGTAAAGAACATCATCTTTGCTTTGTCTTACTTTGTTATGCTAATTATTGCTATTCTGATCAGATGAAGCGCAATCTGTCGGACATATTTTGAACTTTTGTATTTCTTTGGTTCTAATAAAACCCCATGTCATTCCAAGCATGTGTGTCAGTTTGTACCTCTCTATCTACATTATTCTGTGATTTATTCAGTTTTCAAATTTATACTGACTTTTTGATCACCCGGTATATTCTGTTTGATTACTAAAAATTGACTAAAACTTAGATTTTATGTTTGCATGCAGTAATGTGTGCATATCACTCTTTTTACAGTCGATGAATGCAATGTATGTTCTGATGGCAAAAAAAAAATGTAATTACAATTTAACAGTTTTTAGATTTTTTGCTTTACTTGTACTTGATTCCAGGTCAACCATAAGTACCCTATAGGTTTAGACAAGTGACTGTACGAATTTCAAAATACTTGACATAAATAGCTGACTAATTTAATTGAATAAACTTAGAAGCTTAAACATTTCACACTATGAATGAATGTGAGGGCTTAGTATACGACATAAATTGGAACTTGATATGCCAATCTATTCTGGGAAAAAAGGGGTCTTAAGAGGTGGATAGACAGACAGATGGATAAAATAGGTATTCTTTTCATGTGATATAATTACAAATTAACAATTTTCAGATTTTTTCCTTGAAAATTTCTGTAGTCTAGGTCAACAGAAAGTACCCTATAGATTTTGATGAGTGAGCTTTCGAGATTGAAAATATGTGACATTAATGGCCATGTCTTTTGATTGCATTAACTTTGAAGTTTTAATTTTTACAGTGCAAAGAGACCATAGACCTTAGTATGTGACATAAATTGGAACTTGATACATCTACCTGTTCCTGAGAAAAGAGGTTCTTAACAGTCAAACAGGTGGACAATAAAGTCATCCTATAATAAGGATTGCGCTTTTACAGATTGAGGCATGGAACCCTAAAAACATTGCAACCTAATGCTGCTGTTATCATGTGTAAAAAGAAGTTCCGCAATCTTTGGCTTCAACAGCAGGCAGATTGAACTCTTGATAAGTTTAATGACTGGCCATGGAAACTTCAAGAAACATGTACAGATTATGGGAAGAGAGAAAGATGCCCGTAAGTGTAGTCTATGTGGTGAGGGGGTGAAACTGCACCATGTTTATTTAATCTTCCAATGGAAAACACTGCAGGTCAAAAGACACAAAATATTTGAACCACTAATTCCTGAAGCTATTGTGTCTAACAAGGACCACTCTTTGAGGTTACTGATTGGCTTTATTAGAATGGCAATAAACTTAATTTTGGTGTGATTAGCAGGGGTCTAACACCACTGTTGTTTGTTTTTCCATGATTAAATCAGTCAAATCAGGGTGTGATAGGTTTGGATAGAGTGCATTGTTTCGGACACATACCAAACAGCTATCAATCTTATTCCCTCTGTTTACTAATAAGATTTGCTCATAGAGCTTTAGTGACAGGCATAAAATGGTGTCATTTTATCGCTAAGTAGTAGTCTTCAGACTTTTGGTATGCATTGGTTGTTAGAGTTAATGTTAAGATAATGCCCAAAATGGGAACAGTACATCATCGGTAGCCAGAGGGCAAATGGGGCCTGTAGGAATTGGTGGCTGGGGCAGTCGGGGTGACCCTTTGCATCATTTCTTTGTTCACTGGCTAATGTTTCTGTTGCTGCTGTGGTTTCAGTTGCCATAAACTACTTTCAATTACCTGCACATGAAGAAGATCTTATTGCCTTCATATTCATACGAGGGCCGTTCAGAAAGTAACCTCCGGTTGATTTAAAAAAATACACCAAGTTAAATAAAAATATTTTAATATATACATCTTACAACTACATCTTTGCACTATTTTTCTACATAGTCTCCATAGCGATTGAGGCACTTATCGTATCTCTTCACAAGCTTTGAAATTCCTTCTGCATAAAAATCACCCGCTTGTGCCTGGAGCCAGCCTGTGACCGCATCTTTAGCTCTTCGTCGTCATCAAACCGCTGTGACCCGAGCCATTTCTTCAAATGCATGAAGAGGTGATAATCACTTGGCGCCAGGTCTGGGGTGTAAGGTGGATGGTTGATAACGTCCCACTTGAAGGACTCAAGAAGGGCCATTGTTCTGCGAGCAGAGTGAGGACGGGCGTTATCGTGCAAAAAAACGATACCGGAAGTCAGCATACCACGGCGTTTGTTCTGTATAGCCCGTCGTAACTTTTTTATTGTTTCACAGTACACGTCTTGATTAATGGTCATACCACGTTCCATGAATTCAACCAACAACACCCCTTTGGCATCCCAAAACACCGTTGCCATCAGTTTTCTGGCAGAAAAATCTTGCGAGGCTTTTCTTGGTTTGGTAGGCGAATTTGAATGTGCCCACATCTTTGATTGTTCTTTTGTCTCAGGGTTCACGTACTTAATCCAGGTTTCGTCACCGGTCATGATTCTGTTTAACAATGGTTCTCCTTCGTCCTCATAACGTGACAGAAAGTCTAATGCAGAGGCCATTCTTTGAGTTTTGTGGTGGTCGGTAAGAATTTTGGGCACCCATCGTGCACAGAACTTACGGTCACCCAATCTTGCTGTAACTATCTCGTACAAGAGAGTCTTAGAAATCTGTGGAAAACCAGTAGACAACTCCGACATTGAGAAACGTCGATTTTCACGAACTTTTGCATCAACTGTCTGAACGAGTTCGTCAGTCACCAATGATGGTCTACCACTCCTCTCTTCATCATGAACGTTTTCTCGTCCACTTTTAAATAAACGTACCCATTCACAGACAACTCCTTCACTCATAACTCTTGGTCCATACACGGCACAAAGCTCACGATGAATAGCTGCAGCAGAATATCCCTTGGCTGTAAAAAACCTTATGACAGCACGCACTTCACATTTGGCGGGGTTTTCTATTGCAGCACACATTTCAAACTGCCACAAAAACTAAACTGGCGCAGGTACGATGTTCACTCGCCCACGGCTTGATGCCGACTGACCTGTTGAGTGCGTGAATTCACAGATGGCATCACTACTCCCCCCACAACCCGCACTGTGACCAATCGGAGGTTACTTTCTGAACCGCCCTCGTACATTCAAGATGGGCCATAAGTGAAGGGATGAGGTTGACATTCCTCATAAGAAAGAAGCCCGAACTGCAAGATATTTTAGTTACTTTCTGTTTTTGTGGACTCACAGATGCATCTCGCTATATTGCTTAGGTGCAATCCTGTCTAATGTGTATGTTAACTCCAGGCTCACTCGAAGAATTGGAAGTGCTTATTCGACCCTGGCAGGGCAGACGTTTCAGAATTCTGGTGGGCTGCAGAATGTGTGACTGAAAAAATTAAGTATTTAGTGCATGCTCTGTTATATGTATCGCTCTGTGAACAAAATGGACAAGCAGGCCTCATCCACTCGTGCCGTGGGGAAGAAGTGCACTGGGCTCGAGACTGCTACGAGATGTGTTGAGAAAGTAAGTGTACTGTGACCATAAGAGGCTGTGGTTTTTCTGTTTTTGGAGGGTTGGCAACACTGAGTGGTAGAAGGGGATGCCCTGAACTTGAACAAACCTCACAGGAATGTGATAGTACATTAACTCATGTTGTAATATCCTGTTGTGTGAAAGATGTCGGTAGGGAATCCCACCAAATGCAGGTCAAGGGCTGCGATCCACTTTCTACTCGTGGAAGGAATAACACCTACTAAAAATTTTTTTTTGCTCATCAGAATGATTTATGGCAAATGTGTTATGAACAGAATGGGTGTGTTTCAGTGGTGATGGGAGTTTAATGGAAGCAGAACAACAGCTTATAATGTACAGAGGAGTAGAAGACCTTCCCTTTTGACTTATGAGTGGTGCAAAATATTGTGACCACCACCAGTTGTCAGTGGATGAAATTTCTGCAGTGTTTCCACATCTGTCCATAACTCACTTATAAAAGACACTCACAGGAACATTGGGATACCTGAAATGGCACAAGGTGGGTTGCAAAGCAGCTGGAGAAAAATCAGGTCAGTAGTGCCTGAGATTTGCTTGAGCAACTGGAAATGTAAGGAGAGTATTTTCTGAGATGTATTGTGAGTGGAGATGAAATGTGGCTGGCTCATTACATTCCTGAGACTGGGTGGCTCATTACGTGCCCAACAAAAAGCCAGTCGTCACAGTGACGTCACACCAATTCCCCATTAGACCAAAAAGCCTAGAATTTTGGACAAATTTCTGCCTTGGAGATCCATGAATGCACATAAATATTGTGAGACCCTATAAAAACTGAAAAGGAGCATTAAAAACAAAAGGAGTGGAATTCTGTTGAGAGAAGTGAGATTATTGCATGACTATGCCTGTTCTCACACAGCCTGTCACCAGGGCGCTCTTGGATTAGTTTGTTGGGATGTTTTGAACCTCTCCTTGTATTCCTCTGACTTGTTGCCTTCAGATTATTATCTTTTCACCTCCCTAAAGTCACATATGAGTAGAATTAAATTTTCAACCCATGAGCAGGTGCAGAAAGAGGTTCTGAAGTCGAGGAAGATGCTGACGGGAGAGTTCTTAAGGGAGGGGGTAACGACACTAGTGCCATGACTCACCATGTGCATTGAACAACTGGATGGCAATTATGTGGAAAAATAGTCAACAAGTATATTGACAGTCTTCTGTAATTTTGTAAGCCACCTCCTTTGTTGATGGACTACATTTTCTAAGGACTCTCCCAATGAATCTCAACCTGGTACCCGCCTTACCAACAATTAATTTTATATGATCGTTCCACTTCAAATTGTTCCACACGCATATATATATATATAGGCCTACACTTACTTTCTGAACATACCTCATGGGAAAGCAACAGTGCCCATATCCATTGCTTCCAATAGCCATGGATGTGATGATGCTGTATTGGGCATAGCTCCTGCAGTCCTGCCTGCCATTGCTTGATACACTCAGCTCATATTCAATTCTGATAATGAAAAGGACAATCGTGACAATGCCCTTAGCTCAGTCTGTGCACTGGAAAATAAATTACTGGTTTTGTTGAAGGAAAATGGTGTTTCTGATTGTTTGCTGTGTAAGTTTAGTCTGCTGTGGATAGTAGGGAGTATTTCATTCAGTCATGGCATTTTCTAGCAACCAGATCCTACAATGAGGCTGTCACATCAGACATCTGGCTGACACTGCTAGATTAGTACATCTACATCTACATTTATACTCCGCAAGCCACCCAACGGTGTGTGGCGGAGGGCACTTTACGTGCCACTGTCATTACCTCCCTTTCCTGTTCCAGTCGCGTATGGTTCGCGGGAAGAACGACTGTGTGAAAGCCTCCGTGCGCGTTCTAATCTCTCTAATTTTACATTCGTGATCTCCTCGGGAGGTATAAGTAGGGGGAAGCAATATATTCAATACCTCATCCAGAAACGCACCCTCTCGAAACCTGGCGAGCAAGCTACACAGCGATGCAGAGCGCCTCTCTTGCAGAGTCTGCCACTTGAGTTTCTTAAACATCTCCGTAACGCTATCACGGTTACCAAATAACCCTGTGTCGAAACGCGCCGCTCTTCTTTGGATCTTCTCTATCTCCTCCGTCAACCCGATCTGGTACGGATCCCACACTGATGAGCAATACTCAAGTATAGGTCGAACGAGTGTTTTGTAAGCCACCTCCTTTGTTGATGGACTACATTTTCTAAGGACTCTCCCAATGAATCTCAACCTGGTACCAGCCTTACCAACAATTAATTTTATATGATCGTTCCACTTCAAATTGTTCCGCACGCATACCCCCAGGTATTTTACAGAAGTAACTGCTACCAGTGTTTGTTCCACTATCATATAATCATACAATAAAGGATCCTTCTTTCTATGTATTCGCAATACATTACATTTGTCTATGTTAGGGGTCGGTTGCCACTCCCTGCACCAAGTGCCTATCCGCTGCAGATCTTCCTGCATTTTGCTACAATTTTCTAATGCTGCAACTTCTCTGTATACTACAGCATCATCCACGAAAAACCCCATGGGACTTCCGACACTATCTACAAGGTCATTTATATATATTGTGAAAAGCAATGGTCCCATAACACTCCCCTGTGGCACGCCAGAGGTTACTTTAACGTCTGTAGACGTCTCTCCATTGATAACAACATGGTGTGTTCTGTTTGCTAAAAACTCTTTAATCCAGCCACACAGCTGGTCTGATATTCTGTAGGCTCTTACTTTGTTTATCAGGCGACAGTGCGGAACTGTATCGAACGCCTTCCGGAAGTCAAGAAAAATAGCATCCACCTGGGAGCCTGTATCTAATATTTTCTGGGTCTCGTGAACAAATAAAGCGAGTTGGGTCTCACATGATCGCTGTTTCCGGAATCCATGTTGATTCCTACATAGTAGATTCTGGGTTTCCAAAAACGACATGATACTCGAGCAAAAAACATGTTCTAAAATTCTACAACAGATCGATGTCAGAGATATAGGTCTATAGTTTTGCGCATCTGCTCGATGACCCTTCTTGAAGACTGGGACTACCTGTGCTCTTTTCCAATCATTTGGAACCTTCCGTTCCTCTAGAGACTTGCGGTACACGGCTGTTAGAAGGGGGACAAGTTTTTTCGCGTACTCTGTGTAGAATCGAATTGGTATCCCGTCAGGTCCAGTGGACTTTCCTCTGTTGAGTGATTCCAGTTGCTTTTCTATTCCTTGGACACTTATTTCGATGTCAGCCATTTTTTCGTTTGTGCGAGGATTTAGAGAAGAACTGCAGTGCGGTCTTCCTCTGTGAAACAGCTTTGGAAAAAGGTGTTTAGTATTTCAGCTTTACGCGTGTCATCCTCTGTTTCAATGCCATCATCATCCCGGAGTGTCTGGATATGCTGTTTCGAGCCACTTACTGATTTAACGTAAGACCAGAACTTCCTAGGATTTTCTGTCAAGTCGGTACATAGAATTTTACTTTCAAATTCACTGAACACTTCACACATAGCCCTCCTTACACTAACTTTGACATTGTTTAGCTTCTGTTTGTCTGAGAGGTTTTGGCTGCATTTAAATTTGCAGTGAAGCTCTCTTTGCTTTCACAGTAGTTTCCTAACTTTGTTGTTGTACCACGGTGGGTTTTTCCTGTCCTTCACAGTTTTACTCAGCACGTACCTGTCTAAAATGCATTTTACAATTGCCTTGAACTTTTTCCATAAACACTCAACATTGTCAGTGTTGGAACAGAAATTTTCGTTTTGATCTGTTAGGTAGTCTGAAATCTGCCTTCTATTACTCTTGCTAAACAGATAAACCTTCCTCCCTTTTTTTATATTCCTACTAACTTCCATATTCAGAGATGCTGCAATGGCCTTGTGATCACTGATTCCCTGTTCTGTACATACAGAGTCGAAAAGTTCAGGTCTGTTTGTTATCAGTAGGTCCAAGATGTTATCTCCACGAGTCGGTTCTCTGTTTAATTGCTCAAGGTAATTTTCGGATAGTGCACTCAGTATAATGTCACTCGATGCTCTGTCCCTACCACCCATCCTAAACATCTGAGTGTCCCAGTCTGTATCTGGTAAATTGAAATCTCCACCTAAGACTATAACATGCTGAGAAAATTTATGTGAAATGTATTCCAAATTTTCTCTCAGTTGTTCTGCCACTAATGCTGCTGAGTTGGGAGGTCGGTAAAAGGAGCCAATTATTAACCTAGCTCGGTTGTTGAGTGTAACCTCCATCCATAATAATTCACAGGAACTATCCACTTCTATTTCATTACAACAGAGGGGTTCTACGATAAAGGCAAAGATCTGTTTGCGTCTGTCGACTGCTGTGAAATACCTATCTTTTTGGACATTGATCGCCTTGTTTATCTCTTACTTGATGTGTTTTCAAACAGTTTCATTGCCTCTAGAGTGCCACTTCAAAATTACAGCATTGTGTCTAGAATGGCTGTTATGACTGGAGACATCATCAGAGTTGGGTTTTTTGAGAGTTCAGATAAGATTACCCAAAACTAGCAGACTGATCTGTTTGTGGGTTTCTGGAATAGTGTGTTGGGTCAGGTTTTGAGCACGTACCTCAGTTCAGTAGTTTTGAGAAACAGTGTTGCAAAAGGTTTAGTTGAAGGATTTGAAGCAAGTTGAATCTCAGTCAGGTAAATCTGTAAAGACAAGGTGTATGCATACCATCCAGCCCTAGTATTAACAATGCATTCCTAAGAAAACTGAAAAGTAATCTAAAATTTGAGTGTAATCCAAAAGATCCCATGCTTTTGGCTTGTGCTTGGTGCCTTTGACAGATTCTACTAGTACCGACTGGAACCGTGTTCAGTTTCTGATAACTTTACATAATCTGTTTAAAACATCTCATCCTGCCGAACTGATTTCACCAATATTAAAGGCACTTTTGTTTTCCCAAAAAAGTATTGTGCCATTTGGTGGGTGGAAAATAAAATGTTGGCAATCTGGGCTGCAAATATTAATTTTGGATGAAAAATTTGTGAATGAAGTAGAAAGGGTAAAGAAGGAACAAGAGGAGTTAAAACTGAAACTAAAGGTCAGTACTGGAACTTTTAAGAGTCATAGTTGCCAAGTAGTGCAGGACTCTTTGAGGTACAAGATGCTGAGGGCTCACCTCTCCTTTTTTAGACTGTGGCTGCTCAGATTGAGCCATTTGTGACTGCATTTCAGTCACATGCCCCATTGGCTCCTTCCCTCTATTTTTTCTGCTCTAACCTATTGTCAGAAAATGAGAAAAATTTTCAATTCAAACATTTTGTAGAAGCAGACTAGCTTCAGATAGATCTGAGTAACAACATAAATCTGTTGTGATCTCAGGAAGTGAGCACTGGGAAAACAATCAAAAAAGCTCTGGATCATTGTGATGCATCATAGAAATATATCTATATGAGTGCCTTATATTTGTGAAGAGTGTAGTATCCAAAATTCCGAATGAACTGCCCCTGAAATATTAGTTTCTGAAGGGTATGATGGTCCTAGATTCAGAAGTGGCAATTAGTGCTGACCCTGTGAAGAGACAGTTAGGCATAGCATTGACACATCTCACTACCTTAAATTGCTTTGGTGCTCATGAATCTGATGCCATTACCTGGAAATTCCAAAATGTTTTAGAGACCAGGTCAGTAAAGGAAGTCCTCAAGGAATTTGAGGGGGATTGTGATCTCATCAATCTGGATGACTGTCATTGCGAATGAGAGGAGACGAAAATTTCAAGAGATTTTCCATGCCTCCTTGCATTCTCTCTTGCCAATGCCAGCCTTGCCAGCCTTGAAAGAGATTTCTCTGACAACTCCTCCATTCTGGTTGAAAATTTGACTATCTCATTTCCCTTCACACTATACACCTGACAATCGGTCATTGGAGGTGTTGCAGCTGCACCATTCACAAACATGTTAATACACAGCTTTCAAAATGCATATGTTGGATACAGTGAAGCAGTAGACATTTTAAGTGTCTGAGAAAGTGGGAGAAAAGGGAAAGAGATTTGAGAAAAGCTAAGGCCCAATTCGCACAGAGATCACATGGCACAGATGTGGCACTGTTTCATGTTAACTTCATGTTATAAAAGGAGCATTTCACACAGAAATGGCATGGCTAGGATGCATCTATAGTGGTCTGTCTATGTCCACTTATTGCGACAAGTAGTGCACTGAAGGGATGTGTGACAGAGACGTCCAAGTGGTGCATTGCCGTTTTCACTAATTTGAAGTTATCCAATGTGCCTCAGAAAATTATTTAATGTAGATGAAGCAAAGCTACATCTGTCTCTGTACATGGTTTCTCAGTAGAACTTTTACCTTTTGCGTAAAAATAAAAACAACTGTTTTGAGATTGACATATGTTCTCCACTATGCAGTCTTTCTCATTATACGAGGGCGGTTCAGAAAGTAACCTCCGATTGGTCACAGTGCGGGTTGTGGGGGGAGTAGCGACGCCATCTGTGCGTTCACGCACTCAACAGGTCAGTCGGCATCAAGCCGTGGTCGAGTGAACGTCGTACCTGCGCTAGTATAGTTTTTGGGGCAGTTTGAAATGTGTGCTGCAATAGAAAACCCCGCCAAATGTGAAGTGCATGCTGTCATAAGGTTTTTTACAGCCAAAGGATATTCTGCAGCAGCTATTCATCGTGAGCTTTGTGCCGTGTACGGACCAAGAGTTATGAGCGAAGGAGTTGTCTGTGAATGGGTACGTTTATTTAAAAGTGGACGAGAAAACGTTCATGATGAAGAGAGGAGTGGTAGACCATCATTGGTGACTGACGAACTCGTTCAGACAGTTGATGGAAAAGTTCGTGAAAATCGACGTTTCTCAATGTCGGAGTTGTCTACTGGTTTTCCACAGATTTCTAAGACCCTCTTGTACGAGATAGTTACAGCAAGATTGGGTTACTGTAAGTTCTGTGCACGATGGGTGCCCAAAATTCTTACCGACCACCACAAAACTCAAAGAATGGCCTCTGCATTAGACTTTCTGTCACGTTATGAGGACGAAGGAGAACCATTGTTAAACAGAATCGTGACCGGTGACGAAACCTGGATTAAGTACGTGAACCCTGAGACAAAAGAACAATCAAAGATGTGGGCACATTCAAATTCGCCTACCAAACCAAGAAAAGCCTCGCAAGATTTTTCTGCCAGAAAACTGATGGCAACGGTGTTTTGGGATGCCAAAGGGGTGTTGTTGGTTGAATTCATGGAACGTGGTACGACCATTAATCAAGACGTGTACTGTGAAACAATAAAAAAGTTACAACGGGCTATACAGAACAAACGCCGTGGTATGCTGACTTCCGGTATCGTTTTTTTGCACGATAACGCCCGTCCTCACTCTGCTCGCAGAACAACGGCCCTTCTTGAGTCCTTCAAGTGGGACGTTATCAACCATCCACCTTACACCCCAGACCTGGCGCCAAGTGATTATCACCTCTTCATGCATTTGAAGAAATGGCTCGGGTCACAGCGGTTTGATGACGACGAAGAGCTCAAAGATGCGGTCACAGGCTGGCTCCAGGCACAAGCGGGTGATTTTTATGCAGAAGGAATTTCAAAGCTTGTGAAGAGATACGATAAGTGCCTCAATCGCTATGGAGACTATGTAGAAAAATAGTGCAAAGATGTAGTTGTAAGATGTATATATTAAAATATTTTTATTTAACTTGGTGTATTTTTTTAAATCAACCGGAGGTTACTTTCTGAACGGCCCTCGTATTTTAATGAAACTGTTTGGAAAGAAGGGCATGGGGGGTGGGGGTTATATTTGATATCTTATAGTCTGAGATCACAGCTTGATAGCAAACTGATTTTATGTTCATTATCATAGTTATTGTGAGACTTCCAAAATAAGTAACTCACCGGGTATACTTTGAAAAGTTTTCTGTGAAGACTATAGTGGCTGCTCAGTTTACCTTTGGTGGCTTTTAGGTCATAGGTTGTCACTTACAAAATATAGCTAACATATTGAAATTATACCTCTTTCCAGTCCTGAGAAAATAAGTGATATATTCTGATGTTTGGTCACAATGAGCTACGACGCGCAACACTTAATGTTATGGTCATATGGTAAGCGGATTTGTGGATCATGTTTCTCTTTTGTATGTAGTTTATGAAGTTAGTTACAATCACATTTTAAGTTATTTTCATTTTTAAACAAAAGGTATACGATCATATATCTAGTAACAGAGATAGCTATATACTGTATACATAAAGTTTTCTTACCTACACATAGAGTTTCATTAATGAAACATTCAATAACTGTTTCCATTCACATATTGTCAAACAAATAGTGCTTGTTTGAGTAAGCAATGACTGATTATGCCTACATATTTGGAGTTATCTGATGCAGGCATTTTATATGATATAAAATGCCATTTTGCATATTTTTGTAATAGTTGTTGGACAATTACTTGTTATCTTTGAAAAAATTGCACTCTCTTGTTTATTTTCTTGAATGAACAAAGTTGAATCTGTGAAGTTACAATGCTGTTCTGCTGAAGCACTCTGGTTTTAATGTGTTACTTATCGTAGAAGTAGAAACCATATTTTGAGGAACAACAACAACACAGGTGAAAACAAATAATGTTTCTTGCCATAGAAATCTGCATCAGCAGCCATAGGAGATACAAAAAAATTTAATGCTATTCTTGTTGCAATTACACGAAACATGTACAGTCAGCATTTCATTTTCTGTTCTCAGTCAATGGGTTTTGCAAGATAGGTGTACATATCCACTATTCCCTTGGTACTTGCTAATAGAAATTCCGTTTTTTGGCTGGGATGTACTGTCACATGTCAAGCAAGGCTTTTTCTTGGCAGACTTAATCATGCAAGATAGGTAAAACTATGATGACATCTAGCAGAAGGTTTCTTTCTGCTGTGCCTCTCTCAGCTTCTTTGCAATGCTTTGACAGTCCACAGTTGATGGATGACATTTCCTTACCCAACCCGTGGTCTGCGTGCTAAGATCCATGAAATCCTCAGGATCCGTCCTGCACAGAAAGACTCCATTGTCCTTGGTGTTGGCAATGACTGGAATCCAGGGTGTAGGTGAAAGGATATTTTGTTCCTCTCTATAAGGGCAAAATCTCTGTCACGTGGTACGAAACTATGCCCTGTATTGAGGAATTTCTGGTCTATAGCAGTGAAATGTTTACAAATCAGATTTTGGAAAGTTGTCATAATATTATGAACCTCTCTCACAAAATCAGCAACGTTTAGACGTATGTAACTAAATTGCTCCTTGTAACATATGACTAGGCTTGGTTAAGAAATATGCCTGGAGAGAGAGAGAGAGAGAGAGAGAGAGAGAGAGAGAGAGAGAGAGAGAGAGAAGTAGGGGGAGGGGGGGATGACAACAAGTGCACTACTTGCAACTTCATAGAGATGGTGTGTTTGTTATCATGTGTTCTCTTCCATTCCCTCTAGTGCTTGTTGCTCATAGGTAGAAGTGATTGGTAGTGAACTCAGGTGAATTGTCTTCGAATGTTGATTTGCTTGTGTCTGCATCCATTCAGCATTTTGTAATGAGGCTTAAGCCATCATTCTTCCTGAATTCCACTCACAACTGGAATGGGAAGAAACCCTGATATGTTGTACTGTGTTAAGTACCCTTAGACATGCACTTCGCAATGATTTGCAGAGTATGTACATAGAAGTAGAAGTAAATAAAAGTGTCTCTGGCTGGCACATGCCAACACTCCAACAGTTGCTGTTCTGACACGCAGTTTAGGTGGAGATAATTGTATTACACATATAAGGGACATAACATTTATACTTAATATTTTACACAGGGTGGCATTACCAAGTATGCCAGTTGTTGAGGGCAACAGATTATCTAGAGCCATTGCCACACTTGTATACTTTGTGGCACACTGTAGATGAAACATGTGAGTAATGGTCAGGATGTGACGTATGTGAGTAGCACACATGAGAGTAACTCAGTTTCCTTATTTTCAGTGTCTGCAGAAATGGGAGGAGCCAGATGGGCACAATAATACACAGGACCCACTAAGCATTGCCACAGAGGTGAGTATGTCTGTGCTTTTGTATTCTTCTTATTTTGCTGTGGAGAATTGCACTCTATAACATGAAATGGTCATGTATTTATTTGTGTGTTTATTTACTCTCTTTGGGGACAAGAGAAGCAGCTGCATGAAAATCAAGAGCTCAGTTGGCAAGCAAGTATTAAAAAAGGAGGGAAAGCAGAATGGTGGAAGGACTATATAGAAGAGTTATACAAAGGAAAAGTACTTCAAGACAGTATTATAGAAAAACAAAGAGAATTAGCTGAAGATGAGATGAATGCTATGATACTGTTTGGATTATTTAACAGAGCACTCTACAGAGAAACAAGTTTCCTGGAGTAGACAACATTCCCTCTGAATTGCTTAAATCCTTAGCAAAACTATTCTATCCAGTGTGTAAGATATATGAGACAGCTGAAATACCTGCAGATTTCTAGAAGAATGTGATAACTCCGGTTCCAAAGAAGTCAGCTGCTGATCAGTGTGAATATTAGTGAATCATCAGTTTAATAAGTCTTGGTTCAAAAATATTGACACACATTCATTTACAGAAGAATGGAGAAACTTGCAGAAGCCAACCTCAGAGAAGATCAGTTTGGGTTCTCAAGAAGTGTAGGAATATGCAAGGCAATACTGACCCTACAAATATAAAAGACAGGCTGAGAAAGGAAAACCTATGTTTGTAATAGTTGTAGATTTAGAGCAAGCTTTTGACAGTGTTGACTATAACATGTTAATTCTGAAGATGGTTGGGGTAAAATATAGCAAGTGAAATATTATTTACAACTTGTAAAGAAATCATGCTTCCATTTAGAGTGTTGAAGGTTGCAAAAGGGAAGCAAGAGTTGAGAAGGAAGTAAGACAGAGTTGTAGCCTGTCACTGGCGCTATTCAGTATCTGCAGTGCACAAGCAGTAAAGAAAACCAAGGAGAAATTTGGAATTGGTATTCGTGGTCTACAGGTGACATTGTAATACTGTCACAGACAGCAAAGGACTTGCAAGAGCAGTTGAATGGAATGGATAGTGTCATGAAAGTTGTTTTAAGATGAGTGATTGTGGGAGTGGCACATGAATTTGCTAGCAATATTGTGCTAAACTGTGACTGCAACACTCATGCAGTACTCCTGTACAGTTCTTGAACTGTAGTACATCACACAAACATTTATCTACCCATCCTGGTCACCCTGACCAACTACACTCATGCTCATAAATTAAGGATAATGCTGATACATGGTGAAACAACACTCTGGTGGGTGGTTGGCAGGTTTAAATCACCTCGAGGTACGACCATGCGGTGCATTTGACCTGCGGTCATCGCACGGTGGTGCTGGCAGCAGTCCACATACGCAGAGGTGTGTTGGTGCATGTCAGAGTGCAGTGCAGCGAGGAAATGTGCAAATGTTTTCAGACATGATAATGGTGACTGTGTGTTGAAAATGGCTCAAAGAACACACATTGATAACGTTATGAGGGGTAGAATTGACTGGAGGCTGGTCAAACACAGCAGGTCATAGCTCGGGTCCTCCATGTGCCACAAAGTGTGATCTCGAGATTATGGCAAAGATTCCATCAGACAGGAAATGTGTCCAGGCGCAACAGTACAGGACGTCCACAGTGTAAAACACCACAAGAAGACCGATATCTCACCATCAGTGTCTGCATACGGTCACAGAGTACTGCAGATGGCCTTGCGTGGGACCTTACCACAGCCACTGGAACAGTTGTCTCCAGACACACAGTCTACAGGTGGCTGAACAGATGTTGTTTATTCGCCCAGAGATGTGCAAGGTGCTTTCCACTGACCCCTGGTCACAGGAGAGCCTGTAAAGCCTGGTGTCAAGAACACAGTACTTGGTCATTGGAACAGTGGTCCCAGGTTATGTTCATGGATGAGTCCAGGTATAGTCTGAATAGTGATTCTTGCCGGGTTTTCATCTGGTGTGAACCAGGAACCAGATACCAACCCCTTAATGTCCTTGTAAGGGACCTGTATGGCGGTATGATTGGTGCATGTACACCCCTGCATGTCTTTGACAGAGGAACTGTAACAGGTCAGGTGTAACGGGACATCATTTTGCACCAGTATGTCTACCTTTTCAGTGGTACAGTGGGTCCCACCTTCCTCCTGATGGATGATAATGCACGGCCCCACCAAGCTGCCATCGTGAAGGAGTACCTTGAAACAGAAGATATCAGGCAAATGGAGTGGCCTGCCTGTTCTCCAGACCTAAACCCCATAGAGCACATCTGGGATGCTCTCGGTCAACGCATCACTGCACATCTTCAAACCCCTACAACACTTCAGGAGCTCCAACAGGCACTGGTGCAGGAATGGGAGGCTGTACCCCAGCAGCTGCTCGACCACCTGATCCAGAGTATGCGAACCCATTGTGTGGCCTGTGTAAATGTGAATGGTGATCATATCCCGTATTGATGTTAGGGTACATGTGCAGGAAACAGTGGCGTTTTGTAGCACATGTGTTTTGGGATGGTTTTCTCAAATTATCACCAATACCGTGGACTTACAGATATGTGTTGTGTGTGTTCCCTGTGTGCCTATGCTCTTAGCGCCAGTTTTGTGTAGTGCCACATTGTGTGGCACCACACTCTGCAATTATCTTTAATTTATGAGTGTGAGTGTATATACTCTTCCATGATTATTTCTCCTTTCAAGGCATCATGTACAAACAAATCTGGGATACAGAAGTGGGCATATGGGCACCTGCATGGCACCATCCTGTGCCAATCTATTCATGCACTATCTAGAGGAATCCTTCCTAGCCACTCAGAATCCCAAATCTGTCATCTGGTTCAGATTTAATGATGACATATCGATGATCTGCATTGACAGTGAGCACAGACTGTCCACATTCCCCCATAACCTCAACACCCTCTCCTCCATTCAACTTCTCCTGGCCCCTCTCAACAAGTTATGTTCCTCAAAGTTGACCTGCACTTCAATGATGTCTCTGTCCACACCAAACCTAATAACCACCGGCAACACCTCTACTTCAACAGCTGCAACCCATTCCATACCGAGAAGTCCATTTTATACAGTCCAGCCAACCAAAATATACCAAGGGTCTCACTGAGGCCTTCACAGACTGTAGTTACCCACCCAACCTTGAACAGAAACACATCACTCAGACCTTATCACTCCATTCGCCAACTACCTCCCAAAATCCCACCATCCAGCCACAGGGAAGCATTCCACACATGACTGAGTACCACCCAGGACTGGACCAATTAAATCAAATTCTCTGGAAGGGTTTAAACCACCTCTCATCAGGCCCTGAAATCGTACTGTCTTACTCACTATTCTTCCCATCTTTCCCAAACTGACATTCCATCAATTACCAAACCTATACAATATCCTCGTCCATTCCTACTTAACCCCCGATCCTAACCCCTTGCCTCTTGGCTTGTATCGCTGTAACAGACCTACATGTAAGACCTGTTCCATACATCTTCCCACCACCATATGCTCCAGTCTGCTCACAGACATCACCTATCACCTCAGAGACAGGGCTACCTGAAAAACCAGTCATGTGATCTACAAGATATGCTGGAACCACTGTGCTGCATTGTACATGGGCATGACAGTAAATGAGGTGTCTGTCCTGTTCGCATAAAAGGCTACTGACGAACTGTGATCGAGAAAAAGCTGGACCACCCAGTTGCCGAGCACGCTGCCAAACAACATTCTTCATTTCAATGGCTGCTGCCCCCAGGGGGCCCACAGTCCTTTTGTGGGTACATGGCCTTGAGCTATTTATCTCCTTTCCTTTCCTTCGAAGGCCGCAATTCCATCCCTGTTCCTCACCCTCCTTATCCTTGCTCCTTTGTCCCTGACCCCTCTTTTCCCTCTTAGTGGACTCCTTTATGTCATCCTGGCTATCCTCCTGGCTTTGTTTTGGTCTGTGTTATTGTTTAGTTTGATATTTCCATGTCCTTTTTGGCGTTTTTGGTCCCCTTGGGATTTGGCCTCCATTTCCAAACTGTTCCGTTCAGTATGACCCATTTGGGGATGAACTCCCTACTTAGCTTCCAAGGTGCAGGTTCCTCTCCCTCTCCCCTCCCCTTTCCCTATGCACCCTGGCCCCCCTCCTGCTAGGTCACCAGCACGGTAGCCAGTCCGTGTGGTGGGGCTGTTAATTACCCACTTGGTTGAGTCCCCTGAAACAACAGGGATCACACTACTAGTACCTGAGCTGTTAATGCCTCATGTACGCCCAGGAGCACCAAAACTCCCGGCAATGGCCGCCGTGCCAGACGGCCCTTGCTGTGGCTGTGTGATGCCCACAGGGCGAGCCCCTGAATGGAGTGGGAGGTACTAGGGTGGACACCTTGCACATGAAGCGACAAAAGCTTCACCATCCTGGCCAATCTGTGGCGGTCTCTAAGAGTGGTAGTAGACATGACACTCCTTCTGATCCTTTGGCCTTCCCCTCCCTGGCCACCCCCTGGAGGATGGTCAAGCTTGCTGGCTTGGGTTGAAACCTTTCCCTCGGTACATGGTTTGTACCAGGATGGATGGCGGTAGTTTTGCTATGACCAAGCCTTTGTTTTTCTTGGAGACGATTGAAGATAAGTATGGTGAAGTTGAATCAATGAGTAAAATGCGGTCCGGTGCTTTGCTCGTCAAGACATCTGCTGCTGCCCAATCTGACGCCCTGCGTGCTTGTGACTGTGTCGGTGACATCCCAGTCTCCGTCACGCCCCACCAATCTTTGAACTCAGTACAGGGCATTATTTTCCACTGAGATATTCTTCTGTAAACTGACGAGAAGCTCCGTGCTAACCTCGAGTGGCGAGGGGTTCATTTTATCTGCCGTGTGTAGCGAGGCCCTCCAAACAATCACATCGCTACGGGCACTTTATCCTGGCCTTCTATGGGAATGTCCTCCCACAGAAGGTCATGGTAATGGTGTACTGGTGTGATGTAAAACCTTATATTCCACCACTGATGAGATATTTTAAATGCTTAAGGTTTGGACACATGTTTTCCTGCTGCACCACTGATCCCCTCTGTGGTGACTGTAGGTGCCCTCTCCATGAGGGGAGTGCCTGTGCTCCCCCACCAATGTGTGTAAATTGTAATGGACAGCATTCTCCACACTCACCTACATACCCGGTGTTTGTGAAAGCAGGAAGGATTCAAGAGTACAAAACCTTAGACTGGCTCACCTACACTGAGGCTCGTCAAAAATATGACTGGCTCCATCCCGTGTCTATGACCTCTACTTTTGCTTCAATTACGCCCATTCCTCCTCCTACCCCCTCCTCTTCCCAGCCCCACCCCATTTACCCCCTGCCTTCAGCCTCCTCCTCCTCCTCCTCCTCCTCCCTCTTCCACTACCCCTCCCCCTCAGTACTCATACCCAGCCCTTCAGGTGCTGCTCCCGCTCCCCTGCCAGAGAAGTGCTCCCCTCCTTCGATGGCCGCTGGTACTGGAGCTCCCTCCCGGGGCTCCTCTTCCTGGCACCCCACTGAAAGGCGATCTACTGCTCCACATTGGCAGCATGATCCGTGGCCAGTGGGCGTCAAAGTTGCCCGGTGTAATTCCGTGCCTGCCCTTTGCTAAAGTCTGCCCTTCTCTTCCTTCCCAAGAGAAGAAGCAGAAATGCAGGAAAAAAGGCAAGGCCCCTCTGGTACCCCCTGAGGTGCAGCCTTCCTCTCCTACAGTCAATAAACCAACAGAGTCTGACCCCACCTGTATGGATATTACCCCATTGTCCTTCCTTCAGTGTCTCTCGCTCCGTCATCCTCCCAGGTGGGCCATATCTAAGGCTGATTGGGGTGCCTTCTCCTCTTCCTCATCCCCCCTGTATTGCCACACGACAGTGTTGATGAATTTACTCAGACTTTGACTGCCTCATCCTTTCAGTAGCTGTTCCAGCAATTCATTCTTCTTCAGGTTCTCCCTACCGGAGGATGGTCCCTTGGTGGACTCCGGGAATTGCTGCAGCCATAAAAGACCACTGCCATGCTCTTCAACACTTCAAGCGGCACCCTTCTACTGCTCTTCTTCTGGTCTTTAAACAACTCTGTGTCTGGGCCCGCTACCTAATCAAATTCCAGAAATGGATTTGCTGGGAACGATATGTAGCTGCCATAGGATCCCACACCCCCTCTTCACAAGTCTGGGTGAAACTCCAGTGAATTTTTGGCCACCATTCCCCCACCAGAGTTGCAGGAATTTCTGTGCATGGTGTTGTC
This sequence comes from Schistocerca piceifrons, assembly GCF_021461385.2. Classification (NCBI taxonomy): domain Eukaryota; kingdom Metazoa; phylum Arthropoda; class Insecta; order Orthoptera; family Acrididae; genus Schistocerca; species Schistocerca piceifrons. The sequence goes on from NC_060146.1 coordinate 138,457,469, forward strand.
CTCACTGATCCAGACTTTGTGGCAGAAAATTTCTCTCAACACTTTGCTCAAGCTTCGGCATCAGCTCGGTGTCCACCCACGTTCCTTCTCCTGAAAGAGTGTTCAAAATGACTGCCTTTGTCTTTTGTTTCTCGCTGCTCAGAACCATATAATGCCCCATTCAGCGAGTGGGAATTTGCCAACACCCTCGCCCTTTGTCCTGACATGGCTCCTGGACCAGATTGGATACATAACCAGATGCTCCAACACTTATCAGTGGCTGACCACCGTCATATACTGACCCTCTTCAACTGTCTGTGGGGTGAGGGGGTATTTCCTACCCAGTGGCAGGAAAGCATTGTTGATCTGGTGTTGAAGCCTGGGAAGCTGCCTCTTCAATTGGATAAATACCATCCAATTAGCCTTACTAAAACCCTCTGCAAGCTCCTTGAATGCATGGTGAGTCGACGGCTGTTTTGGATCCTTGAATCCCGTGTCATTGACTCAAAGTGCTTTTCGCTGTGGCCGCTCTACAATGGATAACTTGGTCCACTTGGAGCCTACTATACAGTCAGCTTTTGCCCATCAGCAACACCTCCTTGCAGTCTTCTTTGATTTGCATAAAGCCTATGACACCACCTGGCGCCACAACATCCTCACCACCCTTCACAAATGGGGTCTTTGTGGCGCTCTGCCTGTTTTTATCCATAACTTCATTTCTTGTTGCTCTTCTCGGGTCCAAGTTTGCTACTCCTACAACTCTCCCCATTGGCAAGAAAACGGGGTTCCACAGGGTTCCATGCTGAGCGTCCCTCTCTTTCTCATAGCCATAACTGTATTTACTCGAATCTAAGCTGCACTCGAATCTAAGCCGCACCTGAAAAATGAGACTCGAAATCAAGGAAAAAAAATTTTTCTGAATCTAAGCTGCACTTGAAACTTGAGACTCGAAATTCAAGGGGAGAGAAAAGTTTTAGACCGCCCCTCCAAATAGAAACAAAGTTGGTCCATTGTAACATGAGACACAATTGAGGTTGAATGGATGAAGATACAGCTACAGTAGTTTGGTTCGAGTCGTAAGCTTAACAGTTAAGCTATACCAAGTAGCCATTGCTATGTGTCAGGTGCTCCATGCATATTTATATGGGTACCCTTTCTTTTCCACGTGCTTCGTCTGGTTTGAATCGATTGCTTATTTTGCTTTGATCTGATCAGTGCCATTCTCTTTGTTATAGGTATTTATGTCTCTCTAAGCTGAAAATGCATTATTGTACTGTGTCATGCATTGTTTGTCACATTCTGATAATGAGTGCTTACGACCTGGTGCCTCTCACGGCATGGCTTGCTTTTGTGCGCACTGCCACTGCTTACAACAAAAAAAATAGAGGAATTGTCTCATAAGCGAAACAACAGCAAGAGACTGCTATTTGTTTTTACTTACACTGCTGCTTTCTTTGATAATGATCAACAAGAACCAAATAATACACTGCATATGATAGAATTTATTCCGAACGAGAGTTTAGCAAAAATTTTTCTCTATTTGAAAATCTTTGCAGACGCCTCTTTAGTACATTACATTCTGCGCAGAAATTAGTCATCTTAGATTCATGGTTCATTTCTGATTGTATCAATATTTAGCATAAGAGTAACACAAATATAAACATGACATATGTATATTCTTCCACGTTTGCTGTTGTCTCACTCTAGTTTCGTAGTTTATTAGGCAGACAGGATGTAAATGTGATATCCTTTTAATTCATTTACTGACACACAGGTTTTGGCACCAGTATTTATCTTTGTGCCTGCAGAGCATGCCTGTGTAGTGCTACATATATTAGACAGCAGAAGTTAGTTGTGGCAGCACCTACCAACATTTTTCAGAACTTCCGCTTACTTTGCACTCGATTCTAAGCCACACGTGGTTATTTGGATTACAAAAACCGGAAAAAAAGTGCAGCTTAGATTCGAGTAAATACGGTCATGGTCTGGTGATTGCTGTTGGGCCAACAGTGTCCCCCTCTTTGTGTGCTGACGATTTTTGTATCCACCTTGCCTCCTCTGTAATGGGCACTGCAGAAAGCTGTCTACAGGGGGGGCAATCTGTTGGGCGCACACATGGGCTCTCTCCCATGGGTTTCAGTTTTCGGTGGCCAAGACTTGTCATGCATTTCTGCCGTCGCCGTACAGTCCATCCCTATCTGAAACTGTTCCTTGATGGCCAGCGCCTCGAGGTAGTGGACACTCATCGCTTCTTGGGTCTGGTCTTTGATGCCTGGTTGACATGGCTCCCTCACCTTTGCCAGCTGAAGAGGATGTGCTGGTCCCATCTCAATATTCTTAGGTGTCTGTGCAATACCACCGCTATGTTTCCCTGTGATAGTATCAAGCATTGGTCCAGTCTTGTTTAGACTATGGAATTCCTGTCTATAGTTCTGCGTTGCCTTTGACACTGCAGAAACTAGACCCCATCCACCACTGTGGGGTCCGACTTGCAACTGGTGCCTTCCGGTCTAGCCCCGTACTTAGCCTTCTTGCAGAGGCGGGGATTGCACCACCACGAGTTTTGCGCCAGCAATAGCTGATATCTTATGTGCTCTGAATTCACTGCACCCCAAAGCACCATAATTATGGTCTCCTTTATCCAGGCACAGAGATCACCCTGCCACAGTGGCATCCATGATGTGGGATTACCATGGCTGTCCGCATTCAGTCGCTCTTTTCTGAGCTCCAGCAATTGTCTTTACTTCTCTTCTGTGCTCACGCTTGTACCTCTCTGTGGTGCATCTCTCGGCCACAACTCTGTCTTGATCTCTCAATCGATTCAAAGGATTCTGACCCTCTGATGGCTCTTCGTCACCAGTTTTCCTGTCTCCTCAGTTCTTTTCAGGGTTCAGAAGTGATCTATACTGATGGCTCCATGGTTGCTGGCTGCACTGGTTTTGCTTACACCCATGTGCAATGCATGGAACTTCATTCCTTGCCAGAAGGCTGTAGTGTTTTTATTGCAGAATTGGTAGCCATCTTGCATGCACTGGACCATGTCCGCTCCTGCTCAGGACTATCCTTCATTATCTGTAGTGACTCACTGAGCGGTTTGCACGCTATCTGCCAATGCTTGCCACATCACCCATTGTTGATCACTATCCAGGACTCCCTTTCTCTCCTTGCTCAAAGTGGATGCTCGGTGGTTTTCATTTGGACCCCAAGCCATGTTGGGATTCCTGGCAATTAACTTGCTGATCGACTGGCTAAATTAGCTACTACCAGGCCATCTCTTGCTATTGGCATTCCAGAAATAGACCTTCTCTCAGCATTATGTTGCCAGGTTTTGGGCCTTTGGGATGCAGAATGGATCACTCTTTCTTCACCGAATAAGCTCAGGGCAATTTATGATTCTAAAACTCCATGGCAGTCCTCCTTACAGGCCTCTCGTACAGCATATGTCATCCTCTACCGGCTCTGCATTGGCTGTCTTGTTTTTACTCACGGTTATCTCCTTGGTTGTGAGGACACCCCTCTCTGTTGTGGATTGATGTTGACTGTGGCTCACATCTTATTGAACTGCCCCAGCTTAGCCACCCTATGATGGACTTTCAGCTTTCCATGCTCGCTACCCCTGGTGTTGGCTGACAATGCCTCAGCGGCAGATCTCATTTTACGTTTTATTCATGATGGGAGTTTTTATCACTTTATTTAAGGGAGGGACCTTCTACCTTATCGGTGAGTGGAGGGGATGGCAGGCCCTCTTGCTCCCCCCTTTGCCCCGACTGGATTGGCTTCAACTGGACTTGGTGGTTCACCCCGGCCCTCTGCCTTCCCACTCCTTTCGTTATGGTGTCTGTTATGTCTTGAGCGTCTCTCTTGTCTCCTGTGCTTCTTCCTTCCCACCCCTGTCATTAGTCACTTTCTTTCCATCACATCTTCTTCCACCCTTTTCCTTCCTTCCCTCAGTTTCTCATTTTATGGACATTGTAGTTGCCACTCCTAATGTGGGATTTTATCGGTTTTAGTTAATCTAAGGTCAGAGGGACTGATGACCACATAGTTTGGTACCTTCTCACCCAACCAACCAACCATCAATGACTGCTACACACCCTGTGCCATCTGGATCCTTCCTATCAAAAGCATGGGATGGATCAGTTGCCAAGGATGTTCTTTCTCAACACGACCTCTTTTCGTTTGGATGTATAATGTATAAGACTTTGTGTGTGTGTGTGTGTGTGTGTGTGTGTGTGTGTGTGTGTGTGTGTGTGTGTGTTGTATGATGATGTTAAGAGGAGGGTTAAGGCCTCAGTGCCAGCATATCATCTAGTCCTGCGAAATAGCACCAGGTTGCTCACAGAGCTTAAAATTTCATCCAGCATATGATCACCATCAACAGTATCACATGCCCCTACGTTGAGATACTGCAGAGAGCTTTGAAATTTAATCTAGGGCACTGACACAGAGACTGGTCATCAGGAACTTTACGATACCTTCTTCCCTCCCCCTCTCAGTCAAGTACTGGGAGGAAAAATTTCATCCACCACCTGAACTTGAACTAGCTTACCTCAGAGTCAAGCACCACCACACAAGTTTACATTAGTGACCTCAGCTATGGAGGTGGTATATGGGAAAGGCACTGAAAAACTGATATTAGTCTTGATCACTGAATTTATTATTTTTATACTGCCTTACAAGTTTCAGCCATGTGCCATTCTTAAAGGCTTAAAATACCTGTAGTGCATTCTGAGGCAAAACAAACATTAATTTGTGAACCACAGTTACAGAGTATCTGGTCTACATTACTTGATGACATCTGAGTGAATTTTCTTGCTGTATATGGGAAATTGCCTAGTTACATTGCTCCTCAACCCAGAATGCCGCCTTTTTAGATGTTGACCACCTTCTCTCTGATGGCTCCATCCACACCTCTGTCCACATTAAAACCACCAACTATCAACAGTACCTGCGTTTTGACAGCTGTCATCACTTTCACACCAAAAAATCCCCCCATACAGCCTGGCCAGTCGGGGATGGCCTATCTGCAGTGAGAAAAACTCCCTTTTCCAGTATACTGAGGGCACACAAAAGCCTTCACAGACAACCACTATCCCCCAGACCTAGTTTACAAAAAGATCTCTCATGCCATTTCCTCTCAAACCCCGAATCCTCCCACCACCCTCAAGAACTAGTCACAAAGAAGTTTCCCCTTCATCCCCCGGTACCACCCCGGACTGGAACAAGTGAACCGCATCCTTCACCAGGGCCTAGATTACCTATGAGGGACACCCAATCAGAGATACTTCCTACCCCTCCTAAAGTGGTGTTCTGTCACCCAACCAAATTCCACAACATCCTGGTCCATCCCTATGCCACTCCCAGTCCCGACCCCTTGCCACAGGTATCATATCCCTGTGGAAGGAACAGGTGAAAAATCTGTCTGGTCTGTAATGGAACTGACAAATAGACATCATTTTGTTCTATTATACACTAAAGTCGTGTTAAAAAAGCTTTTGCTTAATATAATACCAAGTTAGGTGTTGTGATCAATAATCGATATTGGAGTTTTATGTTCTTTGTAGCTTATGACTGTGATCTTTGGTCTACAACGGGTTTTCAGCCACCTGAGTGTTGGCTGTGGTTGAGTGCAGTTGTTTATCTAGTTTTAGCAATAAATATGTGTTTTTGTTACAAATAAACCATGGAATGCTGTGACATGATTTCGATAGTCCAGTGATAATTAAAAAACTCGCACCTTTTCTTGGACCCAGAGCAGCAAAGGAATCATTGCCTAGTCAACAAGAAGCCACATGGACAACACAGATTCAGCAGCATCAACAAAGGAGACATCATGGCCAGCTCTACTAAAGTACTATACAGGCATTAGCCACACCGTAACGGTGTCCTTATGGAGATAACCTTTCCAGCTCACAAGGGAACCTCCCCATCGCACCCCCCTCAGATTTAGTTATAAGTTGGCATAGTGGATAGGCCTTGAAAAACTGAACACAGATCAACTGAGAAAACAGGAAGAAGTTGTGTGGAACTGTGAAAAAATAAGCAAAATATACAAACTGAGTAGTTCATGGGAAGATAAGCAACATCAAGGACACTGGGAATGCAGGAGCGCCGTGGTCTCGTGGTAACGTGAGCAGCTGCGGAATGTAAGGTCCTTGATTCAAATCTTCCATTGAGTGTAAAGTTTTATTTTTTATTTTCAGTTTATGTGACACTCTTATGTTTTCATCACTTTTTTGGGAGTGATTATCACATCCACAAGAAAACCTAATTCGGGCAAGGTAGAAGAATCTTTTTACCCATTCGCCAAGTGTACAAGTTAGGTGGGTCGACAACATATTCCTGTCACGTGACGCACATGCCGTTACCAGTGTCATATAGAATATATCATATGTGTTTTCCTGTGGGGGAATCGGTTGACCTATGATCTTGTGATCAAATGTTTTCGGTTCCCATTGGAGAGGCACGTCCTTTCGTCTACTAATCGCACGGTTTTGCGATGCGGTCGCAAAACACAGACACTAAACTTATTACAGTGAACAGAGACGTCAATGAATGAACGGACAGATAATAACTATGCAAAAATAAAGAAAGTAAAATTTTCACTCTAGGGAAGACTTGAACCAAGGACCTCTCGTTCCGGAGCTGCACACGCTACCACGGGACCACGGCGCCCCTGTTGTGTAATTGTCCATGATGTTGGATATGTGACCCATGGACTACTCAGTTTGTATATTTTGCTTATTTTTTCACAGTTCCACACAACTTCTTCCTGTTTTCTCAATTGATCTGTGTTCAGTTTATCAAGGCCTATCCACTGTGCCAACTTATAACTAAATCTGAGGGGGGTGCGATGGGGAGGTTCCCTTGTCAGTAGAGAGGGTTCGTGACAAGTCCACCCATTCAGCACTATTCCAGTCCTGTCATCCATGACCGGGCCACCTGTGAAAGCAGACATGTCATTTACCAGCTCTGCTGCAATCATTGCACAACATTTTATATTGGTGTGACTACCAACCAGCTGTCCACCAGGATGAACTGCCACTGCCAAACTGTGACCTGGAACAAAGTAGACGACCCTGTAGCAAAACATGCAGCTGAACACAACACACTTGATTTCAATGGCTGCTTCAATACCTGAGCCATCTGGATCTTTCCCTCATCCACCAGCTTTTCTGAACTGCACTGATGGGAAGTATCCTTACAACACATTCTCCCCTCTCATAATTATCCCAGCCGCAATGTTCAATAACATACTATCCCCACTCTCTCCATCCAACAGTTTCAACCCTCCTGTCTCATCTCCTACCCTGTTTATTTGCAGCTCACTGCCAATGCATACGCCTGTTTTTACCCGCTCCTCTCCTTTGTCCTCACCTCTCTGCCCCACAACCTCCTGTCACTGCACCTGTTGGTAGTCTAGTCCCTGCATGCTCCACCAGACAGCATTCATCTCTCTCCCCATCTGTACACTACTATCCCTTCCCCTTCCCCTCCCCTCCCCTTACCCTTCCCTTTCCCCTTCGCCTTTCCCCTTCCCCCTTTCCCCTTCCCCCTTCCCCCTTCCCCTTCCCCCTTCCCATTCCTCCCTCCCCCTCCCCCTCCCCCTTCCCCTCCCCCTTCCCCTCCCCCTTCCCCTCCCCCTTCCCCTCCCCCTTCCCCTCCCCCTTCCCCTCCCCCTTCCCCTCCCCCTTCCCCTTCCCCTTCCCTTTCCCTTCCCCTTCCCCTCTAGACTGCTGCTTGCATCCCATGTACTAGTTGCATTTCAGCCCAAGATGCTGGTGTTGGCAGTCATGTGTGCGTGAGGTGTGCTTGCTTGTGTGTGTGAATGATATGTATCTCTCTTTTACTGATGAAGGCTGTGGCCGGAAGCTTTATGTAAGTGTCTTTTAATTGTGTCTGTCTGCAACTTGACACATCTTCTTTATGGTAAGTAGCAATCCGCATTTCCCCACATTGATGATATTCCGACCTGCAGTTTCTATTGTTTGATTTTAGGAAGATTGTAATTATTACATTTAAGTTAAAAGGTGTGAAATAGTTAGTTCTTCGTGTACAGTCTGTTTTGAGGAAGAGATTGTGGAGCTTCTGAAGCTGTTGTAATGCTTACGTAAATTCATTTGAATGAAAGTGAATTTTTATTTTTCATGTATACCGTAATCATTGATCAGTGGCCACAAAGGTACTCACATGATTCCCTGTGGCATGCTTACTGCCTAGATGGCAGCGATTTAAATAAAGGTGCACAGAAACTCCATATGTCTGTATTATGCAGTGTAAAGGGTTAGCACAAAACCAGTTTTATACATAAATCATTAGTATGAATTTGGATGTCTTACTCCCTTGCATTCAGAAGATAGTATCAGATTATGAACAACTTTTTTGGTCTATGTACATATAATCTCTCTGAAGTATTCACTATTCAATAACATCTGAAAAATTTTCTGTAAAAATGTGTGAAAAATTTTTCATAAAAATAGCGGTCAGTTGGCACAGTCCACCTATTTGACTTCCCACATTGTTTGCTGCCCACTGGGAGCAAGTTGGGGCCTCCCATGAAATGGTACAAAACCTTGTGCTTCAGAAAATTCACTTTGTGAACACAGTTAGTGCTGGCCAGAAGACACCTAAAATCCCAAATGAAAAAGATGTTCACCCTCATCTTTGCAGTGTACAGTACAGTGGTACCCACTGCTGCACATTTCAAGTAAATTGGTCAGCACCATGGCCATGTCCTCTGCTGCTACATGCATTGTGTCCAGCCGATGCGACATTGTGTTTATGTTCTGCCTAAGGTAAGTACACTACTATTTGCTGTAATGTGACATGACATTCTATTTTACAGGTGAGCTGGTGTTAAACAGCAGGGCTATTTGGGAAGCATGATTAACTGATAATAGGACAAGTGAAAAAGGAATAAGAGCAAGATTTTCAGTAGCAAAGCAGGCTTCCTAGACAATGCTGAAAATGTCCATTGGTGTCAGCAAAAATGTAGTAAATGAACTACTGGTGTTCCTGTAAGTCCCATCAAGCACACCACAAACCACATCAAATGCAAAAAGAACCAACCAATTCGATCCATTTGCAGGAGGAAGTTTGTAGCATTCATATCCTGAATGTGTAGTGTTGGATAGTGCCACTTATCCTTCTGTTTAGTATACAAATGGTCACTAACCCAAAGGATATCCTAAATACTTGACCCTGCCTTTTTATCACCAATAGAATCCAAGGTATGAGCACTGGAAAATCACATTTCTGTGCATGGTGTTTTGGAACATATTGGTAGGTATGCTGTCACATGCATACTGATAAGAAGGGATCGCAGTACACTCTCTGCAGTTCACACACAGGATGTTGAGGAGCAAATGTTACAACAAGTAGAAAATTATCCTGATACAAGTGTGTGCTGAAGACATCTGCCATGCTCTGGCATGGTACATTCTGCACAAGCGGTTACTGCATCCATGTTCTTTACAGTGTGTGTGAGCTTGGAAGCTGTAAGATCACAGTGCCAATTTACACATCTGTCAGTGGATTCTGAGATGGAAAGCTGAAGATCCCATTGAGAAATTTAATTTTATTTACGTCTACATGTACATGGTTATTCTGCAATTCATGATTAAGTGTACCACTCTCAAACATTTAAATATTTCCGTGTGAGCTCTGGTTTCTCTTATTATATTGTGATGATCATTTCTCCCTATCTAAGTGGGTGCCAAAAAATTATTTTCACACTCTGGCGAGAACATTGTTTTTTTTAAAGATTGCCACCCCAATCCACGTATCATATCTGTGGCACTCTCTCACCCCTATTTGGTGGTAATATGAAATGAGCAGCCATTCTTTGAACTTTTTTTATGTCCTCCATAAATTCTATCTGGTGCAGATCCCACACTGCACAGCAGTACTCCAGAAGATGGCATTTTGCAATGTAAATCTGATTCTATGGTGGCATGTAGCCATGGTAGCTCTCAGTTTCTACAAGAAGATGCTGAAAAATTTGGGATGATGACTTTCAAGCTATGAGAACAAGGTGCCTTTGACAGTTATTGTGGGCAAATTCCTTTGTCTGTCCTTGTTGTTTCCTGACCTGAAATGTTCATGTCAGTTCAGTTGTTATAAAGTCTGAGTTTGACTTGTAAAGAAAGGAGGACGTTTGGTCGTACAAGTGATACAGGAATCGAGCTAACATTTCCGCATTAATATATATTACTATGCTCTGTCATACTATATTATTTAATTATGTCTGATTTTGTTGTATGTTATCACCCGAGTGGTAAACATTTACTTATGAATTTACTTTTGCTATATACCAGCACTCAAAGTTGTGAACACTTACTTATATACAAATATGCTCTGTTAATATATTATCATGAGGAATGACTCACCTACTACACTCTGTATTACCATGCATAATGTTTTTTAATTATCATGAGGAATGGCTCACTTACTAATGTTTGTTAATTATCGTGAGGAATGACTCACTTACTATACTCAGTATTACCATGCATAATTTTTTTTAATTATCGTGAGGAGGAATGGCTCACTTACTGTACTCAATATTACCATGCATAATGGTTTTTTTAATTATCATGGAGAATGGCTCACTTACACTACTCTCTATCACATAACTATATTCCATGACCATTGTGGGGCATGATACCACTATATGTTATCTCATACTGAGAAGGAAGATGAAATGATTGTAATTGCGTAAATATTCATAAAAAAATAATCATTATATGTTTTTTAAAGACAGAATGAAGCATCAGAAGTGTCTTGGCAAATGAAAAATGGAAAGACTGGACATTGGTCAGACATTCCATTCTATGCATGCAGGATGATGAATTATGCTAACTGTTGAGGAACTATACTCCAAGAATTTAAGTGTACTATATGATAATAATATATTCAGTTATTCAATACTACATGTAAATTTTAATTTAAACTGCAGAGAAAAGTACCATAGCACTTGAAAATTTTTTAGTACTAGTATGATTTTAGTGAGATGTTATCAAAGAACAAGTTAAAATTGAAATATGAGATTTAAGACAGGAAATGTTTTAGTATGAACAGTTGGAATTTTTCTGAATTGAACTATTCTATTCAAAACAATCAATTGCACAATATATGATGGTCATAAAGAGTGGAGTATGAGCCTTATTTCAGGTTTTTGTAATGAAGAACTTCAGATGAGCAGAGATCTATAGTTTACTTCAGTTCAGTGCTCTTCATTGCACATAGAGGAGACTGAACACTTTGTTATATTATGGTCTAATACTAGGTGTACTTTCCAAAGATAGGAAATGTCTAAATACAAATTAATATGGATTTTGAGTATTGTAGTATCCGATACTAACACTTATTCCACAATGCATTGTCAATATTGAGAAAGAGTTATACACACCAGCGTCTCCACTGCACTCAGGAGAACCTGGAGGCTGTAATGACAAACATAAATATACAGAAACATGACCAATTCAGCTAACATCCAATAGATAATTTTCTGATTGAAATAGATTTACCTCACATTCATGTTGTAATACATGCTGCAGACAATTCTGCGAATTAACTTGTTCTTTCTGTGTGCTATTAATTAATATTTTGTTTAATCTAGTTGAATCTAATACAAAATAATTTATGATAATTTTACATATTTGGTTGCACATATCTTTTGCAAATTGTTTGTTCATCCAATTGATTGTAAAATGAGTACTGTTACGTAAACCTGTCAGAAAAGGTTTTGTTCAACTTTCAGTTGCATAAATCCTTTTGGTGGTTGTTGAAATGTAAGTCTAATTGAAATCCATTTAAACACATAAATTTCAACCATCAACAGTAATTTCTGACATAGAGGTGTATGGAAATATGTACTTGTGGAAAATTTACGAAGAAAATAATTATGAAATCTTAATTACATTAATGTGTAAATGAAGGGAACAATTCCCATAAAGGGAGTCTCTAGTAATTAATAAAAAATGTAAATGTATTATTGTAAATACATATTCAAGAAGTTATTCTAGAATAAAATAACAGACATGTACTAATATCATAGTGTACTAGCTATTCTTGAGTAAACATACATTTACATATGTATTTTCAGTTTCTTATGTCAATTGTAATTGTTAATTAATCAAAAAATTATTCTAAACAATGCCGAAGATTGTTCGGGATTGTTAAGAAAGTATAAATAGTTACAGCCATGTTGGCAAAAGCGGTCAGTATTTGGACAGAAAGCATGTAGCTTGTTGACCATGATTTATTTCATTATTGTAAGTATGTTACATCTTATTTCAGATTTGTCAAGATGCTCTTATTTACTTTGAGATTGTAATAAATGTTCAGTGGAAACATTGTACTGGATTTATTATTTAAAAAATAACTTTATAGTTTTTTTTACAGTAGCTGTTTTGCAGGACTTCTGTTGCAACAGATTGCCAGCTATGCTGAGTAAATTAATGCATAGCAACAATGTAACTTATACACATTTCGATTTTAGAATATGTAACAATTCTGGAGCTACAGTTTATGATACAGGCAAACACATGGGGTTACACAGATTATAACCTGTTAAAACTGAACATTGGCAATACTTTGTCAGTTTCATAAGTGATGAAAAATGTTCAAACACGCTGTTGAATCAACCACTGATATAACTTAAGTGGCTTGTCAGTGCACTTGAGGACATTGTTCTTGTGGTAACATTTTATAAAAGTTTTTTTCCTGGACTGGACAAACAAATAGTTGAGCTGTGTGCTCCACTGTACATCTGTCACCTCAAGTCAGAAATAATGAGGCACATTAACAAAGAAAAGCGAACATGGTCCGACAAATAGACTGAAACTCGTCTTCAGTCATACAATTTCTTTCAGAACTCATGGTGAAATGTTTCAATTACTGAAACATATTCAGTCATGTCTGGTCCACAAGTGACTGCCTTGAGTTATGGGAATTATTTCATGTCATGAACTTGAAGCTGATTTTTCCACAGGATTAATTTTTATTCGATAGCATCAGTCCTGTCTGCCACACCTGTTGGCAAATGATTCTCCACTTGGAATGAGACACTCAAATAATTCAAGTAATTTATGATGTCAACAATAAAAGATTTTTTCACCACTCTACTTACATTTAACTCAGTTTTATTCCCTAATGGCTGCCTTCAATTCAGACAGCAAGCACCATTGTTTTGTGAGAAAACAAGTGCATCATATTGTCTTTGGGGCTGCTGTTGTAATGACGTTCCAATTAACATTTTTCCAGCTCATAATAGTACAATAGTATATTAAGCCCTTTTCTTGGCCTTTAAATGATACAAAACACAACGCAATTCTCTCTTAGCACTGAATGAGAGGCTTCTTCACTACTTCTTCTTTGCAAAAGTGCGTAGACATCATAGGACTCCTAATGCAGAAGGCAAATCTAATTTAATGCAAGTAGTACTGTCAGCAAACTATTTGGTGTCTGACAAGATACTGTCCATCTCTAGTGGCGTCCGGCTGCAGCCTTCCTTGTCCTCTTCCTCCTCGTGTCTCAGCTCCACTCACCATTACACTGAGTGCTAGGCAGGAGTGTGGCAGTAGTGCTCACACTCAGGAAGTATTGTTTGGCCAGGCCTGCAACAAACAGAAGTTCCTTCTCAGTTACTGAATAATTCCATTCATGTTTACTGAGACTGAGACTGAGACAGACTGTTCGACTTTCACCTCTTTCACATCCCTTTTGCCTTGGAACAGTTCACACCCAAGATTGTATCCCAACAGGTCTGTGGCCAATTTAAACTCTTGATTCATTTTAGGGTGACACAACATTGTTTAATATTATCGAAAGCTTCAGGTGTATGGTGCACTTCCACAACCATTTAGCTTTTTGTTTTAATAAACTTAACAATCTTGGATCATTCATGACCAGTCCTTATATACATTTTCTATATTAGACAGCTAAACCTAAAATGACTGTAACTGTTTCATATTCTTAGGCTCAGGAGTAACCTTAACAGCTTGTCTTCTTTTAGGATCAAGTTGCTTCACTAATTCCTATTATAGGGCCTAAAATTTTAATTCTTGCCTCCCAAAAAGACAAACAGAATGTTTCACTGTTATTTCTTTTTTCTTATAGACTTAGTTCTTCCTAAGACTTAGAAACCAGAAGTAAATCACCTACATGCACAATTAGATGTCATACGAATTCAATGTCCAAAGATTTCTCTAAAGCTTGAATAAAAACTGTCACTGAGATGCTCAATCTGAAAGATAATACCTTAAATTGGTAATATTCACCTTTGAACAAGAAGGCCGTACATGGTATCTGTTCTTCAGTTAATGGAACATACCAATATCTAAACATTAGGTCCATTGAGTCAAAGAACCTGCTTCCTCAAATTTAGATAATAACTCTTCTATAGTTATGCATCTCCCACTTTCGTATCTACAGGGTGGTCAAAACATTCTGAAAAGATTATAAGGGTGTTACAGGGTAGATTCTGGTGAGAAATTATTGTTCAGTTGTGCCATTTATGATTTAATTGGCATTGAAGTTAGCAGGTTATTGCAAGCACAAATTCATGTAGCCTGCCAGAGATTTGTCGCCAAACATGTTTTTCATTTGGTTTCTTCAGACCAAACAAACGTAGCTCTTGGTCACCTAACTTAAGTTTATCACTTTCACAAATGGAACATTTTTAACTGATAATGAGGATTTGAACAAGTGTAACTCATGGTCCCACAGATATCTGTGCATTACCATATTTTAGCACATTTAGCTTGAATTTGCATACACAGTGACCTAATTAAATCGGGAAGAGTGCAGTGTACTGAATTTTCTTATTAACAATTATTTCTCAACAAAACCTGGCCTGCAACACCCTTACAAGATTTTCAAACTGTTTTAGGCCACCAGGTATATATATGTATATTCAGTTTTCTGGAACAGGTATATGTATGTATATTCAGTTTTCTGGCATCCGAAACCTAACAAACACCTCCTGCAGGTTCCTTAACTACTGATAATGAGTTCCTACAGACACTAATACTACCTTTCATAATATTATTATCAATCATCTTCTGAATTTCTTCTGAAGACTCATAGATATGGATAATCAAACAATGGAAACTCCAGGTAGGAATATCAACAATGTAGGAAAATATCAGTTGCTACTTACCATAAAGAAGACACGTCAAGCTGCAGACGGGCAGACACATCAAGCTGCAGACGGGCACAATTGAGGCACTCATATGTAGCTTTCGGCCACAGCCTTTGTTTGTCAGTAAAGAGACACACACACACATCATTCACACTGGCCTCAACCTACAGTAACATACTGTCCCCACACCCTCCAGCCTACAGTTTCCACCCCCTATGTCCTATCATCTCTTCCACATTCTCATTTCCCATGTTTATTTGCAGCCCTCTGCCAATGCATCCACCTGTCTTGCCCTGCTACTCTGCTTCTCTCATTTTTTGTTCCTTTCCCCACCTCCCTGCCCCACAACCTCCTGACACTGCATCTGTTGGAGTCTATTCCCTGCCACTCCACCAGATAGCTTTTGACAGATGTGGATAAAGTTCATGGAAGAAAGGTTTATTTTCCTTCCATTTAAACTTACAAATCCATCCCATTACCTGAAAATATTTTCTCTTTCTTTTAAAAGATAGTGCCTAATTGATACTTTCATTTATCAGTTAAAATACCTGATACTTACAATTTCTATCAGATGCTTTTCACTAATTCTTGTTCCGTCTGTTTGCGCTAGTACAAGATGTAAAATTTATTCCTTACTGCTCTCTAAATTCTTGTGATATTAAAGATAACCAAGTTTGATTTGATTGGAACAGTTTGCACGGCAACTGTAGTCTATTTCAAAACAGGAAAAAGAATTCAGCAGTCAGTTGCAAATACAATCTGTATTTTTATAGCAAATCTAGATTTCAGCTCCTGAATAGCTTATATTCTGTGTGTTTAAACTGAATCCAATAGAATCATCACACTTGTGACAACACGTGTTATTCTTTGACTTTAAGACGTACATGGCCAGAGTTAGCATCTGTCTATATATTAGGTTGGAACATAAGTTTGTATTGTTTTTGCTTTGCATTTTGGTATTCTAGTTGCTATGGGTTTATTTACCAAATGTAATTTTATGTTTGTAGTTCACTGTTGCTATCTGAGTTTACATATTGTCATTTTGTCATTTGGATATAGTGAGTGAAGCTGTGGGTGCTACAAAATAGTGCCATGTGGAGAAATCTGAAGGTTTCTGACATATTCTTCTGCTTGAGTTCAATAGAGAGGTGACTGCAACTAAGTCAGCCAAAAAACATTTGCACCATGTATATTGACAATGACAATGAACTGAGCACAACAAGAAAATGGTTTGCTCATTTTAAGGAGGATCATTTTGACATTAGTTACTCTCCACATTCAGGAAGACCTTTGGGGTTCGATGAAGATCGTTTAAATGCATTAATTCACAATGATCCATGTCAGCGTACTCAATAACTGGTAAATGTGATGTAATGTGATCATTTGACCATCATACAACATTTGCATGCAATGGGGAAGGTTCAAAAATCATTCACATGGGAACCACAAGGTCTAAGCCAAAATCACAAAAATCAGCAGGTTGCCACATATGCATCTCTGCTTGCTCATCAATTGGCTCATGAACAGCGTGGACCTCTATCATTAATGCTGATGAGAAATGGTGTTTTTATGCTAACATAAGGAGAAGAAAGGAACGGTTGATCCCAAAAAGGCAGCAACTCCATGTAGAAAGATCTGCATGCATCCACAAAAGACAATGTTAAAGATCTGGTGAAACAGTAACAGTATGATGTATTATGAATTGCTTCCCTGAAGTGTAATGATCGTTGCTGATATTTACTGTCAACAACTGAGACATCTTGCAGATGCCCTCCAAGAACAACCAGGAACACGGTGTGAAGTGATGCCTGCCCACATTCTGCTAGACTGACAAAAAAACACTACAAGAGTTGATTTGGGAAGTCATTGCTGATCCACCTTATTTAATTGAACTTGCACACTTAGATTTTCATCTTTTCTGATCTCTATCAACCAACCTTCAAGGAACTTCCTTCCCAGGTGAAAAGGCGCTCCGAATATGGCTTGATGAGTTAATTGTCTTAAAACCATGTGATTTCCTCAGTGTAGAATCAAAAAGTTGCCCAAGCATTGGCAGACTGTCGTAAATATTGAAGTAGAACACATTATTGATGATTAAATTCTCTGTTACATGTGTCTGTTGTGTTCATTAAACTTAACGGAAAAACGCTATGAACTTATGCACCAATCCAGTAGTCTTAAAATCATATACAGGGCTATTACAAATGATTGAAGCAATTTCATAAATTCACTGTAGCTCCATTCATTGACATATGGTCACGACACACTACAGATACGTAGAAAAACTCATAAAGTTTTGTTCGGCTGAAGTCGCACTTCAGGTTTGTGTCGCCAGAGCGCTCGAGAGCGCAGTGAGACAAAATGGCGACAGGAGCCGAGAAAGCGTATGTCTTGCTTGAAATGCACTCACATCAGTCAGTCATAACAGTAAAACGACACTTCAGGATGAAGTTCAACAAGATCCACCAACTGCTAACTCCATTCGGCAATGGTATGCGCAGTTTAAAGCTTCTGGATGCCTCTGTAAGGGGAAATCAACGGGTCGGCCTGCAGTGAGCGAAGAAATGGTTGAACGCGTGCGGGCAAGTTTCACGCATAGCCCACGGAAGTCAACTAAAAAGCAAGCAGGGAGCTAAACGTACCACAGTCAACGGTTTGGAAAATCTTACAGAAAAGGCTAAAGCAGAAGCCTTACCGTTTACAATTGCTACAAGCCCTGTCACCCGATGACAAAGTCAAACGCTTTGAATTTTCGGCGCGGTTGCAACAGCTTATGGAAGAGGATGCTTTCAGTGCGAAACTTGTTTTCAGTGATGAAGCAACATTTTTTCTTAATGGTGAAGTGTTTAAACCTCCTCTACCAAGAAACGTGCAAGAACTACGAGCTCGCATCAAAGATGCTTTCGAACTCATTGATGGGGACATGCTGCGCCGAGTGTGGGAGGAACTTGATTATCGGCTTGATGTCTGCCAAATCACTAAAGGAGCACATATCGAACATTTGTGAATGCCTAAAAAAACTTTTTGAGTTTGTGTGTGCAAAGCATTGTGAAAATATCTCAAATAAAAAAGTTATTGTAGAGCTGTGAAATCGCTTCAATCATTTGTAATAACCCTGTAGTAACATGGTGTCACAAGCTTGATGAGTCTATATGACTATTTAAATGCACTGAAGATAGATATTCAGTAGCTGAAATCTAGATCTGCAGAAAAAATACAGATTGAATTTATCGCTGAGTTTTCCTTTCTTGAGATATAAAAGACATTTTTCTGCCAGAATCTAAATACCTAATCATCTAAATATCTAGTAACCAAAATTTCACTAGCCACAATAGGTCTCACCTGACCCTTTTCAGGCTCCATCTTCTGCTCCCCAATAAACCACTCATGAGTAGATATTAGACAGCGAGTGCTACTACTTTTCCTGTACAAGGGCCTGTAGTTCCATTGGTGTATCCTGGAACTTGGCACCTATTCCAGAATGTGGATTGTTTTCTGACGGCTGGTTCAGAAAAGACCTCTCTGGCAGTCAATTTGAATATTCATTCTTTATAATGCTTGAACAAAACGTTTGGTCCTTATTGTTATTTTGTTTCTTAACTCCAGACTCTTATTGTGTTTCTTGACTCCAGCCTGTTTAGTCTCACTTTTAAGTTTAAATCATGTAGAATATTAATTTCCATTACCTGACCAATGCTTGTGCTCACTCTCTATTTAAGGTATCAAGGACTTAAAACTTAGTAATTCATTATCATTTGCCCACCCATGATACCATGTATCTTTTCGCACTTGGTAATGTAGAAAATGAGCTAATACCTGAACTAAATGAGTATCCTCAATGGGGTTGAATAGATATTTTGACCATTCTATACACTTGTAACTGTCTCAACCACTATTATAATAATGTGGATTAACTACTCATGTACTAACTTTTTTGTGTGTTTGATGACCAATATTTCTTTTTAAACTTGTCACAGAAATCATTCCACAAAGTGAATTATTCAGAATAAGCTGTACTACACTTAGTAGTCTCCTCTTCTGGATAGTTTAGAACAAAATCTACCTTTTTTTGAAGCATCTCAATGTGTGTGACTCTGAAAATGCTCTTAAGAAATACGTAGAATGATCATCTTTTGTTTTAAATTGAGCAAATTGTTTATTTATATTAACTCCTGATTCTAAATAAAACTGTAGTGAAAAAATACTATTTTAGTACATTCCTTTTTTTTTATCTACTCATGGATGAGGTGTGCTGACTAATGGTTCTGTCTTTTCATGTACTTTTTGTTCAGTCAAATGATTTACACAATTCTTCAATGTTATGAAAATGAAACCTGGGATACCTACTTAATCTGAGTCTTTATCTTGTCGAAAACACTGAGCCTTTCTGTAATGTATGGAATTTGTTTATGTCCCTCAGCAAATTCTTTTTCAGTAACCTTCTTAATTTCTTCTATATCAGCTGTTACATCTTTAAATTGTTTATTTGCCTCATCTCTTACTAGATCACACCACTTACTTTTCTCATAATTTAATTTATCTTTTAAACTTAATTGATTCCAGTTCTAATATTTTTTGATTTATAAGAAACTATTTATGATGTGAGTCAGCAATATGTTCCTTCAACTTATTGGTTTGTAGGTCTGTTTTGGCATTATTTGTGTCTAATTTGGCATTTAACTCAGCAATTGTCTCAGTAAGAGTATTCTCAAACTCAGTGTCTTGTGCATTTACATTAATATTTAGGTCAGCAATAGCCCTTAAAGTTTTCCCTGTTTTTCTTGTTAATAGTGACATATAGTTTAAATCTCAGCCGGCCGCGGTGGTCTAGAGGTTCTAGGCGCTCAGTCCGGAACTGTGCGACTGCTACGGTCGCAGGTTCGAATCCTGCCTCGGGCATGGATGTGTGTGATGTCCTTAGGTTAGTTAGGTTTAAGTAGTTCTAAGTTCTAGGGGACTGATGACCACAGATGTTAAGTCCCATAGTGCTCAGAGCCATTTAAATCCTAATAGTTGAATACTACTTCTATAATTCACAACTGTCATTAGCACATTCCTAGGAAATCACTACAAAAATCTGTCCAGTCATCCCTCAACACACAAAATTAGATGAGAGAGAGTAAAAGTTTCCTGGAGCAAATAAAACTCACCCTGCAGTGCTGTGCAATAATCAGCATCATAATGTGGCCTGCACGGCTCTGCCAGAATTCTTCGATACCATGAGTTGGTTACGCAGCTCTCCCTCACACCTGAAATCGTTGCATAGCTGCCGGTTGCCCACTGCTGTTATCACTGTCCACCAAAGCAACTGGCATGAATCTTCCATTTCACTGCCTTTGAAAACCTTCTCTGTTGAATTCAGT
Source organism: Schistocerca piceifrons (assembly GCF_021461385.2). NCBI lineage: Eukaryota > Metazoa > Arthropoda > Insecta > Orthoptera > Acrididae > Schistocerca > Schistocerca piceifrons. The sequence goes on from NC_060146.1 coordinate 138,477,953, forward strand.
GCTGTGACTTAATTGCATTTCAGCAGCAACACATTTTATTGTAAAGCTAACCTTTTAGCATGTGCATTAACACATGCATTTTCTCCCTTTAATCAGTTATTTATCTTGTTGCCAGGGCCAGTGGTACAATTTTACAGTAATTCTTCATGTAAAATAGTTATTCTTTTTAAATATTTTCATTGAATAACCTTCCTTATCATTTTTTGCCTTATATTTCTTGCTTTTATCACTTTTTGTAACATCCATTAGTCTTTTACAAAGTTAAGAGTTTTTGTTACACTTCCAACAATAACATGACCCATGTCTTGCACATGGACACAACCAATGTCATGTTTTTGTGTCTTTTGTGGAATATATTAATGTAGTTCTTGCTACACCTTATGCCCTTGACACTGTTTTCTTGTTACACTCTGCTTCAACTTGTACTACATCTGGAATGCTGTTGGTATTACGAGAATATAAACCACAACTTCAACTTCTCTCAGGTAACATGGAGATGCTTCAGGAAGTCAATCCCCAGGGCTTCCCATTTGAGTTCCTGAAGTGTCTCCACAATATTTGAATGTTGTTTGAACCTACCAGCAACAAATTTAGCAGCTTGCCCTTGAATTGCTTTGATACCTTCCTTTAATCTGACCCGCTGCAAACCTGAAATGCTCAAGCAGTATTCAGGAATGGGTCATACTAGTGCCCTCTATATGGTATCCTTTCCAGATGAACCACACTTTCCTAAAGTTCTCCCAGTAAAATGAATTCGGCCATTTATCTTTCCACTACAATTCTTACATTCTTGTTCTACTTCATATCACTTTGCAGCATTATGCCTTGATGTTTAATCAATGTGACTGTGTCAATCAGCACACTATTAATGCGGTATTTGAACATTATGGTTTTTTTCCCCTCCTCATCTCTGTTAGCTTACATTTTTCTACATTTAGAGCTATCGACCATTCATCACACAAACTAGAAATTTGATGTTAGTCGTCTTGTATCTTCCTTCATTCACTCAATTATGACACCTTCCCTTAAGCCACAACATCATCAGCAAATAGCCACTGATCTCTGCTCATCCTGTCTGCCAGATCATTTATGTATATAGAAAATAGTAGAGGTCCTATCACATTTTTCTGAGGTACTCCTGGTGGTATCCTTGCCTGTGACAAACACTTGTGGTCGAGGACAACAAACTGCATTCTGTTACTTCATAAGTCTTTAAAACACTCTCATAACTGAGAACGTATTCCATATGCTTGTACCTACATTAACAGTCTGCGTTGGGGCACCATGTCAAATGCTTTTCTGTAATCTAATAATAGGAATCTTCATGTTATCTTTCATCCTTAGTTCATTGGATATCATTTGAGAAAAGGTTAAGCTGAGTTTTGCATGAGGGATGCTTTCTAACACAATGGTGATTCGTGGACAGGAGCTCTTCTGTCTCAAGGAAATTTATTCTATTTGAACTGGATATATGTTTAAGAATTCTGCAGGAAACCAATGTTAAGGATATTGATTTGTAATTCTGTAGGTCCATTCTTTTACTCTTCTTATACAAAGGAGCCAGTTCAGTGGTGAACAGTGAACAAAACAGTTTTACGCTAAGACAATTTATCTTTGGGTAATAATCTTCAGTAAGCATAAACACCTGATGATGAGCAAAATATGCTTGAAATCGGGTGCAGTACGTTAATTAAGAATAAAAAAAATAATTATAACAGCTATTTTCTGCCTTAGTCTGCACTAAAGCAATGATAGAATGTTCACATTCTCGGCTACATCTCATTAGCTGTGTATTGCTGCAACTGTAGCCATACATTCAGAATCCACTACAAACATATGTTTAAAGTCAGATGTTTTTCCTCTTCCTCTATTTTAATTGAAACCAACTGCAATGAAATCAACTAAAGGAATCCTGTGAAACACTTAAGTTCATAATCATCAAATGACTGATGGAGTTTGCCACACTTTGCCAGTTACTACTATAATATTGCTTATAAGTCATAGGTGCATTTATGTTGCTCATTTTCACTGCATTTTGAATGGTGGAGCTGGAAAAATGGAGACATTGGGTGTCGGCCACAATATAATATCAGTACTCACTTTATGTATTCGACTTCAGTGTAGCAGCAGGATAACCACACAAAGAGGCTGACATCAAGAAGCCAATAAGGTAGGCATGAAACTGCACCCAGTGTAATATTTTAAGAAACATCCACAGTTGCTGTTGTGTTTGGGCAGGCAGGGAATGGGTGTGAATTATGGTGTGGCAGACTATAACAATTGTTTATCGCTTCCAAAACATAGTGACAATCTAATGCAAAAAAAAAAGAAAAAAGGAAAAAAAAGAAAGACAAAAACTGCCAGAAAGATGCAAGCATGAGACATTTCGTTGCCATTAACTTGCATATTATGGATCTGTGTTATGTGTGGATACTAGGGTGCAGATGCTATTCACCTGCCACTGAGGAACTCTTTCATGAGTAGAAAATAAAGTCTAAGGTACAATCTGACATAGTGGTAGTTTAGCTGCGTATACATTGCATCTGCAAGTGTTAGAACAGTCTTCCAGCTGTACCATCATATTACATCCTGATAATTCTCACTGGACTACTGTGACACGATAAAGTCATTGTTCATAAACTAACACCATGCACTGACTGTGGATCACTGCATAGAAAAAAATCAGCACAATGCTCAGCATGGTGAACGTAATGTTATCTGGGTATGTCTCTGTGTTAAGCATAATGCAAGTTGAACAGCTCTTCACCACAGATGCTTCTCGCCTTTACTGACACAACATCAATAGTGGTTATACTGTAATCATTCTGAGCAGACACTTGTCATTTCTCAGTAATCATAGGCTTAATGGCAGTTTTGCTCAAGGATGACTTATTCCAGACATTACTGTCTGCATTTTTTGTTCCTTATTCCTTGTTCCTGGTGACAATTGGTTCTCCATTCACGTTAGCAGCAGCACATATTTGCTACTGTCAATTTTTACACAGTTTTTTGAGCATGCTTTTCAGCTAACTCTTGATTTCGAATGCAATATTATTCATAGCTTACAAAGCCTCTCCTTGTATGTTCACGTTTTGTGATGAAAGCTGAGCTGAGCTGTCCTTTCATTTGTGTTGCTCTGTTTTGCGCACAGTGCCAGTTACAGGATTCTTAAGAAAGACATCTTCAAAGTCTATAACGATCAAAAGAAGTGTTACTTTCTCATAATGGATACAGTGTAACCACTCAAGACACTTCAGACGTGTGGATCGCATTTGGTGAACTAGCTTTTTGGTTTTCAATGTGCTTATGACAGAAAAACGGAAATAATGTGATAGTGATTTATAATCTTTATTTGCAGTCAGAGCATCTGAGTATTATTAATAACAGCACTGTAGTTCATAAACACAAATAAAATCCATTGACATATACTTTTGGTATTCAGGCCCTCCTGCACCATATTTTTCATACACAAGATGTGCTCACTTTACGCCAGGCTTACACCATCTGGTGAAATGAATTCTTCCTACTCATAGTACAACTGAAACAATGTAGAATACATTTGGCAATGGTCTGACTGCCGAGTTACTTCCTGTTGCTGTTGTTGTTGTCTTCAGTCCTGAGACTGGTTTGATGCAGCTCTCCATGCTACTCTATCCTGTGCAAGCCTCTTCATCTCCCAGTACTTACTGCAACCTACATCCTTCTGAATCTGCTTAGTGTATTCATCTCTTGGTCTCCCTCTACGATTTTTACCCTCCACGCTTCCCTCCAATGCTAAATTTGTGATCCCTTGATGCCTCAGAACATGTCCTACCAACTGGTCCCTTCTTCTTGTTAAGTTGTGCCACAAACTCCTCTTCTCCCCAATTCTGTTCAATACCTCCTTATTAGCTATGTGATCTACCCATCTAATCTTCAGCATTCTTCTGTAGCACCACATTTCAAAAGCCTCTATTCTCTTCTTGTCCAAACTATTTATCGTCCATGTTTCACTTCCATACATGGCTACACTCCATACAAATACTTTCAGAAATGACTTCCTGACACTTAAATCTATACTCGATGTTAACAAATTTCTCTTCTTCAGAAACGCTTTCCTTGCCATTGCCAGTCTACATTTTATATCCTCTCTACTTCGACCATCATCAGTTATTTTACTCCCCAAATAGCAAAACTCCTTTACTAGTTTAAGTGTCTCATTTCCTAATCTAATTCCCTCAGCATCACCTGACTTAATTCGACTACATTCCATTATCCTTGTTTCGCTTTTGTTGATGTTTATCTTACACCCTCCTTTCAAGACACTGTCCATTCTGTTCAACTGCTCTTCCAAGTCCTTTGCTGTCTCTGACAGAATTACAATGTCATCGGCGAACCTCAATGTTTTTATTTCTTCTCCATGGATTTTAATACCTACTCCAGATTTTTCTTTTGTTTCCTTTACTCCTTGCTCAATATACAGATTGAATAACATCGGGGACAGACTACAACCCTGTCTCACTCCATTCCCAACCGCTGCCTCCCCTTCATGCCCCTCGACTCTTACAACTGCCATCTGGTTTAGGGTATTTCGCCTGTCTCATACATCTTGCTCACCAGATGGTAGAGTTTTGTCAGGACTGGCTCTCCCAAGGCCGTCAGTAGTTCTAATGGAATGTTGTCTACTCCCGGGGCCTTGTTTCGACTCAGGTCTTTCAGTGCTCTGTCAAACTCTTCTCGCAGTATCATATCTCTCTTTTCATCTTCATCTACATCCTCTTCCATTTCCATAATATTGTCCTCAAGTACATCGCCCTTGTATAGACCCTCTATATACTCCTTCCACCTTTCTGCTTTCCCTTCTTTGCTTAGAACTTCACTTGATATTTCCTTGTCTGTCTGATTGAATAATCTGAGTTATTTTCTTTAAAGGTGTGACATTGATGTATCTCTTTATGATTTTGAGTCCAGGGTGATAATTCCACGCAGAAATTGTAACTAATCTTGTCTTTTACATAGCAGTTTATTAGTTCTAGCCACCACCAGGCAATAAGGAAGAGACAACCACAGCAGTGCTTCAGTGATACTGAGGTAACGTGTTTGCTTCTGAAGCAATGGCTGCTTTTGGTCACGGTTCCAGCCTTGCTGAAGGCCATATTATTTTAGCTATTTTATGACAGAGCGACAGGCAGTCAGAGCCAAAGTTTCAGTTTGACATAGGGCAGCAAATAAACCATACCGTTTCGAAGTCCAGAATGACTAATGTCTTATCCACTCGTGCTCTAATAGGCACACTCATGTTACAGGGTTTTCTGTTTTATTTACATACACTTTCACCATGAAGTTACTGCCCTTTGCTTGAGGAAATGTCTTTTTTCAGGGCTGTCAATTTTCTTTTAAGAAGTTAACATAAAGACGTCATAACTAGACACCAGTAACAATACTGCATAGGTAAAATGATGTTCAAGCGAAAATGGAGCAATAGTCACCCCTTTGGTTTATGTTGCTTTCCGTTACAGCCTGTTGTACTTCTACACTCGACTTCTGAACCTTTTCTATTGAATGCAAGTGGCGTGGCATGGTTAAATGTTTGCAGTTCATCACGTATAACAATGTTTCTTGAAAAAGGAAAATCCTTTGCTAACATGTTTTGCCTACAAGCTCTCATTCCTCACACAGCGCAGGTGTTCTACCCTGGCTTGCTTCCTTCAAACATCTGTTAAACCCAGAGTAAACAGTATGTTGCAAAAAATAGTTCAAATGGCTCTGAGCACTATGAGACTTAACTTCTGAGGTCATCAGTTCCCTAGAACTTAGAACTACTTAAACCTAACTAACCTAAGGATATCACACACATCGATGCCCGAGGCAGGATTCGAACCTTCAACCGTAGCGATCGCGTTGTTCCAGACTGTAGCGCCTAGAACCGCTCGGCCACATCGGCCGGCAGTATGTTGCAAATGATAGACTTTTTCCACTTGGGATTCTATTTTACAACTCTTGAAAACTGTTCAAAAGTTTCGAGAATGCAAAATCCAATATGTAACCTACATGCAGATAAAAAGAAGAAGAAAGAAAGACTGGAATGAGAGGATTCGATGTTGCGACTTAAGGGCTACACTACTGTATGTTTACCACCACACCACGAACAGTTAAAGCCTTGCACATGCTCGACGAAAGGACAACACTTCTTCCAGGCATTTCCACATTATACAGTGTTGTCAGATCATTCATACTGTCGGATTTAGAATTCTGAGGGGTGAGATACTTTACTGACCACCTTAAGTGAATGCTTTGGACATAGTATCTGCAGTGGCTGGCCGCCGATCAATTTGTTTTCTCTAAGACTGTATCTTTACTCACGACGTGGTGATTTCAGAGCACCTACATCCATATGCTAGGGCTGTTCGGGAAATAATTTCCGATTGATCGTGAAATGGAACCCACTTTGAAAATCAGAAATATTTTATCTGCAACAGTTAGCTACAGCTTCCAGCCACTGCTCTACATAGTCACCACTCCCATTTTGACATTTGCCGTAGCATTGTACCAACTTTCCAATGCTCTACTCATAGAAGGCAGCCGACTGAGCTTCCCGCTAATCCTCTATGCTAATCTATAGCTCGTTATTTGAGCGAAAATGTTGTCTTCATAGGCAGTAGTTAATGTGAGCAGATATGAAACACAGAGGGAGCCAATTACGGTCTGTACTGCAGGTGATCGAACACTTCATTGCCCCTCCAGATTGCAACTGAGAATTGTCCCAAAGTAGGAACCATATGACAGTTCTGTAATGTGGGCTGCATAACATCAGGTGAAGTCTCTCACCAGGACCTCATACTTGGTGGGAGACACTATTTTCTATGCATCATTATGGGCTGACTATTCACTCAGAACTGAAAACAGTGAAGTGATGCAACCTACAGGCATACTAGAGTCACTGTCGAACATGTATGTACAAATCTTTATTAGATTTTCATTGTGATTTCCATTTCTTGACTAATCTGAACTTACTTTCTGAATATCGCTCGTAGTTGATAGGCCCACTTATAGAGGCCACCTGGGTCAGCACCCTGGCGTACGCCAAGGTAACAGCATTATTTAAGTGCTCACAAATGAATGCTCAGCCTATTCTTTAAATTGTATAATTGTTGTCCAGTCAATATGCTCAGTGCTGCAAACTACCTGTATCTTATATTTTGCTCTATAAAATACTGCATTCGACATATCGTGTTTGTTCCTGCTATAATAAACTTGGCAACATGTGAGGGTTACATTTTCTCTGTGTGTTTGTGTCAGTGCCAAGTAACCCGCAAACATCGTGATGGAAGAAATACTCCAACATCTCATTGCCCAGCAACAAGCTTCACGGAACAACAGAAGGCTCTCAACACCGCTCTCAATCAAGTGGCGTTTGCATGTTTGCCGTAGGTTACTCTCCTGTCAGTGCAACCATCACATTTCCAGCATATGATCAATCGGCTGAGGACTGGGACTTGTATGAGACACGGTTTCACCAACATTTCCAGTTTTTTTTTTTTTTTTTTTTTTTGCCAGCTTATCATTTGATGAAATGTGCTAGCTTTCCTCAACCTTTTACCGTGACAGAGCGCATGTCATTGCAACAGGTGTAGTATTTTACTATTTTCAGAAATACCAAAACTAATCTTACAAAGCCTGGGCTGCAGAGTTACTCAGGTTGAACCACCATTGTAAATTTGTCACCAGTACCCATCGCGAATCCTATGTTGATCACATGGTGCGTGATGATATTCATCTGCCCCCATGTAGGGGAATCTGCAAAAAAGCACTTCAATGTGAGAACCCAAAGCTTACGGATGTGCTCAATATGGCACAGTCTTTTGAAGTGTCACTGACCACAGGCGATCAGATTGCTGCATTGGGAGAAGTATAGGAAGCTGCTTAGTCAACCCTTGTTAGGCATGCTGCAGGTGTTCAGGATGATGGGCAAGCAATTGCAGCAGTACAACCTTCAACTGAGCGTTGCAGGGGGCAGCGTTGGTTATGGCCACAGCAGCAACAGACTGCATCACAGGAGTGCCGCATGCCCCTTCCGTCTAGCTCGTACTGCTTCGTCAAACACAAGTGACTAGCATGTCCTAAGGATTGGGCAGTTTACACCCAGTGTCAAAAGAAAGGCCACATCGCATCGGTCTGTAACTTGTTTTCAAAAGTTGTGGACACAGTAGTACTGATGGACATAAACTGTGTTTCTACAATGACTGTTTCCCCCAAAAAATTGTTTATTGACTTGCACGTGTTTAATAAACTGCTAAAAACGCAAGTGGACACAGGAGCTGCCGTCGTTGGATAAGCAGCTGCAGCAGCAAGTCGTATACTCCTAGCTCACTCATTTGCTACATAGTTTAATTCTTAATTTCTTTGCGTGTTTTTGGTACTTGCATTGTTTAATTCATAAATTTCGGGCGTATTATAGTATTTGAGAGTTGTAACATCGCGTTTTAGTACCTGAATAGTGTAAAATCGCGTAGTCTCCTTCCGAGCAGTGTGTCAGCAGTGCGCAAGTAGCAGCATTACTGCATTTACTAGGCAATCTTGTATTTTAATAACCGTTTAAATTTTGTGTCGATTTGTTTGCGCTCTCTGTAGATTAGTTCAGACGTTCTTTGCACAACAGTTTTTAGCATGGATAGGGACTGCAACTGCTGTGTTCGGATGCAGGCTGAGTTGGCATCCCTTCGCTCCCAGCTTCAGGCAGTGTTGGCTTCGGTCACACAGCTTGAGGCTGTTGCCAATGGGCATCACTGTGGGGTTTGTCGGGGATGGCCAGCTCGTCCCACGCATCCCCCGATCGGACTACGACTGTGGTTGCCCGGGATACTGCCCGCATTGAGGCTGATCCCTCACCTGTGGTAGAGTGGGAGGTCATCTCAAGGTGTGGCAGGGGGCGAAAGACATTCCGGAGGGCTGAACGGAAGGCCTCTCCAGTTTGTCTGACGAACCGGTTTCAGGCTCTGTCTCAGGCTGATACTGATCTTCGGCCTGACATGGCTGCTTGACCTGTTTCAGAGGTTGCCCCTCAGTCTGCAAGATCCGGGCGGTCGCAGAGGGTGGGCTTACTGGTAGTTGGGAGCTCCAACGTCAGGCGCGTAATGGGGCCTCTTAGGGATATGGCAGCAAGAGAGGGGAAGAAAACCAACGTGCACTCCGTGTGCATACCGGGGGAGTCATTCCAGATGTGGAAAGGGTCCTTCCGGATGCCATGAAGGGTGCAGGGTGCACCCATCTGTAGGTGGTCGCTCATGTCGGCACCAATGATGTGTGTCGCTATGGATCCGAGGAAATCCTCTCTGGCTTCCGGCGGCTATCTGAATTGGTGAAGACTGCCAGTCTCGCTAGCGGGATGAAAGCAGAGCTCACCATCTGCAGCATCGTCGACAGGACTGACTGCGGACCTCTGGTACAGAGCCGAGTGGAGGGTCTGATTCAGAGGCTGAGACGGTTCTGCGACCGTGTGGGCTGCAGATTCCTTGACTTGCGCCATAGGGTGGTGGGGTTTCGGGTTCCGCTGGATAGGTCAGGAGTCCACTACATGCAAAAAGCGGCTACACGGGTAGCAGGGGTTGTGTGGCGTGGGCTGGGCGGTGCTTTAGGTTAGATGGCCTTGGGCAAGTACAGAAAGGGCAACAGCCTCAACGGGTGCAGGGCAAAGTCAGGACACGTGGGGAACAAGCAGCAATCGGTATTGTAATTGTAAACTGTCGAAGCTGCGTTGGTAAAGTACCGGAACTTCAAGCGCTGATAGAAAGCACCGAAGCCGAAATCGTTATAGGTACAGAAAGCTGGTTGAAACCAGAGATAAATTCTGCCAAAATTTTTACAAAGGTACAGACGGTGTTTAGAAAGGATAGATTGCATGCAACCGGCGGTGGAATGTTCGTCGCTGTTAGTAGTAGTTTATCCTGTAGTGAAATAGAAGTGGATAGTTCCTGTGAATTATTATGGGTGGAGGTTACACTCAACAACCGAGCTAGGTTAATAATTGGCTCCTTTTACCGACCTCCCGACTCAGCAGCATTAGTGGCAGAACAACTGAGAGAAAATTTGGAATACATTTCACATAAATTTTCTCAGCATGTTATAGTCTTAGGTGGAGATTTCAATTTACCAGATATAGACTGGGACACTCAGATGTTTAGGACAGGTGGTAGGGACAAAGCATCGAGTGACATTATACTGGGTGCACTATCTGAAAATTACCTCGAGCAATTAAACAGAGAACCGACTCGTGGAGATAACATCTTGGACCTACTGATAACAAACAGACCCGAACTTTTCGACTCTGTATGTACAGAACAGGGAATCAGTGATCATAAGGCCGTTGCAGCATCCTTGAATATGGAAGTTAGTAGGAATATAAAAAAAGGGAGGAAGTTTTATCTGTTTAACAAGAGTAATAGAAGGCAGATTTCAGACTACCTAACAGATCAAAATGAAAATTTCTGTTCCGACACTGACAATGTTGAGTGTTTATGGAAAAAGTTCAAGGCAATTGTAAAATGCATTTTAGACAGGTACGTGCCGAGTAAAACTGTGAGGGACGGGAAAAACCCACCGTGGTACAACAACAAAGTTAGGAAACTACTGCGAAAGCAAAGAGAGCTTCACTCTAAGTTTAAACGCAGCCAAAACCTCTCAGACAAACAGAAGCTAAACGATGTCAAAGTTAGCGTAAGGAGGGCTATGCGTGAAGCGTTCAGTGAATTCGAAAGTAAAATTCTGTGTACCGGCTTGACAGAAAATCCTAGGAAGTTCTGGTCTTACGTTAAATCAGTAAGTGGCTCGAAACAGCGTATCCAGACACTCCGGGATGATGATGGCATTGAAACAGAGGATGACACGCGTAAAGCTGTTTCACAGAGGAAGACCGCACTGCAGTTCCTTCTCTAAATCCTCGCACAAACGAAAAAATGGCTGACATCGAAATAAGTGTCCAAGGAATAGGAAAGCAACTGGAATCACTCAACAGAGGAAAGTCCACTGGACCTGACGGGATACCAATTCGATTCTACACAGAGTACGCGAAAGAACTTGCCCCCCTTCTAACAGCCGTGTACCGCAAGTCTCTAGTGGAACGGAAGGTTCAAAATGAGTGGAAAAGAGCGCAGGTAGTCCCAGTCTTCAAGAAGGGTCGTCGAGCAGATGCGCAAAACTATAGACCTATATCTCTGACGTCGATCTGTTGTAGAATTTTAGAACATGTTTTTTGCTCGAGTATCATGTCGTTTTTGGAAACCCAGAATCTACTATGTAGGAATCAGCATGGATTCCGGAAGCAGCGGTCGTGTGAGACCCAACTCGCTTTATTTGTTCATGAGACCCAGAAAATATTAGATGCGGGCTCCCAGGTGGATGCTATTTTTCTTGACTTCCGGAAGGCGTTCGATACAGTTCCGCACTGTCGCCTGATAAACAAAGTAAGAGCCTACGGAATATCAGACCAGCTGTGTGGCTGGATTGAAGAGTTTTTAGCAAACAGAACACAGCATGTTGTTATCAATGGAGAGACGTCTACAGACGTTAAAGTAACCTCTGGCGTGCCACAGGGGAGTGTTATGGGACCATTGCTTTTCACAATATATGTAAATGACCTAGTAGACAGTGTCGGAAGTCCCATGCGGCTTTTCGCGGATTATGCTGTAGTATACAGAGAAGTTGCAGCATTAGAAAATTGTAGCGAAATGCAGGAAGATCTGCAGCGGATAGGCACTTGGTGCAGGGAGTGGCAACTGACCCTTAACATAGACAAATGTAATGTATTGTGAATACATAGAAAGAAGGATCCTTTATTGTATGATTATATGATAGCGGAACAAACACTAGTAGCAGTTACTTCTGTAAAATATCTGGGAGTATGCATGCGCAACGGTTTGAAGTGGAACGATCATATAAAATTAATTGTTGGTAAGGCGGGTACCAGGTTGAGATTAATTGGGAGAGTCCTTAGAAAATGTAGTCCATCAACAAAGGAGGTGGCTTACAAAACACTCGTTCGACCTATACTTGAGTATTGCTCATCAGTGTGGGATCCGTACCAGATCAGGTTGACGGAGGAGATAGAGAAGATCCAAAGAAGAGCGCCGCGTTTCGTCACAGGGTTACTTGGTAATCGTGATAGCGTTACGGAGATGTTTAACAAACTCAAGTGGCAGACTGCAAGAGAGGCGCTCTGGATCGCGGTGTAGCTTGCTCGCCAGGTTTCGAGAGGGTGCGTTTCTGGATGAGGTATCGAATATATTGCCTCCCCCTACTTATACCTCCCAAGGAGATCACGAATGTAAAATTAGAGAGATTAGAGCGCGCACGGTGGCTTTCAGACAGTCGTTCTTCCCGCGAACCATACGCGACTGGAACAGGAAAGGGAGGTAATGACAGTGGCACGTAAAGTGCCCTCCTCCACACACCGTTGGGTGGCTTGCGGAGTATAAATGTAGATGTAGATGTAGAAACGCACAAACGTACATGGACTTGGGCTCCCCTCCCCTCACACAAATTTAACAGAAGTTGGTTTGCTACAATAAACAGCACATCGATCCTAGGTCAGTTCTCCACTCCTGTGTCTTACAAACCTGTTTTCGTCCCCTCACCTTCCTTATTGCGGATCATTCCCATACCGTAGACCGTTTCAGGTTAGATGTGTTTAATGCTTTTGGTTTCTTCATTGCCTGGGAGGTAAATTTAGTGTCAGATCATATTCCACATCAGCAACTGGAATCTCTCTGCTCCAAGTTTTTGTCTTTTTCCCCCCTGGGCTAGGTTATGCTACTGGTTTTCTAGCCCACGTTACCATGAAAGAGTCCGCCTGCCCTAGTTTTTTTCAGGCGTGACAGGTGACTGTCACGCTGTATGGCTCTGTCAAGGCCGAATTAGACCATTTGATGTCACTCGATGTCATTCAGCTTATTTTTTCCAGTGAATTGGCTACACCACTGGTCATCGTTAAGAAGCCAACGGGTAAGCTTTGTCCTTTCTGAAAGTATTTGTATGAAGTATACCATGTACGGAAGTGAAACAAGGACAATAAACAGTGTAGACAAGAAGAGAATAGGAGCTTTTGAAATGTGGTCTAAGGAAGATTGCTGAAGACTGGGTGGGATAGATCATGTAACTAATGAGGAAGTACTGAATAGAATTGCGGAGAAGAGAAATTTGTGGTACAACCTGACTAGAAGAAGGAATTGGTTGGTAGGACATATTCTGACACATCAAGGGATTATCAATTTAGTAGTGGAGGGAAGCATGGTGGTGGGGAATCACAGAGGGAAATCAAGAGATGAACACAGTGAGCATATTTGAAAGGATGTAGGTTCCAGGTTGCAGTAGTTACTTGGAGATGAAGAGGCTTGCACAGGATAGTGTAGCATGGAGAGCTGCATCAAACCAGTCTTCAGACTGAAGATCACAACAACAACAACAACAACAGCAACGCCACGCAGGATTAGCCGAGCGGTCTAAAGCGCTGCAGTCATGGACTGTGCAGCTGGTCTTGGCGGAGGTTCGAGTCCTCCCTCGGGCATGGGTGTGTGTGTTCGTCCTTAGGATAATTTAGGTTAAGTAGTGTGTAAGCTTAGGGACTGATGACCTTAGCAGTTAAGTCCCATAAGATTTCACATACATTTGAACAACAGCAACATTTTATCTCGTATCAACACCAATAACGTGTCATACAATTCAGGATTCATCGGAAAATAATTTATGAAATCTTTCGGGTCCATGGTTCTAACTTCAGTCAGTAAATTAACATGTGACCAGTCGCTCTTTGTTTTTCAACCACTCTCGGACCAGTTTCCACTTTTCCATTGTTTTTTATCGCTTGCAAAAGCACTCCGTCTTCAGGCCACGAGTGGCCTACCGGGACCATCCAACCGCATTGTCATCCTCAGAGGAGGATGCGGAGAGGAGGGGCGTGGGGTCAGCACACCGCTCTCCCGGTCGTTATGACGGTATTCTTGACCGAAGCCACTACTATTCAGTCGAGTAGCTTCTCAATTGGCATCACGAGGCTGAGTGCACCCCAGAAAATGGCAACAGTGCAAGGCGGCCTGGAGGGTCACCCATCCAAGTGCCGACCATGCCCGACTGCGCGTAACTTCGGTGATCTCACGGGAACCGGTGTATCCACTGCGGCAAGGCCGTTGCCTTTATTGCTTGCAAACTGTAGCTAATGTAATTACAACACATCTTTCTTTTGGATGTTCGCCATCCTAGCCTTGTAATGTTACGTTGTCAACTGACAGTTTTTGTCAATGTTATTGTGAGGGCGCTTCAGTATACTGAAGGACTGAGAAACTAGTGTTGTCAATAAGTATTGAATATGTGTAGGCCCCTTTACATTCTTCCATTTCTTTGTGACAAGGTGAGTTGTGTAGTGTTGCAGACATGTCCATGCTATTTGAAGTGAGACTGTCAGGAAGGCTATCACTGTATTCTACACCTACAATTTGGGATTCTTTGCTTTGGGATTTATCATGAATCCTTTACCCGGAACACCTTCCTCATAATCGTCCCTTGGCTATGGATGGTTGCCTTTCCGTATTTCCTTTTCCCCTTCCATAGGTTGGTTGTTCATATTTGCTGTACTTCTTTGAATCATTACGGTGTTCGTGGATTCCTCTAATTTTCCTTTTCCCCATCTGACAGTTCTGCCATCCATGATTTCCTTGACAATTGTTGTCGGTCTTCCTGGTTATCTGATAGTGTGTCATGTAATTTCTGTCGAACCTGCTTCACTTTTTCTCCCAGGGTGGGCGCACTTTTATCACCTCCGTAATGAGCAGTCCTCCGTTTCTTGTTTTCTTTGGTGGAGCAATCGCTTGAATCATCATTTGTCACCTGTGATTCGTTGATTGAGCTGAGGTGCACAATATCTGCACTGCTGCCTCGTTCACTGTTATGGGGTTGAGCTGACTGCATCTTTTAGAACAATGACTCCCAACTGTTCTTAGACCACTACCCCTGAATGCAATCAGATATTATACAGGGTGTTACAAAAAGGTACGGCCAAACTTTCAGGAAACATTCCTCACACACAAATAAAGAAAAGATGTTATGTGGACATGCGTCCGGAAACGCTTAATTTCCATGTTAGAGCTCATTTTAGTTTCGTCCACCTACGCTCAATGGAGAATGTTATCGTGATTTCAAACGGGATACTCTATCTGTGCTGCTAGAACATGTGCCTTTACAAGTACAACACAACATGTGGTTCATGTGCGATGGAGCTCCTGCACTTTCAGTCGAGGTGTTCGTACGCTTCTAAACAACAGATTCGGTGACCGATGGATCGGTAGAGGCGGACCAATTCCATGGCCTCCAAGCTCTCCTGACCTCAACCCTCTGGACTTTCATTTATGGGGGCATTTGAAAGCTCTTGTCTACGCAACCCCGGTACCAAATGTAGAGACTCTTCGTGCTCGTATTGTGGACGGCTGTGATACAATACGCGATTCTCCAGGGCTGTATCAGCCCATCAGGGATTCCATGCGACAGAGGGTGGATGCATGTATCCTCGCTAACGGAGGACATTTTGAACATTTCCTGTAATAAAGTGTTTGAAGTCACGCTGGTTCGTTCTGTTGCTGTGTGTTTCCATTCCATGATTAATGTGATTTGAAGAGAAGTAATAAAATGAGCTCTAACATGGAAAGTAAGCGTTTCCGGACACATGTCCACATAACATATTTTCTTTCTTTGTGTGTGAGGAATGTTTCCTGAAAGTTTGGCCGTACCTTTTTGTAACACCCTGTATAGTATCCTCCACCCACGCCCCCCCCCCCCCCCCCCAGACTACTCCCACCCTTCAACCGCTTCCCCCGTCATCTCAAATTTAACGCCTGTCCAAACTTAAGAATAAAAAAGAATTTTCTTTGAAAACATTTGTTTCTAAAATGGTGAAAGCTAAATGATGTTTAGTTTGTGTGTGTGTGCAATAATGAATGATGAAGCAATTCACAGTGAATAGTGAGTGCTACCTACAATGCAGTTGCGCAAGCTAACCATCCAGACGTGCTTTCTCTGTACTACTCCTCTCCCTAGCGGCAATTGCTTCGACCACACCATGCATCCCCAATTACAATCTACCTATGTAAATTGTCTGCACTATTGTTGCTGTTTTTAGATCGCCTGATTGTTGGACTCCTTACTTCTGAAGTGGCAGACATTGCAACACTTCAGGCTGTTGACGCTTTGTGTCTGACTATTCGAATAACAACAATAATGATCATAATTCTGTGTACATCACTGCAGTGGTGTGCTACCAATTCGTTGATATATCTGTTTCAAAGTAGGTAATGAAACAATTTTTGGTCTATTGCAGGAAGAATCTACAACTTTTAGAAAACATTTTCATGAGATATTTAGCGTTTATTACATGTGTCTTACTTTTATTTTCATAGATGTACAATTCACATTACAAAGTACGTGTGTAATCGGTGGCCAATGTAAGGCACTTGTGACCTCGGCCGCATGGCGACAAGCGTTAATGCTACTCGTTGAGGAAAACGTTGTTATTGAAAACTTTCACAGACTGAAGAAAAATTCGAGCACTTCGGCTGCGCAGCGCGATTGCTCGCATACTAGCAACACAAAAACTTCTCTCACAAAATATCGTCCTGCGCATATTTCGGACAGTAAATGGACGTTAATGACTGGCAATCTGGCAACACTGTAATCACGTGTCCAATAACTACCTCTGTCAGGAATAAGCGGTAGTGCTGTGCAGTTGGTGCAGAGAAGATAAACAGAGAAACCCAAACTCGGGAAATCAGAGGGTGGATACACGAAACGGAAAACCAAGAAACTACCCTTCCAGAAGACCAACTTGAAGCAGTCACTGAGCTGGGATTTCTGATGCTGGGACTACACTTTACATAGATACAAAACCCACCTGATCAATGGCTTTCGTCTGTAAGAAGAAGTCTGAAGCTGTACATCCCCTGCAGCGATTATGATCTTAAAATGAAATAATGGAATGAACAATGAATGTCATGTAGTCTATAATTAAAAAGTATAGTCAGTCTGCTGTTGGCCACTCTCGAAGGACTTCCACTTTAATGGTATGGGTTGTAACATTTTTAATGTGGTCAAGCTCTGTAATATCGTTAGTGTGAATAAACCAAATAAAAAAAAAGGGAATAACGTTTCGGGTTGGCATGTAGGAGGTTGATGGTTCGCTTCTGGACCGAGACTTATTTGTTTTTATTTGTAAAAAGTAGTCTGCGTGGTACGGTATCTGCATTCTTAATCGTCACACAGCGATTGCAGTGGATCTTCTACAAAACATTTACTGTTATGTACAATGAACACGGAAGTACAATCGTTTTCATTGGTCAGCTTTTAAAGAAGCCTTTTGCACGGCGTGGACACGAATTGTTTCAAGCCACTGCGTTTACTAGATTCCAAACTTGTTTTGTGTGTATCCTCCTCCAGTAGTCACGTCTGTTAATACCATTAATATTCTTCCCACGTTCAGGACCATCACATTTCGTTAGGGCCTTATGTCACCAGTTGTGCTAGCAACGCGATTTGCAAATACACACATAAAAAAAAGTTTTGCATCATCCCGGTTCCCAGAACTCCTGAAGATATACGTTGACTGTGGATACTGTATCACAGCATAGTCCCTCTGACTGTTTAGAGATGTCACTAAACCCGCCCAAAGATGTAAACAACTATGCGTGACAAGCGCCTATTAGACAAAGGGGGTCCGACAGCCGATCAGTTCCAGTCATTCCGCCAGGAAAGAGGTACACGGCTGATGTCTGTAATTCAGCTATGCCTAGACGGTCAATACCGCGGTTCGATCGTGTCCGCATTGTTACTTTGTGCCAGGAAGGGCCCTCAACAAGGGAAGCGTCCAGGAGTCTCGGAGTGAACCAAAGCGATGTTGTTCGGACATGGAGGAGATACAGAGAGACAAGAACTGTCAATGACATGCCTCGCTCAGGCTGGCCAAGGGCTTCTACTACTGCAGTGGACGACCACTACCTACGGATTATGGGTTGGAGGAACCCTGACAGCAACGCCACCATGCTGAATAATGCTTTTCGTGCAGCCACAGGATGCCGTGTTATGACTCAAACTGTGCACAATAGGCTGCATGATGCGCAACTTCACTCCCGATGTCCTTGGCGAGGATCATCTTTGCAACCACAGAACCGTGCAGCATGGTACAGATCAGTCCAACAACATGCCGAATGAACCGCTCAGGACTGGCATCACGTTCTCTTCACCGATGAGTGTCACATATGTCTTCAACCAGACAATCGTCCAAGATGTGTCTGGAAGCAACCCGGTCAGGCTGAACAACTTAGAGTGCAGCAAGATGGAGGTTCCCTGCTGTTTTTGTGGTAGCATTATGTGGGTGGTCATGGAAGGCACCGTAATGGCTGTACGATACGTGAATGCCATCCTCCGACTGATAGTGCAACGATGTCGGCAGCATACTGGCGAGGCATTTGTCTTCATGGACGACAATTTGCGCCCCCATGGTGCAAATCTTGTGAATGACTTCCTTCAGGATAACGACATCGCTTGACTAGAGTGGCCAGCATGTTCTACAGACATGAACCCTATCGAACATGCCTGGGATAGATTGAAAAGCGCTGTTTATGGATGACGTGACTCACCAGCCAGTCTGAGGGATCTACCCGGAATCGCCGTTGAGGAATGGGATAATCTGGACCCATAGTGCCTATGAACTTGTGGATAGTATGCCACGAAGAATACAGGCATGCATCACTGCAAGAGGACGTGCTACTGGGTATTAGAGGTACCAGTGTGTACAGCAATCTGGACTGCCACCTCTTAAGGTCTCGCTGTATGGTGGTACAACATGCAATGTGTGGTTTTCATGAGCGATAAAAAGGGAAAAAATGGCAAAAATGATGTTTATGTTGATTTCTATTCCAATTGTCTATACAGGTTCCGGAATTCTCGGAACCGTGGTGATGCAAAACTTTTTTTGATGTGTGTAATTTCGATGGGACCATTGCGGGAGGGTACACGGAAAACAGGTATGGAACCTGGTGGCTGCTGTGGCACGAAACAATATGTGCCCATGACGTTCAAAAATCTTCGTTAAGAGCTGTCCAATGAAAATGATTTCTGTGTTCTTAGTATGTAAGTGCAAATGTTTTGTAGAAGACGTACTGTAATCGCTGTATAACTACTTTTAGCGAATAAAAACAAATAAGCTTCATCTCAGAATCGAACCATCGACCTCCTACATGCTAAAACAAAACGCTGTCCACTGCACCAAATGCAGAGCACTGTAAAACATGCTGAAAGAGGTATTTGCCGTACATGTGATTACAGTGTTGTCAGATTGCCAGTGTTTAACGTCCATTTACTGGTCGAAATATGTGCACGATGAAATTTTGTGACAGGCATTTTTGTATTGCCAGTAAGTGATGGGTCGTGCTGCGAAGTCCGAGTGCGCTAATTTTTCTTCACCCTGTATAATCAGTATTAAAGTCTTACAAAATTGTGTTAAAACCAGTAACGTTTTAGAAGTAATTTTGTTTCATGACTGAAACAGAATCACACCTTTTTGGATTTTTTACCCCTTAGCAAATCTCATTTTACCCCTCAATGGGTAATTACCCGCAGGTTGGAACCACTGTTCTAGAGTTTTTTTCTACATTAGCCTGCCCCATTCGTGCGTGCGACGTGGCCCACAGTGTCATCAATAACTCCCTCTGATGTCTTAGCTAGGGCTCCACGAACTGCTGCGACGTACGTTATCGGTAGTCGTTAGCTGTGACATAGTGGTCGGGACAACTGCCTCACATATCACGCGGCGCTGCAGACACTGAGCGCGCACATCTCCCGAAGAACACAGCCCGCGCACGTTCTTGGCTGCCCCTCGTAAATAACAATAGCCCTATAACCTGAGACGTTGATGTATGACGGTATATGCTTTATCACGTCAATTTTTACCGGTCTCACACCATTTAAGACCGAGAATTTATGTGCAGCTGACCACTTCTCAGCAATGTTGCTTACAAGGGGAAACTCCGCATCACACCCCCTTCAGGTTTTGTGGTAAGAGGGCCCATTGGACAGCCTGTCAAAACCTGAACACAAATCAGGCATGAGTGGTTGGGTTGTTTGAGGAAGGAGACCAGACAGAGAGGGTCTCATCGAATTAGGGAAGGATGGGGAAGGAAGTCGGCCGTGGCCTTTCAAAGGAACCATCCCGGCATTTGCTTGGAGCGATTTAGGGAAATCACGGAAAACCTAAATCGGGATGGCTAGACGCGGGATTGAACTGTCGTCCTCCCGAATGCGAATCAAGCATGAAAACAGGAAGATGTATTGAATTTTAAAAAAAGAAAAGGAAAAAGGCAAAATAGACACAGTGAACGGTGCAAGGACAAGTAGTGGAATATAGAAAGTCGACAGGGCAACGTCGTCGTGATTAGGTGGTCACAGTGTTGGACTGTGATGCTAAGCCAACCCCAAACCTCCCTTCTACCAATTTTCTTTTTCTTTTTTTTCTCGCTGTTCACTGTACTGAAATTTGTGTCTTTGTCGAGTTGTAAGGCCCGTTTCCGAGATGTAAGAAAGGGACCTGTAATAACAGTTGATTCTGCACAACTACTCTGTTAGCAGCCGGAAGGAAATGACTTTCGAATGCGAATTGCAAACTTTTTTTTTCTTCGAATCTTATGGGACTTAACTGCTAAGGTCATCAGTCCCTAAGCTTACACACTACTTAACCTAAATTATCCTAAGGACAAACACACACACCCATGCCCGAGGGAGGACTCGAACCTCCGCCGGGACCAGCCGCACAGGCCTTGACTGCAGCGCCTGAGACCGCTCGGCTAATCCCGCGCGGCTGCAAACGTTTGATGACAAAGCGACAAGTCAACCGATTTCCTCACGTCCGGTGTGTCATACACGGGATTAGTGACAGTCCGTGTGTCATATGATAGGAATCTCTTACCGACGCGCATAATTTGTATGCTTAGTAAGTGAGTAATATATGCCTCCTTGCCCGATTTATTTGTTCGTATGAGTGTGAATGTCATCACTCCCAAGGAAATGATGAAAACATAATAGTTTGTCACATAAGCTGCAACAAAAGAATGCTGAAGTTTCACAATCACATAGTTTCTCTGTGATCTGTCAAAACATATGCTTTTAATCTTTTTGCAGTTGCGTTCCGTTTTGGAAGTTTTGATTCCTGAAATTCCTTTGTTGTAACATATTTCAGGCCCGTTTATTTGTTGTTTTTTTTTTATTTCTGTTACTTGCGACCGTAACGTATTATTCCTACATGACTAGTATTCTATAACCAGTGTGTAGTATGACAATTGCCAAGGCTACAGAATGAGAACAAACATCACAATGACCGGACAGACAGTTCTTAATGTTGTGAAAAGAGAAATCAGATAAACAGCACAAGAGAGTTTTGAACACGATTCGTCCACTTCATAGTTCACCATGACAACCACGACGCCACGGCTGGAAACGCTGGCTCAATATTGCACTTGGTACGCTTGAACCGTTCACGGTTTCTATATTATTTTTTTTCGTAGTTCAGTACGCCATCTTCCTGTTTTCATGCTAGATATTTGCTCAATTTTTAACGGGTTATCCACTGGACCATCTTACCACTAAATCTGAGGAGAGAGCGATGGGAAGTTAGAATGCTGCCATAAAGCTTCAACACTGCGTTAATTTGCTCAGACGTTATTTCAAACGGTAGTTCGAAAAGTCTGACTCAAAATCCTGTTTGAGTAACAGTAATATCACCGACATTGCCGTCAGAATGTTTGAACTTTTAAATTATTTCCATACAACTCCACAATTTGATCACATTTTTGGGAGTTTTTAACCTAAGATAAAGGTACTACAATTGATCGACGGATTAATTCCAATTATATCCTCTGCTGTTACAAAATTTAACTACTTCTTCCATACAAAGTCCACTACCTTCAATTGTTAAGGTCACGCATAATTATTGTCAAATATGACTTTCAAAGTGCTTTTTCTTAGAGGTTCTGCCAGTAGAAATCCTGTCTGATCTGAACGCTCGATGGAGTTAAAAAAAAATGGCTCTGAGCACTATGCGACTTAACGTCTGAGGTCATCAGTCGCCTAGAACTTAGAACTAATTAAACCTAACTAACCTAAGGACATCACACACATTCATGCCCGAGACAGGATTCGAACCTGCGACCGTAGCGGTCGCTCGGCTTCAGACTGTAGCGCCTAGAACCGCACGGGCACTCTGGCCGGCGATGGAGTTAAACTCACCGACAACATGTTATATCCTAGCCAGTAATGCCACCCGAGCCCGCTGCCAAAAGGTTGGCAGCATCAAAGTCCGGACGCCGTCCGCATAAGCAGCGCCAGCGAGACAGGAAATCGCCGCAAGTCTGCGCGCGCCACCGCTGGCTTCTGGTTTCTTAAGCGCTGGAGTCGCGAGCGCTAGGACAGTTCTGTATTCGCCGCTCAGTTGTATACTCGCCACCGAATTGTGTACTTGCTAGTCAGTTGTGTGTTCATCGCAGCAGAGTTGTTGTTGGTCGTCAGCCGACGCTGACCTAGCCGCTCCGACTCGAACTAGACAGATCTCTGTAGACACGGAGTTCACTACTGTGTTTCTGTATCTTCGTTAATAAAGATAAGTACCGACTTTTATTTAATCAGAGTGTTTGGGTTTTCATCTTTCTGTTCACTGTTCCAGCGGACCGGTCGGCCCGCTATTAAAAGTGTGGCGGTGACTTCGTAAGCCGTTTCTACCGCGAATTGTTTGTCGCTACGAACACCGCCACAAAACAACAGCGCACAGCCACTGTACTGTGTTCATCATAAGAATAAACCTGATGTAAACATTACACCATGCGCTCGTATTCTTCCACGCTTGCTTGAAGCTCATTGGATTTCGTTTCTCGTGGAGTGAAAGACAAGCTGTGTCCAGCATACCCAAGTACGATCATAAGGACACGCTTTATGCTGTGTCACACACACAAAGACAGAGCGGTAATACGGGACAACGGTGTTCCCGCGCATTTAACTTGGACAGCACTGGCCAGCCAGCTGGTCCAACTAACCTGCAATGGGGCGAGCAGTTGCAGTCCAGACGGAAAAAGAGACGAGCAGAGAAACAATATGGCTTCGAATGTCATTTAATTTGTAAAGAAAATGAAATAATATTCGTCAAAAGTCCAGCACTATCGCACTTCTTATGTGATCAGGAGGAAATCATAAAATGCTCTCGTTCTCACCTAACATAGTATTCTAATTGCAGACAAGAGTGACGAAAATTCCTAACTTAAAGACAGGGTAAATTTTCTGAGCGAGCTATTTTTGATGCAAAAGCGTACTGCAGGGATTTCACAGTATTGTTGCACACTGAAGGTACTGATTACAGTCAGTAGTCTGGTAACCTCGTAGCTCCTTCCTTATCCGAAATCGAAAAATACGTTTCAGTTCTGGAACTGCCATCTGCTACGGTGATAACGAGTCGATCAACAACAGAATCCAAGAAGCTACGCAGGCGCCGTATTTTCTCCACGTCTTTTTTGATGTGCCGTTCTATATCAGGCCAACGTTCGGCAGTGACGTGTGAGAAAGCTGCGTGCGTTAGTTCCAGTACCTCTGGCAGCTTAACAATCTCGTTATTTCTTGCAACAAAACCCTTATCTTGGTTCCAGATCAGTTCTTTTGGGTACATATTGTAATGATACAGTGGTAAATGTAAGGAATCAGAGTTTGTATGGGTGCTGGATGCTGTGAAAATGATCGTTTTTCATGTTTCTACCCGCTACCGATACTACTATACATAGAGTGTATATTTATATCTCAACTGTATCAAATACAGTCCCTCGGAAAACATCAAAGCCGATTTTTCCTGTAAATTTGTGAAAAACATTAGGAGCAACTTATTTCTAGGGACTTTTCAACCGTATTCCACACAAGCCGCGCGGGATTAGCCGAGCGGTCTGGGCGCTACAGTCATGGACTGTGCGGCTGGTCCCGGCAGAGGTTCGAGTCCTCCCTCGGGCATGGGTGTGTGTGTTTGTCCTTAGGATAATTTAGGTTACGTAGTGTGTAAGCTTAGGGACTGATGACCTTAGCAGTTAAGTCCCATAAAATTTCACACACATTTGAACATTTTATTCCACACGCGCGTTTCAGAGCGGAGCACGAAGTAGCCCCAGCCATTATCATACTGCATATTAACAGCGCTGTAATTGGAGCACAACAGAACGGAGAATGTGACTGTACACGATTTTTGAAATAAAAACTACATAATCAAACCGTGATTAAGAAAAACGTTGATGGCTGTTAATACTTTAAAATTTTCTGAAGGTTCATTTAACGTAACTTAGCCTAATACATAACTAGGACCTACTTCCAAGAGCGTAACAGCACCAGTGTACGTGTGCTACGACTTCTGACCAATCATCGCGTTTGTGTTTCTTTACATCAGGTTTATTCTTTTGATGAGCAGAGCATAGTAGCAGAGACGTAAACACGACACACTTGCGCTTGTCACGGTCACCAACGGCCAACTGCGCGACTGTTACCCAAGCACGACTTAACTCTACTCGTCCTCACAGCTTTACTCCGGCCAGTATCTCATCTCCTACATTCCAAACTTCACAGAAGCTCTGCTGCGAAACGTGCAAGGTAAGTACTTCCGGAAGAAACGATATTACGGTGACACGGATTATCCACGGCCTGGGGCTCCTTTCTTCCAGGAGTGTTGGTCTTGCGTGTTTCGCAGGAGTGCTTCTATGAAGTTTGGGCAGTATTATATGAAATATTGGCTGTAGTGAGGCTCTGAGGAGAGGTTATGGGTCGCACTTGGTGGCAGAGAATTTGTCAGTGGAAGGCAAAGTTTCCGAGTTCGATTCTCGATCTGGAAAACAGTTTTAATCTGCCGATAAGTTTCATAAATTACTTTGGTTATTTTAACGTAGCGAAAGTTTTATCATGACTGATCCATTTTACTATTTTTATCCATTTCCCCCTCCCATTTTAATGTTCATTATTTCTTTTCTTTCAGGCAGCGAGGAGACTTTATTCTCGGCGCCATTGCTCCGGACGCCACAGCCTATTTAAGCCCTTGTCATTATCGCTGGACAGCTTCTTTAATTGCACACCTTTTTAAAGCAAACAACACGAATAGCGATATGACGCAGTTTATAACAATACGGGGTTCTCTTCAACGCCCCATGCCGTATCTTAGCAACTGTCTGAGACGAGTCGAATGGCGAGCAACACGTATGTTCCTGTCTGCATTCAGCAAAGCCTTAAAATATCATGAAATGCAGTAGGGACACGGGCAACTATAGCGACCTCTGGTAAGTCCTCAACTAGCATATAATTCCTGCCAATCCTTGGCAGCCAAAACCTTTCTGCGGACGCGTAACACAAATTCTCACATCATGTACGTTTAATGATTAGGGAGATATTCGACACAGCTGTTATATTCACGGTAATTTAATTCTGTAAATCAATCGTCCAGATTGCTGATCACTGTTAGTCTAAAGCAGTTTGTGCTGGAGAAACATTAATTTAATAAACCTTGTAATTAGAGTAAGATCAGGATACCATAAAATTATAAATTCTCCTACGGAGCTGCTCATGCCAACTGTTTGCTGTATTAGCTCGTTCATATAACATTCGACAAGTTTAGTACATCGCCAATGCCGTCTTGAAACACACGATTTCCGTGGTCCTAGCATAAGAGCTAATATATTTTTAAAAGAATTTCTAACGGGTTGTAGATGAATTTCACGTATTAAGTTGTATTTTGAGTCAATTCTAGTGTGTGATTCCACCTGTCAGTTTTGACCAATGACATCTTTTGTGATGCCATGAGTTTACGATGCGAAAGACGTATTGGCTTGTTATTAAATATCATCTGTGGTTCTCTTAGTAACTGACGTAAACTATGCTGTTTACTTCAAATATATTATAGCTTTTTCCGCGGCATGGTTAGGCAGGAGCCTACGTGTGCAGCTTAAATTGCGGCGAGTGAATCAAGTAGCAATCGTACTCTTAGTTCTCGTGAATATAAACGGCTACTTTTTTCCGAATATAGCATGATTTCTGAACGTGCCTTCGAGCAGGAACATAAGAGCACAGCTTAAGATGCTGCGGGTGAAACGATGTGCAATTGGTTCAAATGGCTCTGAGCACTATGGGACTCAACTGCTGAGGTCATTAGTCCCCTAGAACTTAGAACTAGTTAAACCTAACTAACCTAAGGACAACACAAACATCCATGCCCGAGGCAGGATTCGAACCTGCGACCGTAGCGGTCTTGCGGTTCCAGACTGCAGCGCCTTTATCCGCACGGCCACTTCGGCCGGCCGATGTGCAATTATATTTATAATCTTGGTTCTCAAAAATATTTGGCTGTATCTTTCAGAATGTGGCACGATTGCTGAGGGTGAGGTTAGGCAGCAACCAAAGATGGCAGCTATATAGGTCAGTTCTTGCTCTCCATTCCACGGTTCGTTATTTTTCGTGATTTTTCATTAATTGCTTACTGTTATTTGTTTTAGAAATTTTTTTGTCTCTATATAGGTCAAGTATAGGTGTCGATTCCAAAGTTTGTAATTTTTCGCGTTTTACTAGTAGTATAGCGAGTGATACGAAAAAGGTAAATCCTTAACGAAATAATTAACAGCCAGCAAAAATCACGAAGAATAAAGAAACGTGGAACCAATAATTAGAATGATACCATGGATGACAGTTCTCAGAGAATGCTTGGTACACATCTACTGCAACAACAGGAGTACCGAAAATAACACCAAGAACAGAAATCGTATGGCGGACCACTGCTTACATCTACTGCGCGTTCTTTTAGAATTTTCATTCGTGTTACCGCTCAACTGCCGATTCCACGTTCCTTTATTGTGTCTTTTCAATAGGTGTGGGTTGCTAATTTCTTTAGGATTTTAACTTATGGTATTGCTTCCTGTAATACTGTAAAAACGCGATAAATAGCAAAATCATAAAATTTTCAACTGTAACTGACCAATGTAGGTCAATTCTAGTTACTGATTCCAATATTTCTTTCATTTATTGCGGCAGTACAGAAAGCAACACCAAAAACAGAAATCCTGTAACAAAGAATTGCACGCACCTACTTCAAAAATGCTGAAAATAATGACTCTTGGTATCAATGACTAGAACTGACCTATACAGCTCAATTCTTTTTGCTACTTCCAAGATTGTCATTTTTTCGTGTATTTTCGTTACTTGTGCAGTGCCTTTTCTTTTAGGAATTTAGTGTTTCTTTCGCCTTATTTCCTACTTCCATCGTGATTACGTTTTCTACATGCTACTATTTATTTCATTTTGCGTTTGGTGCCTTAGATTTTAGTTTGTCCCTGCCCAAAACCCCCAACTTCCCGCGGTAGTCACCTTAGATTCAATACCTATAATTAAGAACTACCGCTATTCCATAACATTACGAGTTTACTAGGCATGATGTTGTAGTGAAATTTAAAGTTCGTCTGTAGTTCTCTTACTTACTGACATAAACTCTGACAATAACTGAGGCACTGAGAACCATAAAGGCCTGCACATATTCAAAATTCTGAGAGAAATAAATATTTGTGAAAATCAAATTTTTAGGGAAACCACCTCTCTCATAAGTTTGACTTGCTTTCTTAACCAAGACTCAACATCCTATATTTTCTATCAAACAATCGTATATCCACTTCACGTTATGGAATTTAATTAATATTTATTACTGCGAACCTTGCAGAACTAGCACTACTGGAAGAAAGGAGAGCTACTGTGAAGTTTGGAAGGTAGGAGACGAGGTACTGGCGGAATTAAAGCTGTGAGATCGGGGCGTGAGTCGTGCTAGGGTAACTCAGTCGGTAGAGAACTTGCCCGCGAAAGGCAAAGGTCCCGAGTTCGAGTCTCGGTCCGGCACACAGTTTTAATCTGCCAGGAAGTTTCATATCAGCACACACTCCGCTGTAAAGTGAAAATTTCATTCTACGATACACTTGTGACTTCATGTAACCCCAAAGCCAATCATCGCACGGACTGAGGTCTGGGGATCTGGGAGCCAAGTATGACGAAAGTGGTGGCTGAGCACACGATCATCCCAAACGACGAGTGCAAGAGATCTTTCAGGCGTCTAGAAATATGGTTTTTTTTGTTCTAATAAAACCTCATGTCATTCCAAGCATGTGTGTCAATTTTTACCTCCCTATCTACATTATTCCATAGTTTATTAAGTTTTCAAATTTATACCGACTTTTTGATCACCCGATACATACATACAAGCTACAATCTCAAAATCGACGGCGGTTTGCTTTAGGCTGTTTTGCTTCTCTGTTACGCAATTTGTTTCATGCATGTGTGTTTCCTTTTTTTCTGTTATCTCAGATTCTTCGTGATATAATTCGTGGCTATATAATTAATTGCATGAACTGCGATGATATTTTATCATATGTAAGTCTATTATCTTTTTTTTCTCTTATACATTCGTTTGTGTACGAATAAGTCTCGTTATCTTCAGTTAGCGACCACAGTCTAACGAACAGTAAAAATGGTTACCGTTTGACAGTTTGAGCGACACTAGCGCTCCAAGTGGCGAGAGAGGAGAACTTAAGATGGTCGTAAGCGTAATGTTTGTTTTGCACTCTTTTCCTAGGTGATTTAAAAAATATATAATTTATTTTTTTGGCCTCCAAGAGTTTGTATAATAATAGAAGACATAGATGTTTCTAAAAAGATTCTAAAATACGTGCAAGTGGGGATAAAACTCATGGATCCAGCCGCAAGTTATAACACATTCGTGAAGAAACACTTGTGATGTTGGATAGAACTTCAGATTACCACGTTGATATTAACGGAATATAAACAATTAGATTCACACATACGAAGAATAGACATGTACAGCTACATGCAAAAAGGGATCAACGCCCCATTTGTGGTTCCGTAGGTCTACTGTGTTTTAGTTTTTGTTGTCTGTTGCCACAAGTAACGCCTTCATCTTCGTATTATCCAAAGCCTAGTTTACACGACGACACTAGTAGGTTGCAGGCAACTGCGCTACCGGCCACTGCGTATGAGCGCCGCGCGTTTGCGCAACTCGATGGTGAAACTAAACAGTTTCGGCGTGTTCCAACTTTGGCGACACTAGTTGCATGAGTTTTGAGGTTATGTGTGTTCGTAGAGTGTAGACAAACCGAAATATGAAGTGCAGAATGGAGAATAATGTTCGCTTTTTGGATATATATGCTTTGCACAGGTGTTTGTGGGATTTCAGTGATGCTGATTACAAAAATAAGCAACATATTGCTGCTCCTGAGACCTTCACGTGCGATCAGATCATGGAGGTAGAATAAGGGGAGATGGCGCTACAGACTTGGGCTGCACGTTGTTTTGAAGCCAGTGGGCGGGGCTTGCCGTCATCTTGGATCCCCCAAAACATTAGCAGACGAGTGTTTACAATTGCTTCTTGTTCGTTATTTATGTCGTGTGCACGTGATATTTGTTTTATATAGTAAATGTTACTCGGTTTTAGTGAACAACACAGCATAAGGAACGCAACTTCAAACGTTTTTCTGGTCTTAAATGCGTATTCGATACAGTAATACGTAAAAATATTACGCTTCTTGCCTCAGTACTGTAATTCCTTTTTGTTTATACACTTAGAATAACCGAGAAGAGACGTATGTGCTATGAAAAGCGTGCTTTTGTAATCCATTTCTATTCACTTTCATTGTGTTTGTGTCGATAATTGATAAAGTCAGAACTCCAAAAGCAATGATTGATAGTTTAGAGGCACCGATTTGTATTCGTTGCATTTTCAAGTCAAATGCAAATTTTAAAAGTTCACGTTTGCAAGAAACTTACCTTATTTCCTTTGGTGTCCCATAGATGTATGCAGGGTATGATATAAACAAGCCAGCTGTCATGTCAACAAAGTGAAAAATACGTTAAATTACGAAGGAACAGAACTGAATTTAAGATTGTCAGGCCCATTGCAATTTCCACATCTGCTTTCTTTTTAAATTGTACCTACCAAATGACATTCAGCGTGGCAAAGAACAGAAATTTACAGGGTAATACGACAACACAGTGATTAATGTAATGATCTAAGCCTGGACTTCGATAGGGAACTTTGCTTTAACAAATATTTAACCATTTAAGTACTTATAATTTAACCACTGTAACAGGTGTTCCACACATTTTACTGAAGATTTAATTAACTACATGTAGTTACATTAGTTTTATATTAAATTATTGCATTTTAAAACATTAGTCCCCATTTCCAGGATATTTCTTGCCAGGACTTTTCAGTTACTTCAGAATAACCACACAGTGAAAACCAAGTGTAATGCTCACTTCCAGACAGCTCTTCGCCTTGGATTGATAGAAATCTAAAGTTAAATCACAGAAATAAAACCATACTGTAAAACTTCACAGTGCATCAGAATTTCAAGTATATATAAGAAAATAGCGCTTAAATAAGTCCACTTACGAATGAAATGTGATTTGTTTAAACTTTAGACTACAATCAGAACGATTAGTACACCCGTGAGCGACGCAAGCCCGGCATTTTTTATCAAAACACTTCACGACTACACAGAATCAAACCACCAGAAGCGAATGTTTTGGGGTAGCTAACATGGCGGACCTTCTCTTGGGTCGGCTTCAAGTTTGTGACGTCATGACAACTCCTCTTATTTTTACCTCCATGGATCAGATCATAGTTTGACAATATCTGAGCTGCAGGGCAAAATTTGTTGAATTAGGAGCACATATACAACTGAATTAAGAAAAATACAAGCAAATGTAATAGCTGTAGAAATGCTCTCATATACAAGACTAAAATTCCCTTGTTCGAGTTGGCTGACTTTCTTTTAAGGAATATTCAAGAAGCTACATTCTTTATTCAATATCTATCAATCTAAAACATCGCACAGTGCTCCCCATTCAAATATGTTTTAATTTTGAAATATTGCCACTGTAAAGATCTATCTTCGAGAGAGTGGTTTGCAAACAATTCTCTCCTTAATGCGGCCTGCTTCGAATAATTACTGCTGTTAATGTTTACTGTTAATAATTATTGGTGTTAATGAAAAGGCGTCTTCACCAACTAAAACCGCATCTTATAGCATGCCAAGTGTTCTCGATTGTAATGCATGCAGTGTGATACTGGGGACAGTGCTCCATGCATTACAATATCTTTATTCCTTATCGCATAATTAACTCTATTTAGAAGAACCGTTAACAGTTCTGGTGACGTTCTAAGATAATTGAAAGAACTTCTTGGGTCTTCCATTACAAATTATTTCAGCAAGGATGCTGAGCAGCCGAGCTGACGTCTTTTCTTCATCCAGTCACTAATCGAAACATGTTTCTTATTTGTTTCTTATGCAGCGATTCCACGCAACAAGCTTTAACTCATAGCTCGTGCGACGTGCAGCTGCCAAAACTTTCATTTCAGACACAACTCAAGAACTCACAAAACGACGAAACTGAAGTATATACCGGTTTCGCCGTGTCTACAGTCCAACCATTTGCGTGAAACTCATTCCATGCCACGAGTGGTGCAAACCAATGTCATCTTGTAAACTAGGCTTAAGTGGGACAATCAACTGCCAAATAGTGGGAGAAATATACTGTGAGTGTAGACCCCAAGTCCTCAACTGACAAAAGTGCTGCGATATGTTAAATTTGCCGTTAGAGACTTTTCAGCCAATGACATATGCACTAGTTTATCAGTATCGGAGAAATGCTGTACCTTTTGCTTTAAAAGGTAGAATATTGTGTCACACATTTTATTTATATGCCTTCCACACACCTCTGTAATGTATGCATTTATGCAAACGTAAAACATTCTGACAAAACCTGTATGCCTGAGTGCTGTAATATAATAAATTGAGAGCAAACAGCTGATTTTTGTCTTTCCATCTTGCAGATGGCATGCTAATCTGGCTTAACAACGACTCAAGAGCATTTTTTTTAAATATTCACTTGATTCTTCTGATACAGTTCCTGCTGCTGTCTGTACTTAAAATGATAGGCACTTTCCTTGTTCTGTAACAGTTTTGCACAAAGTCTAGAAATCTGCAAATTCTCATACTCCACATACTTTTTCTAGACACTTAATTTTACTCTTAATTAGACAATTTTACTCAAGGCACTTAATTTTACCACTTCATTGTCAAAGCAGATCGGTGTCGATGATTTAGATGAATCTGGCACAGATATATGGAGAGCTGAACTGGCTGCTTCTGTGCCATAGGAGTGGTTTCCAGCTTTAGACGGATTGTCGAACCTTTGTGACAGTTTCCTCTTCATCGTCAGTTGAGGTGGCTTATTTGGAAAGTCAAACAGTGTGGTTAACCGCATTCCACGCGAGTTTATTATTGTCTGTATTCATGAACTGATTTTGTTCAGCGTGTAGCGGGCAAAACTTAACATAATTACAAAAGGTAAACAGGGTCTTTTTTCCTAAGATCTTCTCGTCTGCTATTCATTAGCCATTTTCTGCTCCTAAAACGAAACATTAATCATCAATATATATACTTTGCAAGCGAATGCTGACGATACAGTTTAGTAACACGATGGTATATGCCTCTCAGGATCCTTTAGGAAACCTAAAAAAAGACAGTTGTGGTATTTTCTTCTTGTTTGCGCTGCAGTCTATTGCGCTACGCTACTCTCCCATTGCCGGCCGGAGTGGCCGTGCGGTTATAGGCGCTACAGTCTGGAACCGCGTGACCGCTACGGTCGCAGGTTCGAATCCTGCGTCGGGCATGGATGTGTGTGTTGTCCTTAGGTTAGTTAGGTTTAAGTAGTTCTAAGTTCTAGGGGACTTATGACCTCAGCAGTTGAGTCCCATAGTGCTCAGAGCCATTTGAACCATTTGAACCAACTCTCCCATCTGTAAAAACCGTTGTGCAAACCAAAGTAACTACTATTCGCTTTCGCTTCTACGATCGCGCCGATCTCAACAGTTTAACTTACTGGCTGCTTGGCATACTGTTGGCGCAGTAGGCAACAAAACTGAGGCGAAGTGTTGCGACAGTGGTAACAATTTTCACTTAAGCATAACGTCATTGGTAAAAGCCGACGGGCTGACATGGAACCAAGAATTTTTCTTCTGTTTTTGTCAGAACACTGTCCGCCTCCATAGCGTAGCAGTAGCGCTTCCGCCTACCACACAGGGGGGCCCGGGTTCGATTCCCCGCAGGGGACTGGGTGTTGTGTGTCCTTCAACATCATTGACCCGCAAGTCACCGAAGTGGCGTCAACTAAAATGGACTTGCAATACGGCGGTCGAACTCCCCCGCATGGGGCCTCCTGGCCAACAATGGTATACGATAATTTTCCAGAACACTGATTTGCCTTGTAATTCATAACTGTCTTATGCATGGAATGAAATGCCTCCCGAAACTGTTTTTTCTGTTCCGTATCATTAAATAATGTGGGTCTGCTTTATCGCTTTTGTGCCAGTCCACATCGTATCAATAATACCAGTACAGTGCTGCCACATTTCCTTGGCTTCTCCCCTCCTTTGTACTGTATTGGTAGATATCACTCGAATTCGAGCTGCTAATTATTCGTTTCGAATTCAGGTCAAGGTGTGCGCCGTAGGCCTGATGCTATGTCTGTCATTGCTTAACGCTGCATTTCATTTCAGTTATATGTAAAACAATTATCATGTGCAGCCAGTCACACGCCATACTAACGATTTACCTAGTAGCTTCAACGAGTATTTCGAATGCCACTACGTCAGGAGGTCCTGTTATCTAAATTTATCTGCCATGAGTAGCAAAACTTCGTATCTCGATTAATCATCGTAAAAAAAAACAAGAGTAGAAATATATTAAACTTGTTTCGGAATGTTTCTGACTGTAAACCATAACATATCAACCAAGAAGGTGTTCAGATTTAAAATATCTGCTGTTCTTCTCTTTTTTTCCTGGCTTGTATCCCGTATGTTCACGGGGCCAGTATACTAATGTGTTTGGTGGTGTAGGGTGGCACGAGGCCCCATTCTGTTGCCTACCCTTCCCCCTCCTCTTACCTTTTTTGGGGTGCGTGCGGGGCACAGCTTTGGGAGGTCTAGCAAAGGCGCGATATTAGCTCGGTACGGCTTATATCAACTTTTCTGCTGTACTGCACTGTTGTTAGTTGATTTTTCTCAAAATTGCGCTGGGAACTAAGTACTCAAGATAAATCAAATCTCTTCACACAAAACACGTGTTTCTGCCAACTCATACCCATTTTAAGGCACAATATCTAGAAAAATATAAGGAATAATAAAATTGTAAATGCAACTTTGTTGTAAGTTTTATCATCTACAACATTCACTCAGGCTACTTTAACCGAAATTTCCATTGGAAGGAAAACCATTTTGCTGTGATTTCCGCTGGTTTGTCAAACATGGCCAACTGCTCAAGTGCACCAATGAGTAGGGCTCGGATTTTACTACAGGACGCCAGTGTATGTAACACTAAAAAACTGTAACTACCGGAATAATTACGATCGCATATCAGTAATTTCACTGGGCTATATATCTGCGTACGTCAGGTTTATTCTAGCACAAACATCTAATGCAAACAACAACCTGACGGAGTCAGTTCACGCTGTAGAATATAGTGCACAGTATTACTGCACCGAGTGGGTATCACCAACACGAATCCAAAG
Organism: Schistocerca piceifrons; assembly: GCF_021461385.2. Taxonomy (NCBI): domain Eukaryota; kingdom Metazoa; phylum Arthropoda; class Insecta; order Orthoptera; family Acrididae; genus Schistocerca; species Schistocerca piceifrons. The sequence continues at coordinate 138,512,639 of NC_060146.1, forward strand.
CAGTCTTTTCGTTCACCATAGCGTTATCGAATACAGATCATTAACGTGCCACACAAGGTATGATGAACATAAAACTGTCGTCAGCGACAATTCAGATATTACCAAATTACTGCCATGTATTTCCTGATTCTCACATCGGAAGAATGGAAGCGACAAACGGTACTCGAAATGATGGGAAAGGAATGCTGTTGGGCATTAATGACAACATAACTAGCTTTTTGCCTGTTCCGAAGCACAATCAATAAATAGAAACGCAATTTCAGTTACTATATCGGTTCTGCCTATGGATGAATGTGGTAGGTAACGATTGTCATGGAAGAGAGAGAGAATCGTAGAAAGCGTATAGTTTTACAGCGCATGTGTGCCTCGTACATGTTGCCATGGACTACATGCGAGCATTTCATCACAATTCATAGCTCATCTGGAAGGAAGTAACACACATCACAAAGATTTGCAGCTGTTACTGGGCACATCTGTCAACGCTTGCTTGCTGGTGAAATCATGTAACATTTATGTCAAGAAAATTTCGTCGTTCACGTTGAAATATGAAATCCAAACCTCCTGATATCTTTAAAAGAAAACCAGTAATTTCGAATTCATCTTTTCTCCTGCTGCCAATAACAGAATAGTCAAGACAAGTGACGGAAGGAGTAGCTACATGGTGACAATTATTGAACTATATGAAAAAATGTGAATTAGTTACAAACTTCGGCGTGCAGACACTTTATTCAACATGTAAACGTCACTACAGATATTCGGATTAGGTTATGGTATGTTCGATATGCCTGCTGTCATTGGTGATGTTGTGGCGTAGATGAATAGAGAAACGACCTTGCTGAAGTGTGGGTACATCGATGCTATCGATGAACACCTGATTGGCTGTTTTCAGCCAGCTATGGTCTTGAGGTTATTGCCGTACACCTTGTCTTTAATATAGCCCCACAAAAGAAGTCGCATGTGTTCAGATCCGAAGAATATGGCGGCCAGTCGAGGCCCTTAGCAGTGGCCTCTAGGTGTCACAGAGCCAGAATGCCGTCCGCAGAGTACTCCTCCAGGGCAGCAAACACTCTTCTGCTTCTATGGGGTCGAGCTCTGTCTTGCATGAACCACATCTTGTCGAAATCAAGGTCACTTTGGATAATGGGGATGAAATGATCTTCCAAAACCTTCACGTGCCGTTTAGTAGTCACCATGCCATCAAGGAAAATCGAACCAGTTATTCCATGACTGGACACTGCGCACCACACAGTCACCTGCTGAGGGTGACGAGACTTCTCGATCGCGAAATGCGGATTCTCAGTCCCCAAAATGCTCGTTTTGGTTACTGACGAACCCACCCAAATGAAAGTGGGATTTGTCGCGAAACCAAACCATACAGCACATACTGATGCTAACCATGCCCCACGCCTAACGTGCAGTTTCAACGTCCTAATGCAAACCATTCAGAAGTCACAACGATTGTATTTCATATAGTTCAATAATTGTCACCCTGTAAGAGTTACGATGTGTTGGACCACAGCCTAACAGATGCAGGTACAGTGTTCTGCTCCTTTTTATCATGCATTGCTCCTCGTGGACAGAAAGCTACGCTTTTGAATACGATATCGCGTGAGCGCAAATACTGTCGTTTATATTTATGTAGTGCAGTAAAAATCGGCCTTAACTAAACAGTTTCGCCATATTTGTTTTTCTTTAGTCAGCTATAGATGCTAGGAGATATAGACTGGCACATCGCAGGACAGTTTATTTACGATTCTCTTGTAATGCACAGTCAGCAGTTCGTGGTCTTGTGATCGTCCCGAAGGTGATGGTTCGTATCCCTGACGGGAGAAAAAAATTCTGTCACAAAATCGTTGATGCTACTCTGCAGACTTGCGGGTGTGTTACCCCCAACACACATGTCTAGCTCAGAGTCCCCATTCCAATATGTCAGTTGTGTTGGTGCTAATGGCCTCGCTCCAGTGGTAACACCGGTTCCCGTCAAATCACCGAAGTTAGCACTGTCGGCTGGGCCAGTCCTTTGATGGGTGACCCTCTGGGTCTGCCGAGTTCTGTTGGCAAATGGGTTGCACTCAGCCCTTGTGAGGCAAACTGAGGAGTTACTAAAGCGCGTGTCATTTACGATGGCGGCCGAGTTTAGGTTCGTTGTGCGCATCTGACATCACAAAACACAGTCAGCCAATGAACAGAGAATGACGTTGCCAGAGCTCGACTGCAGTGCAGAGCATGGACAAGTGTCTTCAGTTTTAGAAACGTTCAGCCATAAGTAAAGTAATTGAACAAAAGCAATGTCTTGATAGCAGACTTTCTATAAAAGAATGTTTGGAAAAAGCATTCTTTATACCAACTGCTTCATATTCTATTAATTAATTAAACCAAACAAGCAATAAGCCTCCTAATTCAGGCGATAGCAAGGAAATTCATTCTCACCAGCCGCTTTTTCGCAGTAAAGAACAGCGGTAATTGTTTATTTCCTATTGTACTTCGACGAAATGTGAGTAATTCATAATCATACCAACAGTGTTTGTCGGTATTTTGCGTGGCTTTTTAAAGTTCGGTGCTTAATATTGTCTTTATTTAAAAACAATATCGAAGTGTCTTACTTCATGAATTTTATTCGTTTGAATGTAATTTTTTGAAATTTCTAGTGGCAACTAAAATCGACCATACGGAAAGTATACACTGTGGACTTTTACCTCTGCAAATTCTTCAAAATTTCGTGCAATGGTTTACTACATTTAATGCTGCAAAATAACTGCGTTGAACATCGAAACAAAATTAAGTCATTTATGATGGGAAGGTATCAGTCAAGAAGATGTGTAAAAATCAAATTTTTGGCCAAATAGTTTTTGTGAAATCCAATGATAAGTGTGTCAAAGCAGGCGAGCAGTGCAATGATAAATCGCGCACAGCGCAGAATGTGGGGAGCACGTCTCTGAAGCAGCGAAAGGGTTAATGCGGCCGTGGTGGCTTTACTTCATAAACTGCGCATTCCCCCCTAAACGTAACTTTGCGAACTATACTATACTACGACGCTGCTTCTCTTGGCGCGTGCAACTGGCAACGCAGCAATCTCCCGCGTGTGGGTGGGCATGCGCGAGCCGCCAAGATAAAAGAATGGAACTATAGAGTGAGTAGCGGCTCTGGCCTCGGAAACTGACATACGGCCGGGAGTGTGGTGTGCTGACCACATGCCCCTCCATATTAGCATCCGGTGATGCCTGTGGTTGAGGATGACACGGCGGCCGGTAGGTAACGTTTGACCTTCATGGCCTGTTCGGGCGGAGGTTAGTGTAGTCTAGGTTTAGTTGTGTTGGTGAGGACAACTTACGCTTATCTACGGCAGTATCGCACAGAAGATTTTCGAATCACCTCACAAACATACAAGACAAATCGTCCAACCTAGAACAGACTGATGCCAGTGTGGATTAATATACATCATTCTTTTCTCCACATCAAAGTCATTCGCAGTAGTTTGACGTTGTCAAAGACAAAATGGTGACGCGAGAGAAACTGATTCGAATTGGAGTGGCACTGAACCCGTACTGCACTAAATGTGGAAGACCGTTCCATGTTTTTCGATCAAAAGAAAACGTGGTCTTCGGTTCGCAAAAGATTGTCCCGTATTTCCCGCACAGCACCTTCAGCAGTACTACTTAGGTTCGTTTAAGCAGCTGCCAGACTGCGCGCATGTGCAGCTAGCATGTGTTGTTTTGTTTTGTTTCGTAGCTGGCATGACATACAAATCCTTGTTGAGTCTTTGCACTGCTTAGACGCTTCTCGTCCCATTTCTGGTTAGATTCCCGCCCATAGTGGTGGATAAACATCTAATTTGTTTACCTTACTATTAACAATGAAGTGTAAATGCGAAATAGCCGAACTTGGGACCTGTAAGAGCTTCGAAACAACTGAAAACGCCCCACAAACAAAACACGAGTCACGTGAAGTGTACCCTCACTAACTCAGACAGATATGCGCATTCGCGAATCTGGAAGCTTCGCAGCGCCAGAAAAATTTTTCGAGGTAGATTCTGGCTGCTTGCTTTCACTGCTTCTGCACCAAATAGCCACATTCCAACTAGCCTGAAATGGAAACAGGCGCTTCTTACACGCGATTTCAGCTCTGCGCATGCGCGTCAAGCTGTCTTGCAGCTGCTTAAACGAACCTCTAGAAAATATTTGTATGTTACGACCAGACTGGCACTTCTATCAGGCTGCAAAGCTATTACGATAGAAATGTAAAGAATTTATCTGCAATTTTTTGCAAATCTCTCTCAGTATAGTAGCCTATACTGATGTTCTTCTTGTTGTTATCTCTCAAGAAAAATTTGCATCATCTCCAATACCGTCTTTCACTGCGTTTTCTTCACAGTGTATTTCAATTGTGTCTTTAAAGGGAGTGGCCTTCGGTTCTTTTACAATAGTTTTCTTTCCATTTCTCTTCCAGATTAATTTGACGTAACATCTTTTCTTCCCATAATGAAATTTCTTAGTTTTGCAATAGCAGATTTATTTGTTTTTCTTTCTGTGAAGAAGCTATTTTACTCATTTACATAAAGAAGTTGTTTCTAAGTTCTTCGTGAAGAAGCTCATCTTCTACCACAACGAATAACTTAAAAGAGTCTGGAAGACACCTCAGGACAATTTCTCCACTCTGGACTGTGTGTGTGTGTGTGTGTGTGTGTGTGTGTGTTGTTCCCATCATCGTTTCATCATCAACGCGCATGTCGCCGAAGTGGCGTGAACTAAAACGATCTGCACCAGGTGGCGGAAAATCCCCGCCAGTAAACATGAAGTTTTGTTCGTTACACCTCCAGCCAATAAAACAGTTTCCCAATACAGGAGAAACGAATGCTGCAGTTTTTGCTACAAACAGTAATAATCTTTAGTACAGTCATCTTTTGAAGAAAAACTGAATACATTTACGTAATATTCTTATATTACAAAGACGAGTGAAGTATAAGAAAGTGCTAATCATTAGACTTCATAGAAAACTGTTAAGTATCAAGAAAAGCGGCAGTAATAATAGGAACAGGCAGCAGCATTAATACATGCTTCTTACGCATGAAATACTGTGTTTATGTCATACTGCTTTCAGACGAGTAAACTACAATTATTCCGTATTCGAAAGTCGACACATTTCCTGGACGCTGGCGTGAAGCCACCGTCATACCCATACCTAAGCCCAATAATGACAAAAGCCTTCCTTCTGGCTATCAGCCCATCTCTCTTACCAGCTACATTTGCAAGGTGATGGAATGCATAATTCATGCCCGGTTGGTTTGGTGGCTGGAGTCTCGCCATTTACTAACGAATGCACAGTGTGGATATCGAGCGTGGCGTTCTGCAGTTGACGATCTCGTTACTTCGTCCACCCATGTCATGAATGGTTTTCTGCGGTAATCCCAGCTGTGACCGTGTTTTTCGATTTGGAGAAGGCTTACGACACCTGCTGGAGAACTGGTTCAGATAGTTCAAATGGCTCTGAGCACTATGGGACTCAACATCTGAGGTCATCAGTCCCCTAGAACATAGAACTACTTAAACCTAACTAACCTAAGGACAGCACACACATCCATGCCTGAGGCAGGATTCGAACCTGCGACCGTAGCAGTCGCGTGGTTCCGGACTGAAGCGCCTAGAATCGCTAGGCCACCGCGGCCGGCGGAGAACCGGTATCCTCCATATTCTTTACACGTGGGGCTTCCAAGGGCACCTGCCCTGTCTTCTTCAGGCATTTTTACAAGACAGAGTTTTCAGGGTTCTGCCTTGTCGGACACCTTTATCCGGGAAAATGATGTACCTCATGGTTCCGTCCTGAAGTGTCGTCCTCTTTGCTATCGCCATTAACCCTACTAATCCTATAATGGCCTGTCTCCTGCCGGGCATCGCCGGCTCTCCTTTTGTTGACGATTGTGACATCTATTGGAGTTCTCCATGGACCTGTCTCACTGAGTGGCGTCTTCAGCGCTGTCTTGATCGTCTTTGCTCCTGGAGCATCAACAATGGCTTTCGCTTTTCCACTGACAAAACTGTCTGTATTAATTTCTGGCGGCAAAAATGGTTTCCCCACCATCTCTACATCTTCCGCCTGTTGCACTTCTGTTCGTTGAAACTACGACTTTTCTGGGGCTCATGCTCGATAGGAAACACTCTTGGTCCTCCCATGTGTCTTACCTGGCAGCCCACTGTACGCAGTCCCTCAATCTCCTACGTGTCCTCACTGGTACTTCCTGGCTGGTTCAAATGGCTCTGAGCACTATGCGACTTAACTTCTGATGTCATCACTCGCCTAGAACTTAGAACTAATTAAACCTAACTAACCTAAGGACATCACACACATCCATGCCCGAGGCAGGGTTCGAACCTGCGACCGTAGCGGTCGCTCGGTTCCAGACTGTAGCGCCTAGAACCGCACGGCCACTTCGGCCTGCGGTACTTCCTGGAGTGCCGATCGAACCACCCTCCTCCGTTTCGACCAGTCCCTTGTCCGTTCGAAACTCGACTATGGGTACTTATGCATCTGCACGCCCATCCCTCTTACGCCGTCTCAACACTATCCACCATCATGACATCTGTTTGGCCACGGGCACCTTTTACACCAGCCCGGCTGAGAGTCTGTATGCTGAAGCTGCTGAACTACCATTGTCTTACCACTGTGACATGTTCTCACAGCGGGCATGCATGCCGTTTGTCTCCCATGCGTGGCGACCCATCCTATGCCTCCCTCTTTGATGATTCCTTTGATTATCAGTATGGTGCCTGTCCCTTTTCTCTGTTACCTCCTGGAGTCCGCTTTCGCCACTTACTACGATGGCTTAACTTCACACTGCCTGCAGCTTTCCCAGAGCGTGTCAGCCCTTCACCACCTTGGCTTCTTGAAGCGACCCATGTTAATCTTGGCCTTCATTCCCTTCCTAAGGACACCACTCCATTCTCGGTCTATCCCCTCCAGTTTCACGACCTTTACATGGAACTTCGCGATAGTAGCTTTGTATACACTGACTGCTCTCGGATTGACTGTGGGGTAGGGTGTTCTTCGTCATTGACACCCGTGTCTTTCGATATCGGCTTCCGGCACACTCCTCAGTATTTACAGCCGAACCCTTCACCTTGTATCAGGCCACAGAGCACATCCACCCACACAGCCTTTCCGGTTGTGTCCTCTGCTCAGATTCACTCAGTGCCCTCCAAAGTCTATGTACGCTGCACACCGCCCATCCCTTAGTGCAGTGGGTCCAGGAAACCTGTCATTCGCTCATTTTCGGTGGAGCCAGTGTGAAGTTTCTGTGGGTCCCTGGTCATGTCGGTCTGCCAGGAAACGAGGCTGCTGACGCTGCTGCCAAGGCTGCAGTCCTCGTACCTCAGCCTGCGAGTACCTATATTCCCTCCAATGATCTATGCGTTTTAGATTAGATTTACTTTCATTCCAATTGATCCATAGTGAGGAGGTCCTCCAGGATGTGGAACATGTCAGAAAAACAACAATACATGACAAATATTTACAACTAAAACAAATAAGCTAATGTACAATTCCACAGGTCCCAAGTGGAATGATCGTCATTTTTTAATGAACACTAAATCAAAGAGTCATTTTACAAATACTAATGCACTGAATTTAAAATAAAAAAGGTTTTTTATTTATTTATAAGGTAATAAACATGTAATACAACTACTATAATACTTATTTACAACGAACACATTACTGCACTGAAATGGTGCAGAAGTTAGATTGTACTTATATATATATATATATATATATATATATATATATATATATATATATATATATATATGTCAGTTGGTTTTACTGAGAAATTCATCAATGGAGTAGAAGGAGTTGGCCACCAATAAATCATTTAGGCCTCTCTTAAACTGAATTTCATTGGTTGTTAAGTTTTTTATGGCTGCTGGCAAGTTATTGAAAATGTGTGTTCAAAATGTGTGTTCCTGAATAATGCACACCTTTTTGTACAAGAGTAAGTGACTTTAAATCTTTATGAAGATTATTCTTATTTCTAGTATTGATTCCATGAATTGAGCAGTTGGTTTGAAAAAGTGATATATTTTTAATGACAAATTTCATTAAGGAATAAATATATTGGGAAGCAGTAGTTAGTATTCCTAGTTCCCTAAACAGGCTTCTGCAGGATGATCTTGAGTTCACACCACATATAACTCTTACTGAACGTTTTTGTGCCCAGAAAACTTTAGCTTGGCTTGATGAATTACCCCAAAAAATTATCCCATATGACAATATGGAATGAAAGTAAGCATAGTGTGCCAACTTTTTCATTTTTATATCCCCTGTCTGACGAAATTCGCATTGCAAGCAGAGATTTGTTAAGACGGTTCAGCAGTTCTGTGGTGTGCTCCTCCCAGTTGAATTTATTATCAAGCTGTAATCCCAAGAATCTAACACTGTCCACTTCTTCTATCTTCTTGTCATCGTATGTTAGACATATACTCGTGGGACACCCCTTACAAGTTCTGAACTGCATGTAGTGTGTTTTTTCAAAGTTTAGTGCCGTCTGTCAGAAGGTGGTGTGCCTTTGGCATCGCCAGGCTTCTTAAACCTCTCCCAGCGCCTTGGAAAGCTGCGTGTTGGTCATTGTTTTTAGCCATTGTCATTTGCTCAGTGGCGCTACCTCACCACTTTGTACACATTGCGCCCAAATTTTAACTGTCCGCCACTTCCTGCTGGAATGCCCTTTTTTTTAACCATTTACGTTCCAGCTTGGGTTTGCCGCCCGATTTATCAGCCATTTTAGCGAATGACGCGCGGGCTGTCGACCGCGTATTACATTTTATCCGCTGCAGCAATATGGCGAAGGCCATTTAATTTTTAGTTTTGGACCTCCATTACTGTATGGTGTTTCTTAGTCCTTTGTCCACATGCCTGTTTTTAGGTGTCTCCTATTCTGTCCGCTGGGACTGACACATAGTCGTTTAACTCCACTCTGTGTTCGTATTCTCTAGTTTAGACTTGGGTGCGTATGAGCCAGTTGTTTTTTGCTCCCTAATGCAAAACAAAACAAACAAATGACAAATAAGCTATTCACTGGATCAATGAGATTTGGCCCTATCTATATTAATTTCTCGATCATTCATGTCACTTAATAATTTACTGACGCCTGGAAAGCCAAAATATGACAACTATTTCTTTAGTTAAGTAGAAGTACAATTAAAAGCAAACTTTATTTCACAGCTGAGCATCTCGAAGTTAGGGGCAGCTTATCTTCATTAGATTGAGGAGTTACTGGGTTGTAAGAAAACAATCAGACAATACCTTATTTACACGAATATGGTGCACACTTTTTTTTCAATACTGAGTACTCAAAACTAAGTACTCAAAATTGGGGTGCTCATAAGATTCGATGGCGCATTAGATTCGAGAATAAACTTGAAACGTTCACCGGTATTTCTTACCATACGTGTTCTGAAGTAGCAAAACATTTATCAAACTCTAGCAAGAAAATATAGGTACGGTATCTGTGAATTAAAGAAAGGAAGACGTAAATCGGATAAGAGGTTATCGAGTTAAAAGAGCTAGTATATACTTTCAGTTCTGAATTCTGTTCGCAGGCATTAGAACAAAATCCATCACAGCCACGAGAGGAAATTTTCTTTAGTCTTCAGTTCAAATAGAACATGTAGTTTTGTTCGTTTTTTTATTTGCTCGTTGAAATTTAGGTACTGTCCAGTACATTACAACGCATTGATGTACTCCTCAAGCTCCTACAGTACGGTACTTCGCATTGTGTTTGCATTAGGTAGTCACGGAATGGAAGACAAGCAGAGAAGAATATCGTATGAAGCTACTTTCAAGAGTAAATTCCTTATGCTGAAAAATATGGTACCTGAAGAACAGGAAGAGAGTTCAATGTAGCTTGGAGTAATGTTCACTAATGAAAGAAACAGAAATTGGGATTATTTGTAACTACCGCTACTAGAAAGGAATTCACTGGACCTCGCAAAGGAAGACATCCTGACGTTCAAGTAAATGTTTTGGAATTAATTCGAGAAAGGAGGAAGAATGGGCAACCTGTGGCAGTGACATTATAATAAAAAAATAAAAAGAAACAGAAGAGGTGGCTGCAGGTCTTAACATACCGAAGCAAGAGTTTAAGGCTAGCCGGCGTGAGTTGATCGCTTTATGAATCGAGCGGGCTAATCTCTGCGACGGCGTGCAACAATATGCCAAAAGCTTTCACAGGATTTTGAGAAGAAACTTCAAGAATTTCAGCGACATGTTATCATACTTCGGAAAGAGAAGAATTTTTCGATGAGCCAAATAGGCAACGCTGATGAGACTCCAATTTGGTCCGATATGCCACTTAATTACACGATTGATGAGAATGCTACAAAAGAAGTTTTCATCAAAACATCTGGGTGTGAAAAACAGTGCGTAACAGTAACACTGGCAATCACAGCAGATGGGAACAAACTTCCCCTTTTTTTAATCTTCAAGCGAAAAACAAGCCTCAAGACTCCAAGAAATGAAGAGCTTTCCCGGATGATGTCATTGTTCGGAATCAAGAGAAGGGATGGATGATTGAAATTTTGGTGCTTGAATGGCTCTGAAACGTGTGGGAGCCCCGTCCTGGTGGGGTTTCCAAGCAACCATCAATGATTTGTCTTGATGCATTTCGTGGTCCTCTCACTGACGACGTAGAAAAGACGATCCACAGCCTACCTAGTGACATTGTTATTATTCCTGGAGGAATTACTTCTGTATTGCAACCCCTGGACATTAGTATAAATAAACCTTTCAAAGGTTACGTTCAGGAACAGTACGAAAAATGGTTCTGCGAACCGAATTGTGAACTGACTCTGACAGGAAAAATTAAACGTGCTGCACCCTACATTATTCCACAATGGGTTTCGGCTGCCTGGAAACGCATCGAAGCACCAAACATCGTCAAATCATTCAAGAAATGCTGTATTTCATTTACTCTGGTTGGCAGTGAAGATGATGTGCTCTGGAACGACACCGAGGATGGCGGGGAAGAAGGAAATGAATGTATTTCTGATGTAGACTATTCCGAGGATTCTAGTAATGATGACATTAGTGAATAATGATGAGTAATGCCTTTAATTTACAGTATGTTTCTTTGTATGTCATGTAGATAATCAAGTTAGGCGTTCATTTTTGGTAATGAAAATGTCACTTATTACCGCAATGAGTAATTTAAAAATAAATTATTGTTGTTTTTTATACTTCATGTATACATTCACTATTGTCTGAAATAAAGATAGCATTGTAAAATAAATTTCATCAATACAAAAATACCCTAACAGCGATGTGTCAAAATTCCTTTTTTTATTAATTTAGTTTTTAAAATTGTGGTGCGCTTTACGTTCCATGTCGCATTAGATTCGCGTAAATACGGTAATAAATAACTCGTGGCGCGAAAACTAATCTCGTAGCGAACGCCATTAAATGTTTGTTGTCAATCGTTTGCAGCGATTATACCTTCTTAAAAAATCGTATCGAGTATATTACATTGTACTTATTGTTGCACGCTGTGTGCGTCTCTACGTATTCGCAGTAGACACAATTGAGACATAGTACCTCATGTTTCCGAAAAACGTATTCTTCATGGATTAGCATTGACGCCAACGGCGTGGCGTTACGAATGGAACTCTATACCAAAAGGGCAGTAGTGAAGCAACTGTTTCGACAGTAACCAATCTTTACTTTGATACACTTTTCACATCTCTATGCCTTTCAAAAAGTAATCTGATACTTTTCTCAAAATGCCCCATTACAGCAGTTTTGACTTCATCATTGTCATCAAATTTCCTTCCTCGAAGATCTTACATCACTTTGGAGATGAGGTAGTAATCACTTGGGGATAGATCTGGACTATAGGGTGGGTCGTCAGTCTGCTGTAAGTCACATTCCTTTACGGCAGCCTTCGCAACTGCCCCCGTGAGCACTGGCACATTGTCTTGGAGAAGACGAACACCATGTAACAACCTTCCTTGCCTCGTTAGTTCGATAATTTTACTTTACGAGGGCTGTAAAAAAAGTAAGGCAACTTTTCAAATTGCGCGGGAAACTTACATTCGATTATAAATCTTTTTTCTTTTGTTATGTTGGTAGACATGTCCCGAACAGATGTTCACAGTTTCAAGTGTACAGCAACTTCGTTTCTTTTTGACAGATGGAAAGGCTAGACGTGTTTTAGTGTGCCCGGCGATGTTCGATTATTATAAAAAATGGAACAAAGAATTTGCATCAAATTTTGTGTGAAAAATGGAATCAAGTGCTCTAAAACACTTGAAACGTTGACAGTGGCATACGGTGAGTCTGTTGTAAGTAAAAACAAAATGTTTACCATCGGTACAAGCTCTTCCAAGATGGCTGAGAAGATGCCAATGACGAACCTCGCTCTGGACGCCCAGCACATCAGCAACAAATGATAACGTCGAAGTGTGACGAAATTAGTTTTGGAAAATCGTCGAATTATCCTAAGAGAAGTTGCTGAAGATGTTGGAATACTGGTCGGCTCTTATCCTGTAATTTTTTCTGGTGTTTTCAGCATGAGATATGTGTCAGCAAAGTTTGTTCCAAGACTTCTCAATTTTGATCGGAAGAACCGTCTCATGAGCTCTTGAATGACGTCAATGATGATCCTGAATTGCTCAAAAGAGTTATAACTGGTGACGAAACCGGAGTGCCAAGACTGAAAAAAGCACGCGAAGTACGGTCAGATGTCAAAGTTCTGCTCACTACTTTTTCAATTACCGTGGCATAGTGTATCATGAATTCTTGCCTCAGGATCGTACGGTCAAAGAAGAATTACCTTGATGTTATGTGTCGTTTGCGAGAAGCAATACACAAAAAACGTCCGGAACTGTGGAAAAACAGTTCAAGGCTTTTGCATCACGGCAATGCACCTGCTCATTCATCGCCACTTGTGAGAGACTTTTCGGCCAAAACCAACACGACAATCATGCCTCAGCCACCATATCCACCGGATTTGGCAGCTGCGACTTTTTCCTGTTCCCAGAACTGAAGAGACCTATGAAAGGACGAAGATTTTTAACGATTGTGGAAGTAAAAACTGCATCGCTGGAAGTACTCAAGGCTGTACCAAAAGCTGCTTACACTACCCTCAAAAGTATCAAGACACTTGGCTGAAAATGACTTACAAGTTCGTGGCGCCCTCCAACGGTAATGCTGGAATTCAATATGGTGTTGGCCCACCCTTAGCCTTGAAGACAGCTTCCACTATCGCAGGCATACGTTCAATCCGGTGCTGGAACCAAAATATCCACGGGTGTACTGCCGGTCTACAGCGCCCAACTGGCACAATACAGGGTGATTCAAAAAGGATACCACAACTTTATGAAATTTAAAACTCTGCAACGACAAAAGGCAGAGCTAAGCACTATCTGTCGGCGAATTAAGGAAGCTATAAAGTTTCATTTAGTTGTACATTTGTTCGCCATTTCAGCCAATAAAGTTTTTGGTCCCTTTTTCTTCGAAGGTGCTACTGTAACTGGACTACAGTATCTGGAGATGTTAGAGAATTGGCTGTTCCCTCAGCTCGAACAAGAAGCACAACAATTCATATTTCAGCAGGATGGAGCGCCACCACATTGGCACTTATCTGTCCGTAACTACCTGAACGTCAACTACCCGAGGCGATGGATCGGCCGCCAGGCAGCCCGTGACAGAGCACTTCATCACTGGCCTCCAAGAAGCGCTGATTTTACCTCCTGCGATATTTTCTTATGGGGGTATGTTAAGGATATGGTGTTTCGGCCACCTCTCCCAGCCACCATTGATGATTTGAAACGAGAAATAACAGCAGCTATCCAAACTGTTACGCCTGATATGCTACAGAGAGTGTGGAACGAGTTGGAGTATCGGGTTGACATTGCTCGTGTGTCTGGAGGGGGCCATATTGAACATCTCTGAACTTGTTTTTGAGTGAAAAAAAAACCTTTTGAAATAAAATGATGTATAACAGAAGGTTATATTATGTTTCTTTCATTAAATACACATTTTTAAAGTTGTGGTATTCTTTTTGAATCACCCTGTATTTCGGCGATCATACATGTCGTCATCATCAGGTGAACTGACGGACTGAGCTCCTGTGAACGTGTCTGTACGGAGATCCGTACGCTATGGCTGCTCAGGGGGAACTGGGCTCGGTCGCGGCGGCGGCCGATTTAAATACCCTCCGCTCGCGGCGTACTCCCTCCGCCGTCCGCGCCCCGCACCACGGTTACGCGGTGAAACAGATTTCGACGGCGTCTGAGATGACGTCGGTGTGATGGCTCTGTCCGCCGAGGTCGTCACAACTATGCTTTTGCTCGCTTTACTCTCGATTAACCCAATCGCTGGTTCCCAAGCCTTGCTAAGATTATAGCCACAGTCACGGTTTATGAGGTCGTCATTGGTGCGAATTTCGATGGCCTCTCTAACAACGCTGTCCCAGTATCTCGACGTCTGTACCAGAATCCTCGTGCGTTCATACTCCATAGCGTGATTTTCCGACAAACAATGTTCAGCGACCGCCGACTTGCTCGGATACATCAGTCGAGTGTGCCTCTGGTGTTCACGGCATCGATCCTCGACGGTACACATCGTCTGACCAATATACGACTTGCCACATTGACACAGAATCTGGTACACGCAGACCTTCCTCAAACCGAGGTCATCTTTGGCGCTCCCCACCAGTGCACGAGTTTTATTGGGAGGGCAAAACACAGTTCCGACCCGATGTTTCTTCAAAATGCTGGCGATTTTCCCCGAGAGTGCGCCTGTGTATGGAATAAACGCAGTGCCTACCTCCTCCCTCGTGATTTCATCCATCTCCACAGGTTGTGCTGTAGTGGTTGGGCGGAGAGCACGTTGAACCTGCCACTCTGAGTACCCATTTTTTCGAAATACAGTTCTCAGATATTCCCATTCCTGGGGTAGACTCTCTGCGTCAGAGATAGTGCGCGCCCTATGTACTAGAGTTTTAAGTGTCCCATTCCTCTGTGAAGGGTGGTGGCAGCTGTCTGCGTGCAAATACAGATCAGTGTGCGTTGTCTTCCGATACACCCCATGACCTAGGGTGCCGTCTGCCCTTCTCTTGACCAAGATGTCAAGGAAAGGTAATTTACCCTCCGTTTCAGTCTTCATAGTGAATCGGCCGCCGCCGCGACCGAACCCAGTTCCCCCTGAGCAGCCATAGCGTACGGATCTCCGTACCGGCACGTTCACAGGAGCTCAGTCCGTCAGTTTACCTGATGATGGCGACATGTATGATCGCCGGAATATTGTGCCCGTTGGACACTGTAAACCGGCAGTACACCCGTGGATATTTTGATTATCAAATACGCCGGCAGAAACTCAAGAATCACAGGTACAGGAACGTTTCTTGGGGAATGCCAGCCCATTCTTCACGGAGTGTTGCACTGAGGAGAGGTATTGATGTAGGTCGGTGAGGCCTGGCACGAAGTCGGCATTCCAAAAAATCCCAAAGGTGTTCTATAGGATTCAGATCAGGACTCTGTGCAGACCAGTCCATTACAGGGGTGTTATTGTCGTGTAACCACACCACCACAGCTGTGCATTATGAACAGGTGCTCGTCTTGAAATATGCGATCGCCATCCCCGAATTGCCCTTCAACAGTGGGAAGCAAGAACGTGCTTAAAACATCCTGTGTTGTGATAGTGCCACGCAAAACAATAAGGGGTGCAAGCCCCCTCCATGAAAAACCCGACGACACCATAACACCACCACCTCCGAATTTTACTGTTGGCACTTACACACGCCGGCAGATGATGTTCACCGGGCGTTCACCGTGCACACACCCTGACATCGGATCGCCAAATTGTGGGCCGTGATTCGTCACTCCACACAACGTTTTTCCACTGTTCAATCGTCCAATGTTTATGCTCCTTACACCAAGCGAAGCATCGTTTGGCATTTATCGGCGTGATGTGTGGCTTATGAGCAGCCGCACTACCATGAAATCTTAAGTTTTCTCACCTTCTGCCTAAATGTCGTAGTACTGGCTGTGGATACTGAAGCAGTTTGGAATTCCTGTGTGATGGTTTGGATATATGTCTGCCTGTTACACATTATGACCCTCTCTCAACTGTCGGCGGTCTCTGTCAGTCAACAGATGAGGTCAGCCTGTATGCTTTTGTGCTGTACATGTCCCTTCACGTTTCCATTTCACTATCACATCGGAAGCAGTGCACCTAGGGATGTTTAGGAGTGTGGAAATCTCGCGTATAGACGTATGATACAAGTGACTCCCAATCACCTGACTACATTAAATCATTTTGTGGTGTTTAAAATTACGAAATAGTTGTAAGTTATTCTGTATACTCAGAATTAGAAAGTAGCTTTAAACTGACGAGTCACCTATATCCCAACATTTGATTGTATATGACATGTTATGTGATAGTAAAGTTTCTATTCTATTCTATGGAGTCGCGTAATTTATGTTGAAGTGAAGAAAGGTGTTGTGCGTTCACAGTGGTATTCCTTTCTTTGAAATCATCTATGAGAATTCCTCTGGTATGCCGAAAGTTTGTTGCCATGACTTTCTTTATGGACTGAGTGACCTTTGCCTTTTTTTGTGGAGCTTTACCTGGTTTTCGCCATTCGCCACTCAAGTGATTCTCTTTCGGACAGAGGATCGTAATAAAGAACCATAATTTCATCCCCTGTAACAATGGATTCCAGTACGTATTTCTGGTTGCCACATCACAGCTCCAACAACTTGATGGAACAAGTCACGCGCTGCTCTTCTGCACTGCAAAGAGAAGTCTGGGCACTCACCTTGCACTGAACTTTTTCGTGTGCAAATTATCACGCATGATGCGGCTAAAGATTGTTTCAGGTAACCCTAACCTTGCTGCAGTTTCCTTGAGTTTGAACCGCCTGTCGCGTCAGGACTTCACATTCAAAAACAGCGATGGTTTCCTCAGTCACCATCTCAGATGGCCGACCAATACGCGAATCATCAGCAACGCACTCTCTGCTTAGACGAGCCTGTTTAGACTATTCCTTCACAGTGGAGTACAGAGGCGAAGCATCACCATAACCATCATCCAAGCAGTCTTTGATTTCAACTGGTGGAAGCCCTCCCTTTGTCATGAACTTTACCACTGCAGCACCGCATCACGCAACGTCTCACTCAAACGAGCATGACCATTCGTCTGACAATGAGAGGCCACGACTTTGGGATCACAGATTTACTTCAAACTTTGCACACTTTCAGTAGGCCATTGAAACAAATAATATGCTAGTAGTAAGGTGCACTACTCAGGTATTTCCGAGAAAATCGCAAGAGAAGTTTTACTCAATGTTACGTGTGTGTAAGGGCACTCTGTCAGAGTTCATGGTAGTCAAGTGGGGGTGGCACGGTGGCTCAGCGTGTTCGGTTAGAGGTTTAGCTGCCATCTGTAAGGCTGGTATTACACTAGCAAATTTCTTTGTTAAATATCTTTGTCCAATATCTTTGTCATTGGTGTAATACGGAACTTTGTCAAACGTCGTTTGATCAAATCTAGGGCCTCGCTGTAGATTTGATCAAAGAAGTCGCTTGTCTTTTGTTCACTGCAATGTGACACGTTAACACATGGAGCGCTAGCATCGCTGCATTCTGTCGTCTGTAGAGTTTTTATAAACATTGCGGGTAAATACAATTGGCGTGTGCCGTCAACTACAAAATTAATAGAGATATATGAAGCTGATGAGGCGCATTACAATGTGAGGCATGCTGAATACAAAAATAGATTACGAAGGTTGGAGACCTGACCTAACCTAACCTAACCTAACCTAACCTAACCCTCTCCTGTAGCAAGGAATCGTGGAGTGTTACAGTGAGCCTGTCTTCTGCAGATGTAGCAGTTCTTAAGTGAATATTGTGCTTTGTGATATGAGGATACACTTCACTTCATTGAGCACATACAGAAACGTATGCTCGTCCATTCTTAAGTAATTGGTGTATGACTTGATGTCCTCCACTATAACCTCACGTAACAAGTTTTGTTCAATGCTTTTATCCTGTCGTCGTAAAACCCACGGCTTCACCCAGGTTTGTTTCCTTTTTTTCTCCTGCTTCTCTTCCGCATATGCACACAGTGCAATTGTGGTACATGCAACTGCTGCGGTTAATAAGAAGTTGTTGTTGTTGTCAGCTATCTTGAACTTTGACGAAAAATATGATGACAGTGTAATACCCCTTTGTCAAATATATTTGACGGAATATTTGATTACATCTTTGATGAAATGTTTGACAAAGAAATTTGATAGTGTAATACCGGCCTAACAAACAACTGAGTGAACGGATCAACGACGAACTTTAATGGGTGTCATGAGACGTCGGCCAAGAACAAACGCAATGAACTATAGCAAACAAAATGAGATTTAGGTTGGTTGGTTGGTTTGCAGGGGTTGAAGCGACTAGACTACAAAGGCCATCGGTCCCTTAAAATGAGATTAAAGAAAAAATGGCTACCGTTCGTGCTACGTAATACGAACGTGTATGAAGTGACGGTGCGATTCCTGCTCAAACTAAATTTTTAATCTATATGTTTTTTATCACTGGTCATATTATTTAATTTGTATGACATTTGAGAGGTAATATAATAAAAAAACATGTAATTGCATGACGTTTTAACGAATTTCATGTTATTTGCCTACTTACTATTTTTAATTAAATTTAATTATTACAACAAACATACACTGAAGCGGCAAAGAAACTGGTATAAGCATGCGTAATCAAATACAGAGATATGCAATCAGGCAGAATACGGCGCTGCTGTCGGCAAAGCCTATAAAAGATAACAAGTGTCTGGCGCAGTTGTTAAATCAGTTACTGCTGCTACAGTGGTAGGTTATCAAGATTTAAGTGGGTTGGAACGTGGTGTTATAGTCGACGCACGAGCGATGGGATTTTCCTGTATGACCATTTCACTAGTGTTCTCTGAATAACAGGAATCCGGTAAAACATCGAATCTCCGAAATCGCTGTAGCCGTAAAACAATCCTGCAAGAACGGGACCAACGACGACTGAAAAAATCTTTCATCGTAACGTGATGAATGATCGGTCACACAGTATTAATTTTGCCTACTTATCGCCAAGATCATACTTTTAAAAGTCGATTAATATTGAGCTGGAACCATTTATTTATCCTTATCAAGGCTTTGCCATTACTTACATGTCTTGTATGACGAATGATTTTTAAAGTAGAACAAGACAGTGGATCGCGACCAACGAAGACCAGAAGAGGTCTAATTTTGCCCTGTTGTTGGAATAGTATGGCATACAGCGTGGTGGCTTGCAGGATATTTTGCTTATATATTTTTATGTCTAATCGCTATACTGTGAGTTAGAATTTGCTGTCACTTGTACACTATCACCGCCTTCTTCTGCACACAAAAGTCAAATATAGCAAATGTGTGTTGTACTGAAAAAAAGAAGTTCCGTCTCTCATTGTACACTGTCATTGTACACATGTTATTTGGCTACTTAGTATTTTTAATTAAGTTTAATTAATTATTAGAACAAACATACACTGAAAGCCAAAGAAACTTGTATAGGCATGAATATTCAAATGCAGAGATAAGTAGACAAGCAGAATATGGCGCTACGATCGGCAACACCTGTATAAGACAACAAGTGTCTGGCGCAGTTGTTCGATCGGTTATTGCTGCTACAATGGCAGGTAATCAAGATGCAAGTGAGTTTGAACGTGGTGTTGTATCCGGCGCGCGAGCGATGGGACACAGCATCTCCGAGGTAGCGATGAAGTGCGGATTTTCCCGTACGACCATTTCACGAGTGTACCGTGAATATCAGTAATCCGGTAAAACATCAAATGTCCGACATTGCTGCGACCGGAAAGATATCCGCGAGAACGGGACCAACGACGACTGAAGAGAATCGTTCAACGTAACAGAAGTGCAATCCGCAAATTGCTGCAGATTTCATTGATGGGCCTTCGGTAAGTGTGAGCGTGCGAACCATTCAACAAAACACCATCGATATGGGCTTTGGAGCCGAACTCCCACTTGTGTACCCTTGGTAAGTCCACAACACAAAGCTTGACATGTCGTCTGGGCACGTCTATACCGACGTTGGACTGTTGATGACTGGAAACATATCGCCTTGTCGGACGAGTCTTGTTTCAAATTGCATCGAGCGGATGGACGAGTCTCGTTTCAAATTGCATAGAGCGGATGGACATGTACTTGTATGGAGACAACCTCGTGAATCCGTGGACGCTGCATGTCAGCAGAGGACTGTTCAAGCTGGTGGAGCCTCTGTAACGGGTTGGGGCGTGTGCCGTTGGAGTGATGGTGGGATACCTGACAAGTGCATATACAACTCTAACAGGTGACATGTACCTAAGTGTCGTGTCTGATCACATGCATCCATCCATGTCCATTGTGAATTCCGACCGACTTGGACAATTCCAGCAGGACACTCCACCTGCCCTGAATTGCTACAGAGTGGTTTCAGAAACACTCTTCTGAGTTTAAACCCTCGCGCTGGCCGCCAAACTGGTTCAAATGGCTCTGAGCACTATGCGACGTAACTTCTGCGGTCATCAGTCGCCTAGAACTTAGAACTAATTAAACCTAACTAACCTAAGGACATCACACACATCCATGCCCGAGGAAGGATTCGAACCTGCGACCGTAGCGGTCGCTCGGTTCCAGACTGCAGCGCCTAGAACCGCACGGCCAATCGGGCCGGCCGCCGCCAAACTCCCCAGACATGAACATTATTGAGCAAATTTGGGATGCCTTGCAACGTGCTGTTCAGAAGAGATCTCCACCACCTCGTACACTTTCCCATTTATGGACAGCCCTGCAGGATTCATGGAGTCAGTGCCCTCCAGAACTACTTCACACATTAGTCGAGCCCATGCAACGTCGTGTTGCGTCACTTCTGCGTGCTACACGCTATTAGGCAAGTGTACCAGTTTCTTTGGCTCTTCAGTGTATTTATAACTGTCGATAAGTAAATGAAGAAACGCATAGAGTTTTACAGCAAATATGTGCCTGTCGTGATTTGCGAAATCCCTTACACATTCCTGGAACTACTTTGCACCTCGACGCTGCGAGCTGCTGACACGGAGGCAGGCCCCATTAGGCAGTTTACCTGCGCAGCTGTGAGACGTTGCTAACGTAACAAGAATGATTACTGTAGGTGAAAATTTTTCGAATATCACAGAATTCACACTTTTACTACAAAATTACAGGTACGAGCAGTACTCCAATCGTCGCCTCGTACACGTTCGTCTTTCCTAGCTCAAACACTAACCACTTGACCACCACAAACTCTAAAGGGCAGCATTTGCACGGATACGTCACTTCCATAACAGATGAGTAAAACTTCTCTTGCGATTTTCTCGGAATTGCCGGAGTAGTGCACGTCACTACTTGCACGTTATGTAGTTTTAATGGTCTACTACAGGTGTACAAAGTTTGAAGTAAATCCGTGATCCCAACTTCGGGGCCTCCACTGGTGAGGCTAGTAGCGGGCTGCAGTTCGACTGTGCATCTACTAATAGGTGTCGCTGGCTCCCCTCCAAGGCATTTTAACCTCTTCGCTGGTCTTCAAGGCCAGGCCAGAAACTTGTGGATCCTACCTCGTAGGTGGACTTCGATACTTGTATTACCCATAACCACTAATGGATTACACTATTACATACATGTAAGACCTTTCTTCTTTAAAGTACTTCGAACAGCATATGTCTTACATATGAGGCGGAACTATGGGCCTCGTTGAAAAAGGGTGACCAGAATGAGTCATGCAATTTGACTCTTAGGCTGATCACGAGGTGTGGCCATTAGTTGCTCGCGTTGATCACGTAGGCCGACGTGAGGGATAATGAACTATACTTGACGGGATTTTTTTTTTTTACAGACTTTGTTAGAAAGGTGAAGAGAATAAATAATAAAAACAGGCGATAAAATCGGAGACTTAAAGAGTAACATGGCGAAAAGAAATCGCGGAACTTAAAACAAAGAACAGAGGGATGATGACGCTAATAAAATACATACGAAGCAGACAGGTAAAACAATAGACAGACAATTAAAAAACACGGCGACAATCTGGTTTCTGTTCGCAAAAGACATAAAATTCACACCTAGCAACAGCATGGTTTCTGTTCGCAACACGAGAAAGACGAACAACACTGAACAGTCACTGGAACACTGCACTAAAAAGTTGGCAAATGTGACATACCACAGCCGAGAGCAGGTGGGGGGAAACTGGACAGATGATGGGAAAATAAAAAAGGGGGGAAAGGAGAGTAAAAGCGAAGGGGGGGAGCCGGGAAAGGAGCCAATGGAGGATGAGGACCCATAAGAGGGGTGGGGGGCGCTGGACAGACGCGACAGGGAGTGGGGTAGGCAGAGGAGGGGAATACAAAAGGACTCGGAGGGGGGGGGGAGGGAGGTAGGGAGAGGTTTAGTGGGGAGAAAACAGGACGGAAGAGGAGAAGAGCTTGACGGGATGTATCTGGAACATTTTAACTTAGTTGACAGGAATACCATTAAATACTTAGCTTTAATTCAGCATCAGTGGTGAACGTCGATCTAGACTTTGTACAATAATATTTACAAGTGCAGTTATAGACTGAACTGCAATACTTCTTTACACCTGATTGCTTCACACATATGCAGGGTGCGTCAAAAAATTGTATACACACTTTGAACTGTCATGGACAATTTACTTCCCGAACTACAAGGTTAAATATCTGTGAGAAAGTAATGTTATGTTTCATCAACAGGTGGCAGCGGTGGCAAGGAAGTAACAACAACATGGCGGACGTGCGTTTGAGCTTTGAAGCAGATAATTAAGTGGTACTGGAAATTTGAGAATGTAGCTGCAGTTCGAAGACAGTGGAGCAGTGAGTATGGTACAGAACCACCTTCAGGGGTAATAATTACACGTCTACGAGACAAATTCGAAATTCATGGAACAGTGTGTGATGTGCATAAAGGTCGATCAGGGCGACCTCGCACAGCTACAAGTGATGATTCCACAACTGCGGTCTTGGAACTGTTTCAGCGTTCGACTCAGTAATCTCAAAGGAAACCAGCACATGAGAGTAATGTAAGTGCTAGTAGTGTGCTACGCATTCTGAAGAAAGGCAAGTTTTGTGTGTACATTCCAAGGCTGGTGCAACAGCTAAGTGACGACGATCCAGATCGAAGGTTACAATTTTGTGAATGGGTTCAGGAGATGTTGAGACATGAACCGGGATTTATGGGTAGCATAATTTGGTTGGATGAAGCCCAATTCAAACTCAATGGAACTGTCAATAGGCACAATTGTGTGTACTGGGCTGAAGATAATCCTCACATTACAGTTGAAAAGGCTGTGAATTTGCCTGGTGTAAATGTGTGGTGTGGTTTGTCTGCAAGGGGACTCATTGGGCCTTTCCGCTTTGAAGGTACTGTTACTGGAGAAACGTACCTAACAGTGCTTGCTGACTCCATATTCCCTGCCATTCGTGCATTATACGGAAATGATGAGTTTTATTTCCAAAAAGATGGCGCCCCGCAGCACTATCATAGGGACGTACGAGTATACCTGGATCACAATGTACCAGGGTGCCAGGCCAGTGGATAGGATGCAGGGGACCAATCGCATTTCCTGCACGCTCTCCAGACCTGACGCCGCTGGATTTCTTCTTATGGGGCACAGTAAAAGATGAGGTGTACAAACGTAAACCACGTAACCTGGACACACTCTGGAATGACATTCAAGTGGTGTGGCGCAGAAATCTCATTGGACACTTTGGTACGATGTATGGAATCAGTGGTGACTCGTACTCAGAAATGTATTGATGCTGAAGGCCACCAGTCTGAACATTAATCACATTTGCAAAGTACATTTATTTTTCCAACTGGACTTTAAGCTTTCCATTTCCAGAAATTTAACATTGTAGAACGGGAAATAAATTTTCTAAGACGCTTCAAAGTGTGTATACATTTTTTTGACGCACCCTGTAGATCAATTTTCAATGCATAAACTGTATGTGGCGCCTGGCTAGGTCGTAGTTAGTGACTTAGCTGAAGGCTACGCTAATTAGCGTCTCTGGAAATGAGATCTCTGAAGCTATAACGAGTGAACCATTCCTATTACAGTCGGCTGTAGAACTGTCCAGTGCGCTAGCTTGTCTCGTAAGGCCAGCCGACTGGCGGCGCTCGGTCTGCTAGCGTCGACAGTGGCGACTCGCGGGTGCGATGTGTATTGTCGGACCGCGGCCGATTTGAAGCCTACAACCTAGCAAGTGTGGTGCCTTGCGGTGACACCACAATATGATTACATAGTAATCATGAAAATTAATTGTAAATATAATTTTTTTAAAGAAAAAGACATAAGTTGTTGATAATTGATGCTAAGCTTAGCAGACCTAACTCAGTCCTGCCGTACACTAAACTATAGTCGTGAATGGTCTGATACAGATGCCGACTTTAGTTCTCCAGTTCCGAAGTTCATCGAGACTGGTGTGGCAGGGGCCCTGTTGCAGGGACCTTGATGGTTGATCTTGACCATCGGCCGGCCGCGGTGGTCTAGCGGTTCTAGGCGCTCAGTCCGGAACCGCGCGACTGCTACGATCGCAGGTTCGAATCCTGCCGCGGGCATGGATGTGTGTGATGTCCTTAGGTTAGTTAGGTTTAAGTAGTTCTAAGTTCTAGGGGACTGATGACCACAGATGTTAAGTCCCATAGTGCTCAGAGCCATTTGATCTTGACCATCCAAAGTAGAAGGAGATAAGATTAAAAAGAAAAAAAAAACGAAATAAATACTGAAACACTATCTAATTCAACATGCATAAACGTTTTTGGTGATTGGCAGCCGAGTGTTGGGGATTTAAAAGGTATTAAATGATCCTTGCACTACCTGACCGTGCCGACAGCTCAAAGAAATTTACAGTCTTGAGGTTGGCATGGCCCTCGGGGGAAACAAGCACTATCCTTCTCGTATCGTAAACGTTCATCACAAACAGTGTTGCTCTGTTGTTGTTGTGGTCTTCAGTCCAAGACTGGTTTGATGCAACTCTCCATGCTATCATATCCTGTGCAAGCTTCTTCATCTCCGAGTACCTACTGCAACCTACATCCTTCTGAATCTGCTTAATGTATTCATATCATGGTCTCCCTCTACGATTTTTACCCCCCACAGTTCCCCTCCAATACTAAATTGGTGATCCCTTGATGCCTCAGAACGTGTCTTACCAACCGATCCCTTCTTTTAGTCAGGTTGTGCCACAAATTTCTCTTCTCCCCAATTCTATTCAATACCTCCTCATTAGCTAAATGATCTACCCATCTAATCTTCAGCAGTCTTCTGTATCACCACATTTCGAAAGATACTATTCTCTTCATGTCTAAACTGCTTATCGTCCATGTTTCACTTCCATACACTCCATACAAATACTTTCAGAAAAAAACTTCCTGACACTTAAATCTATACTCGATGTTAGCAAATTTCTCTTCTTCAGAAACGGTTCACTTGCCATAGCCAGTCTACATTTTATATCTTCTTTACTTCGACAATCATCAGTCATTTTGCTCCCCAAATAGCAAAACTCATCTACTAATTTAAGTGCCTCATTTCCTAATCTAATCCCCTCAGCATCACCTGATTTAATTCGACTACAGTCCATTATCCTCGTTTTCCTTTTTTGATGAGCATCTTACATCCTACTTTTAAGACATTGTCCGTTCCGTTCAACTGCTCTTCCAGGTCATTTGCTGTCTCTGACAGAATTACAATGTAATCGGCAAACCTTAAAGTTTTTACTTATTCTCCATGGATTTTAATTCCTACTCCAAATTTTCTTTTGTTTCCTTTAGTGCTTGCTCAATATACAGATTGAATAACATCGGGAATAGACTACTACACTTTCTCACTCCCTTCTCAACCACTGCTTGCCTTTCATGCACCTCGGCTCTATTTGGTGTAAAATTATACACTGTGATTTGAAACTTTAGACTGGAAAATGTAATAATTACATTGGACTTTTGGATGCCCTGTATTTCCTACCGACCACTGCAAAAACTTTCTTCAGTGTGCTTTATCAGGGTTAGTGGATCTTATAAAATCGCGATCTAATCCTCACGGTTTGTCCACATCTACGACACTCGCAATCGACTTCAAAGGATTCGTGCCAGAGAGAGTAGGGGGTGGACGGGGGGGGGGGGGGGTGGAGGTCATGTTAGTGTAGAGAAACAGAACAGGCAACAGGGACAACAGGCATCATTTTGTAATAAATAAAACAGAAAACTAGTGGAAAACTGATTTTGATAAACATTTTAAACATAATAATGCACTTTGATAATAAAACAACTTTTTAATTTAGTGATAACCTTCCCGGATTTGACACAAATTTTTCAGTTATTTTCTTTTCTTACGTCTTACAGTTTACTTTTACAGTTTCAGTGCACTCTCGTGAGCAACAACACAGTGAGCCTTTCTTCTCCCTCAGTTGTTCCACGGATCGTTGCACGGTCGCCGCCGTGCATGGAATAGTGTTCAAAATTCTTAGTGTTAAACAGGCCACTGAGGTGTGTTATTTTTCCTTCGTAAATAGTACCTTAGTCCTAGTTCACCGACAATATCAACCAAATTATATTTTTTTTAAACAAATCTACATTTTTATGTAAAACAAAAGCTGGAGTTTTTCTGGTGAAAACGAAATCTTTGATGATCACATGAGAGATTCGGTATGTGGTATTATCAGCGAACGTCGCCAATATTTGTTTTCATTTACCGGATTGCTTCTGAATTTTTGCTTGCATCCAGAACGTGGAACATTAATTTCTATTTTCAATTCCTCTACAGTAGTTCGTGCATTTCCAAGTAATTCTGTAATTATTCTATCTGATTCCTTTCGGTCGTTACTGAGTACATCAAGGTTTGCTGTAATGTTTTTCCTCGCCATGATCATATCCATAGACTTGTTAGATTGTTGGACACGAACCACTGGTTCCCGAAACTGCTGTATATTTGGCTGTTGTTTGTAAAGCTAAGATGAACACTGGTTTTGAAATGGCTGCGTGCACTGATAAACAGATATTCTGGTTGCATAATTTCCGTCTGTAGATAATTTTTATCGAGCTCCCATGATCTCTGGGGGGTTTCTGGGAATATAGTCTGATGGTTTTATATTTCCCCATACCATCTCGTCTCACACATTCGTGGTAAATTGAATGCATATTTCCAGCTTGTACTCGATTCTCTAAAAAAAACGTTTTTTATAGTGACATCAGTATTCCTAATTTCTGGCACTGTGTTTGTATCGTTACCCACAAGGTTGATTTTGTGGTCTGAGCGAAGAACGTGTGAGGATCGATAATATTTCCTTCTTAAAATGGCTTATACACCCCTCTCTCTGCCTGCCTTTGTAGAACAACCATTGAAGCCAAATCCTACAGTCTCCAGCGATGTGCAATTAACGTTCTCCAGTGTTGGAAGCTGCAGGTTCCTCGAAATGGGGCTGGCCTCTCAGATCGGCAGGTGCCTTGTGCTGAATCGCGACCAGCAGGGAACTTGTTGCACCATTCCACAACGGCTCATTCTTCATTCTGCGATCGATGTCTGTCGGTATTTGTCCTTCAGCAGCCATGGAAAGAGTAATGGCACGTTGGTGCTGTCTGGATGCATTTACTACACGCGTGTCGGAAAGACACAAATATCCCACTAATCCCTTGTCTACATGTCGGTGCTTATAGACCCGCATCGGAGTCGCGCAACGTCGCATATACGCTGCGGCAACGCCTTCTAACGGAAACTTTTTGATCGATCCTTATATAACAATTTTCCGTGCAAATGGAATATATCTCGTTCTTGTTGACGTTGGCTAACTACAACAGAGCACATACTCCGAGTATTATAGACAACAAATCAATGTGAGCCCGCAGTAGATTGTTCACCATGTTATCATTAGAACTTATTGAGGTGCCACTGGGTAAACAAATGTCAGTTATGAATAATGTGGACTGCTGACTTCCTATTTTGTCTTTGACACATTTCCAAACTCCTGTTAACATATTTTGTCGTGAGATTGCTTTTAAAAGCCACGTACTCAACAGGAATAAATCGTTAATGGTCCAGAAACGTATCGATCTTGTGTAAATGTTGCTTTTTTGTGAATAAATAAGGGGTTTTGCTGAAGTTTATTTCTTTATTACGCAGGTCTGTAACAAAGAAAGAAAAAGTAAAATAGACGGTTCTTTTGTGTGCATGTTTAGCTACCGGTACGACAAACTGTCAGCTAGAAATTTAAAACTGCAGCACTGAGGCAAGCAAGTTCGAATATCGAATTTTTGATCTTGATAAATATCCTCATATCAATGGCAGGAAGAATTTTGCCATTATTTCTGTAAAAATACAGGTTGACAGAGGCCTATTACAATCGACGTTGCTATTTGCAAAACAATACAGTATTTGAGTTCGCATATATTTTGAGCTCACGTCAACAATCTGTACGACATACGTAACTTTTAGTCATGTTCGCTATGAGATTGTTTTTCCCGCCACATACTATTTACTCTCTGATTGCTTTCCCGCCTCTTATTAATTACTCTCTGGGTGTTTTCGCCGGCCGTGGTCGGGAATGGATGTGTGTGATGTCCTTAGGTTAGTTAGGTTTAAGTAGTTCTAAGTTCTAGGGGACTGATGACCTTAGAAGTTAAGTCCCATAGAGCTCAGAGCCATTTGAACCATTTTTGGGTGTTTTCCCGCGACGAATAGTTGCTCTTTGAAAGGCATATGTATACGAGCAGCTGTCACTTTGCTACACGAATTCGAAGCTCCCAGTACTCTATGAAAGGATTTTGTAACAGAAGAGTTTATTTTCGGTTTCCAGTGTCCAGCAGAAACTTTTCTCGCCGTAAAGGTAAGAAATACTCAACTTTGGTAGGGGAGGGCAAGACCGAGACGTAATCAGTAGCGACTGTGCTCAGTGATAGTTGCGAAAATTTGTGATTCTTACTCTTTTCGAGGATGTTAAGGTTGCTGCGTTTGTATGATCATACAGGATTCCCTGCGGTAACTTAATTGTTTTTCTTTTGGTTTTCAGTGGCTTGGAATAACTAACAAACTAGCGGTGTGTGTCTTTAATGTCGCTGTGCCATAGCAGCATAGATTTACGTTCATAATTTACTGTGTGACAAGCTAAAGGTCGTAACTTGCAAAGTTTTCTGCAAGGTCATATGCAAGTCGGCGGACTTTTAAGCTATCATCTAGCGTAATTCTGGGAATTCCCAATTCTGTGGCGACGCTCTATATTGATTTACCCCTTTCAACTAGCTCAAATGCCCTTTTAAGAGTTTGTTCATCCCATTTACCCCTCTCAGTCTTCCGTTTTCTACATTTCACCATTTGGAATACAATAAAAACAAACTTTTAGGCATTAACAATCCCCTATAAAATATTAGGACAGATGGGGAAATACCGACATCCTGTCGATATTGCCCCAAGTGGGATGTTGGCATTACCCCGGAGGGACAAGATGGTGGATACCTAACCCTACAGACTACTACACACTTTGAAATGTTACAACTATTATACAAAAATGTTCGTCAAAATATGTAATATCTAGCTGTATATGTTGTATTTTAGTGACACAAACGAGTGGAGTATTACCTTAACTTGTTCAGAAGTCCTTCTTTACACTGAAAACTATAAAATTTTAAGATAAAATACCACAAAACTACTGGCATGCGTAGAAGACAGAAACACACTGAGCGCTGGTTGTGGTGTCGTCCGCAAGGGCGCAGCACTACGAAGCAGTGCTTCTCTATCAAAATACAACTAAAACCTATCGTGTCGGTATTTCCCTAGGTGTCAGCATTGCCTCGGCCTACCCTATGGATCCCAAACACTCGGCCAGTACTCAAGAATAGGTCACACCAGCATCCTGTATGTGGTCTCCTTTACAGGTGAACCAATCTTTCCCAAAATTCTCCCATTAAACTGAAGTCAACCATTCGCCTTCACTACTGCACTTCTCACATGCTCGTCCCACCTCATATTGCTCTGCAATGTTATGCCCAGAGACTTAAACAAGTTGACTGTATTAAATAGGACACTAGTAAAACTGTATCTGAACATTACAGCTTTGAGCTTCCTACTCATCCCTATTAACTCACATTTTTCCACATGTAGGGCTAGCTGCCACTCATCACACCAACTGGAAATTTTGTTATCTTGTATCTTCCTACAATCACTTCTACAGTCACATTACCTTACCACATATAATTGTAGAAAATCGCGTGAAATTGGCAGAAGGAAGCACTCGTGAGTTCCAAAGTGCTACCAGCAATCCAGCTAGCATAATGACTGTGCATAGAGAGCTAAAAATAATGGGATATTTCTGTCAAGTAGTTCCGTAAAAGCCAAACTTTTTCTGTAGTGACCCTTGATATGGTGCAAAGAGTAACGCCACTGGAGTGACACTGATAGGAAACGAGTGATTTGCACTGATGTAGAACGCTACAGACTGTGACAATCTGTTGGAAGGCTTTGGGTTTGACGAATGGCTGGTGAGCATCAAGTCACAATATATGTGGTCCCATCTGTGAAGTACAGAGAAGGACATGTTACAGCTGATGGGTGTTCATTGTGGTTAGGTTGTCAACCTATGACTGCACTTAAGGAAATGTTAGATGTGTAAGGACAAGAGCAAGGACGCTGTAACGTTATCAATCCACTCTGCATTGTTGCTAGACCTTACCAGTGGGTCATTGTCCTCCTTGGTCAAAGTCTTGAGACAGTTGTCTTCCTCTGAGGACACATGTCAGTGTCCTCCTTGGTCAAAACGCTGAGGAATTTTTCCTCATCTCCAATGTCATGGGCGGTCAATTTTTCTCCATAAGTAAGCTATAATTATTATTTTCTTACCACAATACTTCTTGGTTACTTATGTTGTTGTGGCCTTCAGTCCAGAGACTGGTTTGATGCACCTCTCCATGCTACCCTATCCTGTGCAAGCTTCTTTATCTTGAAATACCTTCTGCAACCTACATCCTGCCGAATCAGCTTAGTGTATTCATCTCTTGGTCTCTCTCTACAATTTTTACCCACCACGCTGCCCTCCGATACTAAATTGGTGACCCCTTGACGCATCAGAACATGTCCTACCAAGTGATCCCTTCTTCTAGTCAAGAACATTTTGAGAGCCTCTATTGTCTTCTTGTCTAAACTATTTATTGTCCATGTTTCACTTCCATACTTAGCTACACTCCATACAAATACTTTCAGAAAAGACTTCTGACACTGAAATCTATACTCGATGTACTCGATGCTAACAAATTTCCTATCTTCAGAAACGCTTTCCTTGCCATTGCTGTCTCCATTTTATATCCTATCTATATCGACCATCATCGGTTATTTTGCTCCCCAAATACCTAAACTCATCTACTATTGCAAGTGTCTCATTACCTCATCTAATTCTCTCAACATCACCTGATTTAATCCGACTAGATTCCATTAACGTCATTTTCCTTTTGTTGATGTTCATCTCATAGCCCCCTTTTAAGACACTGTCAATTCTTTTCAACTGCTCTTCCAAGTCTTGGTTACTTAATGATTGATAATAATTTATAACCAAATTATGATGATTTAATACTCCAAAAATAAGGATTTTCTGCACCACTCCAACCATAAGACTGACATAGTGGTTACTTTTCTTCCAAATACCTAGTTGAACTACTCTAGAAGGCCACCCAACTAGCCACTTTCTGTTACTCTTTTCTATGTTAGCCAACTATTTATCAAGTTTCTGAGCCAAAGATGCATGTAGATAATTGTAATTAACAGAGTGTTGCATGTGTATATTGGCAGTGAATAGTACAGTACAGTTTATTTATCAGCAGGTTGACATGGGTATGTGCTTGTGCACAGTTATTCTCCCGTGGACTGTGTAATTCCAGAAAATGAGACATTACATCACATAGTTAACCATGAGAGGTGCAATCACTTTCTGAAAGTAGCAGCAAAAATGGGGTTAAAGGGTTCAGTTGAAGAAGCAAAAAAATATGTTAAAAATGTCATTCCCCAGGACTTTAGGCCTTTAGGTATAGCCCCCACAGAAATTAAGGTAATTATAAATATACTGGAAAACAAGAACTCATGTGGTGTTGATGAAGTCTCTAACAGAATTTTGTTGTTCTAATTTAATAAGTGGAATCCTTAGTGATATATGTAATGCTTCGCTGGCTCAGGGAATTTTTCCAGACAAATTGAAATACACGGTTGACAAAGCTTTTCATAAGAAAGGGGACAAGAGTGACTTAAATAATCATAGACCAATCTCATTGTTGACTTCATTTTGTAAAATATTCGAAAAAGTTACGTATTCAAGATTAGTTTCACATTTAAGTGAAAATAATTTGCTCATCATCACACAGTTTGGATTCTGGAAAGGTTACTCAACTGAGAATGCTATCTACACATTTACCCAACAAATAGTACAAGCCCTAAATAACAAATTATCACCAGTTGGTATTTTTTGTGATCTTTCCAAGGTATTTGACTGTGTGGATCATGTCGCACTCTCAGAAAAACTCAGGTTTTATGGAATTGAGGGCTATACACAGAGCTGGTTTGAATCATACTTAATGAATAGAAAGCAAAAAGTTGTGCTGAATAGCACAAATAATGTTGGGAGGGTGGTAAATTCTAGTGAATGGGGAGTTATCACAAAGGGAGTCCTACAGGATTCAATTGTGGGTCCTCTGCTGTTCCTTATTCATATGAATGACCTCTC
Source organism: Schistocerca piceifrons (assembly GCF_021461385.2). Classification (NCBI taxonomy): domain Eukaryota; kingdom Metazoa; phylum Arthropoda; class Insecta; order Orthoptera; family Acrididae; genus Schistocerca; species Schistocerca piceifrons. The sequence continues at coordinate 138,545,408 of NC_060146.1, forward strand.
ACATAACGTTCAGCAAGCAGTACTAGTACTTTTTGCAGATGACATGAATGTTTAATAAATCCCAGTCCAGAAAAAGCAGCTGAAGATATTGTTAAGGACATCTTTCAAAGAATTATTAAGTGTGAATTTTAAAATTTTCCCGGGTATCGACTGCTCAAACAAATTTCGGGCTTGCAGCCGATCGTCGTTCAATACTTCGCACGATTGTTCCGGAACAATCTTTAGCTTTTCTTCCTTTCGTTGGCAACACTTCGTTTAAAATAGCAAGAATCCTCCGAAAATTTCAAAAAAATGGTTCAAATGGCTCTGAGCACTATGGGACTTAACATCTATGGTCATCAGTCCCCTAGAACTTAGAACTGTTTAAACCTAACTAACCTAAGGACATCACACAACACCCAGTCATCACGAGGCAGAGAAAATCCCTGGCCCCGCCGGGAACCGAAAATTTCAGGTAAAAGTGGTTTTCCGCCCACCATCGAAGATTGCAGACCTTGTGGGATCCTTTAAGGACAATCTGTTACTACGAAAGGCCGGAATTTACAAGATACCGTGCCAATGTGGTATGGCTTACATACGTCAAACCACACGCTCCGTGAAAGGACGCTGTACTGAACATCAACGTTAGACCCGCCTTTTGCAGCCAAGCAAGTCCGCTATTGCTGAACATTGTATTTCTACTGGACATTCAATAGAGTATGAGAAAATAATGATTTTGTCCACAGCAACGTCTTTCTGGGACTCCATTATTAAGGAATCCGTAGAAATACGACTGGCGCAAAATCTGTTAAACCGTGACAGCGGCTACCAGCTGGACAGTGCATGGAATCCCATCATCTCCACGATTTGCTCAAATCGAAGACGACAGAGTGCGTCGACGGCCGTGGCAAACAGCAACGCAGAGGGCGACTGAGTTCCGCTATTCCACCAGCGAGGGCGCTGCCGGTGGGCAGTGTGGTTCATCTATCAAGTTTTCGACGCATGCGCAGAATAGTTACAGTACGCTATATATTGCGGAATGGAGGACGTTCTCGCTAGTCTGCGACGGCTCACCTGAAGATGACTCGCAGGTGCCCAGTTGAAATATCGTGCGAAGTATTGAACGACGACCGGCTGCAAGCTCGAAATTTGTTTGAACAATTATTAAGTGGTTCTCAGAAAATGGACTCTCCTTTAATTTTGAAAAAAATCCACTATATCCAGTTCTGTACACTGAATAGTCATACCAACAATTCATGTAGGATATGAATAGGGCTCAGTTAACAAGACAGATTTCTCCAAATTTTTGGGTATTCACATTGATGACAACTTGAACTGGTAGAAGCATATTACTGAGCTTCTCAAATAATTAAGTTCAGCTTCTTTCGCTGTTCATATAATCCCCAGTCTTTGTAATAAACAGATCAGCCTCCTAACGTACTTTGCATATTTCCACTCAATAATGTCTTATAGAATAGTTTTCTGAGGTAACTCACCACTTAGGCGTAAAGTATTGATTGTACAAAAGAGATCAGTGAGAATAATTAGTGGTGTTCACCCCAGGACGTCATGTAGGCATTAGGTTACTAATGAACTTCACTATAAATAAACCATCTCAATTTGTGGAGAACAGTGATGTTCATATGTACAACACTAGAGTGAAAAATTACCTTTCCTATCCGTTATTCAAGCTGTCAGTTGCCCAGAAAGGAGCACATTATTCACCAACAAAAATCTTTGATCATTTGCCCAAATCTTTTGGACAACTCCTTCTATTCCATGGACGAGTTTCCGTATCAGAACTGGTAAAAAAAAAATGTACCTCTAAATGTAGTTGCATGTGTAGAAGTAAAAACTTCAGAACATTAATATTAGCACTATTCATGTGTGTATTTATATCTTGTAATCTGACTTGTTCCACATCATATTGACAAAATAATTGTAAAAATGATCTACAGAACATGACATAACCAAACTAAACCAAGAACTTAATGCATGTTTTTATTTTGGTAAGTAGTTCATTCTTTCTTATATCTTAAAAAATTAAATTCTGCAAGTTCACAAAAAACTAACCTATTTGATATAACAAATGTACTAAAATGTTCATACTTCCTACCCAGTTATACTGAGTGTGTGGTTGCAACATTTGTGTTTCCACCAGCTGTCTTTTTCCTGCAAATAAGACATCCGTTGCACAATAGTTAACTACACTATGTGATCAAAAGTATCTGGACACGTAGTTGAAAATGACTTACAATTTTATGGTGCCCTCCATTGGTAATGATGGAATTCAATATGGTGTTGGCCACCCTTAACCTTGATGACAGCTTCTACCCTTGCAGGCATACATTCAGTCAGGTGCTGTGAAGTTTCTTGGGGACTGGCAGCTCATTCTTTACAGAGTGCTTCATTGAGGAGAGGTATTGATGTCGGTTGGAGAGGCCTGGCATGAAGTCAGCGTTCCAAAACATCCCAAAGGTGTTCTATAGGCTTCACGTCAGGACTCTGTGCAGGCCAGTCCATTACAGGGATGTTATTGTCATGTAACTACTCTGCCATGGGCCATGCATTATGAACAGGTACTCAATCATGTTGAAAGATGCGATCGTCATCCCTGAATTTTTCTTCAACATTGGGAAGCAAGAAGGTGCTTAAAACATCAATGTAGGCATGTGCTGTGATAGTGCCATGCAAAACAACAAGGGGTGCAAGCCCCCTCCATGAAAAATATAGCCATACCATAACAACACTGACTCCGAATTTTACTGTTGGCACTATACACGCTCGCAGATGACGTTCACCGGGCGTTTGCCATACCCACACCCTGACATCGGATCCCCACATTGTGTACCATTATTCGTTACTTTACACAACGTTTTTCCACTGTTCAATCATCCAATGTTTAGGTTCCTTACAACAAGCGAGGTGTCGTTTGGCATTTACTGGCGTGATTTGTGGCTTATGAGCAGCTGCTCGACTATGAAATCCAAGTTTTCTCGACTCCCACCTAACTGTCATAGTACTTGCATTGGATCCCGATGCAGTTTGGAATTCCTGTGTGATGGTGTGGATAGATATCTGCCTATTACACATTACAATCCTCTTCAACTGTCGGCGGTCTCTGTCAGTCAACAGTCGAGGTTGGCTGTACGCTTTTGTGCTGTATGTGTCCCTTCACATTTCCACTTTACAATCATATCAGAAACAGTGGACCTAGGAACGTTTAGGAGTGTGGAAATCTCACGTACAGACGTATGACACAAGTGACACCCAGTCACCTGACTACGTTCGAAATCTGTAAGTTCCATGGAGCATGATATGGAGTACCTGGCAGTAGGTGGCAGGACAATGCACCTAATATGAAAAACATATCTTTTTGTGTTGGTGGTGTCCCATCAACATCCTTTCATTTGAAAATGGGACACCACTTGCACCAGAGACTTATAGCAGAGCTTCAGAGAAAAGTTCCACTTTTTCCTTTGGTGAGCTTCCTCTTTTTCTTATACTGAAAGCATTAGCTTCTTCATAGTGGTATAAAAATGACCTACTTGATGTACTTTGTGTACTAACAATAAATTCGTTCCCAGCAGGTTGATTTATGTGTGTGTGGTTGCAACACTTATGCTCCCATCAACTTCTTTTCATTTGGAACAGGGACACCACTGGCACCACAGACATATAAAAGAGCTTCGGAAACAAATACAACTTTTTCCTTTGGTGAGTTCCCTCAGTTTCTTATATTGATATCATTAGCTTCTTCAAGTTGGTATAAAAATTACCTACTTGATGTACTTTGTGTACTAATAAGAAATTTGTTCCCAGCAGGTTCATTTATGTGTGTGGTTGCGACACTTATGGTCCCATAAACTTCCTTTCGTTTGGAAAAGGGACACCACTGAGACTGCAGACTAATAATAGACATTCAGAAACACATGCAACTTTTTCCTTTGGTGAGTTCCCTCATTTTCATATACTGATAACATTAGTTTCTTCATGTTGATATAAAAATTACCTACTTGATGTACTTTGTGTACTAACAATAAATTCGTTCCCAGCAGGTTGATTTATGTGTGTGTGGTTGCAACACTTATGCTCCCATCAACTTCTTTACATTTGGAACAGGGACACCACTGGCACCACAGACATATAATAGAGCTTCGGAAACAAATACAACTTTTTCCTTTGGTGAGTTCCCTCAGTTTCTTATATTGATATCATTAGCTTCTTCAAGTTGGTATAAAAGGGTCCTGCTTGATGTACTTTGTGTACTAACGAGAAATTCGTACAAAGCAGGTTTATTTCTGTGTGTGGTTGCAACACTCGTTCTCCCATCTAATTATTTTCAGTTGCAAAAGAGACATCACTGGAACCACTAACTTATAATAGAGCTTCGGAAACAAATCAAACTTTTTCCTTTGGTGAGTTCCCTCATTTTCATATACTGATAACATTAGCTTCTTCACGTTGGTATAAAAATTACCTACTTGATGTACTTTGTGTACTAATAAGAAATTTGTTCCCAGCAGGTTGATTTATATGTGTGGTTGTGAGACTTATAGTCCCATCAACTTCCTTTCGTTTAGAAAAGAGCCACCACTGAGACCACAGACTAATAATAGAGCTTCAAAAAGACATACAACTTTTTCCATTGGTGAGTTACCTCTTTTTCCTTTACTGATAACATTAGCTTCTTAATGTTGATATAAAAATGACCTACTTGGTGTACATTGTATACTAATAAGAAATTTGTTCCCAGGAGGTTGATTTATGTGTGTGTTTGCAAAATTTATGCTCCCATCAACTTCCTTTTATTTAGAAATGAGAGACCACTGGCACCAGAAATTTATAATAGACCTTCATAAACAAATACAACTTTTTCCTTTTGTGAGTTTCCTCATTCTCTTATACCAATAACATTAGCTTCTTCATGTTGGTATAAAAACGGACTACTTGATGTGGTTTGTGTACTAACAAGTAATTCATTTCCAGCAGGTTGAATTTTGTGCTTGTTTCCAACACTTATTTTCTCATCTAATTATTTTCAGTTTGAAAACAGACACCACTGGAAACACTGACTTATAATAGATCTTCCGAAACAAATATCAGTTTTCCTATTTTGAGTTCCCTCATTTTCTTATACAGATAACATTAGCTTCCACATGTTAGCATACAAATGAACTACTTGATATACTTTGTGGATTTACTAGAAATTCGATCACAGCAGGTTGACCCTTGTGTGTGTTTGCAACACTTATGGTCGCATCAATTTCCTTTCGTTTGGAAAAGGGACACCAATGAGACCACAGACTAATAATAGAGCTTCAGAAACACGTACAACTTTTTCCTTTTGTGAGTTCCCTCATTTTCTTATACTGATAACATTAGCTTCTTCATGTTGGTATAAAAATTACGTACTTGATGTATTTTGTGTACTGATAAGAAATTTGTTCCCAGCAGGTTGATTTATGTGTGTGGTAGCGACACTTATGGTCCCATCAACCTCCTTTCGTTTGGAAATAGGACACCACTTGCACCACAGTCTTATAGTAGAGCTACAGAAAAAAATTCGACTTTTTCCTTTGGTGAGTTTCCTCTTTTTCTTATGCTGATAATATTAACTTCTCCATGTTGATATAAAAATGACCTACTTGATGTACATTGTGTACTAATAAGTAAATTGTTCCCAGCAGGTAGATTTATGTGTCTGGTTGCAACACTTATGGTCCCATCAACTTCCTTTCATTGGAAAAGGTACACCACTCGCACCACAGACTTATAAAAGTGTTCAGAAAGTAATACAACTTTTTCCTTTTGTAAGTTCCTTCATTTTCTTATACTGATAACATTAGCTTCTTTATGTTCGTATAAAAGTAACCTACTTGTTGTACTTTGTGTACTTACAAGTAATTCGTTCACAGCAGGCTGACTCTTGTGTGTGGTTGCAACACTTATGGTCCCATCAACAACCTTTCATTTGAAAATGGGACACCACTTCCACCACAGACTTAGAGTAGAGCTTCAGAAAGAAATTGGATTTTTTCCTTTGGTGAGTTTCCTCTTTGTCTTGTACTGATAATATTAGCTTCTATATGTTGGTATGAAATTCATGTGCTAGATGTACTTTGTGTACTAACAAGAATTTCGTTTCCAGCAAGGTGATTTATATTTGTGGTTGCAACACATATGCTGCCATCAACTTACTTTCATTTGGAAATGGGACCCCAGTGGCTTCACAGACTTATAATAGAGCTTCAGAAACAAATACAACTTGCTCCTTTCGTGAGTGACCTCATTTTCTTATCTCATTACATTAGCTTCTTGATGTTGGTAAAAAATGACCTGCTTTATGTATGTTGTGTGCTAACAACGATTTCGTTCCCAGCAGGTTGAGTTTTGTGTGTGGGTGCAACACTGATGCTCCCATCAGCTTCCATTTATTTGGAAATATGGTATACCACTGGTACCACAGACTTATACTAGGGCTTCAGAAAGAAATAAGACTTTTTCCTTTCGTTAGTTCCCTCATTTTCGCATACTGATAACGTTAGCTTTCTCATTTTGGTAAAAAAAACCTACTTAATGCACTTTTTGTACTAACTAGAAATTCGTACCCAGCAGGTTGATTTATGTGTGTGGTTGTAACACTTATTCTCCCATCAACTTCATTTGATTTGGAAATGGGACATCACTGACACCACAGACTTCAAATAGAGCTTCGGAAATAACTACAACATTTTCCTTTGGTGTGTCCCCTCCTTTTCCTATACTGATAACATTACCGTCTTAATGTTGGTATAAAAATGGACTACTTGATGTACTTTGTGTACGAACAAGGAATTCATTCCCAGCAGGTTGATTTGCATGTGCGTTTGCAAAACTTATGCTCCAATCAACTTCCTATCATTTGGAAATGGGACACCACTGGCACCACATACTTCAAATAGAGCTTCGAAAACAACTACAACTTTTTCCTTTCGTGACTTCACTCATTTTCTTATACCGACAACATTAGCTTCTTCATGTTGGTATAAAAATGGACAACTTGATGTAGTTTGTGTACTAGCAAGTAATTCGTTTCCAGCAGGTTGGTTTATGTGTGTGTTTGCGAAAGTTATGCTCCAATCAACTTCCTATCGTTTGGAAATGAGACACCACTGGCAATACTTTGTGTACTAATAAGAAATCCGTTCCCAGCAGGTTGATTTATGAGTGTGGTTGCTACACTTATGCTCCCATCAAATTCCTTTCATTTGGAAATGAGATACCACTGGCACCACAGACTTATAACAGAGCTTCGGAAACAAATACAAACTTTTTGTTTGGTGAGATCTCCCATTTTCCTATACTGATATCATTAGTTTTTTCTTGTTGGTATAGAAGTGACTTACTCAGTGTACTTCTTTGTACTAACAAGCAATTCTTTCCCAGCAGGTATATTTAGGTGTGTGGTTGCATCCTTTATGCCCCCATCAACTTTTTTGCATTTGGAAATGGGACACCACTGCCTCCACTGTCTGATAATAGAACTTCAGAAGCAAACACAACTTTTTCCTTTGGTGAGTTCCCTTTTTTCTTATACTGATAACATTAGTTTCTTCATGTTGGTATAAAAATGACCTACTTGATGTACTTCGTGTACTGACAAAAAATTTGTTCCCAACAGGTGGATTTGTGTGTGTTTGCTACTCTTAAGCTCCCATCAAGTTCTTTTCATTTGGAAATGAAACAACACCTGCAGCTCAGGCTTATAATAGAGCTTCTGAAACAAGTACATCTTTTTCCTTTGGTGAGTTCGTCATTTTATATAACTGATAACTTTAGCTTCTTCATGTTAGCATAAAACTGATCTACTTGATGTACTTTGTGTAGTAATCTATAAATTCGTACTGTGACATCCATTGGGATTCGTGACATCGTATACAAAAATTATTACATATATATATATATATTTTTATTTTTAATTTATCAGCATGATTCTTTCTCTCAGGGATATTGTCTCCTCTTATCAATTTTACTTACGTGCATAAGTAAATATGAAACGGGTTCTTGAAGGGCCTCAGTTATTCATGTACCAACTTTAGATTTTGAACGTGATGACTAAAATATAGTTGCTGGTAACTGAATTGAATGTAATTTTGTTAATTTCTATTTATTGATTGCAAAGCAAAGCTTGAGAGAGTTTCGATTGTTGCTGTGGAGCGGCCAAGATAAAACTTACTGAACTCATGGAATCTGTATAGTTTAAAAACATGAACTTTGACGTAAATTAATTATCTGTTGCAATTTAAAAAGGTTCTTATAACGAAATCTCTCGCATTTACAGTTACTGTTAACACTGAAAAATAAATTAATACTTCGGCGCGTAATGGCCGACCAGAGGCTGCATCAGAAGATGAGCTTCTCGCAGCGCAAATTACTGAAAAAAAATGCTTATTAAAAATAATTAGCCACTGCGAGCATTTGAGGTGACAACTATTACAAAGAAATTCATTTTGTAATAATAATAAGTTTATTTAAGCAGAAATACGAATAACTTACATAAAATATGTGTAGCCGCTCAATGGCTCCACCACAAAATACGTCCTTCCTCCTCGGCCGTACAATCGCGTCTCATTCGATCCTTCTTTATTTTCACAGACATTAAATAAAGATGCTATCGCTGCATAGCAGTTGTTTCAAGAACATTAACTATATCTTTTACACTAATTATATTCATAAAATACGTAAACAACGATTTACAACCGCTAAAAATGTCAATATTTATGTGACGTACCGTCACAGTACCCAGCATGTTGTGCTCCCATCAAATTGCCTTCGTTTGGAAAAGTGACAGCACTGGCACCACAGACATATAATAGAGCTTCATAATCAAACACAACATTTTCCCTTGATGAATTCTCTCATTTTCTTACACTGATAACAACAGCTTCTTCATATTGGTCTAAAAATGACCTACTTGGTGTACTTTGTGTAATAACCTGGGATTCGTTCCTAGGAGGTTGATTTATGTGGGTTTGCAACACTTATGCTCCCGTAACCTTTCTTTCATTTGAAAATTAACACTTGAAATAGAGCTTCTGAAGCAAAGACAACTATTTCCTTCGGTGAGTTCCACCATTTTTTAATACTGATAACATTAGCTTCTTCATGTTGGTATGAAAATGACCTACTTGATATACTTTGTGAACTATCAAGAAGCTTGTTCCCTGCAGGTTGATTTATGTGTGTTGTTGTAACACTTATGGTTCCATCAAATTCCCTTCATTTGGAAATGGGACAGCACTTGCACCACAGACTTATAGTAGAGCTTCAGAAAAAAATCGCCTTTTTCCTTTGGTGAATTTCCTCTTTTTCTTATACTGATAACATTAGTTTCTTCATGTTGGTATAAAAATTGGACTACTTGATGTAGTTTGTGCACTAACAAGTAATTCGTTTTTAGCAGGTTTATTTATGTGTGTGTTTGCAACGCTTATTCTCGCATCTAATTATTTTCAGTTTGAAAAGGGACACCACTGGAACCACTGACTTATAATAGAGCTTTAGAAACAAATACAACTTTTTCCTTTGGTGAGTTCAGTTTTCTTCTTATACTGATAACATTTGCTTCTACATGTTGGTATACAAATGACCTACTTGATGTACTTTGTGTACTAACAAGGAATTCTTTCCCAGCAGGATGATTTATGTGTGTGGTTGCAACACTTATGGTCCCATCAACTTCTTTCATTTGGAAAAGGTACACCACTGGCACCACAGACTTATAAAAGAGTTCAGAAAGTAATACAACTTCTTCCTTTTGAGAGTTCCCTCATTTTCTTATACTGATAACATTAGCTTCTTTATGTTGGTATAAAAATGACCTACTTGATGTACTTTGTGTACTTACAAGTAATTCGTTTACAGTAGGTTACTCTTGTGTGTGGTTGCAACACTTATGGTCGCATCAACTTCCTTTCGTTTGGAAAAGGGACACCACTGAGACCACAGATTACTAATAGAGCTTCAGAAACAAATACAACTTTTTCCTTTGGTGCGTTAGCTCGTTTTCCTTCAACATCTTCAACACCTGAAGTTCGATGGGTAGATGCAAATGTAACTCAACCAGCACAACAACCACAAGGTCCGATACCACTTGGTAACGGAGCAATAAAGTCGCGAAGGGAACAATTACCAAATTCCGACCATACTGTACATATTGTTGAAGTTCATGAACTACCGAATATGACATCTACCGAAAGATTAAACTAGAACCGGTCACCGAAAGCCTTCCTAGGATGACTGGAGAGGATGAGAAGGGTAGGTATCATTTTAAAGTGACTGTACTGAGGTATAATGACGATTTGGATTCAAGGGAGGTACTGATTAAAGAAACACCTTACATTTCGAATAAGTGTGGACGAATTTTGCAGGCAGTAGTTCAAGCAGTAATAAATGGTATAATAGAGCTTCAGGAACAAATACAACTTTTTCCTTTGGTGAGTTGTTGAAATTTTGATTGATATTGGAGTAACTATTAGCATAATGACGCAAGATTGTTTTAAACAAATTAGTCGAGGAGCAAAAGTGCGTACATTTCCTGTTACTAGATTTACTGTATCTGGAGTATTTAGTGCAAAAGCGCAAAAGGTCTCAAAGTAGGCACGAGTCAACATTGTAATGCGGGGGGGCTTCAATAGAAAGTACCTTCTTGATTGTTCCAAGAATGACTGTAACATGTGTTTGGGGTCTAGATTTTTTGTGTAATGCTGGAGCATGTACCTTGAACTCCGAAGGCGACGTTTTGAAAGTCTCTATGATAAAGGGCAAAATAGTCCCGGATCAGTATTGCATGGAGTTAGTGGTTAGCTATATTGGTATTGACTGTAATTTAGTTGGTGAATATTTTCTATATTGAATTCACTGGAGAAGAAATAAGTCAAGTTACACTTCAGGAGAAAATCTTCGAATCCGAATACCTATCTGTAAGTCAACGAGAAGATTTGTGTCGCTTGTTAAATAATTATCTGCCAGTATTTAGCAAACGTCCGGAATAATCAAAGGTTTTTTAATATGACATTAAGACGTATCCACACGAATGTTTTTGTCGTACTTCCTATTCTGTTCCTTGGTCAAAGATAGAGGCAGTCAAGAAAGAAATTAACAAAATGTTAGTTTGGGGCATTATAGAGCCCTCTCGTTCTGAATAATGTAGCCATCTTTTGGCGGTCCTCAAAGCGAATGGTGATGGCAGATTAGTTCTAGACGCCAGAGAGATAAACAAGATAATCATACTGGTACAGACAGAACCTGAGAATTTGGATGAGCTAATTCAGAATTCTGTGATGCCCACTTCCTGACTTCCCTTGGTATGAGAAGTTCATACTGGCAAACCAAAATCTCTGATGACTCTCGGAAGTATACTGCTTTTATTTTTATGGGCAGAAGTTACCAATTCACTGTTATGCCATTAGTGGAGGTTTATTTATATCGGCACTAGACACTGTACTTGGACGAGATTTGCTCGATAGAATTACCTTGTATGTAGACGGCTTATTGATCGCTTCTGAAACATGAGAGAAGCATATCGATCTGCTTGAAAAAGTATTTGCGAAATTCTTAGAGTATGGAGTAACAGTAAATTTAGTGAAATATAGATTCGCCAGAAGTCAACTAAAGTTCCTAGGACATATAATTATGCCGAACGGTATTGTGCAGAATCCTAAGAAAATGAGTGCTATCGAAGAGTGTCCCTATCCTAAAAATGAAGAGGAATTAAAATCCTTCATGGGATTAGCCTCATTTTTCCGCCGATTTTTGCCTAATCAATTTATCAGCCAAGAATGTTTATTACAGTTATTGTGAAAGAACATCATGTGGGAATGGACCCCCCCCCCCCCAGTGTAGTCAAACATTTGACAAAATCCGAGATGCTTTAGTTAATGCCCCGTTGTTACATCATCCAAAACTTGAACAGGATTTTTGCATTGCCACTGAAACTTCTGAAACAGGCCTAGCCGATACGCTTTTGCAAATGGATGATAATGGATGATCCACAACATACGAATACCATTGAGATTATAGGATTCGCAAGTAGAACGCTCTCTAAATGTGAAAGGGCATACTGTACCACAGAGTTAGAGGTACTAGCTGTGGTATGGGCGCTTAAAAAGTTTAGATATTTTGTCTATGGAAAAAGAATAACCATATTTTGTGACCATGAAGTTTAGTTTTATATTTTAACGGGAAGAATGCTTCACTCAAGGTTAACCAGATGGGCCTTGCTAATTCAAGAATATAACATTTCAGTGCAATATCTAAAAGGGAAGGACAACGTTCTAGCAGATGCTCTATCTCGTTTGCGTAGAAGACAGGATAGTGAAGAACTTGAGGAACAGACTTTATATTTCAAAGTAATGAATCTGTCTATTGCATTTTGTGAGAAACAAATTTCAAAGTTGTGTCACAATATGTCACTGTTGCAAGAACAAGAGCCGTATTGGAAATCTATTCGAGATGTAATCAGCCAAGGAGTAACGAATTATTCTAGTAGTCTATATACTTTACAATCTAATATATTATTTTGAAGAAAAACTCATGACGAACCGTGGAAAGTATGCATTCCAAAGGAACATCTGGAATATTTACTGTGGTATACACATCAGAAGTGGGGACACTTTGGATTTTTTAAATGCAAAGCCAAGTTAGCCCAATATTGCTACCATCCGAGCTTAGAACGCTTGGCTTGTGACATTCTAAAGAAATGTAAGATTTGCCAGAAAATTAAACCCATCAAATATTGCCGAAAAACTGAATTACATCCAGTCATACCATACCAACCTTTGTTGTGATGTGTGTGGACCATGTCCTACTACTCGTGGGAGATTCAAGTATATTCTGGCATTCTACGATATTTTTTCGAAGTATGTGGAATTGTATCCATTGAGGAATCTACAGGTGCGTCCTATGTATAAGAAATTTGTCGATGATTTCATCACAGAGATTGGAAAATCGAAAATTATATTGACAGACAGTGCTGCCTATTACACCAGCAGACTCTGAAGAGAGACTTTGAAGGAATACAATATATATAACGTTTTTATCCCTGAGGGAATCTAATTGAAAGATTGTTCCGCGAATTATATCGATTTCTACGTACCTATTGTGACGTCCCCTCTCCCCACTTGTTGTCGCTGTTGATATTGAGCAACTACTGCTGCAGCTCGGTCGGTGGAATGGAGACGCGACGCGTAGTGCTGGTTGTCCCCGTCGGATAACGTGGAACAGCACCTGAAAATCTCTAAAGAAAATCGTTCCTCGCATAATGTATGAAAGTCCGTTTGTGAGTTCGCACAGTCTTCTCAGCGATGCGAGCTGCTGATTTTAATTGTCTATTATGGTTTTATGATGATTTGCTATGCCCGGTTACTTAGTGCAGTATTGAGTGAATCATTCATCACCGGCGTCGTTTCACACTACTGAAGCGAGGAAAAATTCATTTGCGGTTCAGTATCAGTAGTTGTTACGTTGCTAGGAAGAATTGTTCACTACGGCACGACGCAAATCCAGAGATAATCTATAATGCTATCTTGCTTTCGTGCGTCGTGATATTATTTCGGCAAAACACTCCTTTCAATGCTCAATGTTCATCTAGTCACTCTTTCATTTAAAATGTTCACAGTTAATTAATTTTGACTATCACACAGTTCAATTAATGATGGAGCCAACACGTGAGATTTCCATTACTGACGAACAATTTAATTGTTCCTTCTTAGCAGTTAGTGTATAATCATCACACCACACACAAACACACCGATGGATCAGATCAATTACGATTCTTTTCAGTTCGGTGATTGTGACAATTACAACTTTTACAATCGGCGTATTTGTATTAACTTCGTATGGTCATATTAATGTTTCCTACTCCAGGCTAATCAGGTATTGCAGTCTTCGATATTATGTCCATTCTTCGTTGTAACTGTTCACTTTGATGAAGGTTGAGTCCAACAATATCTCCAATAATTAAAGTTCATTAACTCGTCATATACTATCAGAATATCACTTCAGTACAAGTTCTCAAGTCAGAATAACTGAGAACAAAGTCAGACAATACTACTTTTTTTTTGAAAAGAAACAATCTCGTAGCGTTCCGTTTGTAGTACTATAACAACCGGTGCTCTCACTCGACTTGATAGCAAGCAAGTCAGCAAGCGACTAACTTTTCCATGATCTAGCATTGTAGACGCATTGAATTTCCTTTTCGCCGCGTTTATAACTCCCTTCCACAATAAATGTTATCTCTGACCGACATATTACTTTGGATTTAACTGTCGTCGTACTGATTTGGAGATTACTAAGATGTTTGATAGCTAATTAAAAATAACCTTTCTTTCTTTCTAGATTTATATAATGACATACTCAGTAATTATTGAAATTGGTGTTCATCAAAACTTCAAGGTGTTATATTATTGTTAAAGTTGTCGTACCTGTCAGGATAACACTGTTCCCTACTTTAAATTATTATGACATTCTTATTTGGGGTTTCGGGTTTCTTGGGGTGTTACATTATACCACACACCAACATTACAAATGGATCGAGTGGTTATCAGAATTTGAAAGTATTTATAACGACTTGCCTCATAGTTCTACAGGATATTCGCCCAGCCAAGTGATGTATGGCAAGGATGATTCTCAAGACTGGCTAAACATCTCAAAGAAAATTTACTTAAATCTCCAACATCAAGCTCACTTACGAAAGGCAAAATTCGATAAAAAATGTGAAGTAGGTAATAACCTATGCTGCTGGAGAAGAAATATTGGCGATAAACCATCCAAAGGCCTCAATAAAGAAAAAGTTGAATAAGAAATAGCAGTATTTATATACTGGACCATACAGAATAATACAAACTGCCCATGAAGGAAGTTATATACTTGCTGACTGTAATTCTGGTGTGATAAAACGTTTATTCCACCACACAAAGATAAAGAAATATTATCAGTATGAAGATACGTACCATTTATGAAGAGAAAGTGAAAGAAAAGAGAATGCAAAGAGTATTTACTAACAGGACACTGATATTAGACTTGAGCCACAGGATGAGCTGCAAGATGTATTATTTTATTCATTATTTTATACATAGTTATGAGGATTATTTTATTCAATTATTATGTATGTGTTATTGCAATTATACCACAATAATATAATTTAAGAAGATAAAAATGATGAAGTTCACAGAATAGATAATTTCTGAAAAGGGAAAGAAGCAGTTAATAGATTTCAGAACAAGAGAAAGCAAGATTAACTAATTTCAAGACGGTTAGTTAAGTTCAAAAGAATGCAACCCTAGAGGCATAAGTATTTTATGTTTATGAATTGTTGAAGGAATTTTATATGTATTAATGGTAGAAAGTATATTTCATGTTTGTGTAATGGGCATGATCAAAGCTAAAGGAAATACGAGAAAGGAATGAAAAGGAAGCTGATGTAACAGTCTAATCGACGTTATAAACCGGAAAAAATAATAAGAAGAAAACCATGAGCTGAAGACAATGAAAGTATGATACAAAGCATTCGGAAATAATTATTTGAATTTCATGATGAACAGATAACCATTATGATAAGGAAAATGAATACAAATCTCATGAAGATACGATGGTAGGAAGATGGAAGGACTATTGTCTAATATAAACTGAGGAAAATTGTGTGACGGAACAAACTTCAATATTGGATGACAATGTATACAACAACAAAAAATGCAGCAAAATAAGCAGAGGTGAACAGTACTCACAATATTCATGATGAAGACGCAAATCTGCACAATAAGCCAAAAATGCATAAGCAAATCTGTAGCATGATTTTATAACAATAAACCAGCACTTGATGGTTAACGAATGAAACATTTTAAACACAGCAGTATATCACGATACACACATCGACGAAAATATTCCGAAGCTGCAGTAAGCAACTTTCAGCCGTGAAACAGACAATAAACGCTGTAATTCAGATTTCAAGGAAATAATCTTTGTTAAACAAATTCTGAAAAACATTCGCTGAATAATTGGAAGAATTGCGCATTCACTTCGTTTTTCTGTTGACAAAACAATATCAAGCGAAGACACAACACATGCTCCAGAGAGAATCGCAAGACACACGGTGGAGAAACAGAGATGATGTTACTAGTTAATATGTTATTCAAACCGACACTTTATGTTGCTTGTTTGAAAAGCAAGAACGAAGAAGATGACCGAGCCGACTATAGCTGTGTATGCGGCTCGTTATAGGTTGTAGTTCTATCCATTTTCTATCAGAACTGGCTGCAATCCCTGCCTTGCGCAGCCAGTTGAAAGGCCTTCTCACCAAATAGTGAAGTGTTGTGTGTGTGTTGTGTAGTGAGTGTGAAGTGCATAGTGTCAAAAAGTGAAATTCGAACATATTCATTGACTTTTGGAGATTCATTTAAACGGGCAATGTCTGTTAGGCCCCCATTTACAATTATTCATGTAAAATTTTATGTAAAGAGTATGTTACAACTTGTGGTATGAATCTTGTGATGGATGAAGTAAGGTATAACAGCACAGTGTACAACCCTAGCATGCTCCAGTGAATCCTGTAATTCTTAGATCTAATCACATTACAGATTCGGGGGCTGTGTAGCGATGCAAGGGGTGCCAAATTTGTTATAAAAGTCAGAAAATTACTCAACGGACAGTATTTTTCAGTACAAGTATTTCGTTCATTCCAAGGAAGTGTAGATTCGTGACGCCATCGTCCAGAAACGAGTTGACTGTAATCTGAATCCGTCTTAGCAAACTAATATTTCTCTGAGACGATAAAATTTTATTGATTATGAAGTACAAGTTCTTGAAGTTTATTCAGAATCAGAAATGTTTATTTAATAATTACATGCCATAATTTATCTGTTTAATATAAATGTGTTTTGAATTTAGTATGCATACAAAAAGTGTGAATTTATGTGTGGCTTTTACTCTGAGATGAGTTATCACTTAGAGCGCAAAAAAAGTGCACGTGTACAGCTCACTGACCTATGTGATGAATTTTATTTTATGATCTTGACCTGAATGGAGAGTAAATCCAGTTTCATTTAAACTTTACGTGAGATAGGCACATCACGTTATTACAAAAGAGTCGTTCAGGCTATTAAGGAAAACTGAAACCTGTGCACACGATTTGAAATTCGTTACATGCCAGTACATGATCGAGCTGCCCAGTACATCGTGTACAATAGTTGCAAATGCGTTTGGACTTAATGCAAGAAGTTGGAAATTACTTTTGAGACAAGTGCTGATTTTGACAAAAATGAACAGAAAGTTTATTCAAATTATTGAGGTCCAGTTTTAATTGAGACACGTATCACCTTGTTGATTACATTGCGTAGCATCACTGTAAAGCAACTTAATTAATTCATTACAATGATTTGCGACGTAGTATGGCCCATTACACATACAAAATGTTACACGAAGTTTGCTGCCCATATGAGTGTATGAGAGTATTTTTCTTTCCATAAACGCAATAACCCGGCAGTTTCAGAGGTTAAATTATTAACTGTTATGTAACGTCACTGATTGTCCTACACCACTAAGAAACATGTTGTATCGTGTCCCTTCACAAGAGATCTCAAGAAGCTGGGATAAACAAGAAGAAGAAGAAGGAGACTAAAAACGAGGCATCGGTATAAGAGGATATATACAGAGATGAAAACTTTAATACATATTACATAAAATATAAAAAGTATTTGTGCGAATAAACTACAGGCAACCAAACAATTGAAGACAGAAACTTCCATAAGTAGTGCTGACAACAAAATTGAGCCTAAATTATACACACACAGGAATCTAGCAAAATCCCATTTATCGCCAGTAAAAAAAAAAAAAATTCTGGGTACAGTAAGTAATATTAATCATTTATTAATCCCCCACTATGTTGCTAACTCCAATGACAAGAAGAAGAAACACTACAGATAATAAAAAATCAAGAACAAACAATATTGAGTGGAACTGATGGAGTGTCATCTACAGAAATTTACTATTGAGGAAAGTTTTGGCCGAATTTAAATAACTTATAAATAAAAGAGGCCAATCACTGAATATCAAAGGCACTGAGTTGTCAAAAGGCACACAAATAAAAAAAAAATGCTAATTTTCAGAAGAAATCCTTCAAGAACCTACAGTGCAAATACCCACCCATCCACCCACCCACCCTCCTGCCCACCATTCAACACACACACACACACACACACACACACACACACACACACACACACACACACACACACACACACCCACACACACACACACCTGTGACCCTACATTGTGCCAGCCAGACACACAATACCGGGACAGCAGTTCAGCAAATGGACTAGTGGGATGGGGTAGGCAGAGAGAGTGACAGGAAGTAAGAAGAGGGGTTGTGCATAGGTAGCTAGCAGCTCAAAGAGAGGAAGCTGTTTAGCTGGCTAGGTTTTTGGGAGGGAGGGGAGACAGGAGCATGAGCTGGGCAAGTGATCTGCAGGTATGGAGCAGGTGAAGTGCAGTGCACAACGGTAATGATGTGGAATGGGAGGAGGTGAGAGGGCAGAGGAAGGGGCAATTGTTGGGTAGAGGGTGTCGTAGGAGCGTGTTTGCACAGATTGAGGCCATGAGGGTTACAAGAGTGGAGGATGAGTTATATGGAAAACTCCCATGTATGTAGTTTGGCAAAGCTAGTGTTGGAAAGAAGGCTCTTGATGGCATAGGTAGTGAAGCAGCATGTAATGCCACTGGGTCAACTTTGCTCTTGGTCATTGTTTAGCAGTCGCCATTCATTCTGATAGACAGGTGGTTGACTGTCATGCAGTGAACGCAGCAGAGTTGGTATATGACATGGCTGCTTTTTCAGGTGGCCCTGCCTCTGTTGGGATAGGCTAAGTCTGTGACAGGACTGCAGCAGAAAGTGCTGG
Source organism: Schistocerca piceifrons (assembly GCF_021461385.2). Lineage (NCBI taxonomy): Eukaryota > Metazoa > Arthropoda > Insecta > Orthoptera > Acrididae > Schistocerca > Schistocerca piceifrons. The sequence goes on from NC_060146.1 coordinate 138,564,322, forward strand.
GTAAATGAACTGGGCAGGTCTCGCACCTGTGCCTGTCTCAGGCTTATGGCCTCGTGGCAAGTCGTTTTGAGTGGGTGTGGCATAGGGGTAGATCAGGGTTTTGTGTAGGTGCGTCGGCGATGAAATACTGCTTTAAGAGGGGTGGGAGGGATCTTGAGTGGGACAGCCCGTATTTCTGGGTGTGAAGATAGATAGTCAAAGCCCTGGTGAAAGACATGGTTTAGTTGCTCCAGCCTAGGGTGATACTGGATGACAAAGGGGGTAGACTCCTTCGTAGCTGGCCCTTCGTGTTGGTGTGAGGATTAGGGCTCTGTGAGGATATGACATATGAAATCTGTTTGCAGACTAGGGCTGGGTGAGAATGCATGAATCTTTGGCCCTAATGAGACCTTTAGCATAGCGGTCATGGGAATTCTCGCCACTACAGACATGCCTTCCACCAGGCAGCGTAGCAGCGATTTTTGATGTGTACAGGGATATATTTGTCAAAATACAGGTAATGTTACTAGGTTGTATGGACATAGGTGTGGATGCACTCATCAGGATGTTGGCACTTTTGGATGAGGAAGTCCAAGTGAAGCAGATCATTGACAAGCTGTTGAGGTTATGGAGGAATGGGAATAGGGTGCCTTGACCTTAAGTCCAGATAATGAATACATCATCAGTAAATCTGAACCGACAAAGGGCGTTGGGATGCTAAGAAGGTTTCCTCTAGATGGCTCATAAACAGTTAGCAAATGAGGGTGGCTGTCCTTGTCTGTGACATGGAATTGTTTATTACTCTACTCTAGTCCACTCGCCAAACTGTGATCCTGGCATTGTCTAGCTGGCACATAGTGAGGGCACAGATGTGTGTACAAATATGTGTGTATGTATTTGTAACCTATCTTCTCAAAGCATTTCTTCCAAAAACTATCAAGTTTTCGTTTTCTTTTGTTCATGCCTGTCAACGACTCAACCTTCCATCTATTCAGCGGGGGTTTCCTGTACTTCGAAATTATAGGAATTAAATATTATATGCTGGAGCTCAAAAACCATGTTGCACAACTAATCAACACATCATTCTCAGAACAAAGGTTTCCTGACTGCTCCAAAACCACACTGATAAACCACTATACGAAAGGGGTAATAATATGAACCATAAAATTATAGACCCATGACACTAATATCAAAATCCAACGTGGAATAAATAATGCTAACCAAAGGTAACTCGAAATAAATTTGTATATTAAAATTGCCAAAACACTTTTTAAAAAAATTTCAAACTGACAAACAAACGCAACGAAGACATAAACAATAAACGCAAATGTTGCAGTGATGAGTGCATAGCAGATAACTCCACATATCCAGAATTCCTTATGATAATAATTACGAAAATGTAAATAGGATTAAGTACATAGAATATATAAGTCAAAGACTGAGTTGACCTTTCCATCCTGCACAAATTCAGCTGCATAAAAGACACGACATAACGAAAATGACATACTTTGCGACAGTTACAGCATAATTTTGTGGGTAGGTGCCTCTAAAACAAAGTAACTATTCAAACTGCAAGACGTAGTGTGAGAATTATAACGAACAATAAATGGAAACAGTCGTGTAGGCAAGTATTCAAAGCACTTAAAGTACTAACAGAACTAAGCAGACATCTATATGAAGTTTTACATTAGAAAAAATTCTCATCTGCTGCTAATGCTCAAGACATTGAGACACGACAGAACGGCGACACAACGAAAAGAATTTCTCCTGTGAGCTCAGACACATCAATGCCATCCAATACAGGACCAAAAAACTTATCCACACTCCCTTCAAACTCAAGACATAAACAACAAAATGATTTTGAAATTATTTGTTATGTAAATAAAAAACGCTTTTTCTTGCTGGAACGTATTTTATTTGTTTCTGACGCGTTTCGCCTTTTACTTTAAGGCATTCTCAGTGGAATCTAGCATGATACAGTTTTCCTTTCATATGCGAGATTTGTAGATTATAAAACATTTCATGTCTTATTATTTACGTAAATAAGTGATTACTTACAGTTTTTGCTTCTCCTCTCATCTGGTCAAATGCAGGAGATCGCACTATAACTTCACTTATGAAACGTAGCACGTTTTCACGTTACGAAATTTTTCGTCACAACTTTAATATTCTTTGCACTAATTGCGCTGGAGCGCTACTAATCTTTCGCCAGTAGCTGTAGATATTTTATCGAAAACTGTGTTTTAAAGTCATAATCTCTCTCTCTCTCTCTCTCTCTCTCTCTCTCTCTCTCTCTCTCTCTGTGTGTGTGTGTGTGTGTGTGTGTGTGTGTGTGGATGTGTGACAGGGCGAGTTGTAGAAATTTGAATGTGAATATAATCGCTAGTTAAAAGTGATGGTCTTCGGCTACTTTGTATTTTAGTTTAAATGTTTTCTGGAGGGATTAATGTAAGAGTGAGGAGAAAGGGGTTGGGTGGCATTAATCATCTGTTACAGCGTAATTCCACTATTTTATCTGTTAATATAACCAGAGAGTTTATGTTAGCCTATGTATATCTGACCGTCAAACAATGTTTTCTTTTCTGCTTTGGTTTTTCATATGTGGTAATTTTTTGCAAGGGAGAAGGTATTTTTCATTGCTTATTCAAATTATTTTGATGTCTCCTTCTCTAGAGGTTGGTTTGTGCCTGTGTTCCCTTAGGTCTTCTGCAAATGTGGAGTGGTTGGTCTCATACTTAGAGGCTCATATGTGTTCTTTGTATCTGGCATCAAACTTTCTCCTTGTTTGTCCTACATGTCTTCCATCACATGTGTTACACATTAACTTATATATATACTTATTTTTTGGCATATGCCTATGTCTTTTGCCCATATTGGGGTGTAATTTTGCATAGAACTGTCCTTTTTATATGCTATGTTTATACACACTCCTGATAATTTGGTGATTTTATGTGTGAGTTTGTGTTTCTATATCATTGTGTACCATCTTGTGTCTCCTCTTATACTTTCCTGATTATTCTGTGTAGTTGTTATGGTACTGAGTGTTTGTGATTGTTTTTGGTTCATTGAGTTTTTGTTTGCAATTCTGTAATTTGTTTTTATTTTGTTTTAAATTTTGTTGTTTAGCTTTGTAACCATGTTAGTATTGTAACCAGTGTTTCTGACTGGGCATTATTATGTCAAGCTCTTTTTTGCAGTTTTCTTTGTTGAGTGACACTGTGTGGATGATAATGTCCGTTGCTGTGGGTATACAGTAAATTTTAAACATATGATTATCGTTTTGTTTCTTGATAGTCGTATCTGGAAAGCTAATTTGGTTATTCTGATGTCTTTCAGTTGTAAATTTTATATTTTCAGGTACCTTGTCGATGTCAGTATGCAGTTTTTAAATTTTTAAAAGGGTGGTTCATTTATTAGGCAGAGGAGTCACTCATATATCTGAACCTGTATACTTGTATACTTTTCCTTATATTTTTGTGAAAATGATCTGTTGAGTGTGTGGTGTCACCGCCAGACACCACACTTGCTAGTTGGTAGTCTTTAAATCGGCCGCGGTATACGTCGGACCCGCGTGTCGCCACTATCAGTGATTGCAGACCGAGCGCCGCCACACGGCAGGTCTAGTCTAGAGAGACTCCCTAGCACTCGCCCCAGTTGTACAGCCGACTTTGCTAGCTATGGTTCACTGACTACATACGCGCTCATTTGCAGAGACGACAGTTTGGCGTAGCCTTCAGCTACGTCATTTGCTAGGACCTAGCAAGGCGTCATATTCAGTTAATATGAATGTGTTCTGAGCAGATAATATTGTGAATCGTGTACCGTCAAGAGCGACGTTCATCATTAATGGATTAAAGTTAAGTATTAAACTAATTACTCCCTCTTTCTGAATTCTAATTCCTTGTCATGTTCCAAACCTCACGTCAGTATAGTCCTTCCCTCCTCACGCCAGACCACATGAGCTAAAACGCGTGCATTTCGACCTCCACTAGTAACACGGTGTTGGCTCTTCTGCCAACATAACATTGGCGATGAGTGTAAAAACGGTTTTCTTATCTATACTGCTCTGATTTAATTGTGTAATGGTTTCGCCACAGTCTCCAGACGTACTGTCCGAATTTTATCGCTTACAGAATCAGCAGATGCAGGCGTTACTGGATGCCCTTGGACAGCTCGTCCAGGGTCAACATGCAATGCAAAACGATGTGGCAGCCGCCGCTCCACTGCTAACGCAGCCACAACACACAGTTGCACCGACCTTCTGACCTTTTGATGCTGCACTGGAAAGCTGGACAGAGTGCTCACGCCAATTTGGATTCCATCTCGCAGCCTACAGAATTCAAGGTAACGAGTGGCAGCGTTTTCTATTGTCGTCTGTCAGTGTGCAAACCTACCATGTGATAGTCAAATAATTTCCCTGACGTGATGTAGCAACACTGTCATATGAAGAAATTTTGTCTGTGTTAGATGCATATTTCAAACAATCAGTCAATGTACTTGTGAAACGGTATACCTTCTTTCGTACAAAACGTACGGCAGGTCAGACTAATTGGGAGTGGGTTGCAACTGTGCAAGGCCTTACTAGGGATTGTGCTTTTGAGTGTCAGTGTGGACTCCCGTATTCAGATACTATGGTATGTGATGCAATTGCACAGAACGTTTCTGATGTTCGTATAAGGGAACAGATTTTGGAAGTTGTCAATCCTTCCCTTAAACAAGTGATGGACATATTGGATCGGCAGGACACACTTGACTGTGCTCAGGCGTCATTTGAAACTTCGCCAGCCGTGTGTCAGGTTAATTGGCCCGCCGGGCGAGCTGCATGGAGCAGTAAACAGCCCTCGCACCTGGCCGCGCTGCTGCCACCAGGCTCTCAGCCACGTGTGTCGCGCCGGCAAGCAAATGCAGTGCTCAGATCATGCCCACGGTGCGCTACTACACATTCGCGTGAGAATTGCTCGTGACGCCAAGCTATTTGCTTTTATTGTAATAAAAAAAGAACATGTTCAAAGTGTTTGCCAGAAAAAGCTCAATTTGGAAACTCAAAACCATTCAAGGCTCTTTGCTTCGCGCCGGAATTGGTAGCGAACCAAAGATACTCAGGCTCGCGAAACTTCGCCCATGGAAATTCATGTCGTTCATTCCACTCCGCCCAGTGCCACTCTCTCTAACAGTGACTGTGTTCGTCCCACAAATAGTGTGCGTCGACATCGCCGGAACTCCCATCAAGTCGCAAGTGATTTTGTACCAGTGTCAGTTCACGTTGCACGGAACAGTCGCTCTTGTTGTCAGCAGGAAAATAAACTTTTTGTAGACTTGGACATTAACGGCAAAGTGATACCATTCCAGCTCGATACTGGAGCTGCAGTTTCACTGATCAATCAAGACACTTACAAACTGCTGGGCACACCTCCGTTGCGTGCTGCAAGTATTACGTTAACTAGCTATTCAGGTCAAGAGATCCCCGTGTTAGGACAGTGCAGCCTTCTTGCAACATACAAAGGACAAACAAAACTTGTGTCATTTTACATCCTTCGTTCTTCTTCTGCAGTGAACTTGTTTTGTTTCGATTCATTTCAGTTGTTTAACTTGTCTATAGTAAATCAGGTTCTATCAGTGAACCAGACTGTGACTTCCGACAGTGTTTCTCGTCTGTGTGAAGAATTTGCAGACATTTTTGCACCGGGCCTCGGTTGCACTAAAAACTATAAAGCACATTTGAAACTGAAAGTAAATGCGCAACCGACATTTTTCAAAGCGCGCAATGTTCCCCATGCATTGTATGATGAGATTGCAAAAACATTACACGATTTGGAATCACAAGGTGTAATTGAACGTGTGCAGGCTTCTCTCTGGGCTTCAGCCTTAGTAATTTTGCCAAAACCTTCGGGAAAATTGAGACTTTGTGTGGACTTCAAGGCAACAGTGAATCCACAACTAGTGATTGCTACTTTTCCTTTACCCCGCCCGGAAGATCTTTTTGACAATCTGTGCTGAGGCAGATATTTTTCGAAGTTGGACCTAGCAGATGTGTACTTGCAAATACCAGTGGATAAAGAGTCCCAGCGCGTTTTGGTGGTTAACACGCATCATGGTTTGTATCAATTCAAACGACTGCCATTCGGGTGTGCATCCGCCCCTGCATTGTTTCAGCAATATCTACAAACTGTTTGTGCGTCGGTCCCTACTATCTGGACGATATTGTGATCTCCGGAAAGACAGAAGAAGAACATTTAGCCAATCTCAGAACATTATTTCAGGTCTTGTGACATAATGGTCTTCGCTTACTGAAGGACAAATGTGTGTTTTTTGCTAGTGACTTGCCATACCTGGGACATGAACTCAATGCCCAAGGAATACATCCCAGTCCCACGCACCTCCGTGCCATACAAGACTTGCCTTCGCTGCAGAATTTGAAGCAGCTACAGAGTGTGCTGGGAAAAATCGACTATTATCACAGATATGTGTCGCATGCCTCTTCCATTTGAGCTCCCCTTCATCGCTTATGCCGTAAAGGTGTTCCGTTCGTCTGGACGACGGAATGCGAACGCGCCTTTCACCGGTTGAAATCGGCGTTGCTTTCCAATACTTGCCATACGCCAGTCGATCCCCAGAAGCCCATTTTATTGATGGTGCATGCATCACAATTTGGGATCGGTGCTGTACTTGCACACATAGATGGCTCGCACGATCGCCCTATTGCATTTGCGTCCAAATTGCTCTCGTCTGCGCAAAGAAATTATTCACAGATCGAGAAAGAAGCATTGGCTCTCGTATTTAGTGTTACGAAGTTTCATGACTTCTTGTATGGTAGTCACTTTACCATAATCACAGACCACAAACCTTTGATATCGATTTTTCATGCAACAAGCCTGTACCTTCACGTACAGCGCAGAAATTCATTCGCTGGTCTATTTTCCTCTCGCAGTATCGCTACTATATCTTGTATCGCTCCACTGCTAAGCACGGAAACGCCGATGTGTTGTCCCTTTTGCCTGTTGCTGAGGATAGAGCATTCGATTCTTCCGAACTTGCTTGCATGTTCATTGATCGGAAACCGATGATGTGGTCAAATCGTTTCTGATTGATTTTCATCGTATAGCTACAGCCACAACTGCCGACCACGTCCTTGCTACCGTTCTGCGTTTTGTTGCTATGCAATGGCCCTTGTCAAAGTCACGGATCGGGGACTCGTTGGTTCGCCGATATTTTGCTCACAACGAGAGACTTTTTGTTTGACGTGATGTTTTGCTGTTGAGTTCTGATAATGATCAGTCCATGGTCGTGGTACCACGTTCGTTATAGTCCTCTCTCTTAAAGCTTCTCCACCAAGGACATTGGGGTATAGTGAGAATGAAACAACTTGCTCGTCAGCACTGTACTTGGTTCGGGATCGATGTCGCGATTACGAATATGTGCTCTTCTTGCATGGTGTGTGCCGAACAACAATCAGCACCACCGCGGAAATTCTTTGCATGGCCAAAAGCCACTTTCCTTTGGCAACGCTTACACATCGATTTTGCTGGTCCATTCTGGAATGCTCGATGGTTGGTTGTGATAGATTCATTCAGTAATTTTGCTTTTGTTGTCCGGTTGTCTTCCACGACTTGATCTGCCACCATCCAAGCGTTATCTGATATCTTTTGCATTTAAGGTCTTTCACAGACAATTGTTTCCGACAATGGCCCACAATTCATGTCCACAGAATTTCAGTCATTCTGCAAGGCCAATGGTATTCAACATCTGACGTCCGTGCCGTTTTCGCCACAGTCCAACTGTGCCGCTGAACGATTGGTCAGGACTTTCAAGTCACAGATGTTGAAGTTGAAAGAGTCGCATTCTCGGGAGGACGCGTTATTGCTCTTTTTGTCCTCGTATCGCTCTCAGCCCCGAGATGGTCGCTCGCCGGCTGAGTTGCTCCACGGTCATTGTCATCGAACCTTGCTGTCTTTGCTACATCCGCTGCATCAGGTTCTTGTGCAGCAGCAGACACCTGCTTTTGCCCCATGCGATGTCGTCTACTACTGCCACTATCGAGGTTCACGGCGTTGGCTCAAAGGGCGCATTCTTCGCTGCCTCGGACACTCTATGTGCCTGGTTTTGGGGGCTTCTGGTGAGGTGCGCCGGCATCTCAATCAGCTGCGCCTCTGGCGTCACACGGGATCTGCCACTCGCTGTCTGGTTTCAGCGATGGTGCCGTCCGGTGAGCGCCCTGGGGACCCATCTACTGGCTCGCCTCAGCCCCAGGTGTTACCGACGTTGCCTTCCATTTTGCCCCATGGCGACGCGTCGCCGCCACCGCCTATTCTCCCGCCGGCGACGCCCGCAGTGGACGCGTCGCTGCAGCCTCCGGGCGCCCCCCTGGGTCACGCGCCGCCGATCGCTCCCCATGACCAGTTGTCCTCCGACATGGAACTCTCACCCGCTGCGGACCATATGTCGTCTTCGCTCGTCGGGTGCCCCGGCCCGATGGAGGTCGACCCTTCGGCCCCTCCTGTCTCTATACGGGCGCATACACCGCATTTTGCCATGCACCCTGGAGTAGGTTTTCAGAGTTCCCTAGCTCCCCGCGGTCCAAATGGCAGGGTGTGGGTGGCACAGCCTCACCTGTTGTTAGGTTCCCCATCTCGTCACATACGTCAACATGGGGTCCTCCCCACAGTGGGCGGAGGCCTTATACCACAACCGTCCGCCGATTTGCGGGAGAGGAATGTGGTGTCACTGCCACACACCACACTTGCTAGTTGGTAGCCTTTAAATCGGCCGCGGTCCGTTAGTATACGTCGGACCTGCGTGTCGCCACTATCAGTGATTGCAGACTGAGCACCACCACATGGCAGGTCCAGTCTAGAGAGACTCCCTAGCACTCGTCCCAGTTGTACAGCCAACTTTGTTAGCTATGGTTCACTGACTACATACGCTCTCATTTGCAGAGACAACAGTTGAGCATAGCCTTCAGCTACGTCATTTGCTATGACCTAGCAAGGCGCCATATTCAGTTACTATGAATGTGTTCTGAACAGATAACATTGTGAATCATGTACCGTCAAGAGCGACGTTCATCATTAATGGATTAAAGTCAAATATCAAACTAATTACGTCCGCTTTCTGAATTATAATTCCTTGTCATGTTCCAGACCTCACGTCAGTATAGTCCTTCCCTCCTCACGCCAGACCGCATGAGCTAAAACGCGTTCATTTCGGCCTCCACAAGTAACACGGTGTTGGCTCTTCTGCCAACACAACAAAATGTTTACAAATACATATTTGAAAGACTCCTGAAACTGAGGATCCAATTGGTAACCCATCTTCTTGTAACTAAAATTTATTATTGAATTGGAAGTACTTTTATTCTGTTAGGAGCTTTATTAATGTGATCATTTTATTGGTCTGTTTATCTGGAAGTTGTCTACATATTATCATTTATTTTATCCATGATGTCTACTGTTTTTGGTACTGGAATGATGAAATTCGTGCTTTCTATATAAAATAAGAGCAGTGTCCTGTGTCTGGAGCTTTTATATCTTTTACTTGGCGTATTAGCTGTAGTGTTTTCAATGTTTCTAACTTCTTGTACTTTCAAGCTTTCAGACAGTTATTTTAACATGTATCCTGCATACTTGTAAGTGGTGTATTTTCTGAAATCCACTGTCATTCTCACTGGGACATTCGAGTTGTGGTTCTTTGGTTGGCTTCAGAGGACAGGCACTGTGGGATTATTCTGTGTCAGCTTTCTTTATTTTTCATAATGGAGTATGATGTCTATATTTTTGGAGCAGTTAGTACTTTTGTATGGAATCTGTTTGTTGGAGCCAATTGTAATTTTGTAATGTTATTTTGTGCAATGAATTCTTTATTTATGTGTATTGTCCTTTGTCTACAAGTACTACTGTGTTCCACTCATCTTCATTGGGAATAATGACATTTCCTAAGTTAGCTGAGTGTTATGGATTGATTATTATTTGGTGGATTTATTTTTTTAATCGTTCTCTAGTGAACCCAATGTTGACACTGCTGTTTTCTCTCCTCCTATCTTCCGTTATCAATTTACTTTCTACTTCAATAATTATATTCTCCATGTACTTCTCACTTATTTTCGAGTTTACATTGTATTTTAATCCTTTCTCCAACAGATGTCTTTCTTTACTCTTTATTTCTGTGTCCATAAGGTTCACTATACTTAGGTAGAATTTGTGTGTGTTTTTGTTGGTTGTGTTTAGAGTTATTGAACTGCGATTTGAGTTTTTTTTAAGTGGATTAATCTTTCTTCTAAGAACTATTTGTATTCTTTTCATAGTAGTTTTTTGTGACTTTTGATCTTTCAAAAACTCACTCACAATTTTTTATATAAAACTGCTTTTATAGGATGAAGACTTCATGCGCAGTACAGTGCAGTTTAAATTGCATATAATACTATGTACAAAATTTGATGCAGTTTACAGAATGAACGAAATAAGAAAACTCTCAAACCATTTGGACATATGTATATGTAACACAGATGATGTAAGCAAAATTGTAAGTGAATATGGAGTAGGCCTAGGATATAGGTTTATATATCTATAATTTACTAAATGTTGTTGTTAGACATAGTAATCTGCCCTTCTTCATGCCTGTCATGCTAATTCGATTTAATCCTTGTCTGTGGATCTAATAAACGTTGAAAATTATAACACAGTCAGAGCAACAGCAGGATTTACTACTGTCAAGCATAGTTTGAGGCGGCTCTATATGGTCTACGTGCAACAGTGATATCTTGTCCAGTCTGCAACTGGTTGTGACTCTATTTTGGAGACACATCAGTAGTATATGTGTTCTCCTGTATGAATAAGTGTTTTCCCAGTCTGCACCCAAGTGATAATTTCTTTCGACAATTATTGCAATTGTGTGGTCTTTCTCCAGTGTGCTGCCATGAGCGCTCCTGCAGGCTGCTGCTATTGCTGAATGTCTTATGTCCCTCAGCACAGCTTTAAGGATGTTCACTAGAGTGGAGTCTCAAATGCTGCTTCAAATTACTACTTTTCGTGAATGTTTTGCCACAAACACTACAACTGTAGGGGTGATCGCCAGTATGCAATTGCAAGTGCTGCTTCAGATGACCACTTTGCGTGAATGTCTTGTGACAAACGTAACAACTATAGGGGTGTTCACCAGTGTGCAGCAGTGAATGCGTCGTCAGCTGGCTATTTGATATGAATGTCTTGTTGCAAATGTCACAGCTATAAGGGAGTTCGCCAGTATGCAGCTGGGAATGCCTCTTCAGACTGCTACTTGTTCTGAATGTCTTGTTACAAACACCACAGCTGAAGAGGCGTTCGCCAGAGTGCAACAGTGAATGTTGCTTCAAATGACATCTTTGAGTGAATGCCTTGTTGCAAACGTCGCAACTATAGGGACGATTGCCAGTATGCAGCTGTGAATGTATATTCAGGTGGCTCTTAGCTATGAATGTTTTGTTACACACGCTACAGCTGTAAGGCCGGTTACCACTATGCAGCTGTAAATGCGTCTTCAGGTTACTGTTTGTTATGAATGTCTTACTGCAGATCCCACAGTAGTAGGGGCGTTCGCCAGTGTGTACCAATGAATGCCGATTTAGATGACCTTTTTGCCTGAATGTCTTGTTGCAAACGCCACAAGTGTGGAGTCGATCAGCGATATGAAGCTGTGAATGCAACTTCAGGTGGTTATTTGTTACGAATGTCTTGTCGCAAACGCTACAGCTGTATGGGCGTTCGTCAGTATGCAGCTGTGAATGCGTTTTCAGTTGGCTGTTAGTTATGAATGTCTTCTTACAAATGCTGCAGCTGTACGGCCGGTCTCCAGTGTGCAGTTTTAAATGCTGCTTCAAGTTATTATTTTGAGTGAATGTCTTGTGGCAAATGTGACAGCTGTAGGGTCGTTCACCAGTGTGCAATCGCATGTGCTTCTTCACGCCAGCACTTGAAGTAAACGTTTTGTGACACACGTAGCAGGAACGCAGAGATTCATGTCTCACTGTGTGTTTGTGATCCTTAAGTTCCTGCAACAGTGCAAACGTCTTTTTGCAGGTGGTACACGTGTGTACCTGAACTCTTGTAGCGTGGTCATCCACTGTGCCATCAGGGCTAGTACTGCAGAAAAACAGAAAAAAAGTTGGGTCTGAACGTTTTGTCATAATAGTACACAAATGGAAGTGAAAAATTATATTAACATATAGTAGATCGCCATGTGTCTCAAAAGAACCTCTTGAATGGGCGAGGTATGGAATAGACAAATTATGAATTAAGATCGCACAGCCTCAAAATAAAAATGTCGTTTTAACCTTTTTCAGGAGGCAACAGAGAGACTCTTCATATCATGCACAAAATTTTGGAGATTTGACTCGGAGTATTCACAGAAGCTAAATATAAGAAAACCCACTGACTGAAACGTTACTACAAAGTGAAACTTCAAGAAAACCCAACTCACAATCGTTGTTCCAGCAGATGTAAGGAGTTACCTGGTAGGAACCAAAGATCTCTATTGCATACTTTGTCATCTTTTATGTCTACATGTACATTCCACAAGCTGCACTATAGGGTGTGACAGATACTTAACTCCAGGCATCCCCTTTTGTGTAGCTCACTGATGTGCAGGGACATGTTAGAGTATTTTTACATAGGGATGGACTATGTAACAGATGTTGCACTGAGAGGAAACTTTGTAGACAATGCAGATGCCTTAAGAAAACTATTTACATGACAACAGGTGGTCAGAAAATGGTCTACCTAGGAGCTATCTCAAATTTCACAGAGGTGACATTTTCAAATGGAAGTGGAGAGTTACGATACCCATCAGCGCATCACCCCACTGTTTCTTAAAACATGTAGTTATACTTTTGTGTTATGTACATCTGCATTACTACATTTAATTGTTCATCAGTTGGTACATTCCTCTACACATTATCAACAAGTAATGAAATTATGAATTAGGCAATACTACTAATACACAGTTATTTTTATAGTATCAGTAGCAGTATTTATTTAATTTTAGTAAAATATGTATTTATTTCCACTGTTCCCAGCAGCCACAAGGACCAATATAATAGTGATCCAAATTGTTTCCTTTTGCAAGGTACTCCATTATATGAAATCTAAACTAACCCAAAATACATATCTTGATTAACAACTTTGACAAACTGTCTCCCAAACTAATTACTACTAAATAAATTATATAATGTAGTAATTAATACAGTCACAGAATGATTACTGGCTACCTTCAAGCTTTAATCTTCATTCCAGGTGTGTAACTACACTACTTTTGAACACAGATGACTTTATGTGTTGGCAGATTATATGATATTCAAGCTTGTATCAGCCTATTTCTTTCCTTACGCTGTGGTAAAAATAGGTCCAGTATTTCTAAGTTTCCTTTATTTGTATGTATACAAAACAAAAATATTGCTTGCAATGATTTTCTTCTCTCTAAGCCAACTTGTGTTTACATAGAACACTCAAATAGTGCATAATTTGAAATTTCTTCTAGTGCCCACGTTCACTGGCCCATATCAGTCACTTCCCAATATAAAGAATATAGGGTCTAATGCTAATGGAAAAAGAATTATTTCCAGTGTTGACTGAAGTTACCTTATTTCAATATTGCTTGATTGTTAGGTAACACATTGTCGTTCACTTGCTGAATGCCTCAACACAGTTTTACAATTACATTTATTATTCTAGGTTTTATTAAATATTTTCTGACCTTAGGTAATATTGCCAAACAGATTTTCATGGAGCAGACACATGCACCTTCAGTATCATGATACCTGAATTATCCACTACATGACCTTTTTGTCTCTTGTTTGTTTAATAAGATTTGTTTTTGCTGTCTTGTTGTTGGAATTGCTTTGCATTGCTTTGTGCTGCAAATCTGCAATTTGCAGCACAGTTGTTTTCCCTTCCCACCCAATGGCAAGGCCAGCACAGTTCCATAGTCTCCTCTACCGCTGGGAGCAGGTATGTAGCCAAGTTTGGCAGACACAGCGACATGTCAAGGTTCGTTGTAGCAGTGTGGCAAGACAGTGGGCAGTTTGAAGAAGTATATGTGAGCCAGTGGTTGTGAGCTGCAGCCTGCAGTGCCAGACCCAGGCGTGGCGACTGGATGAACATTTTGTTAATGTGTAATTGTAGATTGTATCTGCCTGTCAGTGTTGTCTGTGTGGCGTTTCTTTTAGGTGTCAGCATTCGGTTGGGAGCCATTGTATTCTGCTGTGGATATGTGTGACATTACTGTAGGTCATTACTCGTGGCCCCTTAGTGTAAGATTATATCAGTGTGGCGTAATACTGATTTTTGTGCTCCTTTGAAAGTTTTGTATTGCTTCAGGAAGAGAATATTGTATTGACTCTTATTGTTATTGTATCAGTTTTAAAGATAACTTTTTAAACTGAGCACTAATTCTGGGATTGTGATTTGGTACTACTGGCTATTTGTAGAATTATTGATAGTGTTAGACCAGCGGAAAATTACTCCAAGCAGAGCACAAGAAAGGTGGATATGCTCCCATTTAAAAGACTGACTGAAAAATGGGGTACCAGCTGCCTCATTTTACCTTCCTGAGTATCTCTCAAAATTTTCCAAAAATTATGGCATGCGAACATATTTGCGCTCTTTTTAACATGCAACTCACATCTCACTCCTCCAACTGTAACCGCTCACGCCCACTATTTCATCATTGTAAGTCGCTCATACCCATCCACCACCACCTGCTAATTCTCACTCAGTCATTCAAAGCAACTCATTGCTGTCATCTCTTTGTCTCTCTATATCACTGTCTCCTGTCTCACAGCCACAGTCTCCTTCGTTCTGTCCTGCTATTACTGTCTCCTCTCACTGTCACTGTCTCCCTCTTGCTCTCTATTACTGTTACTATCTCATTCATTCCTTCCTGCTGCTGCTGTCTCTTCTCGCTGTCACTGTCCCTCTCTTCCTCGTGGCCATTTTCATAGACTCTGTCTCTCATTATCACTGGATCTCACCCACCTCCACTTTCTCTCTCTCTCTCTCTCTCTCTCTCTCTCTCTCTCTCTTTATTCCCCTCCCACTGCAATTGTCTCCTTCCCTCTTTTCCTAGCACTTTTCTATCACTGTCAACTACGTTGCACTGATACTGTATCCATCTCTTTCTCTCATAATGCTACTGTCTCCATCGTTCTTTCTGCAGGACAATCATTGTCTATTACCTTTAAGTATTTATTACTTTTTCGTCTATTTCCACTGCCACTGTCTCCTTCTCTCTCAGAATAAAAAAGCGCGAATATATTAGCATTCCAAAAGTTTTGGAAACATTTTTTAAGATGTGTAGGAAGGTAGAACGAGGCAGCTGGTACCCCACTATTCAGAGTGTTTTAAACAGGAGCATATTCCCGTTTTTTTTTGGCTCTGATAGGAGCATTTTTTCACTGGTTCCCTTCTTTATATGAGTGTATGTCACACATATAAAAAGAACTTCATGGGTTAGTAAAGTTTTTATAGTTTATTTATGTGAAATTTAAATAACGCAAACTAATTTTACATCTTGGACCAGATTTGAAGTGCACAAAAATTTTGCTTGTGCTTTAGTACTACAACATAGGGTACCCAGAACCCTTTTGATGATAACAGAGACACTTTACAACATATTTCTCCATGCTACATCATTTTATAAACTATATATTCGCCACACCGCACTTTACAGGTGCAAGGAGGCTAAATTTGAACCTCTGTATCTCGGAAACAGATAAACATATCACGCAAATTCGAGACCTTAAGAATATATCGTAATAAATGCACCCACTTGCTGTGCAAAGTCATCTTGGAATCAGCGGTTCGGCTTTGGTATTCAAAAATCATGTTTTAGAGATGTTTCTTCATAACGGATAAAGATTACCGAAAACAAGAAGGTGGCACTTCATAACAAATGCCTATATAATAGAACGTTAAATTTGAGCAACTTTCCGTGGTTAGCTATTACTTGGATTTTGTCTCACACTGGATTTTGCATGCGTATTTTACGTGTGTAGATATGTTAACATTGAACCTCTGTATCCCGGAAATTTATGAAGAAATCAATCAAATTTTCAAACTTGTTCGCGATCTGCATCTTAGCAATATATCGTAAAAGTTTCAGGCAGTTGCTGTACACAGCTGTCTTGGAATACGCGGTTCGGTTTTGATTTGAAAAATAGTATAAAAAGCTTTTTTGGATTCCTCTAATAAACCGCCTATGAGCTAATAACATTTTGAAATTCTGTATCTCGGAAGCGAACAAAGATATCAAGAAACTTTTCAGGGTTTTTCGATATCATCATCTTAGAAACATACTGCAAAAATTTTAGAGATTTGCTGTGCAGGGAACTACCCATGAACTAATAAAGGTTTTTGAAAGCGGAAAAATTGCACATCTAGATAAATGACTAGAGAACATATCGTTAAAATTTGAGCAATTTGCTGAGGGTATTTATTATTTAGATTCCGCCTCATGCCGGAATTTACGAACATAATTTACGTTTAGAAGTAGGGTGACTTCGAACATATGTATCTCGGAAATGGATAAAGATATCAAGAACATTTTCAAGTCTTTTCGAGATCGGGATCTTAGGAATATACAGTAAAAATTTCAGCCATTTTCTGTGTATAGCCGTCTTTGAATCCGCGGCTCGGTTTTTATATGAAAAAAATGATAAAATACTTTTCTAACGAACCGATACTGAACTGATGTTTCCTCTCATCGTATGCCACATTAAATACAAAAAGAATCAAATGATTTACTCCATTCGCCAAAGCTAATGGCAGGAGAAAGTTTGTAATATTCATACTTTGACGCAGTACTGTAGGATTGTGACACTAACACGATTCTTCTGTTAGTTATACAAATGGTCCCCAGCCCAAGAGATTTACGAAACACTTGACCCTACCGATGCGTTTATTGTTAGGATTCAGGTGCACTTCCCCTGGTATCGGGCTGCACGAAAATTGAATGCCCGCCGGAGCAATTGGACCTCGATGGACGATAGAGGGCAGTGTCGCCGCTGCGCAGCACTCGCCTTGTGAGTGCGCCAGCGTCTCGCTTAGTTACTGGCTTTCCGCTTCCGTCTCAGTCTGGATTCTGGCTCGTACTTGACGTTTTGATCGCGTTGTGTCAAAAGTTCGTTGCACTTCGTTGTTGCACAGGTTTTTATTGACTTGCTCCTGTTGTGTCAGGTCCGACGTTCGGTCAGCCCTGTCACTCGACTCCGGCATGGCTTTGAATCGCGTCTGCAGGCGGTCTTCCCGCCTTGCGTCGTCGTCGTTTCTCTCCTGAATTTCTGACTTGTGCACCGGTATCTGGCTACTCGCGGATGTAGCAATTGGCGACAGGGAAAAAGGAAGTGGTTTAGTAGCATGGAAGCTAAACTGGTTGCACTGCTCGAGCAACAGCAGCAGCTGATGTACAGCAGCAGATACAGACGGACTTGCTACAGAAGTCGCTTCAGCTCTTGGCGGACAAACTTCGCGTGCAGGAGGCTGGTGTGCACCAGCCACTAGCGCCCCCTGCGCTCGACACCACATGTCATTTTCCGACGCTTCCTCTTTTCAATGAAGCTACAGAGAACTGGGACACGTATCTGCAACTGAAGCAACATTTCACGGCGTTTTCAATTCACGGATGATTCATCGCAGAGATCGTTCCTCCTGTCTTGGGCGTCGCCGGATATGGTTTTTTCCTCCGAAAATCGGCGCCTCTGTCTGACCCAGTCTCTCTCTCGTTTCAGAAACTATGCGTTCTATTGACTAATTATTATTTCCATGGTACCACGTAGTTGCCTCCAAACTAGAATTTCATCAATATCATAAACAGCCGGGATGTGAAACAACTCGTGGGTCACCGACTTGCAAGGACTCAGCCGAAAAAGTGATTTTACTTGCGCCAATAAAGGCTGTAAAGCTTCCTACACATTACGCTGAGGTTTGCACTACGGCGTTGAAACTGCATAACCCGTCATTAGAAGACATCTTGCGCATCGTTCATTAATTCGAAATTGCCATGAATCAGTAACTCGATCGTCTGCAGGCAGCTACGGTTGTCGAATTTGTCAAATCTAGTGCACAGACCACGCTCCTAGTTGTCACCTGGAAGCCGAATGGGTCTCTTCGCTTGTGTGAGGGTTTCAAAGCCATCATCAGTGCTCAATTTAAGATAGAAATTTATCTTATACCTGGCAAGAAGATCTTCTCACCAAACTGGCTGTGGGGGAATATTTTTCCATGATCGACCTCACTGATGCATACCTTCAGCTACTCTTACATGAGGCCTCTCAAACGTTGTCGTCCTTAACAAGCAGTTTGGATTGCATAAGAGGAAGTGACTCCCCTTTGGAATTTCCCAGCCCCTGCAATATTCCAGCGATTTTTGGAGTAGTTGATACAGCATATTCTAGCTTGCATCAGTCACTTGGTTAACCTTATTGTCATAGGACCCACCCACCACGAACCCTGTTCATCATAACCCTGCTGGACGTGGGCCTGCGTTGTCGTTTGGAGATGTACAGATTTTTTTCTGCAATTAGTGGGGCACTTGGGGCATTTGCTCTCTAAAGAGGAAATCCAGCCTACTAATCAGAACATTTCCGCCATCACTTCATTACCTCGCCTCATGAACTTACCTGAATTACAAGCGTTTATGGGCAAGCCCAACTATTAAGCTAATTCTTACCCCAGGTAGCCCACACTGCACAGTCTCTCAATCAGTTGCATAGAAAGTTGTGACCATTATGTCTGGACCCTTGCCTGTGACCAGCCTTTTGTTAAACTGAAAACAATGCTGGTATCTGCACCTTGCCTTACACTCTTTTCTCCTGATCGCCCACTAATTGTGGCAACCGATGTATCCACCTATGGTATCGGACCAGTCTTGGTACACAGGAATGGCGATGGTTCTGAGCAACATAAGGCATATGCATCCAATACCCTGACACTGGCACAGTGAAAGTATTTCCAGATTGAAAAGGAGGCCTTGGCATTAGTGTCTGGAGTCAATAAATTGCATATCTACCTTTTTCAGACACAGTTCTCTCTAATTACAGATCACAAGCCATTGTTGGCATTATTCAGACTTTGTTCCGACTTCCAAGAATGAACAGCCCAACGCTTCCAGCCCTGGACATTGTAATTCAGTGCCTACAATTACACTATCCAGTACCAGATAACAGCCCAGAATTCTAGTGATGATGCATTGTCCCATCTACCAGCTGGCCTGGATCCTGATTTCGACCAACAGGAGGTCCTCTGCTTACACACTGATGCCAAACGACGACATACATTGGACCATTTTCCCCTTATGGCCACTTGTCTTGCTGCTGCAACAGGTCAGGATCTCACAGCATAGGTCCTTCACTACTTAATCCATGCCTGGTCCCACCATTTGTTGATTGATGACAGAGCTCCACCTTTGGAAACAGCTTTCTCACTGACTCTTGGTTGTGGATGATGTCATTCTTTTAGATATTGAGACAATTGAAATTTGAGTGGTTATTCTGATGGAATTGCACCACAAAGTATTTTGCTCCATCAAGGTCATTGGGGCATGCCCCACATGAAGATGCTGGCATGCTGCCATGTGTACTGGCCCAGGATCAATGGCCACATTGGAAAGATGACCCATAGCTGCACAGCATGTGCCTGGCACCAGGAGGCGCCCCCTCAGTCCTTTCCCTCCCTAGCCTACTCCTTGCCCCCCTTGGGACTGCATCCATTTCGATTTTGCAGGCCTGTTCGTGAGTTCTATGTGGTTGCTCATTGTGGATACTTATGAAGAGTACCCCTATGTTTTACACATGGCATCTACCAGGGCCACCATTACTTATCCCGAGTTTTGGCCATTGAAGGGTAGCCTTGGACACTAGTCTATGACAGTGGCCCACAATTCATGGCCACTCCCTTCAAGGACTTCTGTGCTGCCATGGCATCAAACTCATCTGTAGCCCTTCCATTCCACTTTTTCTCCAATGTTGAAGCTGAATGTCTGGTCCTTACTTTTAAGCAGCAGATGAAAGAGGCTATCAAATCCTCCTTCACTACAGCGGCCCTTACTTTTCTCTTGAGTACTTAGTGCACCACACCAATTAACAATCACAGCCAAGTGGAGCACCTTCATAGTCACCAGCCTCAGGTCATACTACATCTGCTGACACTGTCGCCATCAGATCCTCACTCCCATCCCTCCCAGCAATACACCCCTGGCACAGTGGTGTGGCCACACTACTACAGGAGTGATGAGACGTGGACACTAGCAACAGCAGTGTCCACCTAAGGGCAATGAGTTACATTGGTCCAAACACAGAAGGGGCTTGACCACCGTCACCACTGTCAGCTTTGGCATGGTCTACAAGCATCCCCTCATTAGTCCCCTGGTGCCAATGTGACACAGTGGCCAGAACCCCAGGCAGGTATGAGAGACATCCCATTGCTGCTCCAGCCCTCTCCAATGGAGCAGTGGTTCCCCTTGGTGTGCCCATCTCCAGCGTTGTTGCAGTGGGCATTGCTGACTGTGGTTCCTCCCCACAGCCTTCAGCTGACAGGACTGCACTTCTACCTGTACTTTTGTTCCACCTTTCCACGGCACTGTCCAAGGTGTTTCGACTCACCTAGTGAGTGCACCAGCGTCTCGTCACGTGAATGCACCGGCCAATAGTATCCCTCGCGGCTGGCATAAACACCACTGCACCTTGACCGCTCAGTCTGTCATGTACTTCGTCTAATAGTGTTTGTTACTATCTCCATCATACTACCAAGTACTCGTCGACGACTTTTCTTTGGTATTGGTTTTCCTTCGTCTCGATTTCGGTTGTGGCTCGCAGTTGGTCTGTTGATCTCATTGTTTCGAAAGTTCGTTGCACTTCGTTGTTGCATAGGTTGTTATTGACCTGCTCTTGTTGTTTTGGGTCCACCGTTCAGTCACGCCCGTTCCTCGACCGGTATGGGTTGAGTCTCGTCTGCAGGCAATCTTCCTGCCTTTCGTCCTCATCGTTTCTCTCCTGTTTTCCTGACTTGTGCACCAGTATCTGGGTACTCACGTATATAGCACTTCCTCTACCACACAGTGGTGTAGGTGGTGAAGGTAGGTAGCGCAGCCTATGCCACAACCATAGCCCCTCGCCTACCATATTGTGTGCACATGTACGGTCCAGGTTATTTTGTGCCCTATCATGCTACATAACCGCTGCCATGCACTTTGCAGTGGTTTCACAGAGTTTTAAGAGTTTTTCTGCCCTATCCTGACGGTGAAGACGAGTCTCACAATGAGGAATCCGATATATTTCCCTTACTGCTTACAGTCCGTAAACGCCTAGTACAATAATCGTAGTATCCACACTGACATATGTTTCATAGGTCTGAGATTATTGGTTTTCAGTAATTATTGTTTGTTGTGTATGATAAGCAAATAAGAGGGAATAAGAATTTGGAAATACTGATAAGACATAGCATCTCTAGTGTAGTTTGTATTCGCTATCATTGAATGTATGTGTTGCTTATTAAGTGTGATACATGCTTTTTAGTAAAGTAGTAGCAACAGTGCACATTCAAGGGGAAACATAAGTTAAGGGCTATTTTGAGGTCAGGTCTGTCCACTGTGTGAGTCTGGCAACAATCTACACTGTCCAGTCCCATTAAAGTGCTCACGTGTGAAAAGCCTATATAACCTCCTCTTGCAGTGCAGCGTTTTGCGAGACTTCCAGAAAAAGAGTCAGTGAGGTTCTGGAAGTACTGACAGGGATACGGAACCATGCCAAGTCCAGTGCTGTGATCAGCTGCACTAGGTTTCTCGGTTGAGGATGCATGGGAAGTACAACCCAACTGAGGTGGTCCCGTACATTCCAGATTCGGTTTAAATATGGAGACTTTGTTGGCCAGGCGAGTATGGTAAATTCATCCTGGTGCTCTTGGAAAGGAGCACGTATTCTGTAAGCTTTGTTGCAGTGTCATCGTGCAGAACTGCATGTAAGTGTGGATATCGTCCACAATGGCAACCAAGACCATCACTCATGGTTGTATGTCAGACAACTCTAAGATTCGTATCCCATTGCCGTCTGGGCCTTCTCCAGACACGTCTACGGCCTGGAATCTCATTAACTGTAGTAGAATTGTCTCCATTGATGAGTCCCACTTCGAACTGAGCTCCATTGACCAGCGAAGACGTGTCTGGAGCAGTGGGATACCAACCTGACTGTGGCCGCCATTCGGCCTGACAACTAAGAGTGATCGCCTGGGCTGCTACTTCTTTTCATAGCAGGACCCCTTTGGTTTTCACCTGTGGCACCCTTGCAGGACAGTGTACGTCGACGATATTCTATGCCCCATTTTGTTGCCCTTCATGGCAAGCCACCCTAGGCTTACATTTCAGCACGATAACGCCCGTCCACACACGACGAGTGTTTCCGATGCTTTTCTTCGTGCTTGCCAAACCCTGACTTGACCAGCAGGTCCGCCGGATATCTCCCCAATTCAGAACCTTTGGAGCATTATGGGAAGAGCCCTACAACCAGTTTGGGATTTAGGCGATTTAACGCGCCAATTGGACAGAATTTGGCACGATATCTGTGAGGAGGATATCGAACAATGCCAAGACGAGTTATTGCTTGCATAAGGGCCACAGGTGGACCAACGCATTACTGACCTACTTAATTTGTGAAACTTCTTCCCCTGAATAAATCATCCATTTTTTTCTGAAATTGAAATCATTTGTTTGCCTGTACATGTAAATCACAATTACCGATTTCCGTCCCACTCGGATAAGTCCTTCATTGTGCGTTGTTGTTTTTATCTTAGAACGTATTTGCTCCTACATAACCACACCATTCCCATTACCATAAATTATTAAACTAGCTCTACTACTGCTACACAAATCTCATTACAGTATTACAAATAGTGTCCCATGAATTTTAATAAAACATATTAGGTAGGTGCATATCTTCGTAGCGTTTATGTTTTGCATGTTGATATTCTGGTTGCTATGTATTTACGTATGGACTGTCATTAATTATTTGTAGTTTACTGTTGCTATTTGAGTTTACATGTTGTCATGTTTCTTTTTCTTTTAAGATAGTGAGTGGAGCTGTGGACGCGATAAAATGGATCTCATGTAGCGAAATCGGAACATCTCCGACCTGTTCTTCTATTTGAGTTCAATACACAGGTGGTAGCAGCGGAGGAAGCCAGCAACAATTGCTCCGTGTTTAGAGGTAATGCCATTGGAAACAGTACGGCAGGAAAATGGTTTTCTCGTTTTGAGGAGGGTCATTTTGACCTAAATGAGTCTCCATGTTCAGGAAGACGTTAGGTGTTTGATGAAGATCGTTTAAACGCATTAATACAGAATGATCCACGACGTTGCACCCGGAAACTGGCAAATACGACGAACTATGATCATGCCACCATGGTGCGACATTTGCATGCAGTTGGGAAGGTTGAATAATCTGGTGTATGAATACCCCACGCTCTAAGCCAATATCGCAGAAATCAGTGGGGGAGGGGAAGGGGGAGGGGGGGAGGGCATAGTGCACCTCTGCTTGCTTGCTTGTCATCAATTGGCTCGTGAACAACATTGACATTCCTATCCTGTATCGTTACTGGTGTCAAGAAATGGTGTCTTTATGCTAACGTAAGGAAAATAAAAGATTGTTTGAGCCCAAAACAAAGCAGAAGCTCCCTGTACAAAGACCTATGTGCATCTGAAAGACAGCTTTATGGATCTGCTAGAACAGTGACGTGTGGTGTGGTACGAATTGTTCCCCAAGCTGTGCAAATGGTGCAAATGGCTCTGAGAACTATGGGACTTAACAGCTATGGTCATCAGTCCCTAGAACTTAGAACTACTTAAACCTAACTAACCTAAGGACATCACACAACACCCAGTCATCACGAGGCAGAGAAAATACCGGAGCCCGCCGGGAATCGAACCCGGGAACCCGGGCGTGGGAAGCGAGAACGCTACCGCACGACCACGAGCTGCGGACTCCCCAAGCTGTAACCACTACTACTGACATTTGTTGTCAACAACTGAGACACCTTGCAGACGCAGTCCTAGGACAACGACCAGGAAGACTGGGTGGAATGACTCTACTCTACGACAACGCCCGCCAGCTTTCTGCTAGACTGACAAAAAACATTATCAGGAGTTTGGTTAGGAAATCTTTCCGCACCCACCTTATCCACCTGATCTTGCGTCTTCAGATATTCACCTTTTTCGATCACTATCGAACAAGCCTCGAGGAACTTCGTTTCCGGATGAAAATGTGCTCCGAACATGGTTCGATGAGTTCTTTGCTTCTAAACGACATGATTTCTAAAGTCGTGGAAAATAAAGGTTACGCCAGTGTTGGGAGACTGCTGTAAATAGTGAGGGAGAATATATTATCCATGACTAAAGTCTCTGTTATGTGTATCTGTTGTGGTTATTAAACTTACGGGAAAACGCTACGAAATTAAGCATCATCCTGTTATTAGTTCGACCAGTTCCTGCAGCAATTTAACCCCATATAACGTTGGTCGCCATCATGACCCAAAGAAACAAGGCTTCATTCCTTGGCACTACTACATTCCATCTCGTCCAAACTAACTTCAGATTCACATCTTAATTAGCAAACTCGAAGAAAGTATTTACCAAACTTCCACCATCAAGAAATTAATACGATTTAATTTACAGATAAAGAATAATAAGAGGCAACAATTTAACATCAGTCACTGTACCAGGAGTGATGTAATTCTATTTCGCAGTATAATAATTGTCTCCTTTATGATGTAGCCTGAGTGCATATTTTTCACTCGAACACAGTGATCAGTTCCTTCTGGCATGCGACATTCATAACATTGTACCATCCTTTAGCCAATTTAACAAAATTATGTAAGATAGTGTATATAATCACAGAAAGATTTATTACGCTATCTTTGACAAAAAGATTAAATTTTGATACCTCTTGAATGTTTCTTGGGAATCGTGGGACTCCAATTGATAGGTCCAGGGTGCACCACACAAAGGAAACAGCTACTCGAGCAGCAGAGTACTTGCGGAATGCACATGGGTGTATTTTAGGCTAGGCGGTAGTTTGAGGACTCTGATGAACCTTCGCTAGTCGATACACAGATAGCTAAATCAAACAGCGTTCCGAGTAAAGACACATCGACTGTCAAAATTTCACCAGTAAACTGCCGAAGTATTCGTAGCGAAGTTCCCAATTTTACTGCCCTCTTGGAAAGCTCTTACGCACAAATTATGTTGGGATCGAAAGCTGGCTGAAACCCGACGTAGAAAGCTCTTAAATATTTAGCGATTCATTGTAAAGAAAATTAGACGCCATAGGGAGGGCAGTATATACAGTAGTTCCCAAAAATATTGAGTATAATGAGGTCCAAATTGGGTGCGACAGCCAAGTTATCTGATAGCGTATAAGAAGTCTAGATGAAACCAAGGTAATTGGTGGATGTTTTTAGCGGCCACCCGTTTCCTTTGTGACATTTCTAGAGTCATTCGAAGAAAGTCTACTTTCAGAGGCGCGTAAATACCTAGGTGATACAAAACTAGTTGGAGATGACTTTAACCTACCGATTATGCAATCGGACGTCTATGTGTTATTGCAGGGGGTTCAGACAGACAGTGTTACAAAATACTTTTGAACACGCTTTCCGAAAACTGTCTTGAGCAACTTGTCTCGCAGCCCACACGCAATGCAAATACATTAGATCTTGTAGCTAAAAGCAGGCCGGACCTTACCGATGGCATCAATACAGAGACGGGGATTACTGATCATGATGTCATCATAGCGACCATGTTTACGAAAGTTAAAATCTCAGTCAAGAAGGTTAGGAGAGGGGTTCTACTAGAAATAGCAGATAAGTAGTTGTTAGCATCTCACTTAAACTTGAAATGAGATCATTTAGTTCCAGTGTGGTGGACATAAGATGATTTATAGACATAATTTCAACAGACGGTAAATCATGCTCTGGACAAGTATGTGCCCAGTAAGTTGATTAAAGACGGAAAAGAGCCACCGTGGTTTTGCAACGAAATTCGGAAAATGCTGAGGAAGCAAAAGCTGTTCACTCTCGGTTCAAAAGAGAGCGTGCAAATGGCGACAGGCAAAGATTGGCAGAGACACGTGCGTCTGTGAAAAGGTATATGCGCGACGTATACCACTACTACCACCGTCAAACCTCAGCAAAGAATCTGGCCAAGGACCCGAGAAAATTCTGCTTGTATATAACCTCGCTAACCGGGTCCAAGTTTTCCATCCAGTCACTCGTTGACCAGTCTCTTGTGACAGTAGAAGATAGCAAAGGCAAAGCTGGAGTTTTAAATTTCACATTTTAGTCATCGTTCACCCAGGAAATCGTAGAAACATAGCGTAGTTTGACCATCGGACAGATTCCAGTAAGGACGACATTAGTAATAAGCATCCCTGGCGCAGAGCAGCACGTGAAAGATTTGAAAGCAAATAAATGACCAGGTCCTGATGGAATCCCAGTTAGGTTTTACAAAGACTGCTTTACGTCACTGGCCTACTCCACCCGGCTCGCCGCACGGTCTAACGCGCTGCTTCCCGAGCGGGAAGGCGTGCCGAATCCGCCAGGCGGATTAGTGTCGAGGTCCGGTGTGCCGGCCAGTCCGTGGATGGTTTTTAAGGCGGTTTACCATCTGCCTCGGCGAATGCGGGCTGGTTCCCCTTATTCCGCCTCAGTTACACTATGTCGACGATTGCTGCACTATCACTGTCTCCACATAAGTGTACAGCATAATTATTCTACCAGGCAAGCATTTGAGGCTACACTCGTCTTGTATGAGACGTTCCCGGGAGGGAGTGGGGGGGGGGGGGGGGGGTTCACTGGGGGGCCGAACCGCACAGTAACGCTGGGTTCGGTATGGGACGGCGGAGGTGGGGTGGGTGGACTGCTGCGGCCTGTTGTGGGGTTGTGAACCACTAAGGGCTACCGCGGGATGAGGCCTCTCTGTCGTTTCTAGGTTCCCGGTTTAAATACACAATACACGCCACTGGCCCCTTACTTAACCTGCATTTATCACGAAACTCTCGCCCAGTGCAAAGTCCCAAGCGACTGGAAAAAGCACAGGTGACTCCAATATATAAGAGAGATAAAACAACTGATCCGCCAAGTTACAGATCCCTAACTCCGGTTTGCTGAGAAATTCGAGAATATATTCTAAGTTCGAATACATTTCCTAGAGATCGGATAGCTTATGTCCACGAATCAGCACGGTTTTAGAAAGCATCGGTAGTGCGAAACTGTGTTTGCGCTTTTCTCACATGACATACTGCGATCTATGGAAGAAGGGCAAAGATAGGTTCCATATTTCTAGATTTCCGAATAGCATTTGACACGATGCCAAAATCGGGATTGTTAACGAAGGTACGAGCATATAGAATATGTTTCCAGTTATGTGAGTGGCTCGAAGACTTCTTAAATAATAGAACCCGGTATGTTGTCCTCGATGGCGAGTGTTGATCAGAGACAAGAGTATCGTCAGGAGCGCCCCAGGAAAGACTGGTAAAACCGCTGTTATTTTCTATATACGAGGATAAGTCAATTACTATCCGCAATTTAGTTATATTTTTGTTTATTTTGGTAGTGCTGTCGTCTTACGTTAATGATGCATGCTTTGTTTACTTGTTGTTATATCTTTGTAATTTTCAAGCTGGTAGGTTAGTTTCGTTATCGCTGCCGTGCTGTTAATCATGGCTGCTGCGCTGTCTACTTGCATCAAAGAAGAGCAACGTTCAGTGATGTGTGTTTTGTGGTCGGAAGGCGTATCAGGGGCCGAAATTCATCGAAGACTTTCGGTACAGTACGGGAACAGCGTTTTGCCACAACGGAGTTTCTACGAATGGATTGAAAAATTCCTAAATGGTCGCACAAGTGTTACGCACGATGAAGGAGCGGGACGACCGTTTACCGCCTCAAATGAAGAAATCATTGAGCGTTCACGTGAAATGATTCTCTTAGACAGACGATTAACTATTGACGAAGTGGCACATCGTCTGAAAATTAGTCACGGTTCTACCTACGAAATCATTCACAACAGACTTCGGTTTCATAAAGTTTGTGCAAGATGCGTTCCAAAACAACTCACACAGTTGCATAAACAAACGCGCATGGACATCTGCAAAAAATATTTGGATCGTTATGGTAACGAAGGGGACAATTTCTTAGATAGGATTATTACTGGTGACGAAACATGGATCCATCATTACGAGTCGGAGAGTAAATGGCAGAGTATGGAATCGAAACATCCAAATTCGCTGTGCAAGAAAAAGTTCAAGACCCATGCGTCGGCAGGAAAACTGATGCTTACGGGTTTTTGGGACGCACCATGTCGAATTCTGGAACATTATGGGGAAAGGGGCACAACAATAAACAGTGTATATTACAGTGAGATGCTTAGTGCCAGGCTAAAGCCTGCAATTCGAAGCAAACCCCTAGGATTGCTGTCAGAAGGTGTTGTGGTGTTGCACTACAATGCCCGTCCGCATACTGCTGCCCACACTGCTGAAACGCTCCAGAAACCCGAATTTGAAGTACTGGGTCATCCTCCGTATATTCCCGATCTTGCCCCTTCTGACTATCACTTGTATGGTCCACTCAAACAGGTATTACGGGACCGTCGATTTGCCTCGGATGAAGCAGTGAAAGAAGCGGTGCATTCCTGGCTAGCAACTCAATCGAGAACCTTCTCTTATGAGGGCATCAGTAAGCTTGTACAACGATGGACCAAGTGCGTTGAAACGCAAGGAGACTATGTCGAAAAACGATGTTCTTGTATGTTTCCTATTTGATTACAATAAAACTTTATAACTACTTTGCGGATAATTATTGACTTACCCTCCTACATTAAGAATGTGGTGGACAAAGTGGGCAGCAATCTTCGGTTGGTTGCTGATGATGTGGTGTACGAGAAGATGACGAAAGATACAGGATGACTTAGACAAAATTTCTAGCTGGTATGATGAGTGGCAGCTAGTCCCAAATGTAGAAAACTGTAAGTTAATACAGATAAGTTGGAAAAACAAACCCTAATGTTGAGATAGTGCTTTAGTAGCGTCCTGTTTGACACAGTCACAGCGTTTAAATATCTAGGCGTAACTTTGCAAAACGATATGAAATGGAACGAGGATTTGAGGACAGTGGTAGGAAAGGCGAAAGGTCGACTTGTATTCATTGGGAGAATTTTAGGGAAGTGTGGTTCATATATATATATAGCTGGTGCGACCTATTCTTGAGTACTGCTCGACTATTTGGGATCCGCACCCGCTGGGACTGAAAAAAGGCACTGAAGCAATTCAGAGGCGAGCTGCTAGATTTGTTGCCGGTAGGTTAGAACAACACGCAGGTATTATGGAGATGCTTTGGGAATTCAAATGGGAATCGCTGGAAGGAAGGCGACATTCTTTTCGAGGAACACTATTGGGAAAATTTAGAGAACCGGCATTTGAAGCTGACTGCCGAGCGATTCTACTGCCGCCAACATACATTTCGCGCAGGGAGCACGAACATAAGATATAAGAAACTAGGGCTCATACGGAGGCATATAGATAGCAGTTTTTCCCTCGTTCAGTTTGCGAGTGGAACAGGAAAGGAAATGACTATTAATGGTTCGGGAAGCTCTTTGCAGAGTGTGTATAGATGTAGATGCAGATGTATGGAAACACATATTACTGTCCGTACACTGTGGACGATATTTCCCAAATTTGGTGTCAATGATCTCAAATTACACTTCTGAGTCCTAATTTATTTAACCTTCGATGACCCAGTAAAAACTTTATTTATTTAAAATTCTTCTTATTTTATCTGTAATGTACATCCACACTCCGGGAGGTAAGCGTGACGAGCTGGGCAGAAAGTGCTACTTCCCACTGTATTCCGTATTAGAACTTCTTCCTTGTTCATTACCGTATGGACTGAATGTCACTGTGCGTGGAATGAGTACTACAATTTTCTTCTCTGTCTCTATAGAAGCGACATGGAGGAAGTAGTAGCATATTTCCAGATTCCTCGATAGCCGTGCTAGGTAGCCGTGTGGTCTCGGGCGCCTTGCCACGGTTCGCGCGGCTACCCCCGTCGGAGGTTCAAGTCCTCCCTCGGGCATGGGTGTGTGTGTTGTCCTTAGCGTAAGTTAGTTTAAGTTAGATTAAGTAGTGTGGAAGCCCAGGGACTGATGACCTCAGCAGTTTGGTCCCAGAGGAACTTACCACAAATTTCCAAAAAAAGATTCCAGTTTCCTCACTTAACACTGTTAACATTGCTTATTGGAATTTTTTAGGCAGCTTTCTCGAAATATCTGACGAATAAGCCCAATGACCAGCTAGATTAGGTGTTTCATCATTTTGGTGAAACTCTCTCGAGCCAATTACAGCTGTCACCATTTAGCTGTCCTTTCTTGTGTATGTTCAGTATCCCCCTTTACTCCTATTTGGTATGGATCCCACACCCTCGAACTATATTCTATATGTGTCATATGTGTGTTTTGTGAGCAATCTTCTTTGTAGAATGATAACTATTTTCCAGACTCCTACCAATGAACAAAAGTCTGTCATACGCTTTACCTATGAATGAACCTATGTGGCCATCTGACATCTCCGCTTACTGAAACACACAAATATTTGTATGAGTTGATCGATTAGAATTGTGTTTCTTTGATTTTTGTTGTTGCAAGATACAATTTTTTTGTTTAGTGTACAATTTTATACTTATGAACATTTCAAGCAAGGTATCAATCTTTACACATTTCCAAATACTATTAGAATGCATACTTTTATAGCTATTTCGAGACAGTAGATAATGCAGATAGACATCCGCAAAACGGCACAGGTTACTAGTAATGTCATCGCCAGGTCATTAAAACACAACATGAAAAGCAAGGATCGCAACACACCTACCTTAAGTTACTTTTATATCTGCCGATGAGTCTCCGTCCAAGGTAACACGATACTTACTCCCTACCAAAAATTCTAAAAATACGCTCATAGGATAGGTTAATCGGTCCCTGCATGACAATGCACGATACCAATATGTTCCAAATAGACGTGCGCGAATATGCGATTTTTCAGTGCGTCGTAACTCGGTTTGTATTGGTCACAGAGATAAGCGGTCACGTGTGTATCTTGAAGTTTTCCCGGCGTATTGATTGGTCCATCATATTTCGGCCTTGCAGCCGGATCACGTTGACATCTTGGCACGATATTTCGGCTAACAAACATGCAGCCATCTTCAGGTGAGTACGAGACTGAAGATTACTTGCTTGCAGCTCTCTGGTATGGAGAACCTCCTCTGAGGTGGTCTACAATATTGGAGTCTGTTGTCAATTGACATTTACTCCACAAGTATAAAGGTAAAATTGGTTGGGATAAAAAAGGGTTTTGCTAAAACTTGTCTGAGCTCGACAGGATAAAATACAAAGAGTGCTAGAAAACTAGCGGCGAGAGGAAGAGGAATGTTTGTTCTTCTTCTGCTTAACTCTCGGAATAGCAGCGATTATACGCTGCCAGCCATAATCGGTAAAAATAGGGAAGCGGTTTATAAGGTCCAAGTCCCTCTTAGGAATGACGGCGGTCAGATTTGCAATTGCCCAGCCGAAATCATAAGGCTTATGGGGTAGAGGTGGTTTAGGAACATTGGAGGCGGTAAAAGGGTACGGGATATTGTGATGCGCGAACGTCTTGTTACGCAATGATTTTGCGACCATCTTCAGCAGTTCTGGCGCAGTGGTCTCTGTCTCTGCAGGCGGCGTGTAGACTACCTCTTCTGTGTCCAGGTCTTGGATGGGCGCAGCTGTTGTGACTTCTTCTCCCAGCAGCCGCAATCCCGCCTTGTCCGCGGAAGGGCAGGCGGGCGTTTCGATGCCTTTGGTCACGTATCCCGTATTGCTGGTGGATCTGGTTCGGAATCTTGCTTCCGCTGGGCCTCCTCCTTCGAGGAGGGGGCAGACATCTTGTTTGCCACCTCCATGGGCACCCCCACAGCGCCCTGCGTTACCGCAGGAGCCGGGAGAGCGTCCGTCTGCGTGGCGATGGTGGCAGTCGTAACTTCTCGCCCCTTGCGAGACTTACAGGCCAGCAACTCGTGAAGCTGCGCGAGCTGGAGGCGTACCTCGTCCACCTCGGCCCGAAGTGCAGCCCTCTCACCTGCCATGGCAGATTTGAGAGCAGCAACTGCGCTGGCGACAGCATCGTCGATCTTGTGAATGCTGTTGGGATTGCAGCAGTACAGCCCTCCACCCGCGCCAGCACCGGCAGAAGTGCCAGTGGCGTGATGCGCGGGCAGAGAATTTGCCGCTTCTTGATTCCTTGTCACCTCTTCTTGCGCAGTGGTTCGCCGTCGGTGTGTGTTCCGCTCCCTCCCGCGGCCACGGCTCTTGAGATAACTGCAGCCACGGTGGTCGGCGGCGTGGGGACCGCCGCAATTACAACATGTAGCAGCGGCTTCCCTGGGCTTCTTACAGTCGCGAGTGAGGTGCGGCTTCGCACACTTCAAACACGCGACTACTCCTGTGCAATCCCCGGCGAAGTGCCCCAACTTCTGACAGCGGAAGCACTGTAAAGGTTTCTTCCTCTTCTGCTTGCTGTCCAGTCCAAGCGCTTGGCCCAGGAGGCTAACGATTGCGGCAGCTTGTTCTCCTCGTCTTCCCTTCCGGCGTCCAAACATGTTGGCGCGGCGAGCGAGAATGCCGGAATCCTGAAGATTACTGGTTTTTTTTTTCTTTATTGTAATTTCATGCCCCTGCCCCATACGGGCAGGGGAGGGCTGTCAGCAGCACAATCCGCCGCTCTTCAGCCGAGTGAATGACAACGAAAACAAGAATAAAATAAGACATACATAAGGAGGTAAAAAAGGGGAACATAAAACAGAGTAAGGGGAGAAAATGGAGGTAAAAATACACTGACATGTAGAAGTTCATTGGGGACAGTTAAAAAAGTCACCAGAAAGTTAAAAAACACAGTTGGCGATTCTTAAAACACAGAAGACACTGGATGCGCATGCACAGGTTAAAAGTTGGCCACAGTATTAAAAACACTCCGAAACAACACACTTAAAACCCACTTGGAGCACACACGACGAAGAATAAAACTACCAGGCGGGACCTGCCGAGGGAAAGGTCAGAGAGGATGGAAAAGGAGGGGAGAGCATGGGGCAGCTGGGGAAGCGGCGGGATGAAGAGAGGAGGGGCAACCGTGGGTTCACGAAGAGGCAGGAGACACATGGGGCGGGAGAGGAAAAGGGAAGATAGGGCAGGAGGGAGCGCAGAGACACTGAAAGAAGGCACAAGAGATGGACGGGGAGTAGGAGGGGAAATCCGCTCAGAAGGAGGGAGGGGGAGGAGAGGGAGCCCTGAGGAGGAGGCAGGAAGAGGGGGTTAGAGTTGGTAGGAGGGGTAGATGTCAGGGCGAAGCTCATCATCTGGGAGTGGTAGACGGTGGAAGTTGTGTTGGGAAAGGAGATGGAGGGTGTGGAGATGGAGAGAGGGAGGGACACAACGGTAAAGGCGCGGCAACTGGTTGGGAGTGGAGAGGAAGGGAGACACCAGGAGGTGAGGGGGATCAAGACGGCGGACAATATATAGTGTGCGGATGTGTTCAAGGAAAAGGAGAAGGTGGGGGAAGGGGATGAGGTCATAGAGGATGCGCGTGGGGGACGGAAGGCGGATGCGGAAGGCGAGGCGGAGTGCATGGCGTTCGAGGATTTGGAGGGCTTTATAGAACCGGGGAGGGGCGGAAATCCAAGCGATGCTGGCATAACAAAGGATGGGGCGGATCAAGGATTTGTAGGTGTGAAGGATGGTGGAAGGATGCAGACCCCACGTGCGGCCGGACAGGAGTTTCAGGAGGCGGAGGCGGTTGTGAGCCTTGTTTTGGATGGTAAGTAGATGGGGAGTCCAGGTGAGGTGGCGGTCGAGTGTGAAGATTACTGGTGCGCGTCGTTCTATATATACCGAAAATTGGCGCGGCGGCGCCTGCGCAGTGGAGAAGGCTAATACCGCGCCCCCTATCTAATTTGGCGCGCTCTGCAGCAGAAGCGGGCCGCGCATGCCCGCTGCAGAGCGCGGCAAATTAGATGGGGGCGCGGTATTAGCCTTCTCCACTGCGCAGGCGCCGCCGCGCCAATTTTCGGTATATATAGAACGACGCGCACCAGTAATCTTTAGTCTCGTACTCACCTGAAGATGGCTGCATGTTTGTTAGCCGAAATATCGTGCCAAGATGTCAACGTGATCCGGCTGCAAGCCCGAAATATGATGGACCAAGCGGTCAAGTGTTTTGGATACATCTTAGCTAGCTACCATTTGTATACCTATCGGTAAAATGGGCGTACAATACCTCTTCTGCAGTACAGGATCAAAATTTAAACATTACACACTTCCTCCAGGCAAGCTCAGCAAATAGGTTGGTTCTTTTACATTAAGTGTCGTCTAGGATGGGCCTTACGCGGCTTTTAACAGCACAATTTGTTCATGGACGGTTACTGAGAAAACCCAAAAACACCGAGATTTTTGGGTACCAAATGCACCAATTGCAGGTATGGCCACTTGTGTAATTTCTGTTCATAGCAGATCGTCGGCATTTTTATCATATGTTCTTAAGATGATGTCGTTGGAAAAATTAGAAACCTTTTTTGGTACCATCATCTGTTACCGAGAACCAGAGGTTCAAAGCTGGCATACTTGAGCAGAAAACCCCAAAAACCGGATTTTAGTCACTTTTGCAGGATGAACCGCAACTATTTAAGTAGCTAACCGTAGCAAATGGCTCTAATTTTAACAGTACGTTCTTTCGACATTTACCTAGAAACACCATTTTTCGATTTTTGGAAATCTCAATGCGTAATCAAGATACACACGAAAAACCCTGATTTTGGGTACCGAAAGTATCAGTTAAGGGGATAACCACCTGTATAATTTCTTAAGATGATGGTTTCCGGAACCTTTGAAAACTTTTTCGATATCATTATCCGTTGGCACAAGTAATATCTGATCTGAGGTGTAGATGTAGTTTCAACTAAATACATGGCATGGATTCTGGAGTCATCACAAGGGTTCGCAGATCACCAAACTAAGTTTTCGATCGCCATTTTTTCACCAATAAAACTTTATGACGCGCTGTCGCAGTATAAAGGGCACTTCACGCCTGTACGGTCTGTCTTGACCTGGAAAGTATTCGGTGCTGCGACCTGGGGGCGTAAGCACCTCACAAAAAGCTATTTTATTGCACGAAATTCTTTGCACGTGCAAATATAACAGCATTTTTTGGTATACTGTAGGTGTACCCTAAAAATGTTTTGTATTTTTATGTAAAGAAGTGTAAAGTGAACCATTATGTGTTAACCTTGTACTACACACACTTATTTCGTGTTATATATGTCAAAGTGATTATGACAAAGTATATATAAGCTATAAAAACTTTGCAGACCAGCAGAATTCGATATCCAGGGTGGTCCATTGATAGTGACTGGGCCAAATATCTCACAAAATAAACATCAAACGAAAAAACTACAAAAAACGAAACTCGTCTAGCTTGAAGGGGGAAACCAGATGTAAGAGAAAATGTGGGTTCCTATTTAAATAAACGCAGTTGATATCCGTTTGACCTGTGGCAGCGCCATCTAGCGGGCCAACCATAGCGCCATCTCGTTTCCCCCATCAAGCGAGACGAGTTTCGATCTTTGTAGTTTTTTCGTTTGATGCTTATTTCTTGAGATATTTGGCTCGGTCACGATCAATGGACCACCCTGTGTAAGACCCTCAGACTCCATCAAAAATTTAATAACCCAAATGCCAAAGAAAGCAAGTGCTGATGTTAATATTAGTGTACTATTAGTTTAACAAATCCTGGTTGCAAAATACTAACACGAAGTCTTTCCAGAAGAATGGAAAAATTGGTAGAAGCTGACCTCAGAGAAGATCAGTTTGGATTCTGGGGCAATGTAGGCAGACACTAGGCAACACTGACCCATTACTTATCTTAGAAGATAGGTTAGGGAAAGGCAAACCTACGTTTATAACATTTGTGGACTTAGAGAAAAATTTTGACTATGTTGAATGGAATATTCTCTTTCACATTCTAAAGGTAGCAGGGGTAACATATAGGGAGCGAAAGGCTATTTACAACTGGTACAGAAACCAGAATGCAGTTATAAGAGTCGAGGGGCATGAAAAGTAAGCTGTGATTGAGAAAGAAGTGAGACACCTGATGTTATTCAATCTGTATATTGAGGAAGCAGTAGAAAGCAAGAAAAATTTAGAAAAGGAATTAAAGTTCAATGAGAAGAAACAGAAACTTTGTGGTCTGCCGATGACACCATAATTCTGTCAGAGATAGCAAAGGATTTGGAAGAGCAGTTGAGCAGAATGGACAATATCTTGAAAGGAGGATATAAGAGAACATCAACAAAACAAAACAAGGATAGTGGAATGTAGTCAAACAAATCAGGTGATGCGCAGGGTATTAGTTTAGGAAATGAGTCACTTAAATTATAGACGAGTTTTGCTATTTGGGCATTTAAATAACTAGTAATGAACAAAGTACAGAGGGTATAAAATGTAGTCTGGCAATGGCAAGAAAAGAGTTTCTGAAGAAGAGGAATTTGTACACATCGAAAATATCGATTTAAGTGTTAGGAAGTCTTTTCCGAAACTGTAAGTAGGGTAGGCATGCATGACACTGAAACATGGACGATAAAACAGTTTAGACAAGAAGGAGATAGAAATGTTTGAAATGTGGTACTACGGAAGTATACCGAAGATTAGATGGGTAGATCATGTCACTACTGAGGAGATACTAAATGGATCTGGGGATAAAAGAGATTTGTGCCACAACTATAATAGAAGACATATTTGATAGGACACATTCTGATCTATCAAGGGATCACCAACTTAGTATTGGAGGGAAGTGTGAAGTGTAAAGATCGTTGAGGGAGACGAATGCAGCAAGCAGATGCGCAAGGGTGTAAGTTTCGGCAGTTATTTAGAGATGAACGGGCTTGCACAGGATAGAGTAGCATGGAGAGATGCATAAAACCAGTCCTTGGACCGAAGATCATAACAACAACAACAATGTCGCAAAGCAATATGAAATGGGACAAGCACGTAAGAACAGCAGTAGGGGAGGTGAATGGTCGGCATTAGTTTATTGGGCGAATTTTAGTAAACTGTTCGTAAATTGTGTTTCTTGTTAAGGTAGGTCATGAGTGATACTGGAGCCCAACTGCAATGGTCTCAAACAAAACAGTTTGAATTTGAAATACACTCTAAGACAAAAAAAGGCGATATACCATGAAAAATTTATGCTAAATTAGTATGAATACAGTTATCGACGGAAAACGCAAAACCGTAAACTTTGATGGCCGATGGATGAATGTGTGTTGTCGCAGTGCAGTTTCACCATGGGGTTGGTAAACAGGGGACATGTCGATTCTACGAAGCTAGGGCATACAGTCTTTGCTAATTTCACATCTTGTACTCAGTTGGACCGTAACTATGCCACTCAGACAGGCGCGTGAACAATATATGCAGATGTCAGCCATTGCGAGAAGATGTATACTCGTAGTTGGACTCAAAGAAGTCGATTGGAGTAATCGGTCAATCACTCAACATTTGAATAGGAGCGACGCCGCTATTATGTTAGTAGGAATGGATGCACCATAGCTGAACACAGCATTAAGAAGGAAGCGATTGATGTAGAGAAACGATAGAACGAGAGGACTGAGCATCCGTTAGGGAGGTACCCAGAGTCCTAGATTCAGCATTATCATCGATGCGACGTGCGAAGGGAGCTTCAGTGTCCACCAGGACCATTAAAACCTGGTTCACAGAAAGAGGGCTGAGTTCATGGCGCCCCTTGCACCATTTACAATGGCGTCAGACAATTCGGCCTGGAATCTCATAGACTTCAGTGGTGAGTCCTGAATTGTAATGAGCTTCGATGACCAGCAGAGACGTGACTGGAGACGATCCAGACAGTGATGGGATGCCAACTCGACTGTCGCCCGCCATATGGCCCGACAACCCGGAGTGATGGTCTGGGATGCCACTTGATTTCATAGCAGGACCATTTTGGTTGTTACCCTTGCAGCACAGCCATGATATTCTACGCCCCGTTTTGTCGCCCTTCATAGCAAGCCATCCTGGGCTTACATATCCACAAGATAATTCCCGCCTGCACACAGGAGGTTCTTTACCACTTGTCTTTGTACTTGCCAAATCCTACCATGGCCAGCAGTGTCGCCAGACCTCTCCCCAACAGAGAAAATTTGGGGCATTGTGAGCAGGGTCCTCCAACCATCTCGGGATTTTGACAATCTAACGCGCCAATTCGACAGAATTTGGCACGATATCCCTGAGAAGGATATCCAACAACTTTGTGAATCAGTGCCAAGCCGAATAAGTAAATGTATAAGGGCCAGAGGTGGACCAGTGCGTTATTGACTTGCTCAGTTAGTGAAGCTGTTTCTTCTGAATAAATCATCCAATTTTTCCAAAACTGTAAACTTTTGTTGGTAGTCTCATGTACATGACATGTACCGATTTCCGTCCCATCTGGATAATTCGTTCGTGGTGTGTCGACTTCTTTTCCCTTAGAGTGTACACTTTAAATACCTAGAACAATATCACACGCTTAAGTCAGGCGGACGCTTGTAATCACACATTGGCATTTAGGAATATCTCGGATATGACCCATCTGCGGACCTATGGTTTTGCCTTTATTGTTATATACTTTCACCCTTGTCAGTTTTTGGATTTAATTGTGGTATTTAATGTATATGCAAGTTGATAACACATGTCTACTGTACTCTGCATGATGCAAGATTTAGTGATATACAAGGCTTTTCAAAAATACTTTTACAGATATTGGAAACAGGTTCCTTATACAAAAAGAAGAAAAATGTTGGTATAAACATGTCTTCGCAAATTCCGACAACCGTCTGACTCTTTATATCCTAGATGGCGTTGTGTACCCAGGGAGACTTGTTGTCCATTGTGCACATGTATTACAGATAGTGAGTTAAGTGAAAGTGCACTGTTCAAAAAAGGCAGGACATTCACTTCGTGAGGACGCAGACAAGATTTTTATATATGGTCATGTGAGTGGTACTGGACATGAGGACATGAGGCTACATGGCTGTATCATATAGCTTTTTCAGACCTAATACTGCTGATTCATTCAACATTTGGTGCTAAGTATCGTCGCTTTGTTGACAAGGACACATAGCTTCACAGACTTCAAGCTGAGGAAGACCACATCTTGCTCATACGCCTGATCATGAAGAACATGCTCTACAGGCTGTCAAAGAAGAGCCAGGCATCAGCACAAGGGAAGTGGCCCTGGCATCTCCAAATTTAGTATGGAGGATGCTTCACAAGCAACTAACTTACTCGTATTCTCCTCAACATGTGCAGTGCTAATCACCCACCATTCTTGTCTCTTCAGTTTGTTTACAGGCGAGGCAACGTTTGGGAGGCATGGAATAACAAACTTCCACAACCAATACCCACGGGACAGTCGCAGTCCTCATGCTACAGTACTAGATAGATATCAGCATTAATTTACGATTAATGAACGGGTCAGAACTGCAGGTGTCTTTCTGGTAGGACCATAGATTCTCCCAGCACATCTTATAGTTACTGTCTACAGGGGCTTTATTCAGAACATCCTCCAAGACCTACTAGAAGATGTTCCCCTATAAATAAGAAGAAACTTATGGTTTATACGTGATAGAGTTCCAGCACATTACAGTCTCAGTGTTCGAGGTGTAAGGCTCGTATCTACTGTGATAGATGGATAGGCAGAGGAGGCCAGTTCCATCGCCTGCACGCCGCCCCAACCTCAGTCCTCTGCATTTTTATCACTACAGGCACCTTCAACAGCTGGTATCTGTAGCAGACCATGATACAGAAACTCTTCATCGATGTATCATGGAAGCCTGCAACACAATTTGAAAACACCAGGGATTATTTGAAAGAGTTCGACTGTCCACGATTCGACGAGTGCATGCATGTTTAGAAGAAAGAGGAGTGTTTACTGTGATTTTGTGTGTTTCTGTGCTCCAATCACCTAAACTGTAAACCTTCACTGATAACTCAAAAATGAAGGACTTTCGTACATATTTTCATATCAGTTTTTCTTTTCTTGTTCTGTTGTAAGGTACCTGTCTCCAAAGTTCGTAAAATTGTTTTGGAAACACCCTGTATACGAGTGCGTAGTGAGAAGTCCTCACTCAACATGACTAAAGCCCATTTTGTAACCGAGCGAGGTGGCGCAGTGGTTAGCACGCTGGACCCGCATTTGGGAGGACGACAGTTCAAACCCGCGTCCAGTCATCCTGATTTAGCTTTTCTATGATTTCCCTAAATCGCTTCAGGCAAATGCTAGGATGGTTCCTTTGAAAGAGTACGGCTGACATCCTTCCCCATTCTTACGTAATCCGATGGGACCAATGACCTCGCTGTTTGGTCCCCTTCCCCCAAACCAACCAACCCATCTTGCTTAAGTTACAGACAATATTTTCACTGTACAAGAAGCAGCAAACATACAAAATCTGCAACACTTCTAATAAAGGGTTTCCTTTGAAAATATTATAGTGTCAACAGGGCAATAAAATTTGAACATGTCAGCAGTTTTCTTTTGCTCCATAAAGGTTTTTTGAACTTAATTATGATGTGTGCCTTATTTTAAGCTAAATGATATTTACTCTGCTATTTACACATTGGCCGAAACCCAACCACCAACAACTGCATTCATAAATATGAATTCCCATACTGATTATACGCTGCACCTGCGTGTTTACTGTTCCATGTGCTGCCTCTGGTTCAAAATCTCACAAGGGAACCTCCCCATCGCACCCCCCTCATATTTAGTTATAAGTTGGCACAGTGGATAGGCCTTGAAAAACTGAAAACAGATCAATTGAGAAAACAGGAAGAAGTTGTGTGGAACTGTGAAAAAATAAGCAAAATATACAAACTGAGTAGTTTGTGAGAAGATAGGAAACGTCAAGGACATCGGGAATGCTGGAGTGCCGTGGTCTCGTGGTAACGTGAGCAGCTGGGGAACGAAAGGTCCTTGGTTCAATCCTCCCATCGAGTGAAAATTTTAATTTTTTATTTTCAGTTTATGTGACAAACTCTTATGTTTTCATCACTTTTTTGGGAGTGATTATCACATCCACAAGAAAACCTAAATCGGGCAAGGTAGAAGAATCTTTTTACCCCTTCGCCAAGTGTACAAGTTAGGTGGGTCCACAACATATTCCTGTCATGTGACGCACATGCCGTCACCAGTGTCGTATAGAATATATCAGATGTGTTTTCCTGTGGAGGAATCGGTTGACCTATGACCTTGCGATCAAATGTTTCGGTTCCCATTGGAGAGGCACGTCCTTTCGTCTACTAATCACACAGTTTTGCAGTGCGGTCGCAAAACACAGACACTAAACTTATTACAGTGAACAGAGACGTCAATGAACGAACGGACAGATAATAACTATGCAAAAATAAAGAAAAGAAAATTTTCACTCGTGGGAAGACTTCAACCAAGGACCTCTCGTTTAGCAGCTGCTCACGCTACCACGGGACCACGACGCTCCTCAGCTCAACTTTTCCATGATGTTGCCTATCCGACCCGTGGACTACTCAGTTTGTATATTTTGCTTATTTTTTCACAGTTCCACACAACTTCTTCCTGTTTTCTCAATTGATCTGTGTTCAGTTTATCAAGGCCTATCCACTGTGCCAACTTATAACTAAATCTGAGGGGGGTGCGATGGGGAGGTTCCCTTGTCAGCATATGTTACAGTTTTACAGGTCTTCACACATATGTTGGAGTATGTGGAGTATGGAGTGGCACCAGCACTTGAATTTGGTTTGACATACGCACAAGCACATGTTGTTTCCCTAATGTGCACTCTTGGGTGTTCCTTGGCGCAGGTACTCTGAGTGAATGTCTTGTGACACATACACCATAACTGTATCAACGTTCGCCAATGTGCACTCGTGATTGTCTCCTCCTGACTTTCTGAACGACTGGATAACCTCCCCTATGTGCGCAAGTAAGTGCCTCCTCACTTTGGTACTGTTCCTGAACTTCTTATGACACACAAGACAACTGTGTGGATGTTCGCTTGTTTGCAGATGCGAATCTTTTTTCACGGTGCCTGCTACAGATGTCACAGCTACAAGAGCGTGCACCAGTATGCAGACGGAAGTTCCTCTTCAAATTGCAACTTCTTGGTAAAATTTTGTGACACAATTGATATCTATTCACTTGTTCGCTACTTCAGGACCTACAAATGGGCAAACCTAGTACAGCAAATGGGAAACGTGTACTTCAGGTGCCTTGTATTATGTCTTTTTTCCACGTTACAGGAACCAGTATCCTGTGTCTATTGCAGCACACTCTAAAACTTGGATAACCACCGCTGTCATCAGTGCCATCGTCATCCTCAACACCAACAGCAATTCGTATCGTGACACCACAGTTATGGAACTTAAAAATTATGTTACCATATCATAGATCGTGAAATGACTCACAAGATCTCCATAAATGAACTGTGCATGGAGTAGCTTGTAAAGTAGATTATCTGTGACGAGCTCATTGCCTCAGCATCACGGAACTTTTATGGCACGAATGAAGAACGAAAGATCTGAGTTCATATGGAGCAAACGTACATGTATCTTCATATAGTGATCTTATTGCAAAGGATAATCACTATGCAATGTCTGCTCTATCAGACATATCTGACTGGGATAAGAGAACTCTAATGTTTATTATATGAACTTATATTTAGATATTGTTGCAGCTCAGTCATATGTTGGGTCATACTAGGCTATTTTCATCGATTTTACGAACCAGAAGCCACCAGTCACAGAAACAAATGAACGACCTTTTTTAGCCTACTATAACTGAGTGAGCAGTTGTTGTGGATCACTGTGTAAGAATTGTTACAGAGTGTTGAGTAATGGAAAAGATGCTGTACTAAGAAAGCCGTATGGAGAACATGTCCCCCGTATGGAGGACATCTGCAAACATAAGATTCTTAGTGAGTGACAAGTTAGATTTGAGAAGAGTCTCTTAACTACAAACATTACGTACCATTTCACTAGCTGTTTATTAAAATATAAGACTTCAGTTACTGGACATTTTTACAATCTGCGTAAGCCATTTGACAGTGCAAGTCGCAATATTCTTTTGGAGAAACTTACACTTTGTGGCTTTGGAAGTACAATGGGAAAGTGGTTTAGTTCATAATTAACTTATGTCAAGAAAAGCGTCACGTCAGGTAGCTCAAGCACCTATCATTACGAATCTCCTTCCGAGTAGGGTCAAATTCCTTCTGGTGCTCTACACGACTCAGTTATAGACAACTCCTGTTTTTTCTGTATATAAATTACGCCAGTCTTACACTGATAAGAAAGAAAACGCTTTTTACTAATGTAGCTAGTATTATAACCAACCAAATGAAAGATGGAGGAAACAAATGTAATGTCAAAAGTGTGTGATTGACTGGGTGTGGTAAATGGTCTACCACTTAGAAAAGCACACAGTTCTTTCTTTTCCTGAGAAGGCAAGACAGATCGTTGTTAATAACAGTGCAGCATGGGGAAAAGAGGTACACAGAATAAATTTATCATAATTCCTATATTTCCATATCAATCAGACTTTGAATTGGAAATCACATATTATAAAGCTTCTCAAACCCTACAGTCTGGATGCATTTTCTTTATGTGAAACCGCTGATTTGGTGATAAAAACTTACTTCGTACACTTATATTCATTGATGTTGTATGGAATAATTTTACATTGGAACTCCACATATAGACACAAAATATTTACTGCTAAGGTCTCAGGAACGAGTTCTGGTATGGCACACAGTTATAATTTGCCACGGAGTTTCATAACGTATCTTATTCGTAAACCTACTGACACATTCTACATCACAGCACATTGTTATGAACATGATCCATAGAACATGCAAAACAAAAACTTAACTAAGTGGAGGCAATAAAATGTCAGTCATGGAGTGATTAAGATTTCACACAGGTATTAAGTTCAAAAAATGGTTCAAATGGCTCTGAGCACTATGGGACTTAGCTTCTGAGGTCATCAGTCCCCTAGCACGTAGAACTACTTAAACCTAACTAACCTAAGGACATCACACACATCCATGCCCGAGGCAGGATTCGAACCTGCGACTGTAGCTGAGCTGTTGCTTGGTTCCAGACTGTAGCGCCTAGAACC
This sequence comes from Schistocerca piceifrons, assembly GCF_021461385.2. Taxonomy (NCBI): domain Eukaryota; kingdom Metazoa; phylum Arthropoda; class Insecta; order Orthoptera; family Acrididae; genus Schistocerca; species Schistocerca piceifrons. The sequence goes on from NC_060146.1 coordinate 138,608,564, forward strand.
GCTCGACCACTCTGGCCGGCCACAGGTATAAAGTCTTTGAAAGCAAATCCATAGTGAAATCATCTTTCATCACAACAATCCATGGTTTCTAAGAAAATTGAGAGGCTTCTCATCTATGAAAGTCATATTTACTATTTTAAATTGTTAATTGATTTTATCCCTACATTATGAGCCACTATTTTGATTGTAAAATGGACGTTAGTAGAGTCTGGTAATTCTGAGTATTGTGTTATAAGTATGGCCCCAAAAATTTATAAGCTGAGTTTATTAGTTCAGCTAATTCCTTGCTATTCCATCTAAGATAACCTAATAACATATTTCACTTACACACTATAAGAAAGTAGACTCAGATAATTAATAGTATTAAATGACAGTTCTAGCGCACTGACCGTATTTGGTCATTAATGTGCTGAGTAGGAAGTATATTGCACCAGCGCCACACAGAGGCAAGTGTGGATGTTATGATTTACAAAATATAACATAGCTGTTGTGAAGCCATGAGGCGAGCTGGACGGGCGAGGTGTGGAAGCAACTGACACAGACATACCTAAGGGGAAGAAGGTGAAAGTCTTGCCACACTGACCACTTCAGAAGTGCTTAGCCTATGTGCCACATGCAACAGTAAAGCCAAAGCAAGCACAAATGTGTAAATACCTATCCACTTTGTACTACAATCACTTGTGTTAGTATTGCAGCTCTACAACCACATTGCTGTGACTCTCAGGGCACCATCCAGAATGCTGTTCGTGGAGTACAATTCGACTCTGTGAAAGGAGCGCCCATCCCATAACTGTGGGTGCTGAAGCCGCCATCACATCAGGCCTGCACCCACGCTGGGAAGCAGCTTGCCGGCCATTATCTTGGAGCAATGCGCCACGGGCATTACGTCAGCTACCACCACTTGCTAAACAGCACTGATGGTGCAAATCACACCAACACGCCTGCTGCAACCAGAGCCATCACTGACAGAGTCAGTTGAGTCATGCAGTACCGCTCGGCCGATGCCATATCCTGTCACCATTGCTAGGTGACACACATGCATGCAGGAAGCCGCTGGACACATCAGCCATGCTGTTGTTGCCTGTACTGAACCATGGCTGGGATCGGCAATAAAGATATTTTCGTATTTCTGGCTGGTGCCACAGGTTATCCTACTGCACCATCCTGCCATCAATAACTTCAGTAGTGGCAGGATATTGATATTACCTTTTCAGTTCAATGCCCCAACCAACAGCCTACTGTTTCGTTACTCAATAATTTTAATTGTAGTTGTCAAAGTGACTTTGTAAGGTTTTTTTATTCGTATGACACGGGTAGATCATTCACCGGGTGCTGGTCTTTCAATTTGATGCCACTTTGGCGACCTGCAGTCGATGAGGATGATAGGATGATGATGAGGACAGCACAACACCCAGGCCGTGGGCGGAGAAAATTCCCTGACCCAGCTGGGAATCAAACCCGGGCCCAGAGGTTTGACAATCCGTTACGCTGACCTACCGGAGGCAGACTCTCTGTAAGGTGAAATTTGTTAAAAGTAAATAGTCAGTAGATTTGTCACACTTAATAGGTAATAGGGGCCTGATTGTATATTACCTGTCAGATTTATGCAGTGTAACTTGGAAGATCATTCAGCACCATGTGAAGAATCACTATCAATAGTGTGTTTGATGTGTAATCGCTATGGTCATATGCCCAGATAGTCTCAGAATCAAAATAGTTTATGATTACACTTAAAAATTATGCATTTTATTTTGCATGTCTTGTAATTAGTGTTATTTCACAATGATTGTCGAGAACGGCAAACCATTGACAGAGTCAGTGACACAAGAAGTTTCAGAACCAGAGGCAGTTTGTATGGGAAAAATGGTGCAACTGACAGCAGTTAATATGCATTTACATAGAAGCACACTCGCCACAGCGAAATATAGATTTGATGGCTCTGTAAGTTTAGTTGCTCCTTTCTCTGGTAAATCAACTGAGGATGTGTGAGCGTTTATGGAGGATCTTAGGAATCTGGCAGAGATGGAAGGGTGGTCTGATGCAGAAATTTTGACAGTAGAAAAATTAAGATTAACCAGGGGAAGCAAAAGCTTATGCAGATTATATGGAGGCTCTCAAGGCAGTTGGAACATTTGAGGAATTTAGAAAGGAGTTAGTTCAAAGATATACAGAGCAAAACAGCGCCAGACATTTTAGGGGGTAGTTGGGCATGGTAACGAAAAAACGTATGGAATAGGTAGAAGAGTTTGTAGATAAAGTAAGAAAGATTAATGGCTGCACGAGTTGGGGCAGAACGCTATAATGAATGAAGTAATGTTATATGAGGCTGAGCAGAGGGCGCTTGATGTGTTTTTATGAGGTATGAATTCGGAACGGCCACGGAGAGTAAATACAAGGGGATCTGATTTATTTGCGTGCAGCTGTCAGACTGGCATGGGATGTGAGAAAATTGATGTATGAACGGGATTTCATGCTAGATAGACAATGCTTTCAGCCAATATAAGGTATTGTAGATGAGGGCAGATGGGGGATATGTGGAAACAGTGTCGCCAGCCATGGGACACTGACAGTTGTGGGAGAGGTCAGCATAATGGTAACAGTAGTTTCAGATGTAGGGAACTGAGAAAGAGGCAGAAGTTAAACGTCAACATTAACCCAATGTCTACCTGTGGAAATTCCTAGTAAAATTACTTCTGTGAAGTCATATGTGAGGATATTGTTGGACACAGGGATGAACTTACCAGTTACCATAAGTAATGAAACCAACAATGGCGTAGATTGCATAGTGTGAGAGATGGAGTTTCGATCAGTGGACGTAGATTTTTGCCTTGGTACATTTCAGTTCAGACAATGTGTAGAGATTGTGCCACTCGTGTATGAGTGCTATGACATGATTCTGAGGTTGGGTTTCTTGCATCAGCGTTCCACTAAAATTGATCTTCAACAACACGTGGTGGGGCCTGACAGAAGAATGTTTCAGCTGGCAAAACCGCTGCCAGTGTATCAATGTTACGAGCGGAGTCTATCGACTATGACAAAGCATTTAAACCAGGCATGATCACTCTAAGGCTCAATTCACACTATTGTGGATTCCATCTGAACAGCCTTCAGAAGGCCCAACGGTACGGACCAACCGCCATGACGTCCTCAGACGATAGGTGTCGCTGGACACAGATATGGAGGGGCATGTGGTCAGCACACCACCCTCCTTGCTATTGTCAGTTTTCGTGACCAGAGCCCCTACTACTCAGTCAAGTAGCTCCTCAATTGGCCTCGCAAGGGTTGAGGGCACCCCAGTCGCCAACTTTTCTAACCAAGCCTGACAATGCTTAAATTTTATCTGATGGGAACTGGTGTTACTATTGTGTCAAGGCTGTTGAAATTTTTTTGTGTACTTAGGCGAACCAGATAATCACTTTGGGTTAATTTTGAGTCTAACTTACCAGGACAGACGTTTTGTATGGTGGAATCGTTGGAAGTGAATGAAGTATTTGATCAGGCAGGTTGCATATTCAAGAGAAATGTTGCATGTGTACAAGAGGTAAATGTTGAAATAAAGATACTTGTGTTTGTGGATAATTTCAGTGCCGAAGATTTAAGTTTAACGGAGGTGTTGTTGATCGCTATCCTGGAGGAGGAACAGTGAGACACAACGGACGTCAGACACGCAAAGTCACCAAAAGTCACTGAAACTGCACTATAAGGGAAAGTGAAGCATCTAAAAGGGAGCAAAAAGAAATGAACATCTGAGATACTGTTGGAATTTAGGGATTTGTTTCTTCCAAAAGGACATTTTCTGCAATGTATGACACACAGCACCGAATATCAACAACAAACAAATGACCAGTTTACTGTAAACCATGCAGAGCTCCAAGGTATGTGCAGATGATTAATCAATAAGCATCTGAAGGATGTGATTACTGAAAAATGTAATAGCCCATCGCTAAGAAGTCAGCACATGGATCACTACAATGTAAGTTTTGTTCCAATTATTGACAGCTGAATAACAAGACTATAACAAATGCCTACTCTTTGCTAGACTATTTAGGCCAGTGCAAGTATTTTTCAGTGACGAACTTAAGGAGTGGCTAGAACTCAGTCCATAGGACCGACAAAAAAAGAACACTTTCTTCGCCATGGGGACATTATCAACTCAGGAAGATGCCTTTGAGATTGAAGAACGTACACCTGCGAGATTTCAGCGGTTACTAGATGAAGTTCTCAGAGGACTGAAACACGTCAATGCATTGTATATCTTGATGACATAATCGTCTTTTTGAGTGATGTGGAACAGGATATACAATGCCTAACGGAAGTATTCCCAACATCAAACCGTGTGTTGGAAGAGTGGGCAAACCTTGATCACGTAATTAGTAGGATGGGGTTTGTAGTGCTACAACGATGAAAATTAATATTACGAAGATGTCAAACCTTATTTTCATGATTTAAAGAAGTATTCATGATATTAAAAAGGTAATTATAATTTTATTATTTTCATTTTTGTGCTCAGTGTATCAAAGACTTTCTAGTGCAAGGAATAAATTAGCATTGTTTGTACTACGAAACTATATATGATTGTTAAGGGTTAAGCATGTAATAATTCGATGTAAGACATTTTGTTGAGTCTGAATTTTGTTCTCGTACTGGTCGGTAGAGAAGGAAAAGTTCCTTAATCGATGTGAAGGTATGAAGGCTGTAAAAAGGAGAGAGAGAGAAGGTAAATACAAGTTATTCAAAACAAATATCTCTAAAGTGTAACGTCTTGTGATTTCCTATAACTAAAACTTGCAAGGTCTAATCTGAGCCTGTCCTGAACAACAGTGAAGATCATTTATGTTATCATATATTTTCTTCGTTTGATCACGGTTGTCATTCGCATGTTTCTTTTTGTTACGCGACGTGTTATGAATATTTTCATTATACGCGCAAAAGTGCACACAGCTTTAATGAACCTGCGTCTTTCGGAAACGATAACTTTTAATCAGTACAATTACGCGAATACCGTCTAAATCGCAACCGTGATCGCAAAAGTGTTTGCTGGACCAAAGAATTCTTATAAAATGTGTATTCTCCAAAGCGAACAGCATTGCGCTATCGCTGACTCGCAATCCCATTAAAAAAATAAAAAGCAATTCAGTGGCTATCCAATCAATAAACAGAGAGGGTAATTCAGGTTAGGATAGACCCAAGATTGGTTAAAGCTATGCATGAACTTTCTGTCCCTGAATCGGTGAAGGAATTACAGTCACTTTCTTAGAGTTGTAAATTATTATAGAAGATTCATAAAAGGATTTACAGAAGTTGTCTGACCATTGCCGCAGTTACTAGAGAAAGCTCAAAGCTTGTTTTCTCAGAGGATTGTCAACATGCTATCAGGAACTGAAAGAAGCTTTGACATTGAGCCTGATGTTGGTGTTTCCAAATTTTGCTATCAGAAACTGAAAGAAGCTTCGACATTGAGCCTAATGTTGGTGTTTCCAAATTTCAATAAGGACTTCATTATGTCGTGTGATGCATCCAATCATGCACTTTGCCATGTATTGTATCGTCACCCAGTAGCCTATATATCAAGGCAAATTAACTCAGCAGAGAACAATTAATCTACAACGGAAAAAGAAATTTGAGCCTTATCTAGGGGATCACCTGCTTCAACTGCTACCTCTAAGCGAAAAGGTTTAGAGTGATAACAGATCATACAGCTTTGAAATGGTTGCTACGGCTGAAGGGTCCATGTAGCAGATTGAGTGCGCTTGATTTTGAGGTCATACATAATTCTGGGAAAAACCATGGGAATGCAGACAGATTAAGTATGAAAGAAGCAGTGTTACCAAAGAAAATAAAGATAAAGTGTATGTAGTAGATATGTATCGTGATGAATTTCTAGAATTAAGCTCATGGGATATGAATATATACCTAAAACGACCAAGTGTACTTAAACTGAAAACCCTGTATTGTGCACTATCAATTGCCACTGGCGTCAGTATGTGAAAGGAGTGTACTACGAATTTGTTGAGTATTTGCGCTATCACAGTGTAAATACAGATGAAGTGAAACAATCACCAGTGCCTGTATTCCTCCTGTATCGAAATATGTTAGTGTTGAGCTCGTAATTATAAAATCGGCGGAGGCTGAAAGTACTGAAGGATTGCCCATGCTTTTAATTGCACCTATAGGGTTGAATACGATTCAGGCTCAATTCAATACATATAATAAAGGAATTATTTGGACCTTCCTGTAAAGCAGAACGATTGAGTGTAAATTTGGACCTTCCTGTAAAGCAGAACGATTGAGTGTAAAATAAAAAGAAATTCTATAAAGTTGTTCTCATTTATTTCAACCCTACAACAATTTTAATAATGAAAAGATCAAATAATGATAACACAGATACGGGAAATTAGCTCATGGTTTATTATTAGAAGTAATACATTCTTCAAAAAAAAAAAGAGAAGATTGAATCAACACAGAACTTTTGTAGCAGCTACCGGTCAACTATACAATCTTTTACAATAGCAGAGATACATTATACCAGTAAAAATATATTTTTTCAGAAAGAGATTGCATGAATGCAAAATTTTTTTATTTACATAACAGCAACTGATCACCTAGTAGAGATACATTGTATTAAGATGATTGTTATTGATTATTTACAATATTTACAGTGTATAGGGACTAGCTGCAGCAAATGAAGAACTGCACATGTACACACAAACGCAAAAAAACAAATAATTTTTTATAAGTACAGACAGTGTGGAGTCATGTACACAGTACACAAAAATGTATACAATTCTCACATGCATACACACGCACACGTGCGTACACACACACACACACACACACACACACACACACACATACACACACACACACATACACAGTCACTTGAATAAATAGTGTGAGAACAGCAGGCATATAATCCCATCTGCACAGATGAAGCACTGGTCGTCATGATGTAACACATCAACTTTGATTTACAGTGCAGTTTGGACGGTTTAGCCCCTTAACCAAAAGACTACTTGCTGCAACATTTGAGGAGGTTCTCATCAGAAAGCTGACACTCTTTATAGTCTTTGGTCATCAGAAACTGTGAGGCTGCACGATGCACACTCTTATACCACCTATGGGTGGTATCTGCATCTACATGGTATGCATACATCTTCGATATGATCCCTACAAATTCCAATATCTGCAAGCCATTCGCCTTGTCCTTCATCACGCCATTAACATTATTTTTCTTAGGTGCTATGCTATAAGGATTATTGGCCACATATCCATACATGTTGGATTCCTCGGGATTGCACGTAATTGCTTCATATGGATAGCAACATTTCACCTAGTACATTGAACTGGCTGTCTCCATACAAAGTAACTTGAAATCAGGAAAAATCGGTTTTGCAGACTTGTAACGGAATCGGTATATGTGAAGGTTGAAGAGATAAAGAATATGCATACCAATACAGAAGGCTTTCTGAACTCCACTGAAACTTTGGCCATCCCCACAGTGACCAGTTCTTCACTGAAGATTGTGGCATGCTTACAATTTGGCCCGGTGACAGCGACATATCTCTTCCACCACAACATTGATCCGAACTGCAATTAAATGAACATTCTCCATGGTTTTTCCGAAAACTGCATTATTCATTAATTAACTTTTTTCCTTTTTTATGAAAATCACACATTGTAAGAGTCCTCTGTTCATTGTTTAGATCAATATACTCTCTCAACCAGGGATGCTGCTACAATGAGATCCTAAGAAGTCGCATCCCCAACCTGAAACATTGCTGGACGTTTCTATAGTGTAGAATGTATCTCAGCTTAATTCCCAACATTGGCATCAGCTTGGGGATGGAACCCTTTCGCAGGGCTAGGTGCTCCCAGCATAATGGTAGATCACTGCACGTCATGCAAATGAATGAGATATTTCAGGTCTGCTTTTCGGACATATCCCCTTCCAGCATCAGTAGAAACAGCGAGGATCCTATCCTTCAGTCTCACGATTTCATCTTTGAACATCCATTGGAACCCTCCAAATGGTAGAGACTGATGCATGGCCTGTCTGTAGAGATTCTTCACATCCAAATCATCAGATGGCCTGTATTTTGTCTCATTAAATCGTGGGTTATTCACCTTGGCATGTCTCTAGATGCAGTGGCAAAGCCTACCATGAACCCTGCACTCGAAGAAAAAGCAACATCTCAACGCCAGTCAACAGTTTAAGGTCGATACATGTCTTTTTTAACATTGTGTCCCACGAAAATCCCAGTGCGGTGAAATAATAGACAGGTTTCAGAGTGTCTGTGCTCAGGTATACACTCCAGAATTTCTCAAAAACATTTGTGAGGAAGCACGCATTTGTCTGCACACACAGTTTACCGTAGCCTTCTAAATCAGAGATGTTGAACTCCTGTCAATCATTCACTGTATACTCAACATCTGTTATGGCAGTGACCCTGAGTTTGTTGGTGAATGCAGTTATTGGACAATGTGGTTTTCAGAGTCTCGCCGTCTCCATCGAATCCAGGTATTCCATGGAAAGACCTCCTGCTTCCTTACAAGCTGAAACTTTGCATCATTGGGAAATATTGATCGACTGACATCCGTATCCTCTCGACTCATCATCTCAGGAAGCTTATGAAGAGGTGACTGAATAAATCGCAGCGGATCCAGGAAGCCGAGCAATGTTCTCGGCGTCATTCGCTTGGAGAATGAAATGTAGTTTTTACACTGTCAGGTATGATATTGACCCTATCATTCTCCAACTTGAAAGCACCCAAGTGTTCAAGGAAAAAGTGAGCATCACACCCACTCAAATAATGAAAGAAGAGGGTATTCATTGTGCCAGTTTGTAATTCAAGTTGCATGTGTTATGAGTTGCACCACGGAACTTCTTCGTTAGATGACAGTGATCTCTACATGGAGTTTCTGCTTTTCTGTCCAAAGACAGATCACTATCAAAACATTTAACTGCCTTCTTGTATAAGGCAAAATTCTCCTGTGAGATGGTCATTGGAATGTTTCTGCTATAAAAGCCATCAACATCCCATGCGTGTTTATCGAGCTCAGAGAGCAACCATCTCGCAGGATTATCCGTGATGTATGTGTCAAATTTGTTGTGATTGGGATCATATGAGCACATGACCTGATATACTGATGATGTCAAATTTGTTGTGATTGGGATCATATGAGCACATGACCTGATGTGCTGTCGCATATGGATGACTGGGTGTTGTGTGATGTCCTTAGGTTAGTTAGGTTTAAGTAGTTCTAAGTTCTAGGGGAGTGATGACCATAGCTGTTAAGTCCCATAGTGCTCAGAGCCATTTGAACCATTTCTTGTCGCATATGGTACATATCTTTCTGCGAAAGTGGTGTGAGAAGCGTTGGGATTAACTTCACAATGCACCACAGGAACTAGTAAGCGCTCAAAATCAGCATGTAAACAAAGCTATATTGTTCCTGAAGGTGAGCAGTCCTAAACTTAAAAACCTATCATCCTCAGTGAGCATTTCCACGGAAACTGGTTCCTGGCTCAAACAGTCAATCAGATGTCTTATTAAATACCCAAGCCTAGTAAAGGATTTGAGACACCTGTGGCAAAAGTTCCATTTATGCTCAATTTTACTCACTTGGGCGGGAAATGTTTTTAATCCAAACATAATGTGCTTCTCACCTTTGTAGAATAGCGATAAATCTACGTGTTTAGGATGCTGATCGGTTACTTCAGAAAAGTAGAGGGGTCCAGCTGCCTTATGCTTCACATTTCCTAGCTTGTTTCTCTTCTCATGCGCATGCAGACCTTGAAAGTGAACCGTGTAACTAGCGTTCTGCATCTCGAATTTTGGCAGGAATGGGAGTGTGACAGGGAATGAGATGAGTAAAAATTTATGATGCCTGCGGCTGTTACATGCCTTGTACAGGGTGATTCAAAAAGAATACCACAACTTTAAAAATGTGTATTTAATGAAAGAAACATAATATAATCTTATGTTATACATCATTACAAAGAGTATTTAAAAAGGTTTTTTTTTTTCACTCAAAAACAAGTTCAGAGATGTTCACTATGGCCCCCTCCAGACACACGAGCAATATCAACCCGATACTCCAACTCGTTCCACACTCATATCAGGCGTAACAGTTTGGATAGCTGCTGTTATTTCTCGTTTCAAATCATCAATGATGGCTGGGAGATGTGGCCGAAACACCATATCCTTAACATACCCCCATAAGAAAAAATCGCAGGGGGTAAGATCAGCGCTTCTTGGAGGCCAGTGATGAAGTGCTCTGTCACTGGCTGCCTGGCGGCCGATCCATCGCCTCGGGTAGTTGACGTTCAGGTAGTTACGGACAGATAAGTGCCAATGTGGTGGCGCTCCATCCTGCTGAAATATGAATTGTTGTGCTTCTTGTTCGAGCTGAGGGAACAGCCAATTCTCTAACATCTCCAGATACTGTAGTCCAATTACAGTAGCACCTTCGAAGAAAAAGGGACCAAAAACTTTATTGGCTGAAATGGCACAGAAAACGTTCACCTTAGGCGAGTCACGTTCATATTGAGTTGTTTCCCGCGGATTCTCAGTGCCCCATATACAGACATTGTGACGGTTGACTTTCCCGTTAGTGTGGAAAGTTGCTTCATCACTAAACACAATCTTTCAAACGAAAGATTCATCTGTTTCCATTTGAGCAAGGATGAAAATCACAGAAATCGATTCTTTTAATCTTATCAGCTGCAGACAGTGCTTGAACCAATTTCAGACGATAAGGTTTCATAACTAACCTTTTTCGTAGGACTCTCCATACAGTTGATTGTGGAATTTGCTTGCTGGATGCGTGCTACATTTTCATCACTCGTTCTCGGCCGTCCAGAACTTTTCCCTTTGCACAAACACTCATTCTCTGTAAACTGTTTATACCAACGTTTAATACACCACCTATCAGGAGGTTTAACACCATACTTCGTTCGAAATGCACGCTGAACAACTGTCGTCGATTCACTTCTGCCGTACTCAATAACACAAAAAGCTTTCTGTTGAGCGGTCGCCATCTTAGCATCAACTGACGCTGACGCCTAGTCAACAGCGCCTCAAGCAAACAAATGTACAACTAAATGAAACTTTATAGCTCCCTTAATTCGCCGACAGATAGTGCTTAGCTCTGCCTTTTGTCGTTGCAGAGTTTTAAATGCCTAAAGTTGTGGTATTCTTTTTGAATCACCCTGTATGTAATTTATATCGTAAGCCAGAATTGATCTCGTAAAGCAGTCTTCAACTGGACCAAAATCATGAAAGTACACATCAGGGTGGTGCATGTGGCTGAGTGTTTTATCAGAGGTCTTCCCTTCATATTGGAAAAATCCCTAAGTACGATGCTCTCGGTAAAACTTCCGTACCACTCTGCAATTGACATATCCCGTGATAGCACGCCATTCTTTCCGCCTACAGTCTGACGATAGTCGTCTCTGCAGCATCATTTCTGCATTACTGTATCAGCTCACAGTAGAGAACTGATTTGCACCTGATGCCAGGATACTGCTGGGCATTGATGATTTCAGGGAGCTTTCTTTCCAATACCGCTTGACATGCACGAAGGAAGACAGCCGCATCTTGAAATCCAGCATTGACGTTATCAATGCAGGACTGTAAGATTGTGTCCCTGAAAGCACTAACAATCCCAGAGTAGTCTAATCCGACTGTGTGACTGGCTGGTACTGCTAGACTCTGGACGAGTTGATGATGATGACGCCAGTGACACTGCCCTGCTACAGCTAGGCCGGGATGACGCAGACATTGATGTCCCCATCAGTGAAAGGTCTGGCGACTCTGTTGAGAGCCCATTTCCTTCTGCAACGGAAGAAGTAGCGAAACTTATTAGTATCACTCACAGATATATGCAATACACATCTACCAATAATAGTTAAATTCTGATACATCAAGGTCACCGACGAGAATTGCTTTCAGCCACTCATCATTAATCATAATATTAGTTCTGCTAGAATCTAAAATTGTCAACGGCCTTGCCACAGTGGTAACACCCGTTTACGTCAGATCACCGAAGTTAAGAGCTGGCGGGCTGTGTTAGAAGCTGGATGGGTGACCATCTGGTTTGACAAGCACTGTTGGAAAGTGGGGTTCACTGAGCCCTTGCGAAGCAAATTGAGGAGCTATCTGATTGATAAATAGCGGCTCCGGTCTCGTAAACTGACATACGGCCGTGAGAGCAGTGTGCTGACCGCATGACCCACCATATCCGCAACCAGAGACGTCTGTGGGCGGGCAGTACCGTTGGCCCTTCATGGCCTGTTTGGGCAGAGTTTAGTTTTAGTTTTTTTATATTCTAATATTCTTTGGTGTAGTTCCATTTCACCTACTCTTGCAATATCGGCATCAAGTATATCTAAAAAAAAAAAAAAAACCTTTGTGTTTTGCCTTACAGCAGGTCTTGTCACAGGGGAAGCCTCATCATAGAGGTCCACTGCATGAGCGTCTAGGGAAGTGATTCCAGTGGTGGTTTCCCGTTGCCTTCCACTAATGATGATGAAATGATGATGAGGGCAACACAACACCCAGTTCCTGAGCGGAGAGAATCTCTGACCCAGCCGGGAATCGAACCCGGGCCCGGGCCCCTTGGCGTGACAGACCGCCGCGTTGACCACTCAGCTACCAGGGCGGACGTGTGAATCTAAAAAAGGAAAGAAAGAAGCACTATATGCAAACATTAAAATTTTTTTATTATTATTGATAGAAGTAATAATACTACTACTCACACATCAGCTTCTCTACGAATGGTGTCATACTCCATGAACTCTGAGAGGAAAATGGCGTCACTGGTGCTAGCTGTGATAAATCAGCATCAATCTGTTCACCTACAATAGAAAAAAAAACAACAGAACATGTAAGTATGACACGCAAACGTGAATTAAAAAAATTACACGCATAAATAAAAAAAATCTTACGTTTGTCTTCATGTAAATTATTACTCAAAAGTACCATTGCTTCATCATTGACAAGCTGTGACGTTTTGCTTGGTGTCAAACTTCCACTGTCTGACAAACAAGTGCATTTACCAGCGCTTTCGTCATCGGCTTGCGCAGAGCGCCTCATGGCTGATCAGACTGAGATGACGAGAACCTGCAGAACGCTGATTTATGTACTGGGTACAGGTACGCATGTACAGAGAGTACGCAGTGCTGATGTTCAGGCTCTTCGTGGGAACAACAGTCACTTTTGTGCACATACTACTACGTACGCACTTTTCGTGGGAGGAGGAGTTAACTGTAGTTTACATGTTTATGTATGTGAAACACTGCTAGTTGCATATTCGTGGTACTTGTAACCCTATGCCTCAGCGTGTGGTGTGTACGCGGTACCGTGGTAGCGTTCCAGCGTAATTTAACCGAGGTCGTGCTGCGCGTCTGTCCCTGCTGGTAGGACGTCTCCCACTTAGCAACACGTCTGCCCACAAGGGCCCCTGGTGCTGCTTCTTCTTATGAGGCAAGCCTGTAAGCGACGAGGTGAAAAACAGGAAGTGAGTAAATTAACACAAAAGGTTTTTAAGAGACAATTTATTTATTAATAAGTCAATCGAGTAATAGTTGCAAATTTTCTGAAGCGTCTACGAACTCATGTTGTCCGCATTTCTTCTTGTCCAGCTGCTTGAGGGTGGAACATCCTACTGTTTCCCCTTTCTGGATTGACGCACATTCACAAATTTCTTGAAACCATGGCTTTTGACGTAAACTATGCTGTCTCTACGATCATAAGCTAGGAACGATGGCGTCTTATCTTCGTATGCCATCCGTTCATCATCCCAGCAATCTGCGTGGTAATCGCCGTTTTTTCGGGTTTTAACACACTGCACTGCGGTAAACGGTTTGGATGAGGCAACAGTGGTTGAATACCTCGTTAGTACTTGTTCACCGTCAGAGAGTGCAAGAAACGACACCATCTTTAAACACAAATCGTTTGCTTTTGGCTTAAAACCCTTGTGTGTCTGCAACAATCTTTGTTCTTAGGGGAATCATTGTGTAATGCGTTGTATATTGAGTAATTCCTCTACATTTACACCATACATTCTCCAACGCCTGTTAGCAGCGAGTAGCTTATGGGACAGTCATGTGGTACTAATGCATACATTACAGTATCAGAGGAAGTTTTTCGAATGATTCGAATAGAAGATGTACATCCATACTTCCAGACTTCACTACCTCACATTGCTTTCAACAATCTGTCACCGCTACGGGTGATAATTCCTTTAACTTCTACGGGCTAAGTCTGCTTCCGAAACCATTGTCAGTCTTGTAATAAGACATGTAAGATCTTTCGAACATGTCATACAATAGTCCATAAACGTTCGTGTTCCAGTCCAGCTGTAATTATCATACAAAAGAAACATTAATTGCATGTCCGCCCCCGGTAGCTGAGTGGTCAGCGCGACAGAATGTCAATCCTACGGCCCGGGGTTCGATTCCCTACTGGGTCGGAGATTTTCTCCGCTCCGGGACTGGGTGTTGTGTTGTCCTAATCATTATCATTTCATCCGCATCGACGCGCCAAGTCGCCGAAGTGGCGTCAAACCGAAAGACTTGCAGCCGGCGAACGGTCTACCCGACGGGAGACCCCAGTCACACGACATTTACATTTACATTAATTGCACTAAATATATTTCGTCAAATACGCTTCAGTTGTTTTCAGGACTGCTCTTGCTCCCAGTTTGCAGCACTAGAATAATGAAGCGAGGCGAGGCGTTTCTACCTGGATAGAAGTCTTCAGAACTCATGCTTGTCGAAATGACGGTGGAAGGACTGATTATTCAAATAACTCCGATGAGCCGAAAGTTAAGGGCAGTTGCACCCCTGAATTAAGAGCAAAGGTTTACAATACCTCTTCAATTGTAAGGTTCTTTTTATTTTTAGTAGTTAACATCTGAAAAATAAAAAGAACCTTACAAATGAAGCGGTATTGTCAATCTCTGCTATAATGCTCAGTTGCGGATGTTTGTTGCCTGAATTAAGAATACATAAATGCTTCAGATTCTCTTCTTCTGATAACGATAGGTGTGGTACTTTCCATATAAACGCATCCTGTAAAATTTTACGCTCTTCTTCTCCCTGTCGTAAAATGTACGATTTGTTATCTGTAGTACTTCGAACAAGAATCAGCTTCTGCTTAGCCTTCATAAAAATTCGATTTTTGTCTTAATAGAAGCCCATTAAGATTTCAAGTGGAATCCACAAAATAAAGGAGTTATCTATCGGTCCATCTATGAACCATACTGCATTTTGTAGAGCATTCGTATCTGGTGTTGAGGAAGAGACGTACGCGTCGAGTATAGATGTGATCCCCACGTTTCTGCTGCGGTTCATTTTAACTCCATTAAGCTCGTATTTCATGTCTTGAAACAGGAATACATTACGATTTAAGGCGTGATGTTACTGACTGCGCGGCAGCTTTCTTAGGTGTATATACCCCCTCCAAATATATGAAGCTCTTGCCAGGATGTGTCAATCTTGCTACCGGCTTGGTGGCCGAGCGGTTCTAGGCGCTACAGTCTGGAACCGCGTGACCGTTACGGTCGCAGGTTCAAATCCTGCCTCGGGCATGGATGTGTGTGATGTCCTTAGGTTAGTTAGGTTTAAGTAGTTCTAAGTTCTAGGGTACTGATGACCTTAGAAGTTAAGTCCCATAGTGCTCAGAGCCATTTGAACCATTTTGAACCATCTTGCTGCTAAATAATAATTCATACCTCATCACTATTATTAAACGTTGCTGAGCCAAATGGTTTGTGGGAATAATATTCCTAGCTAACGATATGCTTGCCGTATTGAAGTGGAGTCATTACTTCCAGCGACGTCATTGCGAGGATTTTATCCAATGGATTTAAGATGCTCATAATTCCCTCGTATCATCGCGTTCTGCTTCCGCTGCAGCATGGTCTTACGATTTTGCTTCAGATCAAGATATACTATAATTTCCTCAACGCAAAAATCACCTTGATTCGCGTTCTGATCCACGATATTCAGCTCGATATGGTCTAATGTCTCAACAGTCACATGGTGTACATTGGAGGAGTGAACCTGCGCAGTTTTGTAACCGAGGTCACTGTACGAAAGAATACGTGTATAGCATCGACTAATCTGTCGTTAAGGTGCAAATTCGTCGTGATATTACACTCCACGTGATTCGTACTGAATGGCAGTACGTCTGCTGGCTGACATGACTTGAAAAATTTATCAGTATTATACTCCAGCACTAGTCCCTATGAGAAAACCAGCAACGATCCTACTGAACCTTTGTGACTTATAGATCAATGCCTCTTTTGTTGTTTTTATCTCTTTTCTAAACGTATTAACGTTTGCATGTAGTTCAAATCATCACTTCATTTCCCAGAACTCCTGAAGATGGACGTTGACTGTGGATATTGTCTCACAGATACAGTCCCTTTGACTGTTCAGAGTTGTCACTAAACCCGCCCAAATGGTTCAAATGGCTCTGAGCGCTATGGGACTGAACTGCTGAGGTCATCAGTCCCCTAGAACTTAGGACTACTTAAACCTAACTAACCTAAGGACATCACACACATCCATGCCCGAGGCAGGATTCGAACCTGCGACCGTAGCGGTCGCGCGGCTCCGGACTGTAGCGCCTAGAACCGCTCGGCCACTTCGGCAGGCCCCGCCCAAAGATGTAAACAACCACGCATGAGCAGCGCCTATTAGACGGAGGAGGTCTGATAGCCGATTAGTTCCAGTTATTCCACCAGGAAGGAGGTACACGGCTCGTGTTGTCTGTAGTTCAATCATGTCGAGACGGCCAATACCGGGGTTCGATCGCGTCCGCATTGTTACTTTGGGTCAGGAAGGGCTCTCAACAAGGGAAGTGACCAGGCGTCTCGGAGTGAACCAAAGCGATGTTGTTCGGACATGGAGGAGATACAGAGAGACAGGAACTATCGATGACATGCCTCGCTGAGGCTACTACTGCAGTGGATGACCGCTACCTACGGATTATCGCTCGGAGGAACCCTGACAGCAACGTCACCATGTTGAATAATGCTTTTTGTGCAGCTACAGGCCATCGCGTTACGACTCAAACTTTGCACAATAGCCTGCAAGATGCGCAACTTCACTCCCGACGTTCATGGCGAGATCCGTCTTTGCAACCACGACACCATGCAGCGCGGTACAGATGGGCCCAACAACATGCCGAATGAACCGCTCAGGATTGGCATCACATTCTCTTCACCGATGAGTGTCGCATATGACTTCAACCAGACAATCGCCGGAGACGTGTTTGGAGGCTACCCGGTCGGGCTCAGCGAGTGCAGCAAGGTGGAGGTTCCTTGTTGTTTTGGTGTGGCATTATGTGGGGCCGACGTACGCGGTTGGCGGTCATGAATGGCGCTGTAACGGCTGTACGATACGTGAATGCCATCCTCCGACCGATAGTGCAACCATATCGGCAGCATTTTGGCGAGGCATTCGTCTTCATGGACGACAATTCGCGCCCTCATCGTGCACGTCTTATGAATGACTTCCTTCAGGGTAGCGACATCGCTCGACTAGAGTGGCCAGCATGTTCGCCACACATGAACCCTAACATGTCTGGGATGGATTGAAAAGGCTGTTTATGGAAGATGTGACTTACCAACCACTGTGAGGGATCTACGGCGAATCGCTGTTGAGGAGTGGGACAGTCTGGACCAAGAGTGCCTTGACGAATTTGTGGATAGTATGCCATGACGATTACAGGCATGCATCATTGCAAGAGGACGTGCTGCTGGGTATTAGAGGTACCGGTGTGTACAGCAATCTGAACCACCACCTCTGAAGATCTCGCTGTATGATGGTACAACATGCAATGTGTGGTTTTCATGGGCGGAAGTGATGTTTATGTTGATCTGTATTCCAATTTTCTGTACAGGTTCCGAAACTCTCGGAACCGAGGTGATGCAAAACCTTTTTTTAAGTGTGTATTTACATCGGTGATATTAGCTACACTCTTGTAAGTTTCCAGTCTCACCTGTGCTATACCCCGTTCCCGCCTTCTCAGGTCTATTGGAGGAAAGTAGTTCGCTTCTAAGTTAGACAAATGTTGTTTTAGAGTTACAGTGAATGACATCACGCTTCAATCTCAAATTACGCTGCGACATGCATATTGCATGTTTTAATGCAATTGTGGGTAGAAACACTAGGCAGCAATGTCCGCAGAGGTATGAATTGAAGTCTTGGTAGCGTCGAAAATTGTACAACACCTGTTTCTCATCGGTGAAATAACGGCAAAATTCTTTAGGTGGCCTTAAATCGCCGAATTAGACAAAGTAGTGGATGGTATTACCGGCTTTTTTTTTTTTTTTACATAAGCAACCCAGTGACTTCCGTATTCTCCCACAACATCTAAATTGACAATTCCACATTCTTTGGATTTCCACATTGTATCAGGCTATGTATCCAACACGCCGTGAAATCTGGGAATTCTAAGTTTTCTCAGGAGATTAAATCTGGGGATTCTAAGTTTTCTCAGGAGATTAAGCTATGTTTGTAAGCGGTCTGTCTGGTAGTATCAATTTGGACTTTTTTTTGTTTATGTACAGCTTAAGCCCTCTCCTGTATGGGTTTTAAATACACGCCTTTACCGATAGCAATGGCCACCATGTCCATGTTATACCTACGACCGTCTTTTAATTGCTTCTCAGCATTTTGGGCATTCATTACTGCTTGCGTTACGGCAAGGACTCCCCAGCTAACAAACCAATGGATAATAGCCCAATAAATGCAGGGATCAGAAACAGAATTATTCGGCCATATGTCTTCGGTTTTGGCAAGATCTAGGGCGTTTTAACACATCTTCTCCTTCCTCCTTTGTGCCTCAATGCCCCTTTCGCAGCTTTTAGCTCTGATTTGATGCCTTTCTTTAAGTAACGTGTAGGTTTTTTCTTCTTCTTTAGTGTGCGACGAGCTATATTCGTTATTTACTTGAAGGTTATTCCATCACTCAGTTTAAGTTTGTCAAGCATTGCCTTATCGACCACGAGTGCAGCAATAAACTTTCCTATACCAGTATCCTCTCTTTGATATAGCCTGTCTGACCTAATGGCTAATATTTGATCTGGAATACGACAATCTTTATTTGTAACGTAAACAAGGTCGTGACCTCTGCATGCTTATGAGCGCGAGCTGGACGCTATTTCAATTTCGTTCCAGTTCCACAAAAACTGTATCCAGGGACATGGAGTTTGAGTAGTAGATTTTCGAGAGTACCACCTCTACTTCCGTTGATATTTTGCCGGCGCTCAAGTCACGGTACAACGTATTATACAGTAAACTGCGTGCGTTCGCCCAACTGTTGTGCTTTGATGAGAAGCCAAGTCATTTCACCAGGGCCCAGTTCCCTCGAGGTCTTATGACCTCTCCAAGAGGAACACGTTTGGTTCAGACCTTTTCTGTAATTCCTCCTCGTAAAAACTGCCTGCAATTTCTTTACAATCAATGTCTCTTAAGAGGTATCTTCTCAGGTTTGTGTGCTTCATCTTGGAAACTATAAATGTCTCTGTTGACCAGTTCGGTACGTAGGACTTCTCAAACGCGGTTTTTTATTTCGAAACGTCTCCTAAATTACCTACGCTGAACTTCTGTTTGCATGGATCCGCCATCTTAACATGGCTGTATATTGTATTTCGATGTCCATTATCATGGACATCAATGTGTCTCTTCTTAATTGTATGATGAGTAGTGCGATTATACTCGTCAATGATCCGTGATAGGATGTTTAACCATTTGTACGTCCCTTCGAGATTAAATTGCTTCCACATCCGGTTTTTGATCGTCCTGTTCAACCGTTCTACAATACTAACTTTAAATTGGGAGAAGGTTGAGTACTGATTTATCCCATATAGTTCCATTACCGCTTTGAAATGCCTATTGTAAAACTGACCACCATGGTAGATCTGAAAGTCGTTGGAACACTGATTCGTTCCAGTCTGGAATAGCTGTTCAAAAACCTTCGAAACATCCTTGCCGATCCTAACTTTCAGAGGACGAGCTGAATCGAATTTGGAATATGTAAGTCTGAGCATTAGAATGTACTTGAAACTATTATTCTACCATGGGTAATATTGGATATCTACGACATCAGCTTGCCATAAACCATTCGGTCCTAATATCACTTGTCTCCATAGAAATTTTCTGCATGTGCGTCTGTGCAGCTCATGAACAACTTTCTCCATAACTACTCAGTGATGCAGCTTTCTCGAAGCTTAGGTATGATTGACAAGGATTCGTGAGCTGTATTCCCTGTGTCAGCTGGTGCTGTGACGAGTCATAACCGAACTTTGATTTCATTTGGGTCATCATAAGACATGTACTCTAGAGGTAGATTGTTCAGACTTTTATTCTGAACTTCAACACATTTACCTGCGCCATGTGCGAGTGCTACTGCTGGTTTAATTTTATTATTGTATTTGTCAGTCTCTGAGCCCTTCATTCGTTCTTTTGGGGTCCTATGCACGTTGGTCATGCGTAATATTTGACCATACGTTTTTTTATTTTTTTTTATGTCTTTCGCGGTATAATTTTTACGTTCGACATTTTTTAAGATCAGCTCTAATGAACCAGGCGTTCTTTCAAATTCCTTATCCCCAACGTCTTTTGCATTCTTGGTTAAACGTATTGGGTGCTAACCTAACCTATATGTTTTCATCCTGCTGACCTCATATGTTCAGTCTATCTCAGCATTACTGTAACGATTAATGAAGTCAATAATAGCATTTACTAAATCATCTTGTTATTATTATTATTATTCTCTGCCTCCATCCATAGTGCGTGATAGCCCTTTCACATTGCCGGTTACTGGCTCAAACGCTTCTGAGAGATGCTGATTTCGTTCCAACTGTTCTTACTTTAACAGTAGCAACTGCCGTCAAATAAGTCTTCCGAGCCTCGATAACTTTACGCTTTCTCGATGACATGTGCAGTGTACCAAGCCGTTTTTAAGATATTTTACAGCTTACGTATATTTTGAGACTACTGGTGATGAAGGGAGTCAAATGCCTTAGCTACCGCCTTGGTATATCCGCGCATATCTGTTAATTTTGCGTTGACTTCTTTAGTTTTTTCATTGCCCCCGCCTCGATGAGACTTTCAGTTCCATTAATTTAGAGTTCATTGCCTCACTTTCCGTCAAATAGACGCTTCTGCTTTGCACCCTCTGGCAGAGTGTGTGACACATGTGCAAATTTGTCCATAGTTTACAGTATAGTGGTACAGTTACGTTTTGATACACTGCCCTTTATGCAGAATCTCTTTGAAGTGTCGTCTGTATCGACCGTCATTCAAATTCCAAGTTTTACCTACAACCAGAAAGCCATATTACGAATTATTCCAGCTATCTCCACATATGATAACGAATTCATTGGATGCCATGTCAGTTCCTAAACGTGCTTAGTAAACATGCCTTAAATTCAGATGGTCCTGTTTGAAGGCTATAATAAGGTTTGCATTATCCGAGACCAAGTGCTTTGTGATCCTTGAGTATATCTGGCTCAAGTAAAAGATATTGACTTGCATATGGCGACAAAAGCAGAAATGTCTGCAGATCTCATTCTGATTTTCCACTGCGACGTCGTCGAATATGAATACACTGTTTGGCTTTACTTTTTCAGGCAGTGGAATATCTGGCTATGTTACTCCCTCAATTCCATACAAAACCTCCTATAATAGCTGATATTTCGGCTGAAACAGAGTTTTTGTAGAAAGATACACTTGCTCGACGCGGATTCGATCAGGATGTGTTAACAGTATTAGAACTATATTACTTTTTCTAGAGTGGGAAGGCACAGTAACCAAAGCGCGTGTAATATTGGGAAGTAATCATCCATTTCATCTTGTCCTTCTGGTTTCCATGTTCATCACTGCAGAACCAGTCGCTTGCTACAAAATACTTGTGGTGAGGTTGTTTCGTCCACTGCCATGGTGGCAGCTGTTAATCTATATTGGAATGAAAGAAGTTTCATAAACTGTTACATATATCTGGGTACAAAAAAACTAAAATAAGATCATAGTCCACAGCCCACATCTGTAATGCTGAATCGTACACTTCCACCTCCAACAGTGGGCAGAGAGTTTGAGGAGCTAACTCCAGTTGATTACTCCACAATGTCTCGTAGAATTAGAAGGTGTATGACTGCTATCTGTTGAGGTTCCAGCTCATAATTCGTAGGTGGCATTCATTAAACTCTTAAAAGTCTGCTCCTGCAGATGTATGCACTTTCTGTTGTTAAATATTTTAAGTGAACGAGGGAAGTCCCATACAGTGATTGCATGATCACTCAGTATCATCGAGGGAGAGTAAACGTTTCCGTGGAACAAGGCCTCAATCTACACTGACATATGGCATTCATCTATGGATAACTCTTGACGTCACTAAATCGAGGTTTTTGGAAAAATACTACCACCGGGTACAACTCTCTATTCGATGCCATACCGACACTGACATCCTTACACCCACTGATGCTCATACAATAGGTTTGATTCAACAGCATTATCTTCACGTCAGGTATCTGCTGCTGCAACGACTTCACCTCACGTACAAGGAAAACATGCATTATTAGTTAAGCTTATTTGCTCCCCCCACCCCCACCCCCTAATTCCTCGGCATCGGTATTAATACTTACGCTGCCTCGCAGAAGGGACTGTTTGACGTTTATCTCATTAGAGACAGGACTATTTATCAACCGCAGTAAATACATTTTTCGCGACTTCTATTGTTATCTTATGTACGTCTACACTCGTATGGTTAGGTCATTCAGGCAGTGTAGATAACAAGCATCTCAGAGCCAAAGATGGGCGCCCATTGCTGTCTACATAACTGCTGGAAAATTCTCATTACAATTTCTTGAATAACGCATCAAACAGCCGTAAGTTGCTTCAATATCTCCATCTTCACAGTCGACATCTTCATCAGTGATTGTCACTGACAAGATGCAAATGTTGCGAGAGAGGTCTGTACATTTATTTTTAACATACGACCAGCTGAGAAACAAAACATAATGACGATTAAAGGTAGATCAATATTTACAAGCTTACACTTCATACAAAGTGTCCTGATGTCATGAGCATGAACGCGCTGGGCGCAGGGCGCGGGCTCCGCAACGGAAAAATTTGTAGAAGCGCAGGGGGTGCACCTAGGAGACCCTCCCTCCACTCACCTCCCATTCCCTCCCCTCCCCAACCTCGGCACATGTTGTTCCCGAAATGACCTTGTAGAGAAGGAACTGCTGTTGCTGATGTTGGCAAAATACGACATGCGGAATTAAAAGAGAGTTCACAGAATTACTTCTCGGTTTAGGTCAAGGCTATCTAGTGCTGGCAGTGTCCTACTACTGGCAACCAATACCAAACAGAAACACTATCGACCATTATTCTACCAGTTATCGCAGCGAGACTTACTCTGCTAAGCTTAGCCCTTGTTAAACAAGTACAAGCTGTGAAACGTAAGACTCGATCCTGGTGGATTGGATTCCCCAAGCATAGGAGGCAGTAGAGGGACTGTACGATAAGCTGAAAGGAACTAAGAAGCTTAGGATAAGTAGTGGATTAGAGGACGTAACGATAAAGTAATCTTGGTGAGCCGGCTGGGGTCTCTGAGTGGTTCTAGGCCTTACAGTCTGGAACCGCGCGACCGTTACAGTCGCAGGTTCGAATCCTGCCTCGGGCATGGATGTGTGTGACGTCCTTAGGTTAGTTAGGTTTAAGTATTTCTAAGTTATAGGGGACTGATGAGCTCAGAAGTTAAGTCCCATAGTGCTCAGAGAGATTTGAACCATAATCTTGGGGAAAGTGGACCACAGCTAACTGGGACAGCTGCCAGAGAATTTGTCACTCTAGTTTTGCATAAGGATAATCCAGTTTAAGGCAACCTAAGGGACTGGGTCTAGTTGAAGAGGACGGCAACATGTTACACCAGCCGTATTTGGTAAGAAACATAATGGGTAGGAAGAAGATAGCAGTATCGTCAGCCACAGGCAATTGCGGTTGTTGTTGTTCTTGTTGTGATCGTCAGTCCAGAAACTGGTTTGATGCAGCTCTCCATGCTACTCCATCCTGTGCAAGCCTCTTAATCCCCGAATAACTACTGCAACCTACAGCCTTCTGAATTTGCTTAGTGTATTCATGTCTCTATCTACCTCCACGATTTTTACCCTACACACTTCCCTCCAGTACTAAATCAGTGAGTCCGTGATGTCTCCGAAAGTGTCCTACCAACCAATCCCTTCTTCTACTCAAGTTGTGCCAGAAATTCCTTTTCTCCCCCGTTCTGTTCAGTACCTCCTCATTAGTTACGTGATCTACCCATATAATCTTCAGTATTCTTCTATAGCACCATATTTCGAAAGCTTCTATTCTCTTCTTGTCCAAACTAGTTATTGTATATGTTTCACTTCCATGCATGGCTACACTCCATACAAATACTTTCAGAAAAGACATCATGACACTTAAGTCTATACTCGATGTTATTTCTCTTCTTCAGAAACGCTTTTCTAGCCATAGTCAGTCCACATTTTATATCCTCTCCACTTCGACCATCATCAGTTAGTTTACTCCCCAAATAGCAAAACTCGTTTACTACCTTAAGTGTCTCATTTTCTAATCTAATGCCCTCAGCATGCAAGTGGTGACTCTTGTCGGAGCTAATGATGTGTGCCGCTATGGATCAGAAGAGATTCTCTCTGGTTTCCGGCGGCTATCTGAGTTGGTGAAGACTACCAGTCTTGCTAGCGAGATGAAGGCAGAGCTCACCATTTTCAGCATCGTCGACAGGACCGATTGCGGACCTTTGGTACACAGTCGAGTGGAGGGACTGAATCAGAGGCTCAGGCGGTACTGCGACCGTGTAGGCTGCAGATTCCTCAACTTGCGCCATAGGGTGGTGGGGTGTCCACTACACACAGGAGGTGGCTACACGGGTAGCAGGGGCTGTGTGCCGTAGACTGGCCGGTGTTTTAGGTTAGGCAGTCTTGGGAAAGATCAAAAAGGGCTCCCGTCTCAAAGGGAGCAAGACAAAGAAAAGACGAGAATAGACCAAGCAACAGCCGGTATTGCAGTTGTAAACTGTCGTAGCTGTGTTTCAAAAGTACCAGAGCTTCAAGCGCTGGTAGACAGCGCTGAAGCTGAAATAGTTATAGGAACAGAAAGCTGGCTAAAGCCGGAGATAAATTCTGCCGAAATTTTTACAGAGGCACAAACCGTGTTCAGAAAGGATAGATTAAATAAATTAGGCGGTGGTGTGTTTTTGTCTGTTGGTAGTAGTTTATCTTGTAGTGAAGTTGAAATAGATAGTTCCTGCGAATTACTATGGGTAGAGGTTATACTCAACAGCCGTACCAAAATAATAACTGGCTCCTTCTACCGATCCCCCGACTCAGATGATATAATAGCTGGACGCTTCAAAGAAAACTTGGATCTCATTACAAAGAAGTACCCCACTCATACAATTACAATTGGTGGAGACTTCAATCTACCCTTGATTTGTTGGCGAAAATACAAGTTCAAAGCCGATGGTAGACAGAAAACATCTACCGAAATTGTACTAAATGCTTTATCTGAGAATTACTTTGAACAACTAGTTCATTAGCCCACACGAATTGTAAATGGTTGCGAAAACACACTTGACCTCTTAGGAACAAATAACCCAGATCTCATAGAGAGCGTCATGACGGATACAGGGATTAGTGAAGACAAGGTCATTGTAGCGAGGTTCAAAACCATATCAACCAAAACCACAAGACGTAAACGCAAAATATATCTATTTAAAACAGCAGTTAAAAATTCGCTCGGTGGCTTCCTAAAAGAGAGTCTCCATTTCTTCAAAGCTACACTCCTGGAAATTGAAATAAGAACACCGTGAATTCATTGTCCCAGGAAGGGGAAACTTTATTGACACATTCCTGGGGTCAGATACATCACATGATCACACTGACAGAACCACAGGCACATAGACACAGGCAACAGAGCATGCACAATGTCGGCACTAGTACAGTGTATATCCACCTTTCGCAGCAATGCAGGCTGCTATTCTCCCATGGAGACGATCGTAGAGATGCTTGATGTAGTCCTGTGGAACGGCTTGCCATGCCATTTCCACCTGGCGCCTCAGTTGGACCAGCGTTCGTGCTGGACGTGCAGACCGCGTGAGACGACGCTTCATCCAGTCCCAAACATGCTCAATGGGGGACACATCCGGAGATCTTGCTGGCCAGGGTAGTTGACTTACACCTTCTAGAGCACGTTGGGTGGCACGGGATACATGCGGACGTGCATTGTCCTGTTGGAACAGCACGTTCCCTTGCCGGTCTAGGATTGGTAGAACGATGGGTTCGATGACGGTTTGGATGTACCGTGCACTATTCAGTGTCCCCTCGACGATCACCAGTGGTGTACGGCCAGTGTAGGAGATCGCTCCCCACACCATGATGCCGGGTGTTGGCCCTGTGTGCCTCGGTCGTATGCAGTCCTGATTGTGGCGCTCACCTGCACGGCGCCAAACACGCATACGACCATCATTGGCACCAAGGCAGAAGCGACTCTCATCGCTGAAGACGACACGTCTCCATTCGTCCCTCCATTCACGCCTGTCGCGACACCACTGGAGGCGGGCTGCACGATGTTGGGGCGTGAGCGGAAGACGGCCTAACGGTGTGCGGGACCGTAGCCCAGCTTCATGGAGACGGTTGCGAATGGTCCTCGCCGATACCCCAGGAGCAACAGTGTCCCTAATTTGCTGGGAAGTGGCGGTGCGGTCCCCTACGGCACTGCGTAGGATCCTACGGTCTTGGCGTGCATCCGTGCGTCGCTGCGGTCCGGTCCCAGGTCGACGGGCACGTGCACCTTCCGCCGACCACTGGCGACAACATCGATGTACTGTGGAGACCTCACGCCCCACGTGTTGAGCAATTCGGCGGTACGTCCACCAGGCCTCCCGCATGCCCACTATACGCCCTCGCTCAAAGTCCGTCAACTGCACATACGGTTCACATCCATGCTGTCGCGGCATGCTACCAGTGTTAAAGACTGCGATGGAGCTCCGTATGCCACGGCAAACTGGCTGACACTGACGGCGGCGGTGCACAAATGCTGCTCAGCTAGCGCCATTCGACGGCCAACACCGCGGTTCCTGGTGTGTCCGCTGTGCCGTGCGTGTGATCATTGCTTGTACAGCCCTCTCGCAGTGTCCGGAGCAAGTATGGTGGGTCTGACACACCGGTGTCAATGTGTTCTTTTTTCCATTTCCAGGAGTGTATTTATGTAAGTGTAGACCAGATACGGCTCACATTCAAAGATACAGTATCGACAGCAATAGATTGATTCATACCGCATAAGTTAATGAGAGACGGGACTGATCCACCATGGTACACAAAACACGTCAGAACACGGTTGCAGAAGCAAAGTAAAAAGCATGCCAAATTCAGAAGGACGCAAAATCCCAAAGACTGGCTAAGTTTCACGGAAGCTCTAAATTTAGGGCAGACTTCAAAGCGAGATGTTTTTAATAGTTTCCACAATTAAATATTGTCTCAAAATATGGCAGAATACCAAAAGAGATTCTGGTCGTATGTAAAGTACACCAGTGGCAAAAAACAGTCAATACCGTCACTGCGCGATAGCGATGGAAATGTTACCGATGATGGTGCCACTAAAGCGGAGTTACTAAATACAGTTTTCCCTTATTCCTTCACGAAAGAAGACGAAGTAAATATTCGAAATTTCGAAACCAGAACAGCTGTTAGCATGAGTGACATAAAAGTAGATAGCTTAGATATTGCAAAACAACTCAAATCACTTAAGAAAGGCAAGTCTTCCGGTCCAGATGGTATACCAATCAGGTTCCCCTCAGAATATGCAGACACAATAGCACCTTTCTTGGCAATCATATACAACCTCTCACTCGACGAAAGGTCTGTTCCTACAGACTGGAAAAGTAGCACAGGTCACATTAATATTCAAGAGAGGGAAGAGGAGTAACCCATTTAATTACAGACCCACATCACTGACTTCAATTTGCAGTAGGATTTTGGAGCATATAATGTACTCGAACATTATGAATCACCTTGAAGAAAGTGACTTATTGAGACATAACCAACACGGATTCAGAAAATATCGTTCTTCTGCAACACAGCTAGCTCTTTATTCCCATGAAGTAATGAGTGCCGTCGACAAGGGATCTCAGATCGATTTCATATTCCTAGATATCCAGAAGGCTTTTGATACCGTTCCTCACAAGCGACTATTAATCAAATTGCGTGCATATGGAGTAGTGTCTCAGTTGTGTGGCTGGATTCGTGATTT
Source organism: Schistocerca piceifrons (assembly GCF_021461385.2). Classification (NCBI taxonomy): domain Eukaryota; kingdom Metazoa; phylum Arthropoda; class Insecta; order Orthoptera; family Acrididae; genus Schistocerca; species Schistocerca piceifrons. Next base: position 138,636,897 of record NC_060146.1, read on the forward strand.
CCTCTCAGAGAGGAGACAGTTCATAGAGATAGACGATAAATCATCGAGTAGAAGACAAGTGATATCTGGCGTTCCTCAAGGTAGTGTCATAGGCCCTCTGCTGTTCCTGATTTATATAAACGATCTACGTGATAATCTGAGCAGCCCCGTAAGATTCTTTTCGGATGACGCTGTAATTTAGCGTCTAGTAAAATCAATTCAAATTACAAAATGATCTAGAGAGTATTTCTGTATGGTGCGAAAAGTGACAATTGGCATTACACAAAGAAAAGTTCGAGGTCATCCACATGGGTACTAAAAGAAATCCCATAAATTTTGGGTGTACGATAAATCGCACAAATTTAAGGACTGTCAATTCGACTAAATACCTAGGACTTACAATTACGAGCTACGTAAATTGGAAAGACCACATAAATGCTATTGTGGGGAAGGCGAAACAAAGACTGCGCTTTGTTGTCAGAACACTTAGAAGATGCGACAAACCCACTAAAGAGACAGCATACATTACACTTGTCCGTCCTCTGCTGGAATATTGCTGCGTGTTATGGGATTCTTACCAGGTAGGATTGGCGGAGGACATCGAAAAAGTGAAAAGGTGGGCAGCTCGTTTCGCGTTATCGCGCAATAGGGGTGAGAGTGTCACTGATATGATACGCGAGTTGGGGTGGCAGTCACTGAAAGAAAGGCGGTTTTCTTTGCGGCGAGATCTATTTAGGAAATTTATATCACCAAATTTCTCTTCCCAATACGTAAATATTTTGTTGACACCCACCTACATAGGGAGAAATGATCATCATAATAAAATAAGAGAAATCAGAGCTCGAAAGATTTAGGTATTCCTTTTTCCCATTCCAGAGTGGAATGGTAGAGAAGTAGTATGAAAATGGTTCGATGAACCCTCTGCCAGGCACTTAAGTGTGAATTGCAGAGTAACCATGTAGATGTAGAACATCACCTAATTTAATTCGACTACATTCTATTATCCTTGTTATGTTTTTGTTGATGTTCATCTTATATTTTCCTTTCAACCCACTGTCCATTCCGTTCAGCTGCTTTTCCAAGTCCTTTGCTGTCTCTGACAGAATTACAATGTCGTCGCAAACCTCAAAGTTTTTATTTCTTCTCTATGGATTTTAATTCCTAATCCAAATTTTTCTTTGGTTTCCTTCACTGCTTGCTCAATATACAGATTGAATAACGTTGGAGATAGGCTACAACCATGTCTCACTACCTTCTCAACTACTGTTTCTCTTTCATGCCCCTCATCTCTTATATCTGCCATCTGGTTTCTGTAAAAATTGTAAATAGCCTTTCGCTCCCTGTACTTGACCCCTGCCACCTTAAGAATTTGAAAGAGAGTATTCCAGTCAACATTGTCAAAAGCTTTCTCTGGGTCTACAAATGCTAGAAACGTAGGTTTTGTCTTTCCTTAACCTATCTTCTAAGATAAGTCGTAGTGTCAGTATTGCCCCTTGTGTTCCGACATTTCTATGAAATCCAAACTGACCTTCCCCAAGGTCAGCTTCTACCAGTTTTTTCATTCGTCTGTGAAGAATTCGTGTTAGTATTTTGCAGTTGTTACTTATTAAACAGATAGTTTGGTAATTTTCACACCTGTGAGCACCTGCTTTCTTTTGGATTGGAATCATTATATTCTTCTTGAAGTCTGAGGGTATTTCACCTGTCTCATACATCATGCTCACCAAGAGTTTTGTCATGGCTGGCTCTCTCAAGGCTATCAGTAGCTTTAATGCAAAGTTGTCTACTACTGAGGCTTTGTTTCGACTTAGGTCCTTAATCGCTCTGTCAAATTCTTCATGCAGTATCATATCTCTCATTTCATCTTCATCCACATCCTCTTCCATTTTCATAATATTGTCCTCAAGTGCAGATGTTATGCCTTGAAAAATACAACACCATGAGGTGAGTTGGTCTGGTGAGGTGTGGAAACAGTTGCCACAGCAGAGGAAAGGCAAAACAAGGTGGAAGCCCTCCACATCAGCCATTAAGGAAGTGTTCAACATATGAGCCACAGCGCACAGCAAAGGCTAAGCAAGCATGTCCTGAAACCATATAAATACCTAACCATTTTGTAACAAAGTCAGTTGTGTTAGTATCGCACCTCTACAGGCACAGAGCTATGGTGCTCCAGGAACCATCTGGAATGTTGCTCGTACTCTACAACCTGATTCTGTGATAGGGCAGTCCCACGCTAAAGCATGGGAACTGGAGCCACCATCACATCGAGCCGGCACCTGGCCTGGGAAGCAGCTTGCTGGCCATTATCATGGAGCAGTGAGTCAGAGCCATTACATCACTGCTCACCACCTGGCTGGGCAGCACTGAGGGTGTGAGCTGAGCCATTATGCTCGTGGCTGTAGCTGGCTGCTGGGACTGGAATCATCGCTGATATAGGTAGTTGCGTCATGCATCCGTGCTCAGCCAACGCCACACTCTATCGGCACTGGTGGATGACACTTACTCATACAAAAAACTGTTGGACGCCTCAGCGACGCTGCTATTGCCGATATTGAACCAGTATGGAAAGCCTTAATAAAGATATTTTGGTACTTATGACTGTTTCCCCCGCGCCACACAGCTTCTCTCTGCACCCCTCTAGGTTCAGACCATTTCACAACCAAAGAAAGATCATAGGAATGATTTTAGTTACAATCTTCACTCCTGGATTGTCCCTATGTTTTGTTGCAATACATATGACCAATCAGTTGTTCACCATTTCAAGTGCACAATATATTCAATTTCAGCACTTTTTAAAAAAATCTATGATTTCTTTTTTTACTTTTTAATTTTCTAACCATTCCAAATAAATATCTGGCGTATAATGATTGCTTCCAAACGGATACAAACTGTAATTACTTAGAGCACTCTAGTAATGTGTGATCTGGAGTTCCTTCTAGTTCCCACACTGATTGCCACGAATCAACCACTTCCTTATCTGACAAAGATGTCAATGAGAAAGTACTACTTCCACACTCATAGTGCCTTCTCATTATTTCCAGAATATTACCTAACACATAAAATATTCCATGAAAAATATCGTCCTCTGGAAGATGATCTTGGCACTAATCTAAACTTATGTTCTTAATCCAGGATTTTGTAATGTTTGTTTGCTATAAACATAAATAATTTAAAACCTCAAAATCAGTATTTCTAATCTTCCTGTTTAATTCCTAGGTCTTTACAGCACAGTCCCACCATAGAAGAAATGCATCAATAGTAGAGGAGCAAATTCTCCTGATTTCTCAGAAGCATGCTCTCTACACCATCCTAACAGTATTGGCAGGTTTCATAACTCTGGTTCTATTAGGCTACACATATGGCATAATATGACTACTGGAACAAGCAAAGGTATTATTTTTTTTATCTCTGATGACAAATGAACATTTCGGCGCAATACTTACATGTTAGTTAAACATTAATGTTGCTCTTAAACTTGCTTGCACAATATGAGCTGCAAAACTATCTGAATCCAAATAAGTGATTTACTGAAAGTTGAACGTGGGAATCAGCGATGTCGTCAGTTCTTGTTTGTCACAGATGAGCTTTTTCCATTCTAGATACAATGACACACAAACTTAACATACGTTATTGGGTTTGCTTAGGAGGATAGTAACAGTGGTCTTGCGACTTTCCTGTACACTTTTGCAGCTTATATAGGATATTGTGTTATGATACATAAAATAAACATACCGCACACAGAAAAACGCAGACGCCGTAAGTAAAGCATAATTCTTACGTTACAAATCACAAGCATCTGACATCTGGAGTAGCATTGTGAAATGAAAACGGTGGACACAGTAGGACATATGACCAACTAAGATGATTCCCTGATTGGTTGTTGGGTAATTTCCAAGAATGTTTGCCTATTGAGCCGCGGGCTCCAAGCGATAGATACCGAACGTGCGATTCTAAATCGATCGCGCGACTGTGGTGACGTGCGTTATGATAATTTATTTGTGAGTTGCTAGGGAAACCTACACGATTTATGTCGGTAGTGAGTTGGGATGTCTGCGGTAGCAGACGTTTCTTCGACCGAGTGCCTCACGTCGAAAAACGTAATTCCATGCTTATGTAATGCAGAAAATTGTTTGAATTTTTGTCGGAAATATGGACTAATACCGAATGACAAAAGCGGGGGCTGTGTAGACTGTAGTGGGGTGAGGACTATACAAGTTTGTAAGAAGAGTTCTGATTGTGAAATATGTTTACAATTTCATCGCGGAAATTCTGGTAAATAAAAACTATCAGGAAGAATACATAGATCGACTATTCAAAATTATCAGTCCAGAACAGCGTAATTCTTGTATCTTGCTGGATTAGGGACTACACCCTGTGAGCAAAAACATTGGAAAATGACTTATCTACAAATACTGTGTGCGACTATTTCGGATTTTGCTGAGAAGTGTGTTGTGTAATAGTGATGAACAACAGTGTACCGATCAGTGGACTAAATAAAGTTGTTGAAGTGGACTAGTTACACATAGCAAGAAAAAAAAAAGCTGAGAGGACGACTCTTAAAGAATGAAATCGAATATATTTGGGTATTTGGTGGTAGAGAACGAGAGCATCAGAAGTGCTTTGTGACAAGAGTTTTATCCAGAGACAAAATCACTTTAGCCAGTTTGATAAAGCACTTTACACCGCCCAGTAACTAACTGATTATAGACAGCTTTCAATCCTATAAGACACTGAAAGCAAAAAGAGTTTTTGAATCATTGTGTAGAGTTCGTGTCTTCTGATGATCTCAGTGTGCACACGCAGAACACCGAGCGGCTGAGGAAATAAGTGAAGGACGTCCAGAAGGAAGAGACGAACTCCACTTGTTTCAGTATCTGTATTTCCATAACTTGCAGTTGCCAGAAAAAGTTGATGCATGTGACACTCTACACCAATTTTTACGTGACACAGGCACTCTAGCCAAGGTTATGGCAAAAAGGGAATGCTTCCCTTAGCATACACGTCAAATGGACTTTCTCATGGCAACAGCGCCGAGAACGAGTGAGGTAAGTCATTTCCTTCTTAATAATAAGTATTTTAGTCAACACTCTTCTTTTGTTGTTGCTGTAGTGACCACTGTAAACATTGCTCATAATTCTGCCACCACAGTCGCGGGATCGATTTACAATCGCACGTTCGATATCTATCGTTTGGAACCTGCGGCTTCGACAGACAAACATTCTTGGAAATTACTGGCTGTTGCCATGGAAATAAGTAGCTGCCAACTAATTTGTTATTTTGATCCAGAAACACGTTGTGATCTGACTTATAGCCAAGTATATCTATTCCTGAAGACTATAACTAATGGTATAGTGTCTCCAGTGGGCTGTGATACATATATTATACTCGCAATAATTGGCATTTGGTTCATCTCTGCCATCCAATTAGGAAGAAACTATTTCTCTTACTTAAAACATTCTTCATGAAAAATAGATATATCAGTATAACAAAGAGAATTATTAGTTTGACATATAATAAATCAACAATAATAATAAAATTTCTATTTTAATTTCATAATCAGTAACTATTATTTGTTATGTTTCGCCATTATATTATCCTACAGTTTTACATCATTTGAAGATATCTGTTTTACCATATACAGGGTGGTCCCGAATTCATGGTACAAACTTTAATGGTAGGTACAGGACATTGTAACAAGGATTTATTGTATAGGAATGTATAGTCGCAGGTGACGCGGTGAGGCGTAAACAGGGGAAAGAGAAATGGAGTGATTGGTTGGTGTCACTGCCGGTAGAGGGCAGTAGATGAACATGATGTATCGCAGTAGGGACAAGCGCCATTCACAATTGTGCTGCCGTAGACGATGGGTGACTTTACGTATGCAGGAAAAGCAGACATGCATTACATGTACGGCCGTGCAAATGGTAACGCCAGAGCTGCGTTACGAATGTATCGCGCGGAGTATCCTAATCGACGAATGCCGGATCATAGAATTTTTCAACGGTTACATCGTCAACTTTGTGAAACAGCTACGTTCGACGTCAACAGACATGACGCTGGTCGATTAAGAGCTGTACGCACTCCAAGACTGGAAGAACGCATCTTGAACATAGTGGCTGATAGACCCGAGTCAAGCACAAGAACTGTTGCGCGTGACGTACATGTGAGTCATCAGACTGTATGCAGAGTGTTAAATGAAAATCGCTTACACCCCTTCCATTTTCAAAAAGTACAAGCATTGAATCCGGCAGATTATCCTCTTCGCGTGAACTTCTGCCAGTGGTTGTTGCAGCAATGTGCGTTGCAGCCGGATTTCGTAGGTCATGTGCTATTTACAGATGAAGCGACATTTTCACGCGAGGGTGTCTTTAATGCGCACAATTCCCATGTGTGGGCAACAGATAATCCACATGCAACGCGTCCACATGCGTATCAACAACGTTTCGGTATTAATGTGTGGTCTGGTATTGTGAACGACTTTTTGATTGGGCCATACTTACTACCCACGCGACTCTGTGGCGAAAGCTATCTTATTTTTCTGCAAGAAGTGTTACCAGAACTGCTGCAAGATGTTCCGCTCGCCATTCGTAACCGCATGTGGTTTCAGCACGATGGAGCGCCAGCACACTTCAGCACTGCTGTACGGAATTACCTGAATGCCACGTTTGGTGCTAGATGGATTGGGCGTGGTGGACCAGTCCCTTGGCCACCCCGATCTCCTGATTTCTCTTGCCTCGATTACTTTTTATGGGGACATCTTAAGAGTCTTGTTTATGAGACTCCAGTTGACTCAGATGAGGATCTCGTTGCTCGCATATCTGTAGCTGCTGCAGGTGTGCGTGAAATACCAGGCATCTTTGAACGTGTACGCCAATCGCTGCACCGACGCTGTCAAGCATGTATCGCTCATGGTGGACGCAATTTTGAACACTTACTGTAAACATGACACTTGTCAACAACGATTTCAATAAAATCTTTCGTTTTCCTTTCGGCCGTTATTTCCCCTGTTTACGCCTCACCGCGTCACCTGGGACTATACATTCCTATACAATATATCCTTGTTACAATGTCCTGCACCTACCATTAAAGTTTGTACCATGAATTCGGGACCACCCTGTATAGTCTGCCATAGGAAAAAATTAATTTGAGCCTTGTAGTAAACGCATAGCAAAGTGTTAGACAAACTGCAGATTCTGAATTACAGGATTTGCCTAGACATATCTTCCATATAATATAAATAAAATTATTAACAGTTCTGAATGCCTATTTTTAACTGTACATTCCATAAAATACAAAATGTTCCTGAAAACACGGAGGCAGAATTAAGTCTAGTCTGCAAATTGAGAGTACGAAGTCTACATACATTTGTCCACTTTAAAAAATGGTTATACTCATTATGATGTGAATGATACAGGTATCTCCTACGTCAGTTTCTTCAAAACCTCTGGTGTTCACGACTATGAGCAGATACAGAAGTCCATTTTTTCAGTGATGAACAATTATGTAAAATACCATACAAATTTATAGCCCACAAATGACGGTTTCTCTTTGTGACTATATTGCACAGCAGGTGAATTCAGTGGTGTACTGTGATGATGGAATGTTATTTGTGGTTGGAGTCAAAATAAACATAGATGTTCTGTAGAATGTTGTACATTACACAGTT